>NW_024037061.1:8261947-9461947 GCF_015706575.1 Patiria miniata
AACAATTACCATGGAGGTAGGAACAGACACGCTATGCACGAACTACATGTTTTCAAAGGTATCCTGAACGGAACACACGTAGACTTGCCTCAGTCATGCGTTGTTCACTATTTCCACACAATCTCGCGGTCGAAACTTCCAGGAAGGGGTGGGCGTGGCTCAAATCGGGATGAACATAGTAACAAACACAAATTGGCCAAAAACACGCAAGGTGTGGGCCAAACTACCTTTGGGGAGGGGAACTTCACCTTAAAAGGTTTCCTTTCCTTAACGCAAGACAGTTAAGACATACTAAAAAAATTCCAGAGCCTCGCTGTAGAACAACAAGAATGAGAAACAGCCCAATACCATCTTTGATAAGACTTTATAATGCGAAGTAATATTTATCTCTATTGAGTAGCAACAGCTTATAAATTGACCAGTCTCACTCAGTCTCTTGTATCTCACTGTATAACTCTTACATTTTTAATGCATATGTCATGTTCCAACACAACTCTTTTACTTTTTTCACTTTATATTTACGGGTTATTACAAAACTGACTCTTTAAATTGAATTTTATCAAAGAAGTTTATAATTTTAGCTCAAGGGCTGATTATGTATTTTTTCCCCTTAAATGTAATACTTAATAAGTGTTTTTTACTGTTATGTGTCATAGTTTTGTGTTTCTTATTTGTATGTAAGCATTGTCTTTTAACAATATTTGTAAATCATGTAAAACATTGTGCAATTCGGCCGCGAGGCTGCGATATGATGTTTTTAAAATAAACCATTTAATAAATAAATAAATAATAAATATAATGCAATGCAAATAATGCAAATATAACACCACCCCCCCCCCTTTTCTAAAACTTTTTTTACAAACTTGAACAAGTTTTATAATTAGCAATATGAAATCATTATATGACTGATGTGTAAAATATAAGTATAACCAAACCAAAACCATTCCACATTTCAGGCAAGTAGTAAAATCTATTTGAAATCTTCATAAATAAGGGGAATTAGACGGTAGAAAAGGTAAAAATAAGAAAGTACAAAAAGTTCACTTTGTTTTGTAATATTGTCCGTTTACCAATTTGTACGTGACCTAAAGGAAAATTCCAGAAAAAAATAAAATAATTTAACAAACAATTGCACAATTAAAAAAACCCAGTCAAACACAGGATTTAAAAGAAATTTTATTATATACAATAAGTTTGATATCTACATTGACAGAAATAAGAAATGAAACATTTTCTCTGTATAAATAGCTTATCTCAGATTTTCAAAAACAGGGGTTGTCATTTTCCTGAATCTCACTTTCCAACCCAGCATATATTTTGTAGTAAATGAACAAATAAAAAGCACACATTCCTCATATGTCAGTGTCACCACACTGCTTGTAACTTTCAACAATTAACTGAAATGTGAGGCATATTCTGGCAAAATGAGACGGAATTGGGCACAAAAATGAAATGAGTGTGATTTTTTTCGATTTTCAGATTAATATAATTTTTGATATGTCTACTACACATATTATAATCATCGTGGAGTAAAAGTGTTTTCAAGGAAAAGCAATTGGCATCTTTCATTTTCAGGACTACAAAATGTGTAACTTTAAATAAAAGGACTTTTTCTCAGTATTTTACCGATTGAAGTGCAAAAAAACAAAAACCCTAATTTTGACATCTGCCAAGTTGTCTCATTTTGCGAGAACGCCTCACAAATGTTCTCGTATATTATGATTTCAATAAATTAAATTCAATTAAATTCAATTAAATTCAAGCTTAAGTGAAGTAACAGCTCAGATAAACTGTCCGCCCATCTTTGAATTTGTTTCCATTCTCCGACAGTGACATCACTTCATTCAACCTAGGATGATTGCAACAGCGCCCTCTATTGATCGTGAGGCAAATATGACTAATAGATTTGTACCCAGTCCCTCCATTGTTCTTCTGAGCAATTCCGTAAACATCTGAGACATTACAGGAATCTGCTATACCAGTGAGTAATAAAGATTGTGTCTGTACCTTCCCCCGACTTACCTGGATGAAGATGTCAAAATTACCAGACCAAAAAGTAAAATATAAAAAATATCAACACAACTCACCACAGGTTTTTACAACCATAATGTGAATTGTGATATTTTTTTTCTAAGATAAACGTTCTCAGCATGCAGGGAAGGTTTTTAATTTTTACCAAACTGGAGTTCAAAATTCTTTTTCCCCCCCCAAAAAATCTACAACCTCTTTAGTGAAAAATCACTTTAGCATTTCATTTTCATGAATATTATTAAAACATTAATTAAAGGGTTTTTCATACATATCCAGGTCTGCGATTCTCATGACAACTGAGCATCTATGCATAGAAATATCTGAACTAGATCGACTACAACGAACTTTCCTATATGGACTCGAATTTTGACGGCAGATATATAAAACTCCTGTACAGTGGGATATAGACTACTGGCAATACATATATGTTGTGTCCTTGGGCAAGCCCCTTCACCCCCACTTGCCTCTCTCCACCCGGAATTTTATTAAATGGGTACCGGCATTAGCTGGGGAGTAACCTGCAATGGACTGGCACCCCATCCAAGGGGAATTGAAATATCCTCAGTTGTTTCATGCTACTGAAACCGAAGATTAACGCTGACCTGATGGGCCATATTGGCTTGTGACAGACTTTCCATTTTGTTTTACCTGCCATTGTGAAGCTAAGCGAGGTTCGATGGACTGAAGTTCTTTCCTACGTTCCCTCTTCTTGATATGACCGTACTGTTGGTAGCATATATAGGCAAACCCCACACCTAGGGGGATCGGCACCCACTTAAGATTCCTGCCATAGTTGACGAAGCCTATTGCTAAGCGACGCATCCAGGACGCCCTTGGTGCTGCGACAAAAGTTGGAGAAAAAATTCAAAGAGTGTTTTTTTTTTTTTGCGAAACGTGATTTTTCTGGCTAATGGCTAAGCAATGTGCAATATAAAGGACTCTTCTGTTTAACAATACCGAAAAAAATGTTGCAACCTGACGCCACTTTTTTGTTCATATATCATCTCAATGAAGGTCATTCATTTTGTTAGGAAATACTTATGAAGCGAAATATCGCGGAAGTGGTGTCAGGTTGCTTCAGAATCTCTGTGAAGGATTACATTATAAATTCAATGTCGTAATAAAATAAATCAAAGATGGCCTATCTGATCCGTGGACCAATTTACAAAAACCAGGGTAAAAATGTATTATTCCTGATGCCACGAAAGACTTTGTCGATGGGAAGACTTGAAAAAAATCAGAGACTCAGGTTATCATATGCCACTTGATTTATAATTCCATTGCATTAATAGACCCCCCCCCAAAAAAAATAGTTCTGCTTCCGATTAGGGGGCCTACATGGCATTCAAAAATAGGTTAGGTAGGTAGGGAATTTTTTTTTTGCCAATTTTTGTTGTGTCGATCATATGGAGGCGTCTGCGTGTAGTCAAGGGTAAAAGGTAGAAATTGATGGTTTTGGGTGTTTTTTTCCTCATTTTTCCCATAAAAAAATTAGGGTAGGGGCTCTCAGAATAGGGTAGGTAGGGAAACCGGAAGCAGAACAATTTTTTTTTTGGCCTTATGAAAACTTTCTTTCTTTTCAAAAAGAACGTTTCATCTTGAAGTTGATGCCACATTTGTGGGCATATATTATTTCAATGGAAAGTCTACCGTACACGTACGTCACTTTTTTTCAATCAATTTCCAAGTGCCAAAAAGTTACTTGCTATGTTTTTTTCCATCTATTTTCCCTCTCGACTCTCACTCTGTAACCTCCTCCAATCCTCTTTATTTACCAGTTACTTACTCCACCGGGATTCGAACCAGCAATCTTGTTATTTAATCACACCAGCCTTATCCTCTACACTAGTCGAACGATCGTTGTCAGTAAGGGACTGTTTAATGTATTTTGATGCTAATGAATATTTAATAAACTAAATATTCATGACAAATTAAATATTCTGTTTTAGCCTCTGAAGAAGAACTTGCTAAGTTCGCAACGTCAGGCCACATTAATTTTTAGATTTATATATTTCAGGTCCATCCAGTCAGTAAGCAGTTTGCAGCAGTCTTACTTTTTTCAAATTAAATATTCATGATGACGTTTGCACTATCATTGGGTACACGTGGTGACGTGTGTCGATGTCACGTCACATGCACTGCATACATCAATAACCAATGCCAAAAATGGCCAAGACTGTCTGCTGTCGAGCTGAGTGATATGTGCATCAAAAGTGAGCTCTAAAACACATTTTTCCGAAAATGTCTTCACATTTCCAGAGCTTTCTGGATTCATTTTAGATGAAATCACTAGGTGAGGTGAACATTGATGTGTTTAACTGGCAGATAATTGACATACTAGTGCGCAATTTATTCTGAAACATTTCCAATTTTCTATAAAGTTTTTTTGACTCTCCATAGGCTTTGTACACAACCGCTTAAGTGGCGTCTGGACACTACATGTGCATTCCATTTCCGAATGACCACAAGGGTCTAGTGATAGTGGAAAAAAGTTGCATCGGGACCCTGCATTCCAACCCTTAATCCCTTATGCACTTTGTGGAATGAGGTTGCATGATATGACTCAAGGCTAGGCGCACACAATGTCAATGACACAACACTCAACAGGCAACGAACAAATCGAACTACGAACGGTGCAGCGCATCACACTCCCGAAAAGTTGTAATATTTACCATGACTGGCTTCACTTGCGTAGGTCCTCGCATTCTGCTGCGGATAACTTGCATAAAATCTGCTAGAAGGACGATGACAAAAATGATACTGGATGTCCATGCTAAACATGCCAAAGAAAATCAACTTTTACTCAGCGGCGCAGATACGATCTTTGTTTATCCACGCGTTACGTATGCAATCGATGCTCTACACAATGTACATGTAGTTGCGAAATTTACGTACACTGCATGATGTAATAACGTAATGTAGTTTGGAACCAGACTATTGCTGCCAGGTTTAAACTTGAACTAGTCCTTGGACTGTACTTAAAATGTTCATTCCATGCGTCCTCATTTCAGTGGCGTAACGTGGCCCCAGTTATTACGTTACTACAGTCTCTAATTTTTAATTAGTCACTTAATTGTTTCCCACTGACCTCCATGCTTGGTATACCATCTTCTCTGCGTTATCAAATGAATAAAAACAAGTCACCCGGAACGGCCGATGCATGCGATAAAGAAATTGTTCAGAACCGGGCAATTCTTAAAAAAAAGGGGCACTCTTTAGTGGGGGGGGGGGGGGGGGGGGTTAGGCGCTGGTGGAAAAAAGGGCAGTATCAAGGGCAGTCTTTACACAATATTGGGGGGGGGGGTAAATCCCCCCTTACCCCCCCCCCCCTCTCCCCCGCTGGCTACGCCTATGGGGTGGAGGGGGGGGGTAGTTCAACTTTTAGGGCCCCAAAATACCCAAAAAAATCATTATCGGGGGCCAGCACGGAGGGAACAGCTACCCCTGGCCTGAAATTGTATTGTTTAAAAACTAAACCCAAAATCCCTGAGTTGAATCCCTGAAATTGTATTGTTTAAAAAACTAAACCCAAAATCCCTGAGTTGAATCCTTCACGAGCTAGTGCCGACCGGAGCTAGTGCGCCCCCCCCCCCCTCCCGCGCCAGTTGAGTAGGACCATTAGGGGCCATACAAATGTATTGTACTTTTCGTGTATTTCAGTCGGATCCGGGTTTGAGGAGATTATCACAAACCCAAACAAAGTGTCGATCCGGGAAACTACCTTACGTCACGAGTCATTAGTGGTGACGGGTTCCAAATGGGACAGGCCCTTTTAGGTTCAAGGTACTTAGACCTCATCATGTGTTGCAGTTGTCTGGAGGGTGTCCTTTGTTATTTTAATTTAGTAACAATGAATGCATAACAATAACATTTTACGTATGCCCAAATGTGTTCGCGATATATAGATACGGCGCCGGACTTTGGGCTATACCGGATACAGGATCATTTGCATTCGCAAAAGTACATGTAACCTACCGAATTATCATTGCCAAAAAATATTACTTGAATTTAAATCGTACTGGTACTAATCTCCCTGTGAAATTATTCCGTTTGACTTGTCATTGAAGAAATCAAGACATTTCCAATGATCTGATCGTTGTATGGAAAAATGAAAAAGAGTGCACGTGTTTCGTGATCAAAAGGTTTAGTTGTTTTTTATGGAACGCCAAAGAGGCATTTAATGTGATCATCGAATCGGTGATGGACTTTTGCAATCGGTGATGCATATTCACGATCGGTGATGGACTTTCGCGATCGGTGATGGACTTTTACTGGTGATGCATATTCACGATCGGTGATGGACTTTCACTGGTGATGCATATTCACGATCGGTGATGGACTTTCGCAATCGGTGATGGACTTTTACCGGTGATGCATATTCACGATCGGTGATGGACTTTCGCGATCGGTGATGGACTTTTACTGGTGATGCATATTCACGATCGGTGATGGACTTTCGCGATCGGTGATGGACTTTTACTGGTGATGCATATTCACGATCGGTGATGGACTTTCGCGATCGGTGATGGACTTTTACTGGTGATGCATATTCACGATCGGTGATGGACTTTCGCGATCGGTGATGGACTTTCACTGGTGATGCATATTCACGATTGGTGATGGACTTTCGCAATCGTTGATGGACTTTTACTGGTGATGCATATTCACGATCGGTGATGGACTTTCGCGACCGGTGATCAACTTTGCAATCGGTGATGGACTTTTGCAATCGGTGATGGACTTTTGCAATCGGTGATGGACTTTTGCGACCGATGATCAACGACCCATCACCGATTGCAAAATCCATCATCGATCGCCAAAGTGCATCAGTTATTGAACGTGCATGCCGCTGTGGCTTAGGGTTTCTCGTGTTGCCCCTGACGGTGTTTTTGTGTTTGAAAGTGTCTTTCTCATATGTGAACTGCATTTTTTTAAAATTAATGTGCGTAAAATGTTTGTTGTTGGTGTATGCCGCTGTGGCTTTGGGCTTTGGTGCTGCCCATATTGCAACCGATAAATGCCCAATCGATGGTATCCGGAATAAAAACACTCCTCTGTGGATGTGGCATAAACACAATGATTTGTTTTTATCCAATAAATGGTAAAAAGTTTTTTGCACCTGATGATTGATGGGTGGGCCATCGGAGACAGCATATGGTGGGGTTATTGGGGGGCCTGACCAGGCATCCAGGGGGCACAGGAATGCAATCACATCATCATCATCATCATAAATCCATCTAATAGCCAATCTTGGTATAGATATGTGGGGCCCTCTGGTCACTTAAGCACACTTAAGCGAGCACATGATGGACAGTACACAGAGGAACTTTCCTTGCAAATGTTTTTCCACCACCACCCCTTACATCCGCCAGTTATAGTGCTCCAAGGTTTCAAGAGACTATACAAATTACAAGGATTAAAATGTTCGCAATTTTTAGGATACAGACAGCCTGCTCCTCATATTTATGGGGCAAATGGAACCATTCAATCCCTTGTTTTTCTATTTTGTTAGGCTAATTTGATACTTGCCGTAGCGATCTCACTGTGTCACGAGGCTATGATGTTTTCCTGACTGAATGTACATCTGTGGGAAGCTATTTTTTGCTATTCAAGTTTAATTTGCATTTGTTGTCATTTATTGCCACATATATCTCATTTTCATATAGGCCTACATGTATTTCATTTATTGTCAAGCATATTGTGTATGCCGTGGCTTTGAGTTTCTTGTGTTGCCCACTACTGGTCGGGCCTGGTGTTGCCCCTAAATTGTGTTAATACGGTTATATATGTTTTATAATATGTCCGTTCTCACTTGCGAACTCCATTTTTTGTAATGTCCGTGAAATGTTTGCAGTTAGTGTATGCCGCTGTGGATTTGGGCCTTTGGTGTTGCCCATATTAACATAACCATAACAATTAACAATTCAAACGGTATATGCTATATCACAGGTATCCGGAATAAAACACTCCTCTGTGAATGTGGCATGAACAGAATGATTTGTTTTATAATAGGCCTATACCCTTCGGGAGACACTTTAGCGTCACACACTTAGAGGCAAAATATTATCGTCGCAAATAGACTCGATTGCTCGTGGTCGAATTAGTAAAAATTACCCGGCGAATTAAGGTAAAATTGAGTTACGGGTCATTAAAGTTGGGGGGAAAGTGTGTGCACTAGTTTATGGGAATGTCCCCCAAAAAGCCAATTATGGGTTATTATAAGTTATTATTTTTTATCATTATTATTAACATTATTATTATTTGGGTTGATTATCACCATCAAGCAGCTCAGAAGCTGAATTGCACAGTGATTTACAGTAAAAATTGAAATGAATTAAAAATAAACACATTTCACGAGAAATCGAAACACATACAAAATGCACAACAATCCATTATTCTCAAAAACATATACACTCGGATAATAGCAATTAAAATTGTATACATTTGAAAATCCTGTGTTGAACTATGGATGAGTCTGGGCTATTTCGAAATCTCTTGGATGAACTGGAATACTCCTTGAGTGTTCTACTCGATCTAAGATTCATAGTGTGCCAACTTTTTGATTGAGGAAACCACTCATTAAATTTGCCTGATTTAAAAGCACCTAGAGCAAAGTTTGTACACATAGTGGTTCTTCTATCATAAAGGTGATCCAGAGATAGAGTAATACGGCAAACTCTTTTGGATCGACTAAATTAGATTGGTCTGTTTGAGTGTAATGCTTGAGTGCCAAACCGGCGATGCGTTTGCTAGGACTGGTCTAACATAGGGTAACAAGTTCTTTGAGTAAAACCAGTTTCTTTCAGTTTCCTGAACATGAATTATTTTCTATTAGCTTTACCAATCATCTTAGCAATGTGTTTCTCATGTCCTTAAATTTGAGTCCGAGTATTTTTTTACCAATACGTGATAAAAGGTTTTTGCATAATATGATGATTGATGTGTGGGTCATTGGAGACAGCATATATGGCGGGGTTATTGAGGGGTCTGAGCAGGCATCCAGGGGGCACAGGAATGCAATCACATCATCATCATCATCATCATCATCATCATCATAAATCCATCTAATAGCCAATGTTGGTATAGATATGTGGGGCCTCTGGTCACTTAAGCACACTAAGCGAGCACATGATGGACAGTACACAGAGGAACTTTCCTTGCAAACGTTTTTCCACCACCTGCACCCCTTACATCCGCCAGTTATAGTGCTCCAAGGTTTCAAGAGACTATATCAATTACAAGGATTAAAATGTTCGCAATTTTTAGGATACAGACAGCCTGCTCCTCATTTTTATGGGGCAAATGAAACCATTCAATCCCTTGTTTTTCTATTTTGTTAGGCTAATTTGATACTTGCCGTAGCGCTCTCAAGTGTCACGAGGCTATGATGTGGGAAGTAATTTTTTTGTAATTCAAGTATGATTTTCATTTATTGTTATTATTGCCACATATCTCATGTTCATGTATTTCATTTATTGTCAAGCATATTGTGTATGTCGTGGCTTTGAGTCTCCGCTGTTGCCCACTACGGTTTGGTGTTGCCGTTATTAATATAACCATAACAATTGATAAGTCGACCGGTTTTCCCTATCATTGGTAATGTGGCTATAAAACACCGTGATTTGTGCGTCGCCAGAAATTTTTTGCAGAGGGGCAAAACATTTTTCTTCCCGAAATACCTGGATTTTTCCAGCATATTCACGATTTATCATTTTTCGAGGGTGGGCATTTTTCAAACAATATTACTTCGCGCCCCTTTTTCTGTCTTCTTCCCCCATCTTTTTTTTTTTTTTTTTTGGGGGGGGGGGCTTTTCCCGGGGGGGGGAAGCGCCCCCGTGCTCCCCCCCCCTTGTGACGCCCATGGGTGACGGTCTTTCACGATCGGTGATCAACCTTGCATGGACTTTTGCTATCGGTGCAGAGTTTTTTTTTTTAATATTATCAAAGTAAGTGGGTGAAAATATCCCAGCCAACCCCCCCCCCTCCAAAAAAAAAAAACACCCACTTTCTTCAACTTAAATATGCTGTGATTTCTGGGCGACGGAGGCTGCCGGCGTCATGAGCAGACTAAGCTTTGTTTAGGTTGTCGGTACATAGGTAACTGTTGCGGTTGTACTCCTATTGAAAAATTTTAGTGTGTTTTTATTTATACATTATTCAATATTTTCCTTTGATAACTCCGATGTTTAAAAAGACTGTGCACACCGGTGAATAATTTATTATTCATTAGTTAAAGAATCACAATGTAACCAATTGGGTTAAAATAGCGAATGTCTGTTCTGTTTGTGCACTATACAATTGACAAGGCCACTTAAGACATGGAGGAATAAGAACACATTCTTATTCCTCCATGCTTAAGACAAGCTCGAAAAGATCTCGGAAGTTGCGGCTCGATTGTAGACCGTTGTAGCCTATACATCATGTACATGATGTAAAGGTATGTTCTTAAAATTGAAAAGGATTCCATTATTTTGCTGAACGTCAGTTGGTGCATGGAACGCGTTTGCACGTGGAACACCCAATTTGTGAGCCCCCATGTAAAAATGATTGACCTCGATCGTGCCCCAATTCCACGACTGCAAAAAAAAAAAAATGGTGGCTGGTAAGTGGAGACCTGAAGCACGTGTTGTTGCGAGGGCTAAAGGGACAAGGTGATTGATTGCCAAATAAGACATGGCTGGCACGAACCATAGAGCTAGCTCTATTTCCCACAGTGGTCTTAGCAGATTGAGTACCATGCTGCATTACAAAAATGTACACATCGAATCATTGCTCTTTGGAAAAACAATGATAATATTTTCTAATCTTAAAAATGATTAATCTAAATTTAACTCTTATCAAACACACACACCATGGTTCGAAAATTACATCGGTTTACGTGGAAGTAAAATTTATCAGATTTTCGCGAAAGGTATTAAAAAAAAACAGAAGAGCAAAATAAAGACTCTGCGCATTTGCAATTAAATTTAACTTGCTCCAGAGCAAGGAACATAGATAAGTATAATACGTGCAAATGATTACGACGCAACACACAGATGCGACGGTCGCGAAAGTCCATCACCGTTTCGGTGATCACATTAAATGCCTCTTTGGCGTTCCTGTTTCGCCAAAAGCGGCATTTAATCGGTGATGAACTTTCGCGATCGGTGATGATCTTTCGCGATCGGTGATCAAAGCTGCGATGACCAGTCGTTGAGTAAAAGTCCATCACCGATTGCGAAAGTCCATCACCGATCGTGAATATGCATCACCAGTAAAAGTCCATCACCGATTGCAAAAGTCCATCACCGATCGTGAATAAGCATCACCAGTAAAAGTCCATCACCGATTGCGAAAGTCCATCACCGATCGTGAATATGCATCACCAGTAAAAGTCCATCACCGATTGCGAAAGTCCATCACCGATCGTGAATAAGCATCACCAGTAAAAGTCCATCACTGATTGCGAAAGTCCATCACCGATCGTGAATAAGCATCACCACTAAAAGTCCATCACCGATTGCGAAAGTCCATCACCGATCGTGAATATGCATCACCAGTAAAAGTCCATCACCGATTGCGAAAGTCCATCACCGATCGTGAATAAGCATCACCACTAAAAGTCCATCACCGATTGCGAAAGTCCATCACCGATCGTGAATATGCATCACCAGTAAAAGGCCATCACCGATCGCGAAAGTCCATCACCGATCGTGAATATGCATCACCAGTAAAAGTCCATCACCGATCGCGAAAGTCCATCACCGATCTTGAATATGCATCACCAGTAAAAGTCCATCACCGATTGCGAAAGTCCATCACCGATCGTGAATATGCATCACCAGTAAAAGTCCATCACCGATCGTGAATATGCATCACCGATTGCAAAAGTCCATCACCGATTCGATGATCACATTAAATGCCTCTTTGGCGTTCCATAGTTTTTCACTGTTTTCTCGAAATGTGTAATATCTGATCTGACACTTAATTCAACAGGTGGGGGACCAGGTTTTTGAACGTTCTTCTTTGGACTGTGTGAGTGGTAACTGGAAACGAACATGATACCCAGCACGATATGGGACGGAGGGGTATACCCCCCCCCTTCTCCATATATACCCTTTGCAAACCTAGACTATTGCTACCGTACAGATCCCCCTCGGTATCTCAAAAGAATTCCTGAGATTATTCTGGTAACACAAAGAGGGGGTTCCCTCCGACCCATATCGCGCTACATTATGTGTCATTGTGTTACCAACCAGAATCTCAGGAATTCTTTTGAGATATGGGGGGGGGGGGGGAGTGCTGGGTAACAATAATACAGTGTGTGTGTAGGGTATAGGGACATTGGGGGGGGGGGGACCTGTGTCACACAACGTGCTGATATAAAAAAAAAACCGAATGATCTATATAGGACTTTTCACAAATGCGCAAGGCTGCAGGGCATGGCGTAGACACCCGGCGTGAGTGACAGGACACTTGAAACCTCTAAAAGCCAGAGCATGATACAGCCTTCATTTTGTTTCATCAAGCTCACTTCCTGTTGAAGATACCATTTATCTGGGATTTAAAAAATGTATCAAGTTGCTGGGTCATTAATTTCTCGAATGACGCACGCTTTCCCAAAATGTCAAGGATTATCTTAATCACAATTGAATTTTGATACAGTGATCAAATAATGCTATTGTGATTTCGAGTACATCCGTCATCCGCTTGCCTAGCACGGGGGTCATATTTTGACCTTAAAAGTCTGAGTGCCGTTTTTCTAAGATTTCAACCCGGATACATCTAAAAGGGTTTTTTTTCTGATACTCGACGGCTGCTACGCTTGCACACAAGTCCGGGATAAACCACAACAGGATTTGGCGACAGTATAAAAGAGGGGAACGGTCCCAGTACACGATCACACTGTGGAGAAATTGCTTGTCGTACAGACCTGTAAAGGTAAGAATATTTTCTTGTTCATTTTTGGCAAATTGAACACGTAAAACAAAATCACTTACAGAATGTCACATTGGAAGGACATCTTGAATGTTAAATAAGACTTTAGTGCATGGTGGACATGATCAATGAATGGTAGGTTTGCGGTAACACCGTGCGAATGAAAGATATCTCTTAGTCAAGGGAGGATTCAGAACACAATTTTTTTGCCGGGGGGCCAAAAAAATGTTGGTCTCCCAAAAAGTGGCCGGTGTACAAAAATTACGGCGTGGGGTTCGGGGCCCGGTTAAGAGCCCCCGATTGTTTGTGGGATTCTAGATGAGTGCGATCTGAGGCAATTATTCATGACCATTTTTGGAGGAAAAGATGGTGGCGTACGCAGTCACTTTTTAAAAAAAATGGGTTCGGTTGGTGTTATTTTTTTTTGGGGGGGGCATGGCCCCCGTTGGCCCCCCCCCCCCCGGATCCACCCTGGATCCACCCTTGCTCTTAGTGAATTCTGTGGTTCTGAGAAAAACCAGTCAGTTTAACTCGACGTTTCGAACATTATGATCTGCTCGTGACCAGGAGACTACTCGATAAAAAAGGGGCGGGGGTGAATCGATGGTTTTATCTTCTCAGCACCTCTTAGCCTGGACCTATACTAGGTTTCACAATGGTACCTTACAAGTGAACATTTATGGTAACATTTGCGAAATGTTCTCAGAATATTACAAAATTTCTGTTTGTAGAACGACTACCAAAGAATCAACATGCCTCTGTGCGAGCTGAACACCAACGTCCCTAGGGCTAAAGTGGACGAGTCCTTCGTCAAGGAACTTTCGCAGCTTGTGGCCAGCATTGTCGACGTCCCAGAGAAGGTAAGCGTTTCCACTCTATCCTGGTGGGGGTGTCATAAACCTCTTGTACTTCACCTATCGCCGTTTGCGAGTTAAGCCACATCTTTATATAGACGACCCTATAGAATTTGTGCACACTAAGTTTTGTTTGTCTCAGATTTTGCGCGTTCCGCTCCTATTTGTTTTTTTTTTACGAAAGCTTGAATTGCCTTCCTCGATACCGCGTATTACCCGTGATAATTTGTCACAACACTCGGAATTCAATGATAATTCCTTCCTAGGCCCTGTGGAAAAACGCGTCGGACGGAAAGGCACTCTAGGGCCATGCTGAACACTAAAGGTGAATTCAACTTTGCACACAAAAGTGGTGCGTTATTCGCAAAAGGTTTTACGTTATTTGGCAAAACTGTTGCGCTATTTCGCAAAACTATATTGCGTTATTTTGCAATAGATGTTATTTTCTCCTCAACAATAAAAAATATAGGCCTACATTAACAGTGTTGATTGTTGAGGGGGAGAAACCCAAAATGTGTTCTTTCCGTTTGTGAGTGCTGGAAGGCGGGGGGGGGGGGGGGGGTATATGGCGAGACACAATGTCCATCTCCTCAACTATTCCAAAATAATGGGAGAATCGCCAATTAGTTTAACATGCATATTCATATTCTATTTCGTCATAGGGAGTGACCCTGCAGGTGAACCCTGATCAGCTCATGATGAGAGCTGGGACACTAGACCCAGTGGTTACTGTGGCAATCACCGGATTCAGCACTAAATACTTCACGGATGCTATGAGGGAGAAATGGGTGACGTCACTCACAACTTTCCTGTCAGAGAAGCTAGGCATCACTGACCACGGCAGGTAAAGACAAAGTGCAGATTCTTTTTATTTTATGAGAAATGATGGTGCCGTATTCACATTGTTGGTTATCTACAAACAAATTATATAAGGATTTATGAACAGTTGAAAAGTACCGAAACTTAATTCCACACACAAAAAAGCTACTCACTCACGAATTAAGGCCCCCCCCCCCCACCCCCCCCCCCCACACACACACACACACATCTTATGCTGAAGAGAGCCTATTCGGTTCCGGGCCCTTTCTTCTTGCATCCCAAAAAGCCGGCAGAAGAGTCGATATTGGAGCCTTGAAAAACTTAACACAGGGTTGATAATGCAACACAATTATTTCTGTTTAGACTAATTTCCGTGCCGAATCATCACCCAAAGTTACTCGAGCTCGAGTCAAGTGCAATAGACGATCCATTAGCCCCGCCCATGCATACACTGCGCACGTATACGTACGTCCATGAGCAACCTCAAGTGCGTTTACAGACGCGTCACACGTCGTAAGCGCACGCGTGCATGTTGGACACCATTCACGGCTGTGATTGGTCAAAACCGGTCAAACATCATAGGGCAGAGCTTAGTGAATCGGTCTATTGAGAAAATCTGCGATTTACTAATGGTTCATACTGTGAATAGGCCAAACCCATCCGCCGAGCTCATGAATAATAATTATATATCGTAGAGTTCTACGAGCCATAAAATTGAGGAATTTATGCGGCAATGAACCTCTGGCCCCGACTTGGGCCTTCCAATTCTGGGCATTGTGGATGCAATTGGGCTCGAAAGTGGCGCTATTTTGCCATGGTGTGGAGGGATCACTTTTCCAGATGGCTACTTTTCCGCTTTGGGAAAACTAGGGGTCGTCATCTTTGGCTGAGAATATCTCGAAAAGTCAATGGTCAACCCACCAAAAATTTAAAAGAAAACGAAGATGACATGTTGATTGTCATTTTTTGTGTATTATAGCGCAAATACCTGTGAGAGTTCTGAGTAGTTTTAAAAGAATTTCGAAGTATGAACGTTTAGCACTGGTGTCTATGGGAATTATCCATAATTGTTTACCTCCCCGTTTTGTCTGCGCTATATTGTTGCTACTTTAATTTGTTAATAATTGTTCACTTGTTCATTTACAGAATCATTATGTCCTTCCATCTCATTGAGGCAACGCACGTCGGATTCTTCGGCAAACTCGCCAGCAGCCAACTGAAATAATGTGTTTTTGTGTGTAATACTTTGGTTTACTGCGCTTCCAAAAATGCTAAAATTATATTTTAGAAAAAAACACCTGCACCACCCCAACTCCCAAACAAACAAATGACGATTGTGTAAATGAAACAGCTTGCATCAAATGTAGGTTTTCCTCTTCCATAATTATTCTTAAAAACGTGGAGCAGACGCTTGAATTTTTTTTATTGTTATTATTCATGGTTTATTAAAAACATTTCCATTGCAGCCAAAGGCTGAATTAGGGAAAACAATAGATTTGTTCAATTTACATAAAAAGTAGAATACCAAAAATTGGCACACAGCGTTAGACACAAAGAAAATTAAGAAGAGCGAGCCAACAATACAATTGTGAAAATATGTAGTTATACGTTCAGTTAAAAAAAGGTTATTTGTAAAAAGAGATATCAAAAGATGTAGAAAAAAAAAATAAATACTGAAAGAGTAGGACTAAACACTTTAGTGCAATGAATTTAATTGCTTTGCAGTGCCGCAAAATGTTCATAGACAAAATAAATAGATATCTATTGAGTTGTATTCAAAAGATTGATCAGATGTGGCACAGGACTGTTAAATCTGGAGGTATTGCATTTGAGTTCAGTTAATTTTGTTGAGTTCCTCAGATTGTAGCCAGCTGTTGACCTCGTTTGCGGAACTAGACTCTCGAGTTTTATGAAACAAAATATAATTAGAGAAGTCTTCAAAGAGTGAGTGATATACAAAAAAATCAAAACAAGTGCTAACTGTGGCCTACATCGATGTTTATACAGACATGCAGGTTGACGTATAAAGTTATTTTACAATTTTGAAATTGCAGGGTTTCTTGTTAGTTAATTGTTTTTACAGTGAAATCGAGTTATTAATAAATTCTGCTGTACAACTATCTAAAAGAAATACATGTAATTTATATATTTTTGCCCAACAATGTCCCCAAACAGAAACCCTTGTTTTATTATTATTATTGATATTATTATTATTATTATTATTATTTATTTAGCCATTCTGACAACATTATAAAGAAAGGCAAGGAACAGCAAAAGTACAAGTACTGTGGTCCGAGGACCTGCTGCACCGTTAAAACAAGCTAAAATAGATTTAAAAAAAATAAATAAAAAGCCAAAAAAAGCATATTAATACATAAAAAGCAAGTACATTATATATACATATATAAACAAGCACTAAAACGTTTTAAAAGATGAAACGATGATATAGGCAGATCAATGCTGAGTATTGGAATATCTCAACACATTGTGCATAGCTTTGGTGATTTTTTTCTCACTTTGTTAATACTTGAAAAAATATGGCATCACATCTCCACACTAAAAACAAGCAAACTGAATATTGGCTAGGCCCCTGATTCTGTGGCTTATACAAATATTGAAAAGCAAAGAGGTCAATGATAAAGTTGCTTGAATGGAAAGCCACATCGTATCTTTTTATTTGTTGTATTAGTCATCAAGAATAAAATGTAACTGTCTATCAGATAAAATGAAATATTATGTCACGTCAAAACATTATTTGTGTATACATTGTAGTTAATAATTTTGGATATGTTAAGCCCCATCCATAGCTGGGACTGTCCAAATTATAGTTGGGACTGTCCCAGTTATAGTTGGGCCATTGTTATAGTTGGAGCATAACAAATATAATAGGAGTTTTGTAAACTGTAGTCGTTGAACATTTTCATATCTTTAATAAAAAGCAAGTTGAAACAGAAAAAAAATCTTGGGTATTGGGCTCTGCGTGTATTTGCTGCCTGGTGGGACTTTTCTTCTAAACGGTATAAACTTTGAACAGACATCAATCCCGATCCAGTGAGGCATTACTCTGACGGCATGATGACTTGTTCAAGTATCAAATTACAAACGATTAAGTTGGAGCGTTTTCCTATCTTGAGTTTTAAATTGGAGCGTTTTCCTATCTTGAGTTTTGTAAAAAACGTTGTGTTGAATAATTGTATTTATATAACTCACATATATAGCGCACAGTGCAATGGAAGTTCCATTGCACGCTGAATAGAACTTCCATTGCACGGTGTCACTGCTGCTGGTGGTGGCGCTGTTTTAAATCGAGATAAATTGAATATGATTGTTCTCAGCATGTTGAACAGTTTGCATAAATTTAAGATGATGAACTTGTCGAACTTTTAAACAGTTTTAACCTGAATATATTGGCTATTAAAAGTCAACCAATCACTGACACGGATTTGTTCAGGTGTTATATAAAACAAATAATGAATGTTTCACGTTCGTGCAATGGAAAGAATAATTTCATTCGGTGACAGATACATTTCATTCGGTACCATAGCACTCACAAACATTCATTATTTGTATAATCGTTAATATGGAAACCGAAAACAGACTCTTTCGTTATGGGTTCTCTGTATTTATTTGCTGTCTTTTGCAAAACATAACAACGATGAAAACACATGCAAACTGAAACGGTTTGATAGAGCACAAACTGTAAGAATTAGAGAACTGAAGAAAAGTAACTCACTTATTCTGTATCATCATGTGGGAAATTGTAAAAAGAACATGTGTCTGAACAGAACTTGAATCGTTGGAAATGAAATGTAGTTCACAGTATTTTCCGTACACATTATTGGCATACAACGCTGAATAGCAACATATGTGACCTGCCATAGCATAATGAGGAATAACCCCCACCTTTGACTTTGCACGTTATGTACATCATGTTAAAGCGCAAATCATTGCCTTTCCAATGATACCGAATTTATTTCTGTATCTTAATATATTTCAAAGATATGCCGCAGGAACTTCAATTGTGCCCTGCCAAATTTCGCTAATCTCATTTCGAGAATCGGCTTTGAAAAAAAAGACACGCATTGCACCGCCAATAGCAGTAAAAAACGTTCTTTAGTTTTTCCTCTTTTGTGGATATTTTTCCCCAACAAAAATGCATTGTGTGAATCTTGGATACCTTGGCTACTCAAAAATACAAAACAATAAATATAGATTTTGACACGATTTTTCTAGTATATCCGACATCGGGCGTCGATTACTCAAGAAAAGGTTTTGGGGGACATTCCTCATTTTGCCTCAGTAGGTCACATATGCCCTCTAAGATGGCCGCTAATCAGCCCCGCCGCGCCAGCTCTGTAAATTGTCCTCGATCTTTTGTGATCCCGTAGGTAAGTTTGTACAAGAAGTCCTTGCGGCCTACTTGTAACGGGTTGTATAAATATTTCTGGATATCAAGCATTTCGGACAAAAACTCGGGGGATTTCGCTCACAAAAACCGCCAACGTCTGGGTCTATTTTAGCATAGATGCGTGCATGGCCGGGATACATTTAGAAGTGGCATGGTGAAGTTGGCAAAAGTTTTAAGGCTGGTTTTGGGGAGGGGCATATTTCAAAAAAAAAAAAAATCGAACAGGCTATCTTTAGCTCTGGCAAATTGAAAAGAAAATTCTCCTTGAGGACTAGGTCCTGTAAAAAGGGAATATCAAAGACCTCAAAAACCATTACCACCATACAAGATAACGCTGGAAACTGTCTTACAGAAGAACAGGCCATTCTAAAGAGATGGACATCATGCTCAGCTCAAAAATCAGACTGATGCGCTCGTTGGTCATCTCCGTCTTCCTCTACGCCTGAGAGACCTGGACTCTAAGAGCCGACTTAGAGAGGAGAATACAGGCCACAGAAATGAGATGCTACAGAAAGATTCTTGGCATCTCCTATACAAAGATCACATCACCAACGAGGAGGTACGGACCAGAATCAGGCAAGTCATTTGATTCCACGAACATCTCCTGACCACTAGTGCATTGTGAAAAAGCGCAAACCAAAGTGGAATGGGCACATTTCACGGTAAGTGTACAAGGAGGAAGAAAGAGAGGCAGGCAGAGAAAGAGGTGAGAGGACAACATCTCAGAGTGGACAGGCCTGACGCTGAGTGACTCCCTGAGAAAGTCTGAGGATCGAGAGGGATGGAGGAAGCTGGTTGACAAGTCTTCAAGAGGTGCCCCCACGGTCAGAAGACTACGGGCTAGGTAACAGGTAACAAAACCCATTGACTCATTCATCATTCATCCCTCTTTTGGTTCAGTATAATTAATACAATTAAACCAACTGAAACAAATCTACGCAGAGATGGGATATCGAAAATGTTACACTTCTCATTCAATTTATTTCATCATTTGTTTAAACCTTTATTACGATCCGTGATAACATGAACATGTTACGGGAATATATTCAGTAATCCGGAGGGGGATAGCCAGTGAAGCGTAAGAGCTTTTACACGCAAAGTGCAAGTGATCCGTGATGCTCGCATCGCACACACCCACAAAACGTCCTTGCTGCCTTGTCAAAGTTGGTAGTTCGCATTTTCGCTCGCGCTCCGTGCTATCTCACTATTTAGCCACGCCGACGTCTTTTACTAGGCACGTCCAGGCTGTGCAACGCTTTCTTCAAGTGTCTCTGAAAGTTTGCTGGTGAGTAATTTTGTGACTCAAATCACATGGATTAAAAACTTTAGAAACTTTTGCTCAAGTTTGTGGCGAAATTAAAACACTACATCATGTATTATTATTTTGTGCATGGGATTATGGGCTTTATAGTACGTTCGTACCTCAGTCCATACTCAGTCTTTTTTTTATTCTTAAAAAGATTATGTTACTCCAAAATGCAACCTCAGGCAATCTTCTCTTAATTTATAGTGACCCATCTTATTATTATTATTTTTTCGAATAGTATATTGGGTACAAATGTATTAGAAGCAACCATGCGAATCGACACATTACACAGGTGTATGGTGCGCTGGTGTACCGTAGCGAAGCTGCTGTTCCATGTGGCAAACCTACCCCCTACATTGGTCGTTACAGGTTTTCATTGCAACCTACATAACCATCCGGAAAGCTAGACCTTATTCACGCCAATTCGAGGTTCTGAGCTAAACCCTGAACTAATGGCAGGCATGATCCCTAGGATCATGACAATTACAAAAATCGTTGTTACGCCTATTGAAAAGAAGTGGTTTTTTTAGGGGGGGGGGAGTTATGATTTCATCTTCTCAACACCAGTTTCTAGCCCAGACCGATGGGTTCACCATGGTATGCCTACTTAACATGTGGTTAAAATGGAGACATTTTATTTGAATTGTATGGGACTTTCTGTTTGTAGAACGACTACCAAAGAATCAACGTGCCCCTGTGCGAACTGAACACCAACCTCCCCAAGGCTAAAGTGGACCAGTCCTTTGTCAATGAACTTTCTCAACTTATTGCCAGCACAGTCAACAAGCCAGAAAGGGTGAGCATTTCTTTCCTGGGTTGACATTTTAAACTGTTGTAAAATTCATAAATTGCAAAGCTTTCAAAACTTAAAATGTTGGGCTTCAATTTCTGCAAAGTAGTGGCAGCAAGTCAGTGTAGACATGGGCGTCGCGAGGGGGGGGCAAGGGGGGGCACTTGCCCCCCCCCCCCCCCCCCCTGGAAACGAAAAAAAAAAAAAAAAAAAAAGGAGGAAAAAAAAGGAAAGAAAAGAAAAGAAAAAGAAGCGAGAAGACAAAGTGGTGTAAATTTAACGGGGGGGGGGGGGGGGGGGGGGATGTCCCTGCCCCCCTCTAAAACTGATAAATCGAGAATGTGTTGAGAAATACAAGCATTTTTTGGCCAAAATTTTTGTTGCCCCCCTCTAGAAAAAATCCTGGCGACGCCCATGAGTGTAGAGTGTATTAAGACCAAAGCAATTCAATGTGTACAAACTTTTGACCAATCTGAAGATGTTTTCTCATGAGCCTGCCAAAACAGTGAAATAAGTTTGGAGATAGTTGGGAAAGAATTCCATATACGTATGCCACTAGTGTTTCCCTGCAATGACTTACCAGCCATCATATCAGAAAGCAGTAGTTAAAAAGTGAAGTAAGGCAGGGAAAATATTGAAGCATTTAGTGAGAAAACACTTTTCCAGACCAGTCTCGATCATAGGATTTGTACACAGGGTGTCAAGTGACTTCCGTGTATGAAATTCCTCCCCCCCCCCCCCCCCCCCCCCCCCTTTGCATTCAACAGGCATGTACAATTTTTTTTTTAATTCAGTATGAATGCATACAAAAGCCCACTCTGGGTCTCTCTCCTTGAACAAGAACATACATGCACTTCCTAAAAGACTGCAAAGCCAAGAATCTAGGAACGGCAAACTTGTTTATTTCTGTTTCCGAGTGCTAGCTAGTCTGAGTATCACTCGTTATCTATGGAGCAAGTCTCTTGTATAACGTCTGATATGTCTAGATATGCAGATATGCAAGCCGCGCGCCAGCCAATCGGAGTCGACTTTACTAAATTGTGACGTCATTTCATTCTCAAATCAGGACTAAATGATTTGATTGGTCAATTCGAATGCAGTGTTATGTAATACAACAACAGTCGGGCGTGTTGAGGTAACATGATACAGAGCGTGTGACACAATTGCATGGTCAGTGCTCATGCACTGATTGGTCAAATTCTAGGAGGTCAAGAGGCGGGGTCTTGCCTAATTAATCAGCGAATCTGTTCATATGTAATAGACCGTGGCTTTTGTCACGGTCTATTACATAGACCAAGTGCTAGCTGGATGACTGAAGAAAAATATCTCCAGTCTCCTCAACTTTTCCATAAATACTATGTGAGAACATGGTTTAACATGCATTGATGATGTCATAGGGAGTGACCCTGCGGGTGAACCCTGATCAAGTCATGATGAAAGAAGGGACACTAGACCCAGTGGTTACCATGACAGTCACCGGGTTCCTCAGTCAACACTTCACGGATGCTATGAGGGAGAAATGGATGACGACACTCACACCTTTCCTGTCAGAGAAGCTAGGCATCACTGACCACGGCAGGTATAAAGACAAATTTTGAAAATACGAAGCAGTGATGGTGTCAATGTCATATGCACATTGTTTTACACTGGTTACAATGTCTAGTATGAACATCAGATGAGTACAGTCTCGAAACATTTTTTTTGTCCCAACGTTTATGATGGTTTATCTTTTTCATTAACTGACAGAACTCAACCCATCAAACCCCAACGGCATGTTTTGTTGGAATCTGTCAGAATGGGTACAGTACCCCTAAACTGACAGTCTTTTACATTGGGTTGGCACACCTCCAGAATCAAAGTCAGAAATATATGTGTGCATATGGTGTTGGAATTTGCCAGGATGGGTATGGTTCCTAGTAAATCAAGCTAGGGAGTTAGGGTTAAGGCTTTTTTTTATGCTAGTGAAAAGTGGCATCTTCATGCTCTGCCACTCTCTTCTTGCATTCAAAAAAGTGGCTGATAATGTAGTCCAAGTTGGACGCCCTTCTTCATTGCATCACGACTGACTTTCGTTTTCAGTTGGTACTGTAAGCCTCGCAAATTGTTTCCCTGTAATCAGAACAAACTTTGACATAATGTTACGAAGAGTAACCGCATGCTTACAGTTTTAAATACGCAACCAATGTTTTGTTAAAAATTTGTTGGTGTGTAATTTTAATCAAACTTCATCTGAATGTCACGTGATCCACAAGGTCAAAGTAAAGGTCAAAAGGTCCTCATACTTCAAGTTGCTCTGACATCAAATATAATGGTAAATTTACTCTAATTTTTTTGTGCGTTTTATTGATCTCTTTGACAGAATCGTTTTATTGATCTCTTTGACAGAATCGTCGTGGTGTTTCATTCCATTGAGCCAACGCATTTTGGGTTCTCCGGCATACTTGCCAGCACACTGCTTTAAAGAAAATTCTTAATAACTTGGTTTAATTGGGGTATATTAAATGCAGGGTTTTCTGTGGGTTAAAATTTGGTAAATTGGATTTTGTTATTGCGTTCTATACGTATTTTGTATATTTTTGCACAAAATGTCCATATGTCGTGGGCAGATTATAGGCATTAAAATTATTCCAACTTAGGCCTGTTGTGCATATTTTTCTACTCTGATATATATTTTTTTACATTATTAAAATAGAACAAGACAAGGCTTAAAATAGAACAAGACAAGGCACGCCTAAATGTACATAAGATTAAAATTATTTGGTGAATGGCAAAGATATGTTACACCCCAACCATAGCATTGTCCCAAGTCCCAACATTATATAGCTGGGATGATCCCAACCGTTGAGACTGTCCCAACTATGGACGAATTCGGCAACCATTTTCTGCAGTGGCACCAGGCTCACTCGGGTAGTACGCACGCACTTCAGGAACCAATAGGGTTCCAAAATGCGCGCGCGTCTCGTCTTCAAGAAGGCACGCAGCATGGCGTGGCACCACCGCAAAAATGGCTTGTAATTTTGTTCGGCTTATTACACTTTAGCTAGGGCCATTGCTATGGTTGGGGCAAAACAAATACATGTATGTGTGGAGTTTTGTAAAATCAAATTTGTTGACTATTTTTATATTTTCAATAAAGAAAATGGAAAACAAAGACAAACTTCTCGACTAATGGTTCTTTGTATTTATTTGCTGTCTCGTGCAAAATACAATAGCTATAAACATTCCACATGCAAGCTGTAATGGAGTTCGATAGAGCACAAATTAAGTATGGAAGAAATGAAAAATAGTGAAAAAATAAGACTAATAATTTTGTAGCATGTGCAAGAAGAAAATGAGCCAAACAGATCTTGACTTATTACAATGATATGTAATTGGCAGTATTTTTCTCCTGTACAGATTGTGTTTGACAATTTTCATTTTTCTTCACGCCTGCAAATTTCAGAATCAAAACTGACAATAGTTCCACTCCATTTTTCTGCCTCAGATTATAAAACCAATCATTTCTTTATAGAAAGAAAGAATTTCAGTGGAAATATCTATACAAAATTTTATACAAATCTATGATAAATGGCTTCATTAGTACTTCCAGATTATTGCGATATATTTTTAGTCTACCACAACTGATGTCACACATTGATTTTTCAAGGTTTTGGGCATATTAATCATCTATCGTTTTAAGACGGAAACATTATAGTAGACTGTCTAATTTGGGAAAACTTTTATCCACAATTAATATCAGCAACACCACAGCACTCTAGTATGGTTTCTATTGAGATCGATACATTTGAAGATAGATCACTCTAAAAGAATGCACAATTTTGCATGTATCTCAGCCGAGCTATAATAATGACTTTGTCAAGAGAAGACCTGATTATATTTAAGAAATCTGGTACTACCATCAAAGTTACTGTAAACACCTTTGGTAATCAAAGATAATATTCTGAGCGTTAAGCTAAGCAGCAATTTGATGATAGATCAATAACTAAAGGTACTGGAGAATATTGAAACTTTGTCGCTAGTTTTGAAGTGAGACAATTAAGAATTGTTGCTTTGAAATAGATATAAATCCTGCAGATAAGCAGAATTTACACCTTATGTATTGGCACATACACAGGTAACCACAAAGTTCGTAATCCTTCAAATAACTGTCGTAATTTGGGAGCCAACTTAACACCACATCTGCATGAGAGACAAACTGTACACTATGTCAGGGCTCCGCATCTGACAAAAGTTTCATCAGGTTAAATTTGTTTCTATATTTCAAAATGGCAGTGAGAAGATGATGAATTTTCCTGCTAAATTGTTGAAATACTGTACAGCAAAATCCCAGTTGCTGGAATCAAAATCTTGCTTTTATTGTATTTGATAAGTTGTTCTTTGAAATTCCAAATATCTTTATAATTCACAAGGAGTTCTAAACAAAATGACGTATCTTTCAAAAACTTCTGACTTTTTTTTAATTTGTGAAGCGTTCCTGCAAAATGAGAAGGCACAGGTCGTAGTAGAGAAAATATGCAAAATACTTAATCGGGGTGATTATTTCCCCCCTCGATTTTAAGATTTATTGATATTTGTAATCTTTGATATGTTTACAATAGATATTTGAAAGAAACTGTATGGAATTAAATTGTTTTTAAGGAAAAAGAATTGGCATCTTTCATTTTCTGGAATACAAAACTTGAAAGTTTGATGGTTTTTTTCCATAATATGTTACTTGTTTGACTTGTCAATATGTAATCATCAAAACAGCCATAACTCGTCAACAGAATGTCCAATTGAAGCGCACGAACACTATTGTAAGGAGAATTTTATTCTGTTCTCGAACACTAGCAAACCCTCGTATCAAGCTCTGCCCAGTTCTGTCTCATTTTGCCTGAGCGCCTCACATATACATGTATCATAGTCAGTTTATTTTTCCTGTATGTCCATACTAATTTTTTTTCAATCCCTAACGACACAATCTTGACCACTGCATATGTTTTAAGCTAACCAAACAAGGGGAATATTTCCAACACAAATGAATGGTAGAAGTTTCCCACACAAGGAGTGCTATTCTATGAACACAATCTGAATGTAAAGCTTTTTGTTACACTATGATTGTTCAGTATTTGGCTTATACATTATAATTTAGGTTATGAAGCTCACCACACGAGGGGGCTATTTCAACCACATCCTAAACTATTTTGATCATACGATGCTAATCACGACAATTATTTTCAATGATCCTTATTACTCAAAGAAGAAATACAGAAAGACAAGATCACATTAAAGGTGCACTTCAAACAGACATTCGTTCTTTTTTAGCCAATCAAAACCCTGCATCGTGAAATACGAGATGAATATTTAAACTGAGATGTTCATACCTTGACTGTCTTTATGGGATTACTCGGTCCAGAAATGCACACTTTAGCGTTACTTGTTTCCGTCTGGTGGTGCGATGGTGTTTTTTTGACTGAGGCTCACAACGTGAGGGCGCTGTTTAGTATTGGTGGTCGGCTACGAACAGCGACTTGCCCCCTGCAGCACCCGTGGCTCCGCCGCCATACTTGCCCTGGCTGGCTGCGCCATTAGCCTGAAGACAAAAAAACATCAATTAAGCGTAAAGGTTCCTGAATTCACCCAAAATCCATAAACTGTGTTACATAGCAGTCCTTAGACCATCAAAACCCTGTTATAAATAGGTGTTATAAATAGGATTATAACACTTTAATAACCCACAGATTCTGTAAAATAATATATAATAAATATATATAATGATTCTGTATCTTGATTGGCCGAAAGCGAGTCACGTGGCATTACCTTTTTTGCCATCTTGCTGTGCACGGCCAAAAGTACTAGACCTGTAGTAACCAAGGTACTATACCCATAGCAACCAAGGTACTATGCGCATTGTGCGTTGCGCGTATTGTTCCCAAGCATTAGCGCTACAGAGCTGGGTTCAAACATATTGTGAAATGACAGTTTGGAAAAGTGCAAGTAAATTTTCAACGAATTTTGCATTCAAAAAGAAGTAAATTTTAATTGTATTCAGAATAAATTAATCAGTTATCGCTTAAAATCAAGCAGAATCTGTGGGTGAGGTGTTATAAAACAAATATTGACTGCTTTATCTCGTGGTGTAGTAAAACTAGCCTCCCTCGGTGATCCATGGAGCATAAGCCTTTTCGGAGTTCCAACTGCGCATTCATAACCTGTGACAACGCGCATTGTTTGTCTGAAATGGCCTTTGACATCATCGCGCCACTGACTTTACAAAAAGGCTGTTTGTGCATTGTGGGTACTGTCAAAGGGCATTTGAGACAAACAATGTGCGTTGTCACAGGTTACGAATGCGCGCAGTTGGAACTCAGAAAAGGCTTATTCTATATTCCCTCGGCTTCGCCTCAGGAAAAATAGAATGCTTCATGGATCACCTCGGGAGGCTAGTTTTACTACACCACTCGAAGCATTCAATATTTGTATACTATGAGCTACATAGTTCATGCCTGACCTGAGCTCGTCTGAGCAGCTCATCCTGTGCCGCCTTGACATTCTCAGGTTTGCCCTTCCAGGCCTGCAGCACGCTGGCTTGGAGAGCACGGCCGTAGGAGAAGGTCAGAGCCCAGGGTTTCTTGCCTGGGCAAGCATTGATGGCGTTCAGGTGGAGTGATGCTTCCTCCTCAGATTGCCCACCAGACAGGAACGTCACGCCTATGAAAAACAACAAACAAAATGGAGCTTTACCTACTTCAGAAGAGACGCAAAACTACCTAGGATAAAAATGAGGGTGTAATTCATGTCCAAATGTGATGGTGCTTCCTTGTCTTAGACACCGGGCACTGCTCGGGTTCAAAATACAGTCGACTCTCGTTAACACATATTCATTCGTACCTAACTAAATTGTTGGTTATATCCCAATTTTGTATTAAGAGGAACATCGGTCCAGTTCATTGTGCACATAAACGCAGTCGGGAACAAGGCTTTGTGTTAGCTATAACCAGAATTTGTATTAACAGTGTTTGTACTAATGAGAGTCGACTGTAAAACAAAGCAATGTGACTTTACTCTTGATTTTCGCATACAGGCATGCAACTGGGAAGCAACAAAAATGAGGAATTTCCATGTTTTACAACACTTTATCTCGGTTTTGTTTTTCAGTGTGAAGTGATAAATGAGGAAATTAGCTAATCCCAGGAAACGCTGCATGCCTGCAAAAAATGCTTCTGCTTTAAAATGCCTAATTTCAAATTTGCTTTTGAACTGAGAGTTACATTAATTCCATATTTGACAAGGACTAGGATGACCATGCAGATTTACTACACCCATCCGTAACAAATCGATCGGCCAGGGCGCCTTTGGTTATTCTGGCGCCCACCTGTGGAACAAGCTCCCTCAAGAAATCAGCCAGTCTGACTCAGTGACAACATTCCGGAAACCTTTGAAGACATAACTATTCAGAGCTCGTTACTTTATTATTTTTTTGTTGTCAAGCGCCCTGATCTAGCTTTGTTTAGGATATGTGCCCTTTATAAGAACCTGCTTATTATTTTGAAATTCACCTGCTGCAATAAAACACAAACCTACCACATTATATGACCTCTAATGGATCCGTTATATAATACCTAGCAAGGTGGGGGATATAG
Source organism: Patiria miniata (assembly GCF_015706575.1). Classification (NCBI taxonomy): domain Eukaryota; kingdom Metazoa; phylum Echinodermata; class Asteroidea; order Valvatida; family Asterinidae; genus Patiria; species Patiria miniata. The sequence goes on from NW_024037061.1 coordinate 8,290,695, forward strand.
TGGCATTTCTTACTACTTCAGGTGTATATTTCACCTACAAACTATGACCAATGACCTATTGATCAGTTCTCTTTACCTGGCATGGGTGGTGGTACAGTTCCATAGCTGCCAACTTTTCAAAATCCCAATTAGTAATCAACCCGCGCAGTCATTTTCAACTGCTTGTTTTATCAAAAGCTTACCAACATCGAGTACAGGTACATGGTTTACATGTACACATACATGTGCATACCCTTCTTGTTGTGAATAATAATGTACTGTAGGCCAAGAGATAATTTAAATAAAAAATAAAAAAAATTAAATTTTTTTATTTTATTAATTTTTTTAAATTAATTTTGTTTTAATGTCTGTATTTGTTTGTTGAAGTCAAATAAATAATAACAATAATAACGTGCGCATATTTTTTTTTTAGATGCATGCTATCGATGTGGAGTTTCGAGTTCGTAATCGTATCGTGTTTTTACACACAATGATTTAGGGCCACCGTATGCAATAGAAATATCCCGCCAACATACCTTGCAAACACATGCTGATTTATCTTTTCTGGACGTTGTGACAAACTCTATTACCAATTATTCCAACCATACTCTTATTAAATTCCATGATTAAAATCTCGCACTGATGGGTCTCATCCCGGCAATAAGCGACCAAATGTGCTCACGATCGTCACTGAAAAGTACTCACATGCAGTACACACAACCACACATCCACGAGATGCACACAAATGACACACCATTGAAAAATATTTTTAGTCTGGTCCTCAAGTACTCCACTGAGCACACTGCATTGATGTCTATCAGGTGCTTGACTGCATTCTTATTAGACTTGTCACCAGTCCATCCATTACTTTACAAGTATTTTTTTCTTTGTTAGGTAGAAAATAGGAAATTCGTAATATTTTAGTGGCAAATCGTATTTTCGTAATTTAACAAACAATTCGTAATAATTACGAAAAATTCTTAACAGTTGGCAGCTATGCAGTTCTCTGCAGTGTGTTTACGGTGGCCTGTCCAACTTCTATAGGGGTATATTTGACCAATTAACTATTGACCAGTTCTATTTACCTGGCATGGCTGGTGGTACAGTCCTCTGCAGAGTGATCACGGTGGCCTGTCCAACTTGCTCCGGGGTGTATTTGACCGGGCAGCTCTGGCCAGGCATCACCATGTTAGGTTTGAGTAGAGTGCCCTCCAAGAAGACGTGATTATCATTCAGAGCCCTGTAGCAGTAGGACAGCACCTAGGATAACCACAAGAAATACTATGACACCTCCAGCCCCTGTTGGACCTATGCAGGCCCAAATATAACAGAACCATGACTGTGGACAACAATGTAATAATCAATTAGAGCTTGCAGGCGTGGGACAGCACCTAGGATAACCACAAGAAATACAATGAGACCTCCAGGCCCTGTTGGACCTTTACAGGTCCAAATATAACGGTACCATGACTGTGGACAACAATGTATTTATCAATCAGAGCTTGTAGGCGTGGGACAGCACCTAGGATAACCACAAGAAATACAATGAGACCTCCAGGCCCTGTTGGACCTTTACAGGTCCAAATATAACGGTACCATGACTGTGGACAACAATGTAATTATAAATCAGAGCTTGTAGGCGTGGGACAGCACCTAGGATAACCACAAGAAATACAATGACACCTCCAGGCCCTGCTTGACCTATACAGGTCCATATATAACAGAGTACCATGACTGTGGACAACAATGTAATAATCAATCAGAGCTTGTAGGCGTGGGACAGCTCCTAGGATAACCACAAGAAATACAATGAGACCTCCAGGCCCTGTTGGACCTTTACAGGTCCAAATATAACGCTACCGTTACTGTGGACAACAATGTAATTATATCAGAGCTTGTAGGAGTGGGACAGCACCTAGGATAACCACAAGAAATACAATGACACCTCCAAGCCCTGTTGGACCTATACAGGCCCAAATATAACAGAGTACCATGACTGTGGACAACAATGTAATTATTAATCAGAGCTTGCAGGCGTGGGACAGCACCTAGGATAACCACAAGAAATATGACACCTCCAAGCCCTGTTGGACCTATACTGGTCCATATATAACAGAGTACCATGACTGTGGACAACAATGTAATTATTAATCAGAGCTTGTAGGCGTGGGACGGCACCTAGGATAACCACAAGAAATACAATGACACCCTCCAGGCCCTGTCAGACCTATGCAGGCTCATATATAACAGAGTACCATGACTAGGACAACAATGTAATTATCAATCAGAGCTTGTAGGCATGGGACAGCACCTAGGATAACCACAAGAAATACAATGACACCTCCAAGCCCTGTCGGACCTATACAGGCCCAAATATAACAGTACCATGACTAGGACAACAATGTAATAATCAATCAGAGCTTGTAGGCATGAGACAGCACCTAGGATAACCACAAGAAATACAATGACACCCTCCAGGCCCTGTCAGACCTATGCAGGCTCATATATAACAGAGTACCATGACTAGGACAACAATGTAATTATCAATCAGAGCTTGTAGGCATGGGACAGCACCTAGGATAACCACAAGAAATACAATGACACCTCCAGGCCCTGTCGGACCTATACAGGTCCAAATATAACAGAACCATGATTGAGGACAACAATGTAATTATCAATCAGAGCCTTGTACATATGGGACAGCATGTAGGACAACCACAAAAAATATAATGACATCTTCAAGCTCTCGTGGACCTACATAGGTCCATAAATAATAGTATACCATGACTGTGGACCACAGTGTAATTATCAATCAGAGCCTTGGGACAGCACCAAGGATTACCGTAAGAAATACAATGACACCTTCAGGTCCTGTACACAAAAAATGACCATGACTGTGGATCAGTGTGTGCCCCTTGATTATCTCTTTGCGAGCAGTCCCTCCAAATGATGCAGAGTGTGGCCGAGTGGTTAGGGTTTGTGACTCAAGATCAGAGGGTCAGGGGTTCGAATCCTGTTGTGTCCCTGGGCATTAGCTGGGTATTAATAACCTGGGTATTAACAAATGTTCTCAGTTGTTGCATGCCAAGGAAACCGGGGATAAACACCAGCCTGATTAGCCGTCTTGGCTTGTGACATACTTTACGAACTGTACTCCTTACAATGAACAAAGTATGTTGTTCAAAACATTAAGTTCTTATAAAGAACCACACACCTCACAAGAGAATACACCCATGTAAAATAATAGGCTTCATAAGCGCATTTCTGGAGCCACTCTCTAATAGATAGCTGGGTAGCTTACAGTAAGTAGAGAAAATCTATGCTATTTCAAAAAGTGAAAAGTTTGAAATGTGCTTAAGGCAATTTTCTTTGTACAACAAAAAATAATCAGTTATTTGTAACAGAATGGACGTTCTTCATTATCTGTCCATACAGGACTAGATGGATGAAGTCCGGATACCAGACATACGGGAACTGACCTTCTCTGTGACAAACTGGCATCTTGCCAGGTTGTGAGACCCATCCGAGAGAACCTCCGGCTCAACAATCGGAACCAGACCATTCTGCAATGAGGAACAAAAACACCAGTCAACAAGGGTAGAATCACGTGTTAGACCTTGTCCTTGTTGATACATGTATACATACTGGAATTTGTATCCTTGTGGAGTCATTTCTTTGTTCTTGTGTACTAAAATTTTAGAGTTTGAAAGTGTAGTTTCAAAATGCTCCTATTTTTACCAGAATTAATTTTCTGGGCTGAAATTCCGACTTCAATTTGCGACGGAGCAACACACCATGGAAATTCCTAAATTTTGAGTAAAATCCGTATCTCTATTTCGTGATAACCTGGTGAAGACGTATTCACCTATAGAAATTGCCCTGTGGAGACGTATACAATCTTTTGTTCCCTATTATGCACATGTCTCCACAGGGTACCGTGTACCAGATCGTATTTCAAGCATCAAATTTTGAGCCAAGCTTTCGCAAAAATAGTGGCCAGCACTTCATAAATGTACGCGACAATCCATGCACTAAGTGATACTATCAGGTCCTGCTCCAGTTTAACACTAACACACCTAACAATCCTGCTACACACGCGTTGAAAAATACATTGGTTAACTAAAATGAGCGCTTCAACGGTTTTAATTTTGGGGACCAAAATTTTGCACCCCAAAACTCCTTCGCTTGTAAGCAATATTGCCAGGTATAGTTATGTGAACATTTAAATTGTACTTTTCAACGATTTTTCCAACTATTATTTCATGGTCAATGCATTTTCAAGCCCATAATGCATTTTTATGGTAAATCCATTTTCATGGTAAATCCGTTTTCGAGCCCAAATGAGAGCATTCTCTCAAAAAAGCTCCTTTACAATTTAAGTTTCTGTATAATACATCACTCCTTCAATCCATCCTACCTGTTGGCAGATGCTAGCGTAGCGAGCCAAGATGTGAGCGTTCTCTCTCATAGCCGCATCCGATGGAGTCAAGTCAGTAATCTTCAAGACGCAGCGCCACTTAGCAAAGCGTGCTCCATCTTGGTAGTACTTGGCACAGCGTGCGCCCAAGTCATCCATTCCCTGGGTGGTGCATTCACCTGCGTTGAATCCGGCCAAGGGAACCACACCCTTGTCAACCTGTTAGGGTTTGGAACAGGTTAATAATTGGTCAAAAGTTGTCATTTCTCATAGTTTTGACTACTGGAAGACATCCGTGTCATTAGGCAAAAAAAAAAAAGATGTTGGCTCCCGAATACATGGCATTTGAAAATAGGGTAGGTAGGTAGGGATTTTTTTTGGGGGGGGGGGGAGGGGAGGCAATTTGTTTTGTGTACGATCATTTTGGAGGTGTCTGCGTGTAGTCAAGGGTAAATAATTGATAATTTTTCAGTTTTTCCCTTCCTTTTCCCTAGGGCTGTGCCGAATATTCGAATATTCGGTTACTCGATCGATAATCGAATATTCGAATATTTATTTTCGAATAAGAATATTCGGTGGTGATATGCAATGACATAAAAAAGTGGAAAAAACTTTTTTTTTTAACAACAAAAGTGAATTCTCAAAGTTAAGTTTCAAGTTACTGCAAAAAACCCCATAAAAGTAGCTTGTATATATGCCAAGCAATAATGCCATACATATAATTATTACTTCTGCTTTGGGAGTGCTTGCACTTGCAGTAAAGCCAACCCATTTTTTTAACGCCGGACTGCAACACCAATCGCTGATGCTTCCGACAAGATAAACAAGACATTTTGTCTTTCATGTCTTCACAAAACACTTCCTGACACCTTTTCATATCAAACTTCTAGCATGAGTAGTAACGTTTCCGTTGTCCGTATTTTTGTTTGTTGTTGTCCTACTTACAATCCCTACTTTCAAAAGAAAACCGCCGCTGTTTTCCCCGATGCGATCCTGGCAAGTTTCCCCGCGCGTTGGTGTTACATGTACATGTGTGCAGCATAGGAAAATGCAGCGTGGCATTAATTGGAGAGGAGCACGTGTTAATTTCCCCACGTGCGCAGTGGGAGGGGCTTACTGGATCGGCTATTGACATCGCGAAAATGGCATGCCAACATCGATGTAGAAGACCTCTGCAATCTCATGCAAAGAACTTGATTTCTTTTTTCTGTGTGGGCCTTTGTATTTTCCGTTTTCATGTACTTATTTTGAGGACGTACTGGTCGCACAAGAAGCGGTACATTATACACTGATACAGCGAAGCCAATTCCCCCCAAAGTTTTCCATCGCCTGTTCAATCGTGTCGAATGCACGTGGTTATAGGGAATCGCCTTGCACGCAGTATGCTGCCCACAGCACGTGGCGGTGTTGTAGAAAACTTGTCATGAGCCCCAACATTACATTAAAACGTTTTGAAAACCTTGGTTCATTTACGTTACGGACTCTGGGATTTTTCTAAAAGAATTTCTTGTTTACTTTTAGGGGTAAATTTATTATGGCTGTTAGATGTTCGCCTCAATGCCTCCGTAATTATATACATGTACATGTACAAAATAATCTAGTTCTCTCAACTGATCAGAGCACCCTTTTATCGAACACATTTTCGTTCGCTGTCCGTCAGCTTTGTTCGCTGGGTTAGTCTGCTAATTGCACCCAATATTTGCACAAATAAAACATACATAAACACTTCAAAAACTAGTTCAGCAATTATACTTTCTGTAATAATAGCGGGAACCTCTGGCTTATGTCCTCCAAGTCGAGCAAAACGCAAGAAAAAGGGCAGACAACAGAGAGGATTTCAAACTCAAAAGAGCTCTCATTTATTTCGCCAGACAGACTTTGCGGTCAACTCACCGCACCGTACCCCTGATTCCCAGCATAGAAAACCACAGCTAGACAAAATGTATCAAAATGTTGCAAGTTGGAATATCCAAACCTTTTAGTGGCCTATTTGTTAGAAAGTTATCTCCAGAGCACGCACTTAGCCAGACAAAAGAACCGGGTCAGCGCACCTGTGCCCTAATTAGCCCGCCAACAATGCGCCCGCCGGAGCTCGGCTGGCGATTTTTTTTTTTTTGGCTGAAATGTCACCCTTCGTGTTTTGGGTACACAGCTTATAATACATCCCCTGTGGGCAAACAAGGAAATACTGCTTTGCACGTGTCAAGCTGGGGCGTGTGTATGCCGCGCCCACGCCCATTATTTGCATAAACTTAAATATGCATTTACAATTCAAAGACCCATATTTCATTGAATAAAGACATTAAATATCATAGGTTTTTTTCTTGGAGTTTTTGGTTGTTGAGAATAAGTTTATTTAAAATGATATAAAATCATTTCCTCAATTCTTGGTGACATAAGTGCGAGTTATTATTATAAAAGTGATTTTTTATCCTCAATACTGTGACTAGGAAGTACACCGTTTTGTAGACTTCAAGAAGCTTCCAGTAATAGTTATGCTCGGTTCCTGTTTGCGAGTTAAGGGTCGGAGAGTCACAATAGCTGACGCCACCCGCCGTGTTTGGGGTTCACGGCTTAATACGTCCCCCATGCAAACAAGGAATCCTTCACTCTAGCTTCTCTGGTTATTGTTAATCTTTAAATTACTGACGACTGAAGAACAACTGATTGTTGTCAAATACCTGATTTACCTGTGAAGAAATCATGCATGGCATGCTGATGTGCGCACGTACGTTGACTACATGTACCTGTATGGCATATTTTTGCTTTTGAGGGAATTTGGAATGACCAAATAACCGAATATTCGATCGATTGGAAGGTCGAATATTCGAATATTCAATTATTCGAATTGACTCAGCCCTACTTTCCCCCCCCCCCAAAAAAAACCAATTAGGGTAGGGGCTGACAAAATAGGGTAGGAAGGGTAACCTGAAGCACAACTTTTAGTTTTCTTGGGCCTTATTAAGTGTCATTATTAAGGTATAATAGCCTAATGAATGTGCTCTAGGCAAGGAAAGTCCAGGGAAAATTTAAAATTCATATATTTAAACACACAAAAAGAGCTTGGACTGTGTATTTTTTTGAATTTATTCGTCTTTTCTACAATTCATATATTTCATTTCATTCTTTTCATCTGTGTATCAGATGTGACAAATTTTAAGCAATGGTCATGATTGTAACCTGATTTCTATAAAAAAATTATCACTTTCCCTGTAATGAAACGTGAATCATACAAGCTCTTTTTAAGAATGAAGGAAAGATCTGCATATGTTACAGAAACAAATTCAGCAATACCAAATGGTTTTTGCAAATTCCATTTGAGTTGCATCAAATACAAAAAATACAAGAACCATTTTTTTCCAACATGAAAACAGCTTTTCCCCTCAAATCTTTTAATTACTATTGCTGTCAAGAAAATAATCCGTCACTACAGTTTTTCACACAAGTCAAAAGGTTATAAGTGAATTATCACAAATTAGATTTAAAAAAACCCAACAATTCTCTTTCTGGCCATCACAGCAGTCCAAAATAAATCAAGAGACTGTTTTGAACAGTTACAAATTCCCTAGTTAATTTGATTTGGCCATGCTTTGATTGGAGGTGATTGATATGCCAGCTGTACCTACATTTGTTCCAGTTACATATTTGTCTGTTGATGGAACTTGACAAGTCACAGTGTTTACACGAATGTGATCCGACTGTTTTTTACTAGTCTGGGAAGTGGAAGATGATTTTGACTGTCTGTGACTGATCAAACAACAGGAGGGTTAATCAGGCCAAAAAATTCTTGTCAAATTTGCTCAAAATAAACATGGGGAATACCTTGATGCCAGGGATAATGCCCTTCTGTTTAATGAGGTCAACGAATGGCGTTCCATCATCGGCCTTCTGATACAGCGTCTCGTGGAAGAGGATGACTCCGCTGATGTTCTTGCCGATGGCTGGGTCGGTGGTGAACAGGAGCTGACGGTACAGACGACGGTTCTCGTCCGTGTTCTCCACGCCGATGTTGGCCAGACGCTTACCCATGGTGCCTGGAAATGGAGAATGTAGAAAATGTAGTCCATCCATAAAGTCTGGTTTTACTTTAACCCTAATTCTGCTCCATCCAACTATTTTACATTTCCGTTGGGTCCTGTTGGATTGAGCAGTAAACCCCTTGTGTATATTCCTGTTGAAATCTGTTGGATTCAGCAGGCAACTGAAAACATTCAGAGTCGGATTCTGTTGGGTGCTGGTAAATAACGCTAAGTTGTAATCTGTTGGATCCAGCAGCAAAACAGAAAAATAAGGCATAGTTGGATTCTGTTGGATTGAGCATGCCAGTCAATTTACATTACTATACCTCATACATATTCATGATCGAGAGCCGAACTCTCACTGGTCAATTCACCATCACGTGCCAGATGTTATTCTTGCTGTTCACCAAACGCGCGCGCGAGGATTCACGCACATGGTAAATACGCATGCGTAGTAGACTGTCGTACGGGTTGCCCGTGGGACAGTCTACTACGCATGCGCTTTACAGAGCAATCGAGGAACTGTCGCACGTGTGCAGTACGCACGCGCGAACATCGCCCAGGAGAGATGCATGGTTGCACGGTTCGCGTAAATGTTAATTTCCAGAGCTCAATGATGCCGTACTGGAGAAAATTTATACATGTAGACCGTGTAAAGATGTCTCCTGACCAGAGAAAGTTGTACACAAACAACTGTATTTACAACTGTAGTTACTGTATTATATTGCAAACGAACTGAACTAGTAATTGAAGTTGAGCAACAATATTCTTGTGGTGAGCTGTACAAGACAAGTTTCCCCGAATTTGTCAATTCCCAATACCTCGGGGAGCGAATATCGACTGTTCACCCTCAAACCATGTTATATTTGTATATTGTCAGGTGCCCAACAACTTGGCAAGTTGAGTTGTGTTGGACCATGTTAGGTATTCCTGAGAACTATTTGTGTGTTTTATAGGGATGATAATAATAATTTTAAACTGTATAACTCCTGTGATGTTCATGGTCATATTTCAACATGTAGTCCTGGTGTAGAGAACCGTATACCAAGGTTCTGCTGTGCATCCGGAAAGGGCGGGTTCGAAGTTGCCCACTGTTAATCTTCTACTGCATAAACCATGGACCCAAATTCCAATAGATTGTTTGACCCAACTCTTTAGCGCATGGGAACAATACGCGCAATGCACACCTCAATGGATGTACATACAGATCTCTGTTGCTGTACAGTGTTTCTATGGATTCACTGCATTTTCAAATACAGTCGCATCTCGTTAGTACAAACTCTGTTAATACAAAATTCTGGTTATAACAAACGCCTTAGTCCCGACTGTGCATTGACGTGCACAATGAATGGGACTGATGTTCCTCTTAATACAAAACTCTGATATAACAAACAATTTGGCTAGGTCCCAACGAGTTTGTATTAACGAGACTCGACTGTACACATTTTGTCATCAAGCTTACCTGTACTCTCATCAGCAGCCAGGATGCCCTTTCCAGGAGCCACGATCTTGTTGGCTGTATCCACCAGCTCAGCCTTCTGCTCAATAGTCAGGTATTGTGACATGGTGATGGCTTGGTATACGTCTTCCTTCCAAGATTATAAGAAGAATCTGTGTAGGGGGAGATGAAAAAAGACAGAGTTTCATCAATAGGCAAGCGGCTTGACCTCACAAATGGATAGGCAATGGCCTTGTAGGTTTTGAAATTTTATCGGTTGCGATCACTGATCTCTATATTGACTGGATAGCGTATGTCCATTACACCATATATTAACTGATGTTGCTTTTTGACCATTTCGCCCCTGGTTTTCCAAATATGGCCGCCGATATACGAACGTTCTACATAGTACATGTACATATGCACTGTATCAGGATTTGACACTTTTTGATCACGTACGTACGTATTGTGATAATCTAAAAAGAAAGACAAGTTTGTGTCATGATTATTATTTGCAAATGTTGTAAAAAGTGAACTGCGTTGTTCATAGTGAACCACTACGCTTGAAACACTGTGAACCGTCACAGACAAAAAGTGAAAACAGATCTAATACGGCAAGTTGTCCTTTTTAGAACACCGATGTGGTCTTCCCAATATGGCTTCAAATGACTTCGACTTGTGGTTCTGTGCTAACCGGTCAGTATCGGTGTATAGAGAGCAGTGCCGTGGCCTCATGGTCTGGAGCACTGAACTCATACTCTGTGGGTAATTCTGCAGGTTGTGGGTTTGAGTCCAGCCTGGGATCGTGGTACATGTGCCCTTGGGCAAGGCACTTTGTCACTCATTGCTTCTCCCCACCCAGGAGTAATGGGTACCTGTGAGGGCAGAAATTGTTACTGTGGTTGATTTTAGCTGCTTTGCGCCGACATGGCAGCATGGAGCTGTATATTTCCCAGGCAGCCGAGAAGGTATTTGGAATGTTTCATTGACCCAATGAGCAGGGTAATAATGATGTAGCGCCTTGAGCACCAATAATGGTGGATATGTGCGCTTTATAAATTCACATTATTATTACGTGTATAATTATTAATGTTCTGTTCCAATTCTTCCTGCCCTTGTAGTCTAACTGGCAGACTTTTCAACTTTGCGCAGTGGGAATGTGTCAAACAAAATATACTAACATCAAGTTGACCAGTTCAAAGTTCAGAGTTCATCAGTGTGAGAACCAGTCCTGACCGGTTTCTGACCTAGTCTGAGTATCACCCTTTATCCACGGAGCCCAGACTCCTGTCTAACGTCTGATATATAAAAGCATGCAGATTTATCCGATCTCGTGCCTCAGCCAATCAGAGTCGACTTTACTAAATCGTGACGTCATTTCATTCCCAAATCAGGACTAAACGTTTTAATTGGTCAATTCGCATGCAGTGTTTTGTAATGCAACAACAGCCGGGCGCGTTATCGCGTAACATGATAACAGAGCGCGTGACGCAGCCTGCACGCAGGGCTTTTTAATCCATTGTCTATGACGCGCAACGGGTGAATGACCGAAGACCCGATATAGAAAGCGCCTGCTGATTGGTCAAAATCTAGGAATTCAAGAGGCGGGGTCTTGCCTAATTAATCAGCGAATCTGCTCACATATCACAGACCCATGGCATTAGCCATGGGTCTATTACATAGACTATTTCTGACCCTGTCGGATCGAGTCAGTATTCCAACTCATCCATGAACAGCAAGTGCGAAATAAATATTGTCAGAGACAAATGAAATCCTGAAAACACAATGCTGGTCTGACAACAGGAAACAGACAAGATTAATGGTCAGATACATGTACAGGTACCCAGCGCACAGACAGACAGATATGCAGGTACTGTACCAGCAACGCATAACCAAAATCTCTTCTCTGAAATAACCACGCAGTTTAAAGTAAATTAAATAACCACGCGGTGGACAACATTTGCCATGCTTGTCTCTACTGGAATAACCCACCCTGCATGACTCTGCATCGTGCACATGAAGTTTACATTTCCATCTAATAATTTTCATTCTCTGTATTTTAAATGGATCTTTTAATGACAGAAATTTTAAATCCCAAATGAATAAATTCTAATTCTACTGACAGGCAGTGGTCGGTTTTGCATGAATTTCACCGATTCAAAATTTGTATTTAATACTAAATATTGTATCTGGTAAAAGCTGTGTGGAAGTGGGAAAACATTGCTCTAAATGTTTACTTCCTTGTTGGATTTCAGAAGATACAGGATAACTCCTGACAAGTATAACAGGTTAACATTATATAAAAATACCTACTAGAGAGCATGGGTTATTGTAGATTACGTACAGTTAACAAAACTGTAATAAACACAGGGAAATAGGCACAACTAAAACCAAACTAAATATGGCAGTTTACAAGAAAACCGAAATCCCTTTCAATGTGTCGTTTTTAAATTCATAATTTTCAAAATAGATATCTTTGGCAATACCTTATTTGTACATAGTTTGACAAAAATTACACAATAATTAAGTTGCAGTTTCGCAGTATACATTTATTGTAAAATGGTTCTCAACTTCAAAAACTTGACTGGATTTTTAAATGGGTTACTTTAAATTTTGATCAATAATATACAGGTGAGCTGCGTTATACCAGGAAGTAGAAGACTTACCCAAAAGACTGAACAGCTTAATCAGAAAAATTGTCAGGATTTCCTGGCACAGAGTACAACTACAAAAGTGTGTCCTTGCCTTCAAAATACACACTGTGCCACGTTTGCAACAGGGTTGAATAAACACGCACAATGTAGTCTTACTGTTGAGAATGGTACCATGTGCTGGTACACAGAGCCCCCAGCTGTGAGGATATCCCATGAATATTCATGATTTCCTGGCCCAAACCCTGCCACGCCCCTGCAGGCAGCCAATCATATTCAGGCTTAATTACATCAACCTTTACTCAGCAAACAGTGACAGCCTTCAGTTGGCCAATGGGACAGTGTGTTAGGGAAACAAGTAGGTAGAAGAATATTGCAGAGTCATATGCCAGGGCAATGCATGCAGAACGGATGCGTGGGTAAAGAGGTCATGTTGTCCGTTTCCAAGGTTTTACTTTTAGGGTAATTGTTTAATTGAATACCCTCCAAAGAAACACAATAGAGAATAGAGGGCCAAATAAATATACATACAAACTGAGCAACAAATTGCTCTGCAAAGCCTAGTACAGTATACTGTACCATAAATAAATTTCTAAAAAGAATTGAACAGATTTTGATATTATTACTCCCTCCTAATGCTCGTAATACAAAGCACACATTTAATAGTCAGAACCAAGGAATTATCACACTCACTGCATGATAAGAAATTTAGCATGAACATCAAATTTTGTATTTTTTAAATATGTATAGAAGTGATAATATAAATGTCTTTCTGCTTCCTAAAGGTTTTGAGAGTCCCTTTAATGCAGTACATAACTTGACCTTATTGAAGGGCAGTAGACTGATGCCTGGAATCTCAATAGATGAACGCATATAGATTACATACACATGAGACATCTACCTGTACATGTACATGTACATGTACATGTACACGTATGGCATCACTACCTGTACGGCACCATGTACATGTACAAAATGTACATGTACCGTACACTGTACATTGAGCAGGTACATGTATATTGTGAAGACCTGTCAAATGCATAGATTACTAGCCTAGATACGTTTTTCTTTCAACAATGCGACACATTCATGTCATTGAATGTGTATGTAGTGCATGTACATGTACATGGACATGCACAAAACTTACATGCAAATTGAAAAACTGATACATAAAAACTAAAAAATTAAAATTTTAGTTACTTTAAAGGGAATATACATCATTTGCTTTTGCTGTAATTTTCAGAAATGGATGGAATTGGGGGGTTGGAAATATAAAGCAAATATAGTTACACTGACTTTTTGGAGGTTTTGGGTTCGAAAATGCTATAAAAACCAAGAAAAACGATCATTTTCCTGTAGTCGGGTTCCCTGACTCCATATAAGAAGAAACAGAGCAGTTTACATACATTGGGGAATTGTAAGGTCAGGGAACCAGTCTAGCTGGCTCGTACCCGTTCATAGGTTTGTAATCGATTGCAAACAAGTGCAATGGTCAATTGGGGCCAGTATTTGAAAAAAAAGCCAGTTGTTTCCAACGCTGATCGGCCGATCAGCGTTGGAAATTGATACAAAAATACCACTTTTCTTCAAAATGACAGTATACCAGGCGCCATAATTTTACAGGATGCTTAAGACTGTCATTTACCAACATCCTATTAAGGTATTTCACAAAAACTTGGTAGTTTTATTTTTCGATGTTTGCAAATGTTGTATATTCCCTTTAAAATGATAACTGCGATAATGTCACTAAGTTTCATAGCATGAATTCACTTTTCCACGAAGAGAAGTATGTCAAAAATGCCATACTGATACGTTTTCTGATATTTGGTTAAACATTGCCAGAAGCCTCGCTATGGCTGAAACAGCTGCAGCCTGTACATCAAATATTAAATTCACAAAATTGTTTTTACACAAGTGAAACAGTTATTTTGTGCAGATCGCCATTTGTGTGCAATACTTCCAGCCCAACAACATGAAATTCATGTACGAACATCTGTTCTGTTAATTAAACATTCTAAAAGGCAAATGTTGATAAAACGTCAGAACCCAAATTAGATATTTTGAATTCTGAATTTATAGGATGTGTGATGGTTATGATTTTAAAACACAATTTCTAAGGTCCTAATTCTTTGATAAAAAAAAAAGCGCTTGTACAGAAAAATATCAGTGTGCAGAAAACCAAAACCATACAACCAGTTAGGCCTATAAATAATAATTTTAAATTTTAAAATGGAGAATTTATGAATGCAGGGCATACTAAGTTACAGAGTGTGACTTAAGCTAACCTTCAACTTAAGTTTATTTGTTTTATTTGTATATCACCGAGGGTAGTCCATTTCAGTTAAAAAAAACACAACAATTCTTTCCTAATGAGCCCTCACTATAGTTTAAACTGTGAACGTAATACATGTCTTCAACCATTACTAGGCCAAGCACACATATATCGTGTTTCTATTAGGTTGAAAAAGAAATCGGGTGGGTTTCATTTTTTAATTCACTTTTTTTTGGGGGGGGTGTACATATTTTAAAAGTTAACATGCGAATCAACTATTCAGTCTGCCTTTGCTTCACTGTTTAAAGGCTTCACTGCATGATGCATCAAGACAGCTTTACTGACCAAATTGCAGAAAATATATGGTTTTTTTTAATTTCCACTAAAACTAGGGTGGGAAAAATGGGACAGCACCATAAGTTTTTGTTCCTCTTTTTTTTTCTAATAATTTTTATTAAATTCTGCATGATTTTATGGATTGGGTGGGGTAATAGGAAATGCAGGTTTTAATTTTCTTGCACTTAAGTTAATGTACATGTTCATGCAGACAGTGTAGACGTACATGCACTTCATCTGACTTCCATGCTATGTCTGGAATCCATATCGTCCTACATGTATCCTTTACACTGTTAAGCATCAAGATATATGATATCAATCTCATATCATGTTATATCACTCACATGTATCATGGCCTAACTTCATCGCGATGCCCTTTTGATTTCTATGATTCTCATATTTTTTTGTGCCTCTGAAGTTTGGTTGCTCGGCCGAAGAAAACAAATATTGAAAAAATAAATTGCAGTTGCAACCATATTGTATTACTGTGCACATTGTCTCTGATTTTTTTTGCAGCGAGTTTATAATGAGCTGATCACTGAAAAAAATAATTACAACCATGTTTGGCAAAGTGTAGTTGACATTATATCTGCACTACAAGCAGCTCACTAACGTGTAATGTTTTGGTTGGCAGACATGACATACGTCAGACAGGGCTCTGGAGTGCTCTGAAACATGCAAAACTAAATCAGGCCCACTTTACTCACAGTTTAGCCAGCAAATTTCTCTGAAAATTCCACTGGAGCAAAGAAATGTCCTCAGTATTTCACCAACCAAGTTTGCAGACTGAATTCAATTTTTAAAGGAGACTTTTCTTCAATATTTTGCACATGAGAGGTAAGTCAAGTGATTTCAAAATGGGGCTAAATACTAGACTGGTACATGTCCAACCGTGGTCCAACTATTTGAAAAGACTGACCTCTTCATTCAGTGTCAATAGTCTGGTGGCTTGACTATGGAAAAATGTGTAGTAAACTGAGACTAGTTCCCGCTTCATGCCACATGTTTCTTAAATTCTTTTGACATGGTTGATTGATGCAGTACTGAAGCTGTGTTGGACTGGTTGTTTTAGGTGCCAGTCTACTTTCTTGTTTTGCATGTTTTCAATACCTTAAGTTTTGGGACTCTCATACACAGTATTGAGAGTCCCAAATTTTAGGACTAGACATACGTGTACATGTACCAGTAAAGGTATACTGCAGCATGCGCGTGAGTAAGACAGTACAAGCTTCTAATTCTGGTCACTGGATTGCACTACACGCAAGTCATCTGGTGGACTGTTCTCAAAGCTAAATCTAAAAACTGCATTTACTTGTGCATAAAAACATTCTAACTCCAGCATTTCAATTACGTTAGTTTTTACATGATGCCCGAAATCTAATTACTTTTCACTGCGGAAAAGATATCTAAACCTGCATGGCACAAAATCAATGTCAGTTTTTAGTGCATTCATGGAAGTCAATGAATCAGTTTTTAAAAATGCCAACTTTTTGAAAGTTTTGTCATGGTATTTTATGAGTAAGGGACCGTGACCATTCAGCCCTGGTATGAAAAGGCCCCCCCCCCCCCGGTACCTCGTCCGGTCCAAAGCCAGTCCGGTCTTCAGCCCAGTCTCGTCCGGTACATGGTCCTGTCTGACCAGAAGTTTTGAAGTCAGTCAGGCGCATCAATTTATTGCCCTTCAGAGAACGTCCAGAGCAGAACAATAGCAGACTTACCGGATTAAAGATAAAATCCTTCCATAACGCCTTGGTAATTTACTGTCCCATTGTGCGCGAAGCCGCATGGCAGGGGTTTTTGATCTGTGCCGACGAAAGTGTTCTATTGTTTCGTGCTGAGAGATGAAAACCACAAGTGGGTTTCTTTTGGGATATATTACATGCGTCAATACTTGCAAACAATAGACCCCAGGATAGAGGAGTTCCTGATTAGCAACCGGACCAGCTCCTGGGCTGGTAGCTGGGACGGTACGAGAGGACTTCTTGGGAGGGGACGAGCTTACCGGGGGGCCCTTTTCATACCGGGGCTGAATGGTCACGGGCCCTAAGTTGGCCCTTTTAAGGTAGGGTATGTGTACCGGGGGTAGACCATTTGTCATTTGTGTATTTTTTTTCGTTTGAAGCAACAAAAATGCTCAAAATCTAAAGACGGGCGCTAAACAACTAAACTGATGAACTTTTAGCTCTGTGAATGCTGAATATTCTGAGAAAATAATATTGTGGGATCTTGGTTTCAACTCAAAAGTTGCAGTCATGTTTTAAATTGGGCCTGAATTCAGCATCCGGGACATGTTCTCATTCAGCCAATTGCAGCTTCAAAATGTCCTGCCCAGAACTGACGAATAATAGCAACCGCGCGCGTGTGTGTCGTGTCAATGCTTGCGTGCACCCATTCATGGATTCGCCAAATTACAAAACAAATAATAACGGAAATTGTCAAAACATTTGTCACTTTACCCATCTTTGGAAATGACCTTCTTTTATTGTTTTCTTCAAAATGACAGCATGCCAGAAAGAACAATTTCACAGGGAGTTTAGTGCCGTTACTATCTTTAAACCAAGTATGCTTTTCAACAATAATTTGGTCAGTTACTTTTTGGATAGCTGCAAATGATCTACTCTTCCTTTAACAATGCCACAAACACTGGCCCATTCTGCAGTCTGAAGTCGTTGTGTATTTGTTGTAAGTTATTTGATATCATGTAGGTAAATGATTCAATTCCTTCACTTGACTCTCAAAAGCAGATTAACTTCCAACAGATTCCAAAGGTAACCTAAACAGAGCGCACTGGGAGACTGGTGCAAGGGAAGTTTGTTTGGGTTAAAAGGGATCAGGTGATTACGAACACGCACAGACCAAAATTCTTTAACCCATCACAGAATACATCACATAAAATCGTTCAACGTGCGTATAGTTGGGTCCTACGTCATGTGCACATGCGATCCGGAACTAGGCAAAACCATATGGTCATTCATTGGCGAATTTTCAAATGTTAAAGACTCTACAACTTATTTGATTCAACGAACATTCGATGCAAGAGTTAATACGACTGTAGTCCGAAAATTTGGGACTCTCAATACTCTGTATGAGAGTCCCAAAACTCAATGGATTTGACAAAACAGAACCATCAAGATTCTTCAAAATCTCCAACACAACAGAAACAAGAGGACACAACATGAAGATCTTTAAGACTGGGATGAACAAAGCTCTGAGATGCAGGCAAATTTTTTTTTTCTCAGAGAGTAGTCAACACCTGGAATGATCTACCAAGTTATGTTGTGAATGCCAAGACTACAAATTCTTTCGAACATGAGCTTGATGAGTACTGGAAGAGATATGGGGTCATAAAGGCTTATGAAGCCTAATACTTATTCCCATTAAATCGTAAGTGTAAGTGTTAAGGTACTGAAAACATGCAATACAAGAAAAAAGACATCTGAAACAACCAGTCCAACAACTCTTCAGTACTGCATCAATCAACTGTCAGCTGACTGACAGTGCCATATCTAGGATGTCGGGTACTACATTGAAGGTCAAATTTTCAACACATTTCTCTATAGTGCACCAGACTAATGACAATGAATGAAGAAGTCAGTCTTGGGTGCAGTGAACTATTTCAAGTGACAATTTCTACGCGAGCTGATTAGCATAAAAGTGACCCCACAATTTCTTTTAAAAAAGACACCGTTTGGCTTTAAAAACGGTGGAATTGTGTAAATATAGACCCGTGAACGTGGACGTTGTATACAACGCCACGTTGTTGTGTCATTTTGAACCTAGCGAAATCGATCCGACATACATAATTCCGTATGGGTGTTGAGTACTCACCTATAAATCTAAATTTGCCCGTCGGATTGTTTAGGCTGTGTAATTTCGACGCAATTTGCCCATCAGTAGAGACCCATACGAACGTGTAGAAATTTCATTTGAACCCGACAAGTGACCCTGACAAATGACCCCGGACGAGTCGCTTGGACAAATTGACGGCTGTTTCATGTCGCAACCCCGAAAAAAAAACCCGCACCCAATTGGCTGCTCGGCTCATCTCGTGTACGTGTGTGCGCACACGCACGTGGGCGCACGTGCGCCCGCGTGCAGTGCGGTGAGAGAGGAAAGGACTTGAAACTTGTCTAAAACGATGTCTCTTTTAGCTGCGACAGTAAACAGCCGTCGAATTATACGAAGGACGGTACAATAAAACGCAATGCGCATGCGTCACTTGGGAGAAAATGGCAGCTAGCAGGACTTCATAAACCGGGGCCAGAATTTTCCTCAAATTTCGTCAAATGCAAGTTTTGGTGTACAAACAGATTTTAAGACAGCTTCATATGTGAGTACTTATTACATTTGCAAAATAACGTCCACTGTGTGTAATGGAGGGAGTCAGAGGGACAATTTCGCCAAGTTCGGAAATACACAACAGCGTGGCGTAGTTTACAAACCACGTTCACGGGTCTAGTGTAAATACAGCCAAGGATCAACTCCCTGGTTTTTGGACTTCCATCTGAGGGCAGACTACACTTTCATTCTGAGAATGTCTCGATGAGATGAAAGCCACGCTGTAGTTGGTCAAGAGAATTAAAGCGCCCTCAGTCGACAGCGAACGATGAGAGACGGCCGAGTGCAAGACTCCAATGATCCTGGTGAACGAAATTCTGGTAAATTTCACTGTTTTGTTTGACATTTGAGGGATTTCAACCCACCCTAGAGGTACAAATCCACATCAAGATAATACTTGTAAAATATTGAGGCTGAACATTTCGGGACAGGAGAGTTTGGAGGTCGGAAAAAAATTGAGAATTTTCGGCTACAGCAACTTCAATTGGTCTTTCTAGTGTAGTGTTAGCCCCACTAGTGTGGCCGTCGGTATGCTGCGCTGAACCCAAGGCCACACACCGTGGTCTGCGCACTACTGAGGACGTTTTCATAATTTCAACAGCGAATTTCTTACATATGGTTGTATTCTACGATGTCCCAACTTTCACTTCTGGGATGCTTGGGTGTAATGATGTTCAATTTTCCAAGATATTCTTGAATCTTTCTGGAGCCCATATGCACTCGTGAAACGTCTGGTGATGGCAGCCATTTTGAATGTGACAAGAGCTAGAGATGACCTCAAGCTGTGACGTCGCGTTTATGCAAATTGCTTGTCGAGCGAGGGCGCGAGTTGCAAATGCGACGGCTGTTTCCTCCCCCAGACGATAAATGCATGGTACAGGAAACAGCCGTCGCATTTGCAACTCGCGCCCTCGCTCGACAAGCAATTTGCATAAACGCGACGTCACAGCTTGAGGTCATCTCTTGTCACATTCAAAATGGCTGCCATCACCAGACGTTTCACGAGTGCATATGGGCTCCAGAAAGATTCAAGAATATCTTGGAAAATTGAACATCATTACACCCAAGCATCCCAGAAGTGAAAGTTGGGACATCGTAGAATACAACCATATGTAAGAAATTCGCTGTTGAAATTATGAAAACGTCCTCAGTAGTGCGCAGACCACGGTGTGTGGCCTTGGGTTCAGCGCAGCATACCGACGGCCACACTAGTGGGGCTAGTGTAGTGTAAGGTTTGTACAGTTCTGGAAGCATGTACTCCAAAAAAAAGGGAAACGACTGTACTCACAAAAAAGCAGCATGGTCTTTCTCTCCATACACAATCCCATACCAAAAAATAGGGGGTGTGGGCATATGTATACGAAAGTGCAAGCAAAGACTACTGCAAGAACGGTCCAAAAATACGAGTCATGGTCCAACTGTTCCACATTCAACATGTTCAACTTCATGACAAACATGAAACAACAAATCCTACAGAAAATAAACAGATACATTATTCATTACAGAGGAATCCAACTGTCATTGCAGCAAGCCAAATTAACAGAAAATTCAGATTATAGCTACCCTTCTTTTAGAAATTGAAGCGAGGAATGGAATCTGGATCAGTGGATGACCTTTGAACTTGACGTACCTGCAGGCTGCACCGGCATTTCTGCACTCGTGCACGTACGCACTCGCAAAAATAATCAGTTCAGACGAGAAGTTTGAAGAAGACAATTTCACTTATCTTGTAAATGTTTCCACATTTACTTGACAACAGTGAAGACATAATGAAATATTCTTTCTATCTGAAACTTCAATTTTAGCAAAAAAGGATTGAATAATGTTAAAAAGTCACTTACGAAGGGCAAGTTGTCGTGTTCCGATCCTCTCAACACGAAACGTCAGTGCGAAAGGAAGTCTGATGAATATGCATTAATCAGGTGATTCAATAATAGAGGGCGCACTTCACAATTTACGGACAGACGTGATCGCCGCGCAAGGCACTCTTGCAGTAAAATCGCCTCCCCAGAAAACCATTTTCCAAGTCTGCTTTCGCAAGATTTAAAAGCATGCAAATTTCTATCAATCAGTCAATCAATCACGATTTTGACACTGATTAAACATACTGTAATTCACACAGATCACTGCCGTTGAGAAGCTAATAAATGCAACACAACACTTAATTTTTAGAGCATTCAGTGCTAGATGTTTTTTTAATTCAGGTTTCTTTCATAAATTTATTAAGAAGTTGTATTTCTCCAAAAATAAGTAAGTCAAAGATTGTGTAGTTAAATAAAAGTGTAGATTATACTGTTCATAAATAAAATGAACATGTACAAAATAAAAATTAAGTGAGCAAAATCAGACACAGTTTGGAATTAAGGGAGAAAGAAATGTATATGCACAAATCTTATCTGGGATGTTTGAAAAAGTCCAAATCACTTGGTTTCTTTTAAAAATGGTATGAATTCTGCCTTGTTTACACAACTCTGTAAAATTACCAGTGCAATAAAACAGTGACTAATGGTGTTATTCTTAATAAACACTGGGATAGGCACAGTGTTTAATGAGGTCCACAACTTAATGTTTGATTGAATGTTTGTCAAGTTTTCGCTGCAGTCAAATTCTGCCGGAGTGCCTCGAAAATGATGACACTGGCAGAGACGGCTGAATTAAGGCTCTCCGTGGATCCTGGCATTGGTATGTGCACACGGTAACCCAACGATGTGTCGCACATATCAAGCGCAGCGTCACTCAGACCCTCCGTTTCTCCGCCAATAACAAGAGCAGATTTAACTCTCCAGTCCACTTCATGGTACATTTTGGATTCCAAGACTGGGGGAAGATCCAGAACATCCTCATCGCTTTCAAGATGCTGATTCCATTTCCTTTGTTTTTGCACTTGACGAGGAGACTTTCTTGACGAGCTTCTCGTTGAATACTCCTCTCCGGAGACGTTATTGTCTGCCACATGGACAGTGACGTTTTCGCCCACGTAATTCGGAAGCTCCTTCCACGGGATGTTTGCGATGATCGGCATGCGGAAGTGGGCCCCTGCACCAGAACGGAGAACCTTAGGCTCCCAGAGGTCAACACAACCTGTTAAGGTCAAAAGTTGGAGGAAAGGGTTTTGGATGCTTTTCAGGACTAAAGTCTTGGACATGACAGTAATAAATTTATTGGTAACATCTGTTACATATTATTCACGGGTAAAATTGTCTTTCTAGATTTGTTAGGGGGGGGGGGGAGCCGCAATTTTTGAAGTAAAAAATAAAGGATAGATTTTGAAATATTTTGTCTCCAAACAAATAAAGAACAGCAGAAACACTCTTTTGGAGGGGCAAAGGTGGGGGGGGGGGGAGGGAAGTTGATCAACCCTCCCTCAACTTAATTTGGGCCAAACTTATCTATGAATTTAAATTTCTGTGTTTCTCTGACTCTCTTAGCTCCAGCTTTTAAATTTACTTTAAAATATCCAATGATAAACGTGACGGAAAATAAGTATCAACACAGAACAAAACAATTGTTCCGATATTGAAGCAAAATTCCATTTATGTTTCAAAGATGTCATTGAGAAACAAAGCCAGTTGAACTATGCTGTAGGGATGAATAGGTACATGTAGACTCTCCTGAAATTGCCAGACTACGTAATGCTTAGCACACACACACACACACCCATACTTGTTTCACATGACTAGTGTGGACTTTCCGTTGCTTTCGTGTAGTTAAGAAAAACCAGTGAAAAAACTCATTTTTCTCAAACTGTGAAAACTCTTTCAACCCAATTTTTTTTCTATGATTCCCTTTAGTGTTTCTCTTCATTCTGCTACAGATAAACCTAACCCAAAAATGCCTCTAAACCTGTTTTCCAGAAATGGGGAAACACTGTGTGGACGTGGGCAAGTCCACACAACGTCGGTGCTACCTACATTATGTGGACGTCTTTTGTTCGGAAGTCCACACTGCGTATGTAAGACAAGCTCACCCACACCCACACACACACACAAAGTTAAGCATTATCAGAATTCTCTGTACAAACCTTTGGTCAGGAGAATTTGCTCGCACTGGGCTGCCACAGCTGAACGGAGGATTGTTCCTAGGTTCCCTGGTTCTCGGATGTTGTCACAGATCAACGTCAAAGGGAGAATCAAGGACTCTGATTGGTGCGTGCTGGTGTGGGTGGGCTTCCTAAAAACACCTGAAGAAAAACCAAACAATAACTTCATCTTCAAGTATAACGAATCACAGAATTTGGTATAGATGTGGGCGGGTAAGTCAGTGGGTGAAAACATGGCGTGTCCGTAAACAAGGTCATATCTCCTAAAACTGGCCGTACGTGAAACGCAAGTTTCAGAATGTCAAAAGGTCGTATCTCACTGAAAACAACCCGGATGTACACACAAAGTCTATGGAGGTCGAGATACAACCTTGTTGCACAGAGCGTATTCGCGCGAGATACGACCTTGTTGCACTGATGCAACGATGTGTTCCTCTGCACACCAGTTTTTAACAGTTGCAAGGAGTAACCATCAACCCTCCAGACTCTTGAACCATTGAGTTTTAAGTAAATAGGTCTGGGAACTACACAAGGCAATATAGGAAGCACCCAGATGTACGTTCTCACCTACATCTATCCATTATTTACAGCACAGCATACATGTATCTTCTTCTTTTTCCTTTTTTTTTTGGTGATTGGGACTGGTGTGTATGGACTTGAACTAAGACTACAGTCGACTCTCGTTAGTACAAACTCTTTTAATACAAAATTCTGGTTATAACAAAGATAAAGCCTTGGTCCCGACTGTGCATTTATATGCACAATGAATGGGACTGATGTTCCTCTTAATACAAAATTCTGATATAACAAACAATTTGGCTAGGTCCGAATGAGTTTGTATTAACGAGACTCGACTGTAGTAGACTATTAATGTACTTGTCAATGCGCATGCGTGCGCGCGCGTCTGTATGGAAAGTTCCAGTACTTTCTCTCTCTTGTTCAAGTGATAGTTTTGAGTGACAACATGTTTGGCCACTTTCAGCCCTTTCTGAAAGTTATCAAAGTCTCCGTGTCAATTATTGAGTTGTCAAGTTACCCCAAGGACACACACTGACACAACAGGGACCAAATTAATGATGCATTACCTATAACTCCTTGTGTTGTGACAACGTCTGACCACATGGCTATATCGTTGAATGGCACTTTAATCAGCGCTGCTTGAGTCTTGTGTACAGGTATGCCTTCCAAGTTCTCGAGCCGACTGAAGAAAATCGTGTGCGCTTGGAGTCCTGACTCGATAGCGTCAGTGATGAGGCGTCTTCCTTCTAGCATCACTCGTCCTGTCTGCTGGCGTGCCTTGCGTGACTTGACTAGCATCATTAGTCGCCTGCATAAAGCCGAAAAGGAGTTTGGACAATTCATTAAAAAGGGAAATAATTTCATTAGTGTAAACTGGTAAAGGGGGAGAGGGAATATATTATCTTTGTCCACCAAAACCCTTCAGAAATTAACCAATCATGCTAGTAATGGCATGAATGGATGCAGAACAGATTGGATAAAAAGGTAAAAGAAAAAAAACCCTATTTTTTTGTGTCTTTGGCATACTCCTAGAACTATGAGGCTCCGCGTGAGCGGAGCCTCATAGATCTAGAAGCCCGCAAAATTGTCTGCAGCACAAAACACTAATAAAGTACAAAAACGTCCATCAAAATGCAGACATTTCACACAGAACCGCTGCACAGTTTGCCCCTATACTCCGTACTTTACCTCTTGACATACTCACGTATCATGGGCAGAACTAACATAGGTGGATTCTGTCGGTTTTTAGGCCAAAATGATGAAAAATATGCCCTTTCCGCACTGAGCCAGCCGAACACTTGAAACGTGCACGCATATGATCGAGCGATGATTTTCGGTTCGCTCGGAGCGCGCCGCGGGGGGTACGGTACAGGCGAAATGATAGTATGTGCATGCGTACAAGTGCAAACTGTGCAGCGGTTCTGTGTGAAATGTCTGCATTTTGATGGACGTTTTTGTACTTTATTAGTGTTTTGTGCTGCAGACAATTTTGCGGGCTTCTAGATCTATGAGGCTCCGCTCACGCGGAGCCTCATAGTTCTAGGAGTATCTTTGGCAAGTTAGTTTGCTTACCCAATTCGTTTGTCATCTACTCCAGCCTTCTCGTACTTCAATTTTGAAGCTCTGTCTTCAGTAGCAGCTTTAGAGTTGTTCATGATAGTCTTCTTTGACAAAATTTCTGCCACGGCGTTTGGAATGCTGTTCACCGTATCTTCTTCACTGGCCAGTTCTGTTCCCAATCCTTCTTCATGTTCATCGCGCTGGATGTTCCTCCGATTCTGTTGCCGAGCTTTTATTTGAGGTCTTCTCACTCCCCGGACCATGTTTGCCGACGTGACAGTAAAGTTTCTGAGTGGTGGCTTGAGGATAAACTCACGTAAACGGGCGTTTGTAGGGGTGGAAACCTTCGTCAAAATAAGCATGGCACTCCTCATGGGCGCCGCCATCTTGAAATATTAGTACACCGATGAGGGCGCTAGACTTTTATCGCCATACGAAAGGGGCGGGGAAACAATGGTTGTGTTTTTGAAGGGGGTTACTAATTCAAATGCATATATCATTTCTATCCAAATTAATAGGGAAATACGACGCGATAGCGTCAAAGCATGAGGCTGCCCTTATGGGTAGCAACAGGAAAAAAAGAAAAACAGTTCACATTTGAGCCTTTTTTTTTCTCCCTACAGGAGAGAGAATTTTGTTAAAAGTATTTTAACTCAAGCTTTAAAATGTTGGATAATAATGACCGATAAGTTTTTTTTTTTTTTTTAAATATTAGGGTCTATTATTGTGGCTTACTATAAATTCAAATTTAAAAAAAAAATATGTCTTCAACACATGTCATGCATCATGCTCATATAAATAGGGAATTTCCTGTTTTTATTTGTACACTTTTAATTCAAAAAGCACACATTTTACATGATTTACATTTGTGCATTTTCATGCCCAGGCTTACTTACACGTATGGTATAAAACATGAAGACCATGACCATTTAAGAAAAGGAATAATACACTATGTACAATATACCTTTTTGTAATATTATGCCCTTCCCCACCCCACCCGTCCCAGTCAAGACTGACGACCATGCAAAAGCAGCTGACATCAGTTAGATATCTCTATACATGTAAACTATTCTTAGCACGTTATCAATGTACATTCACAGCAGCCCTTTTCATTGGCAATAGCTCAGAATGAAAACTAAAAGTTGAGTTGTATACTCCTATAATGTAACAATTTACTTTTCTTTAAAGGTAATATACAACATTTGCTTTTGCTGTAATTTATAGCTAGTCTGGTTCCCTGTACCCTACTTAAGACGAAACAGAGCAGTTTATACACGTCAGGGAATTGTCAGGTCAGGGAACCAGACTAGCTGGCTTGCACCCTTTCACGAATGTATTACTGATTGCAAACAAAATATGGACTAAATAAATTAAACATATGATCAACCAAGTTAAATTTGTAAATTTTGGGCAGTTTTGAAAACAAGTCTTTTCCAACGATGGTCAGCTGGCCATCATTGGAAATTGATAAGAAACTTCAACATTACTTGAAAATGACAGCACACCAGGTGCCATGATTTCACAGGATGCTTGGAACTATTATTCAATTACAGTCAAGTCAAGTAAGGTATTTCATAATAATTTGGTAGTTTTGTTTTTTGATTTTTAAAAATGTTGGTATAGGCCTATAGCTCCATGGTATTACCTTTAAATAATCTTCATTTATAAACCGTAGACTGGTTTTGAGTCAAATCTCAAACAGCAAAAGGGATATTTTTTGGCAAATATATAAAATCAGGATTGAGAATGAATTCCAACGAAAAAACAGGAAACTGGTGGAAACACGGGAAAAAAATATGTGAAATCAGGCAAAAAGCCCCCAAACTGGCTAAAAAATAAATAAAACCCTAAAAATTTGGGCCCCAAAACCCTGGAATTCCTGTTAAAACAGGAACATTCTCATTAATTAATTTAAGGATTTTTTTTCAGTAGTTTTAGATTTGATGTTAAAATGCAGTCTGCGGAAAAGCTGAATGATATCATTACTTTGATATAAAACAGGCAGAAAAAAAAAACCCTCTTGTAAATATTCCACTTTTCAAAGTGAAAGCTGCCTAACATTCTCAGGATATGTTTCGGTTTTGATTTAGCCAGCAAGTATCCATTGTAGACCTAGAAGCATACAGGGTGAGTAAAAAAAAGACAAGAAAACCAAAACCTAAATGTCGGGACTATTGTTTTAGTGAAGTTCTACATGTACATGTAGTACTTTATAAATCTAGGATATGAAAGCCCAATTCATAAGCTTTCTTTTAGCACAAGAATCATTCAAATCACTCATGAACTTTTCACGTTACAGAATTTCAAACACAACCACCATTTCAAAGTTCTGTCTGTGGGTCACAAAAAGGTAAGCGTTCTTTCAGCAAAACAAACCAAATCACGAATCACATTTTCGTTTTGCTGAAGAACGCACTCCTTTAGCACCTGTACTAATGTACACTGTATTTCACTGTGAATCCATACAACCATAGAGTGCTTGGGCAATTTTGGGGGTGCTATACATCTAGGTACATGAAGGGCAGTTTGGGGCAGTAGAGGGACTAAGTATTGTTGATGTACCCTAACGTGGCGCGGCCCCTAATGTGGCGCACTTTTATTTTTCGCCTGAAGCGCCTAGCTAGAGCAAAAGTTTTTACTTAAATTTCTCAGAAAGTGAAATTTCATCAAGTTCTAAACACTCCTGTTCATAAATCGCGAGTTTATTTACCCGTTACAAAGTTAAAAGAAAAAATTATTTTGGCGTGATTTTTCGATTTTATTTTCAAGTGCAAAGTGAACCCTTTGAAAATGCCCCGAAAAATAAGAAAATAATTTTCTGACAAACATCTGGCTGGGTTTGTAAGTAAAGATAATAATGATTTATCAGAATTTATCAAGTTTACAGAAATTCTTAAATGTTAATATGGAATTTTCTGAGATTTATTCAAGTGCGCCACGTTAGGGAACACTCCGCCAATTTGTGCCCAATTTCCGGACGCGACCGTTTTTGCATTTCGGATTAAATTGTATGAAACCGAAATTGTTCACAGAGGTTAAATAGCAAGCATTAAAAAGGTAAAAGTACCAGTATTTCACTGCATGAATTTGAGGTTTATCAACAAAGAGGTCTGGCAACACTACACGAGGAAAGTTGGGTAAGCTTCGAAGTGCGCCACGTTAGGGAACACAACTATATACATGTACATGTAACCAAAAGCTGACAGCATAACAAAGAGTGTACATGTAAGCACTGATAGCTTGGAAGAAACAACCTCAATGATGGGAAGTCTTTGAGTCTTCATGACCAAGGGATTTCTTTGCTGAAAACACATTTTGTGTCTGCATGAATTTTCTGTTTTTTTTGTTAACATAAACTATATCACTAGTGACATTATGACACTGGGCCTAGGCTGGATTATGACATGCACATCGTCACTCGTTTGTAAGCAATATTGAGTAACACTTCTTGCTGTATGAACAGTTGTACATGCAATCCTTCATTTGAATACAAACTCGGTTTTGAAGAAAATGTGGGGAGAAAATGCCTCTGTTATCCCCTATCAAATAAAGTCACGTTTGAGTCACTTTCAAAAATATCCTGAAATTTGGATTATTCTTGTTTGAAAAGATTTCCGCATTTCTTGAAAACTGTACACAAATGTTGAAAATATTCTCAAATGCTTTTTGTGTCTGGTTTATGATTGAGCCAAAAATATCAGCACCTTCAGACTGTTATTTTTCAAGTTGTTCTTGAAGAGTATTTATCAAAAATTTGTCTTCACTCAGTGCCCTGTTTTATTTATGCATGGAGACATTCACATTGCCCAACCAGCAATGCCTTATAAACCTACATGCATAGATCTCTCTCATAAGATGCCATCTTTGTAGGAAAATTACAAAATTCTTTGAAATATGGCGCAGCCGATGTACGTCACGAAAATTTGACACCCAAAATGCCGACGCACGTGACAATCTGTAGTAAGTGACGTCATTTGAGAGAAACCCATAGGAGCTTTGCATATAACAGCCATCTTGGAGGGGTCCTTTGTTAAATTATTCAGTAACAATGGTGGCACAAAGGGTCCTTCTCTATTTATGTTTATATAACCGACATACAGATCCTTGTCATTTGATCGGTGGAACTCACATCACGTGTCATTCGTTATTACTGCCATACACGCCGGGGCTCAAAAAGTACTATCCGCCCATGGGGAATGGGAAATACTATTGAACAGTTAGGATCATTCTTGTTCAATGATGCGGTATTTGTGTGGAACTGCATGCTGGTTTGCGCGTTGAGCGTTTTGTTCCAAAGAGCCAGCGCTAACAGCGTTGGGTTCAAACATTTTCGTGAAGGAGTGGTTTGGAAGAGAGAAATACATTTTTCACCAATTTTGTATTGAAATAAAAGTTCAAATATATCAAATGACAAGGATCTATATGTCAGGCCCAAAAAAAAAATAGTCGGTCTCTGGTCAGACCGAAGTTCCGGAATTGATGCGGCTTTATTTTTTTTCAAGCTTGTATTGTACAGACAAGGTGGGTACTATTTTGCTTTTTTGTGTCCTCATTATACATGTACATTGGTGTCCTCCATAATTTGAGGAGGCTCGGCAATAGAGGGCGCTGTTGTAGTTTCCGTGGTAATTTGAAAAAAATGATTAAAATCGAAGCGCGCGCTGACCAGAGACCGAGTATTTTTTTTTTTTGGCCTTATATAAAACAAATATTGGGTGGCTTTAAACTGTGAAATGGGAGGAATATTATCCCTCTGTAAAATCTTGGACTTCTCCAGTTCACTCGGCTTCGCCTCGTGAAATGAAAAAGTCCAGATTTTTACCTTGCGATAATATTCCTCCCATTTCATGCTGAGCCGCTCAATATTTGTATACTATCCCTGTGAAACAAAGCAGTGCACCTCCAACATGCTTGCCATGGCAAAGGCTCTATTCTTGGACTGCTTCATCATGTATTTCACCAACACGACTAACCACTCTTTTCTTCTTCATCAGTCTGTTCAATAAAGCACCGTAACTTCCAGAGGGGCCCGATCCTTTAAATGGTGTGTCCCTCTTGGGCTTTTTGGGTGAAGTTTCCTCAAGTTCCCCCATTTCACCATTCAGTCTGAGTTTCTGAGGGACTGGGTTCTCTGCCTGCTGTACGTGCGCAACTTTGTTTACACCGAAGATTAGGGATATATCAGGAGTGGGATTTAGAGACGACCTGTAAGTTGAATTGTCGCTGTCGGATTGTGAAATGCTGGATCCATTTTCAATGTCACAGTGCTGGGAGGGATCATCTGCTTGGTAGTCAGACGAGGCACTACTTGAAGCAGGTGATGCAGGAGTCCATTCAGCTAGTAAAGCCTCAAGCTTCTTGTCAATATTGGGATCTTTGGACGTCTTCTTCTTGCCCTTGGATCGGCCACTTTTGTTTGGTGTTTTCTTTTTCTTGCGGGGCAGCCATGGATGCTCGGGGAAGTTGACAGCCCGTTTACATTTCCTGGAGCCTGAATAAAGAGGACTGCCTATCTTGCTGAAGTGAAGCTCTTCGAAGATTGTCTCCAGATTGTTGGGTTTGAGTGGCTTGTTCTCGCCTCGCTTCAGGTACAGTTGCTTAACCGTCTCTTCCTTTGTCTTACTATACTTCTTGAGTTTGGATTCCTTTGTCTTCTCCGAGTAGCTCAGCACTGAAGACTTCCTTCGTCTAGGTCTCTTTTCAGGATTAGCATCTTCCCCTGAGACTGTGATGGCATCATCAAGCGAACCTGACACTTCTGGAAGATCCTTGATTGTTGTAGACTGCGTGTCGACATCAACTGACATTTCATCAGGAATGTAAGAAGCTCCGTTCCAAGAAATTACTTTATATAAGTCGGTCTTGGCCTTGTCCCCATCAAATGTGACAGTGTCTCTGTTTCCTTCTTCTACATCAGACCACACTGAATTACTGCCGACAATGGACATGCCTTCCCCATTGATGTCGGTGTTTCCTTTCTCAGGATCAGACGGGATCCTGAGCAAAGTCTGGTCCATTGCGGATTGATCCTCATCCAGACTGATCATGGACAACTGGAGTAAGCGGGCCGATCTCCTCCGTCTCCTTTTACCCTTATCTCTTGTTCTCTCCTCTTCTCCAGATGATGCAATGCATTCAGAAGCTGACGTTGAATCAGTTTCTGTACCTTCAGGAACAGGTGCAACTGAAAAGCATTCAGAATTTTCATTTACTGAAACACTTTGTGCTGAAACACTTGTAGATTCAGCAGATTTTGAGTTTGATGAGACACGATCCAAGTCGTCACTTTTGGATGTCATATCTTCTAAATCTGACGCATTAGCGGTGGGGCTTTCACAACTGAGCGGTAGGACAATAGGAACAAGTCTTGACGATCGTCGCCTTGGTTGCTTGTGTGGTTTCTTGGTCTTAGGTTTTGTTTTGACAGGGTCTGTGACATCATCAAACTGGCACTGAAATTCTTCCTCTGTTGAAACTGGGTCAGAGCAACTGGGATTTGTCAAAGGCTGGGCTGTGTTGCACAGCTCCGATTCTTCACGTAAGAGTTTGCTTGAACTTGAGTTATTAGATGTAACAGGGCTCGGGCTTTTGCTGATCAACGGAAGGATGATAGGATTCAGTCTTGCTGAGCATCGTCTTGATTGCCTGTCCCATTTTTTAACTGCCTTTTTCTTTGGTTTGGAGTGGTCTTCAGCGACAGTGCAATCCGTGTCAAACTGGCATTGGAGTTTCTCGTCAGAGTTGAGACCAGTGGGAATGAATGATGAAGGCACTTGAGGGATTGTCTTCTCAATTTCTTCGGCTGAGCCTGAAAAGCTTGAAGAATTCTCAACATTTTCAGCACCCTTGTCAAGTTCGGTGCTGGCACCATCTAAAACTTGTGGCCGTTTTGAGGGAGGACGTCCTCTCCTCCTGACGACTGTCATGTTTTCTTTGACAAAGCCCTTTCTTTGCTTTGGCACAGCTTCTGAAGTCTTGGAGCAATGGACCTCTGAGACCTCAGCCTGCTTAGAATCATCGGCATCTGTTTGGTCAGTGTTTTTGATGTCAGCTTCCAGAGTCAGCAGCGACATCCTTTTAGCGATTCTCATTGAGCTTCTCCGCTGGACAGTTCTCTCCGACTTTTTCTTCCCGGAAGGCTTGTGATGCTCATTCATGAGAAAATATGAAGCAGACATCCACTGCTCCTCTGATTCAGGAACGACGCCTTTCTGTGAAGACTTTTCGTGGTAATCTTCATCACTTTCTAACATTTCTATCCACTTGCTGCATTTTGCTTGTTCTCGCATGGTCAAGTTTACGTCATCAGAAGGATCAGAAGGACTGGAATGGTATAGAGATGTTTCTTCTGCGGTAGAAGACTTCCCGCTAAATTGAGACTTGGAACTGTTCCTCTCAAGGTCACCTTCATCACTTGGTGACTTGGTAGGGATGCTTCTAGGGCCTGTATCTGACAGTTTCTGAGTGACTTCAACAGGACTGAAAGTTTGAGGAAGAAGCGGACCCTGGGCACTTGAAAAGTCAAACTCTGAGAAATCCTGGAAGTCATCGTGATGGTTTGGAAAGATCTTGGAAGACACGCCAGGGCTGGGTGACTTAACGCAAGACTTGGTTTTCAGTGGAGACTGTCTGGATGAAGCACGTTGTCCACAGCACTCAGGCTCAGTGTGTTTGCTCACATACGATGTATTCCCCGGCGAGCATGGAGATTCAGAATTTGCTTGCGATGCGTACGTTGGGGATGGCTCCTTACCCTTCATGTTGTTGTAAACCTTGTGACTTGGAGTGAGGTTCACGATGCATACATCATCCAGCAGGTTGGCACTATCAAAGACTTTTGTGTCAATTCTGTTCACCGGCACAAAGGCCGAGGGGGACAGTGAGACTCGCATAACTGACACGTCCCTCATACCATTGACTGGAGGCAAACAGTTTAATTTCTGGAGTTTCTTCTGAGAAGCTGGGGACACACTTGTATTGAACTGGTTCCTCTCATCAAGATGCGTGTCGACAATGGTCACAGGACTTCTAGATGACACAGAACTGCCGGCACTGTTACTGACAGAAGGATCCTCAACTAGAAAGTCTTCACAGAAAGTTTCCGATTCATCCGATGAGGAATGTTCTGGTGTGACCATAAACGCATCCAGAGATTCATTCTGATCTATAGGCAAGAATTCCGGAGAACCCAGATGGAGGCGGTGAGATTCTCCACCTTCTGGGAGAGGGAACTGTTCACGGGCGGAGTCTGATGTTTCAAATGGAAGGGGACTGATGCATAGTACTTCATCGGCATGATCTCTGGTATCCTTGAGATCGTCACTGCCATTGATTGATTCCACATCTGATCCAGAACCATTCAGGGCACTCTCAATGCTGGCAGTTTGGTAATCATCAAGCTCCATGTCTAGACTATTTGATGACGACGATTCGGAATCCAAGACAAATTCCAAGAGACTGTCATCCGTAGGGACAGCTTGCTGCATTTGCAGTGGTCTTCTCTCTGGTGCTGATGCTTTCTTGCCAACGATGAAGTCTTTAAGATTATCCTTGCTCTTCCCCTGGTCTGAGGCATCAAACGGAACATCATGAGGATCAATGTCAAACCGTTGGTTGTTGAAGTCTTCACAACATTTAGAACCATCCGAACAGTCATCATCACTTAGAGGATTGATACTAAGAGCATCCTCCTTGTCTCTTGAGACACGGTCTTTCTCTAACATCTCACTGAGTTCTGTGCGTGTGGAGAACTGTGGCCTGCTGATTTCTGCAAGCTTTTTCTTGATCTCTGGTGTCTCAGTTATCCTTACCACCAACCGACGCTTCGGAGTGCCATCCAACCTGAAAAAGTCAGCCTCGGTGAGGTTATCCGAAAGCGTGATGTGGTCAGGGGAGGTAAAGTCTAGTTTGGTGGGACTAGGGGTGGCAGGATTGTTGGGAGTGACAGGTACATCAGGGGTGGCGTGTGGACAGTTCCCGTTTCTGTTGCCATCCCCTCGGTTTTTAGTTCTCACGGGTGTTGTGCCAGCTGATTTGGGATAACTTCTGGTGAAATGTTTGGTGGTCCGTATGGCTGACTTGGGATATTCCGCTGGGTCCGAGTGCCTGTGCTTGACCTTTGACCTGTGCAGAACCGCACAGCCTTTCCGGCGGACTCTGGACGAGCGTCTGACAGGCGAGGTGTAGACTCTTTTCAAGAGGATGATCTTGTCGTTTTGTCGCACCACGCAACCATTGTGAGGTTTGACTCGTCCATTGGGCGACAAATCCTAGCAAGGGAAAGTGGAGATGAAAGTCTTTGAACACATTTCTCTTGGCATTAATTTGTTACGATAGAGACCTTTTAGTCCTTGCTACCGGTGAGGGTTTACATTTCTAACTCGGATTGGTCAACAGAGGGTAAAAGGAACAGCAAAGGACCAACCTCTACACCAACTAGATTTTTGCGCCTAGACCCTTATCTGCCCTCTTCCTTCCCCAAAACCTCTTGCTCTTGATCATACTGACATGCCCACACTCACGGTATCTTTACAAGACAAGCCATCTGTACCAAGTCCATCAAAGTCCACCTATTGTAGTGGTGGTCTGTGGTGGATTTCGGCTAATTGGTCCTGAAGCATTATGTGAAGCAGAGTCAGTGATGGATTTTGGCGGAATTGGTACAGTTCTTAGTAGAGCTCAGTAGGGAGTTAGGGTTAAGCAAAACACTTTCAGTGTCTGACTGTCCGTCATGTATAAACTCTTTGTCACTAATGAGGTGGAAGACATGCACTGAGTGCACAGCAGTGACCCTATACAGGCGTGCAACTGGGAATTTAGGCAAAACGAGGACATTCCAACCACACAAGACTTTGTACAGTGTTTTCACTTTGTAATCGCATTCATGAGAAGTAAAAAAAAAACGAGGAAATCAGCGGATCCCAGGAAAAGTTACATGCCTGCATATAGGCCCCTGTGATTCTTGGAACTTACCTTTTCATCAGCAACAAAGCCCGGTGGGGAAGAACTATGTACAAGCGCTGTGGTGACGATAGTTGATCCACGAAACGCTGTGAAAATAATCAAATGGAAATCTTTAAGTCCCAGTGTCCCCGAGTTTTTAGAAAAAAATTGCACCGAGTCTGCAACGAAATTTGCCTTGACTGTTCCTCTTCATTTTTGCAATGGATAATCCTAGCCCCAAAACATC
The DNA here is from genome assembly GCF_015706575.1 of Patiria miniata. Taxonomy (NCBI): domain Eukaryota; kingdom Metazoa; phylum Echinodermata; class Asteroidea; order Valvatida; family Asterinidae; genus Patiria; species Patiria miniata. Next base: position 8,326,452 of record NW_024037061.1, read on the forward strand.
TACAACTGTTTTCCAGAGAAGTGAGATCATTGTGTGCACGTGGGCAAGTCCACAAAACGTTCACCGAGTGTCCCCAAGTTTTTAGAAAAAATTGCACCGAGTCTGCAACGAAATTTGCCTTGACTGTTCCTCTTCATTTTTGCAATGGATAATCCTAACCCCAAAACATCTACAACTGTTTTCCAGAGAAGTGAGATCATTGTGTGCATGTGGGAAGTCCACAAAACGTTCACATTTCCTGCAGGGTTCAACCTTAACTTTTTTGTTCACTAGCCAGCCGGGCTACTGTTAAACAGACTCTTAATATAGCCCCTGGGCATTTTCACTAGCCTGCATGTTTTTGTTTCTTTTATAGAGTGTCTCATAAACAACAATGTGCATACATGCATGTAAAGTGCGTATAGAGCCTTAAAGTTTACCCCTAGTGGCGCGCTTCAGGGTCCCTTGAAAAGTCAGAATTTGTAAATTACAGGGTGAGTGGTGAAGTTCTGCATGGTGCACTTTCAAAATCTAGGATATGAAAGCTCAATTCATAAGCTTTCTTTTAGTACAAGAATCATTCAAATCAGTCATGTACTTTTTAAGTGAAGGAGTTTTAACCACAACCACCGTTTTAAAGTTCTGTCCACAGATCACAAAAAAAATGCGTTCTTTCAGCAAAACGAAAACAATTCAAACACATCCTTACATGTATGTGATTTGTTTTTGCATTGCTGAAAGAACACTGAACTTTTTGTGATCCATGGACAGAACCTTAAAACAGCGGTTGTGTTTACACTTGCAAAGTACATGTACATGAGTGATTCAAATGATTCTTGTACTAAAAGAAAGCTTATGAATTGGGCTTTCATATCCTAGATTTTGAAAGTGCTACATGCAGAACTTCACTAAAACAATGGTCCCGACATTTGGTGTGTTTTTTTACTCACCCTGTAGTTTTGGTATATTGATTTCTTTAAAAAAATCACCCTCAGAATTTTATGGAAACAGACAAATCGCATGACACAAAAGAGAAATATCGTGCCAAAAATTGTCCTCTCAATTCCGAAAAGTTCCGTGTGGACTTGTGGAACTCGATCACTCGTTCAAGCATGCAATTTTATGAAATAATTTTGTGGCGGACATTTATTTCAACAAACTTGAAGGATATATTTTCATTTACAAACAAATCTAAATTGACCATTAAAAAGATATGTATTCAAGATTGATTCAAACGATCCTGAATAAATATAGAATCCATCAGATGTAGGTAGGTAAATGTTGCGTAATTATCATTTTCGTTTTTACTCAAGTACGCGAAGTGAAAACAGACGTGATCGAACATGGAGACCTAGGTACAAAAATAGGTTGTAAGTAAAATTTGTTTTACCCATTTCCAACTGATTTTTTTAATCTATTCTGAGGCAATTTTGTCAGTGTTTTTAAAAACAGAAATGATAATTTAACCCTTTAAAACAGTTGATAAAATTATACAAAAATTGATACAGGTTTGCTTTCTGAATTTCATGATTAATTTCTTCCTGTACTTTCATCTTTGCCATATCCCAATAATTTGTTGACTTGCCAGCCGGGCTACTTAAGGAATAGTTTGACTAGCCCGCCGCTGTTTTGACTAGCATTTGGCTAGCGAGCTACCGCTAATTTCGAACCCTGTTTCCTGCACCCTGTGAACTGTGAACCTCTTTTGCTCACAGGCCCACAAATAGTGTGCAATGTTAGAGCACCAAAAAATTGTGTGTTTAAAGTGACGCCCTAAAAAATTATCCCGGTAGGTTGGTATGAAAATAACATTACACTTCCTTTTATAACAGTGGAATTGCACATTAACCCTAACTGCCCTGAATCCTCCAAAATCCTTTTTGCAAATTGGAGGAATTTGCAGGATTGAGGTTACATGGCAAAAGTGCGTTGCTGATTTCGGAGTACGCACTGTGTCAAGGTCTTGGGCCGGACCTTGTGTTGTTTATGCCCAGCCGTGCATAAATTTAGTCCTTGATTATACTTGACATCCTCCGCACTGCTCCAGGATGTCACTGCCTCTGCCTCAGCCTATTGACAGACATAGCCGGAGGATTTTGCAGGATTCAGGCAGTGGTCATCCCTCCATGGACCATATTCAAGAAATAACGGAGGAATTTGCAGGATTGAGGCTATATGCTATTTTTCCATGAGGCCAATTGGAGGATTTTGCAGGATTGAGGCTACATCCTAGCAAAAAGGCCTAGGGAGTTATAGATATTTGGTTTTTCCTGTTTAGTATCATACCTGGCAACTCCATCCTCGATGGCAGTCTGTGATGTTATAAGAGTGTATAAACTCCTCCACGTTAGGATGAACCTGCACAGAATGTTCAAAGAAAATAGTCATTAAAATCCTCACAATGTTAGAACTGTCACAAACCGTCAAAAAAATCTATACACTTTGTCTCCCATATACAGGCTGGTCACCAACTGGCAGAATCCCTACGGATTAAACCAAAGAACTGCCCAAACCTGTTGCCGGAGGATTGTTATTATCATAAACTATTATTAATTATTTCTGGTAATGAAACCAAGGATTCCTCAAAAGCGCCCTAGGCACTGTAGTTCGCAAGCCTGAAGAACCTGTGGAGAGAAGACAATGAGAAAAAAAATTACAGTTTAAGCGGTGGGAGGAAAAGCCCAGGAGAATATTCTGGGGAAAACCCACGGAATCAGGTAGGGACTGAAAACCCAATCCACATATTGGCCCAGGCGGGATTCGAACCCGGGTCACAGCGGTGGAAGGCCGCAGGCGAGGAAAGTAGCACTATGCTAACCCGATTTCCCAAGTTTGATAGATACATTGTAGGGTGCAGACACTGAATACTGCTAGAACTTGCATAGCAGCCATTGTAGAGGGCAATGCCTTTGTTTGCTGGGACATGCATGAGTGAACCTTGTGTGCATTCACTGTTACTGAACTAAATCCATCATTGACAGGCACTCACCAGCGCTGACCCATCATTATGTCAGTCAAGGTATGGTACCCTGACCCTCAGTTAACAAAACTACCACAGCCTGTCAATTGCACCGATATGAGCCCAATTTACAGAACTATTCAAATCTGTCACCTGATAAATTTGGACCAAGAGGGTATTTCTCCCTCAGTGAGAGAGGGGGAGTTAGTGTTTGAATATGGGAATGATAAGTCATGACCTAGTTAGTGACATTTAAAACCAACAGAAGAATCATATAGATAGAGGCTAATCCGAAACTTTGGGACTCTCAATACTTATACTGTGTATGAGAGTCCCAAAACTTAAGGTATTTATCAAATTAGGTTTTGCCCTTCACCGACATTTAAACACTGTATACTCAGTGTGTTACCTCCCGAGTGAAAGTTGGAAAAATCACTCGGGTGGGACTCGAACCCACGACCTCCTGCTTTCTAGTGCAGATGTCTTACCACTCGACCACTGAGCTAATGGGATCGGTTGGCTGGTTTGAATCTGATGTACGGGTACTGCATAAACTATTATAAGATGGAATTTTGCGTCGGTGTGATATAAATCAAATTAGGTTTTGCCCTCCAACCGATCCCATTAGCTCAGTGGTCGAGTGGTAAGACATCTGCACTAGAAAGCAGGAGGTCATGGATTCGAGTCCCACCCGTGTGATTTTTCCAACATTTACTCGGGAGGTAACACACTGAGTATACAGTGTTTAAACGTCGGTGAAGGGCAAAACCTAATTTGATTTATATCACCCCAACGCAAAATTCCATCTTATAATAACTTAGGTATTAAAAACATGCAATACAAGAAAATAGACTGCCACCTGAAACAACCAGTCCAACACCGCTTCAGTACTGCATCAATCAACTGTGCCAAAAGAAACGTTGCATGAACCAAAAACTAGTCTCTAATACTACACATTTCTCCATAGTCAAGCCACCAGACTATTGACACTGAATGAAGAGGTCAGTCTTTTCAAATAGGTGAACCATGGTTGGACATGTACCAGTCTTTAGCCTCATTTTGAAATCACTTGACTTCCCTCTCATGTGCAAAATATTGAAGAAATGTCTCCTTGAAAAATTGAATTGAGTCTTCAAATTTGGTTGGTGAAATACTGAGGACCTTTTCTTTGCACAATGGAATTTTTGGAGAAATTTGCTGGCTAAAGAGTGAGTAAAGTTGGCCTGATTAAGCTTTGCACGTTTCAGAGCACTCCTGGTCCCAGTCTGGATAGAGGCCAGGGTTTCGATTTTTTGAGGGAAATTTTGACAAAATGCAACGTGAAAATAACAATGGCGATCACCGCAATGCACCGTGAATTGGCAAAACCGCATTGCACCACGTTGCATTAACTGTACAAAATCACATTTTCTACAAAAAGATACAGTTGAAAATTACCAAATATGGTGTCATTGGAATTAAGAGAAGTCTGCTCTAGGTTGATATTAAGCCATTTTGTAATGATAAAAACACGACTGACTCTAACTTGAACAAAACTAAGTGCTAAAAATAACCCTTCTAAATCCTCCCAAATCATCCTTCCATAAGGGGAGGATTTCAAACTTTCAAAGGATTCTTTTAAGCTGAAGAGCAAACAAAAAAGGGCAATAAAGTCTGAAATTGTAAACATGATACATTTTGTAAATGGTCTGATTCCCATCTCATGGTTACAAAGTCACATGGAATGTTGGCATGGAACACGAGAAAGGAATTTGTCACTGTAACATTTTTAAAGTCCAAAAAAACTTGACTACGCATGTTCAGTACCATTATTGTTTAAGCCAGATCCGGCGAAATATCCACTGCCTGAAATAAACACTTGACATGTGCGATTTTAGGCCTACCAAAACCAATAAGACTGGTTACAGAATACATCTTGATGGAATAAAAAGAGAAAAAAGTTGTATCCTGACGCCACTTCTTTGGTTGAGTACAAAGTCTATGGAGAGCTGAGAGCATTTTCAAGGTATTTCCCAACAAAATTTGATATGTTTCTGTTCCAGACATGCCAGATATAATAATCAGATTCATGTCTTTCCGACATTTTTAGCAATGAATGACCTTGAGCTGATATACGAAGAAAAAAGTGGCGTCTGGTTGCAACATTTCTTCCCCATAACTTAACTACACAATTTGGAAAAAATGTTGCAACCTGATGCCACTTCCGATCCGCAATTGTGTACAAAGCCTATGGAAAGTCAAGACAAATTTCTAATTATTTCCTAATAAAATTGGAAATGTTTTTCTTTGTTCTCAGTCCCAGACTATTCTTATCATCATTTTTGCAGTGAACGACCCTCATTGAAATGATATAGGCCTATGACTATAGCCCGGTTCATACTTCACGCGAAAGCAAGTGCGAAGCGAAATTCATGTCGTCAACAATGGTGGACGCACTTCGAACGTATTGTTGACGTCACGAATTTCGCTTCGCATTTGCTTTAGCGTGAAGTATGAACCGGGCTTATGAGTATGAAGACAAAAGCAGCATCAGGTTGCAACATTTTTTGGAAAGAATGTTTTACCCTGACGCATGTGACGCTGCTTTTTTCTTCATATATCAATTTCATCTCAATAAAGATCAGTAATTGCAAAAATCATACAATGATGACAAGACATGAATCTGGGACTGAGAAACATTTCCAATTTTGTAATCTTGTTAGGAAAGTACTCTTAGAAAATTGTCTCGACTCTCCATAGACTTTGTACACAACCGCTGAAATGGCGTCAGGTTGCAACATTTTTTCCCCACAATCGCCGTCGGAAAGATTCCCATATCTGGCCATCACTTAATTGTGTCACCCTGTCAGTGCATGGAGCAAGCCTTGCTCCATGGTCAGTGTCATGCCTGTGCACAAACCGTACTGCGTCTGAAAATTTCTAAGCCTTTTTTTCTCCAAATAGGCCTAGGCCTACTTCAATATTTTCCCTGCAAAATTTGACTTTTTTTTAGGACATATTATTAATTTCTGGTGGCTGACAGGTCACTTAAGGGAAAAATTAGTGATGGCCAGATATGGGATTCTTTCCTCGCCGTCTTTTATCATGTTTATTCATGAGTCAATACGATTTTGTTGGAAGTTTGTAGAAGATGTCGGAAATAAAAGACTTCCCCTTTACAAACACATGACAAATACGTAACCGACGTCAATCGTGCCGTGTTTTTCAAACATTCTCTGCAAAGAACACATTCATTGAAAAATAAGTTACAATTTTTATAAGTTACAAATATGGTTTCCTGGAATTACCTACTTAAACGAAGAAATCGCAGACAAATCGAGAGATTTCTTTCAAAATATTCGCAGCACAATTATCAAGCATTTTCTTTTGAAATCTTCCGCTAGCGGTTATTACAGTCTGGTACCCCGAATCATGCACCACAGACTAGTGTCGATACGCGATTGGCACTTCATGCACCCTCATGCATAATAATTGAAATTTTAATATTAAAATAAATGCAAAAATGTCACCAACATGACTTTTGCAACTATGTGTTTTTCGATGCCCAATTATAAAGAGAAGTCGGCTGGACCTCAATTTGTGAGGTTTGTATGTAAAACCAGCTGGTGTGCACAAAACCTTTTGATTCCCATCGAACTTATTAAACGATTTTAAAATTTCATCTTCATGAATATTTATCTTACTGATATGAATATGTATGTCTGTTTCACATTTTGACGCTATTGAAGGAAGTACAAGTTGGTGTAGATCTCAGGGGGGTGGGGCGGGGGTTGCAAAATGTAAAGACATCCAATGTGTTTTTTCAGTGGGTTATTACTTATTAATACACCTTAATTTGAGAAGTTTATAAAGAATGAAAAGGCCAACGAAACACAGTTGAGCATAAAAAGGGGTGTGATTTCAATTGGGTTGAGCATGCATGGAGAAATTATTTCTCCATGGGCTGATGAGCTTGTGAGGGGTACCCCCCCCCCCCCCCCTTTATACACCGCAGGGAATGGGGTACTGGGAATTAGGTGAAATGGCATGTTTTCTCAACAACTTTTTGATATTCGACAAAAACTTCCACAAATGGGGCTAGACATGTTCTCAAATGTCCTCAAAACTGTTTGCCATATGTGCAAAACAAATCTTCATATCATATCCCCAAACCCAGGCCTCATCGACTAGTGGAATATGAACTAGAGAGGATTCATAGCTGAACAGGCCCCTAGATCTGTTTAAGGTCTTTGATCCCATAAACATTACCTTTCACATACATATTTTGTGACACCCCCTTTTTAAGAACCCTCCAGAAAATAACCCACCTCAAATAAATAAACAAACAGAGCTAACAACCACACAAGCAATCAAACAACCAATCAATATATTCAACCTAAAGATTTTTTTTTTGTATCAAATATTTATTGTATCTCATATCACAAAGTAGATTTTCTGCACAAATCAAGTTTGTATACAAAATTAAAAGTGCATATGTACAAGCAATCAAACAATCCAGCAACCAAAAAGTATGTAAAATAGATGTTCAAAGCAAATTCTTAAATTTTCCTCATATGAACTCCATACATTTAATAAGTGCTTGATATTTTAAAGAAAGTTCCACAGTTAATACTACAAAGTACAGTTAAAGAGATATTCTCTTTGTTCCCATCTTTGTAAAATTTCAACCCAATTTGATTGAGTTGTAATATATGTACACTGATGCATTAAGCCCCACCCCAATGACGCTTTTGACCAATCACAAGGCGTGCGCAACATGTGGCATTGACAAATTTGCATATGTGCTTTGCTCATGTGCACAGTGGGCGGGGCTTAATGCTGGTCTAGAAAAATCATAGCAAGTAGTGTACATGTACATGTACATACTTGTGTAATCACACTACAACAAATTACGCATATATTTATTTACTTCTTTGAAACTTCTAGAATCAATTACATTATTGGACGGAATCAAACAATGATTAAAAAAGTGGCAAATATATACACCATGATTACAGATATTGCTGTACATTACATGTTACCGCCAATATAATTTTTTTTCCAAAGAGGAATGTGATCTGGAAGATTGTGAGGATAAAACACGTACATCTCTCATTTTAAATACATGTACTTTGTACTGTATTTCAACCTGATTGCAGCATTCAGGCCCAGATTAAGTGTTTCGTAGGCCCTAGGCACCAGTGTTCTGTAGGCCCTACTCTGCCCTAGCCACCGACACAAAATTCAGCGCACAAAGCACTGTACAAATCAAGCCAGGCCAAACTGGTATAGGTCCTAGCTCTAAAAGCATGTTGGCACCAAGGGCGTCAATTGCTTCTCAAAAGTGTATGGGGGGAGGGTGTTACAAACATGTGTATCCTGATGAGAACTAATTCGAGTGCGCAGCCTAAACAGCATGGGGTTCGGGGCCCGCTTAAGGCCCCCCCCCCCCCAAAAAAAAAAGGATTCTAGACGCTCTGTGGCAATTTATGACTACTGGCAAGGCTTTAGCAAAAAATCCTCATTTTAAACATCATTTTTGAGTTTGGAGTCATTGAAATGCTTTTCTGAGCTACAGGCTATTCAGGGAAGAAAACAGTTGGGGGAACGACATGTCCCCCCCCCCCCCCCCCCCCCCCCCCCCCCCCCCCCCCCCGATTGACGCCTATGGTCGGCACCATGCTTCAGAACGACAACCTTTACACATAAATAGGTCCTGCATGTATGTCTACATGCTGACAGGTCAGTCGGTGAAATCGAAAATTCTGAGAGTGTCCCTAGAACTTTTTAAAACACTTTTCTGTGTGCGTGGTTGTGGTGTGGGTATACATATTAGTCACATCCAAACTGATAAATGATTGTAACTAACAACTCTTCATTTACATTGAAAACATGCCGCAAGCCCACAATGTGAAATGTGTAATTTGAGTTTTAGAACATTCTTCTCATGTAAAAATCTTGCTCTACTTCAATTTAATTATTTCTATTTAAATATTGTATCTACATGTATAAATACAGATCTAAATTATTTCTACAGTTACATGTATTCTAATATATTTCAAATTCAGTAAAACACAAGCTGCGCACTATTAGTCTATGTAATAGACCCTAGCCCTGGTAAAGCCAACCATGGTCTATGGTGTGTAAACAGATTCGGCAATTAATTATGCAACTAGACTGCGTATGACCTCCAGAAACTGACCAATCAGCAGGTGCCTTCTATACGCGCGTAATGCCAGCTCATCATGTGCGTAAACATCACACCCACGATTAGTAGCATTTTGTACAAGTTGTTGTATTACAAAAACGTGGCATTGAAATTGACTAATCACAATCTTAGTCCTGATTTCAGAATGAAATGACATCACACATGCTTTGATATATCAGACGTTCTACCGGAGGTGGGTTGCATGGAGAACGGGTGATACTCAGACTAACTACTAATATGAATCTACTTTAAAATTAGATTGCCTGAAGGTTTTTTTTTTTTTTCAGAACAACAGAAATAACTTTGTAGGAAATGGAATGGACCAATCACATTATTAATATGAATATTTATACAACACCTGAATAAATCCCCGTCATCTGATTGGTGAATTGTAGATCACGTGACATATTATTATTCGGTATAATGCACGGTGCAACCATGCGTTATACCCATGCGTTAAACCGTTTCACTTTGCGCTTGTTCCATGACGCGGTATTTGCGTGCAAAATGCATGCTGGTGTGCGCGTTCAGCGTAGCGCGTATTGTTCCAAAGAGCCAGCGCTACAGCGTTGGGTTCAAACATTTTCGTGAAGGGGTAGTTCAACATCTTTAAAATCAAAATAAAATGTAGTTTATAATTTACCAATCAAATGACGACAATTTATTCAGGTGTTGTATAAAACAAATAACGAATGTTTTACGTTCGTGCGATGGAAAGAATAATTTCATTTGGTGACAGATTGAATGTTCAATTCTACTCGGCTTCGCCTCGTGGAATAGAACATTCAATCTGTCACCAAATGAAATTATTCTTACCATCACTCTCACAAACATTCGTTATATACTAGCACCATGGGCGTCGCCAGGATTTTTTCTAGAGGGGGGCAAAAAATTTTTTTGCCCAAAAATGCTTGTATTTCTCAACACATTCTCGATTTATCAGTTTTAGAGGGGGGCAGGGACATTTGGCCCCCCCCCCCAACTCATTAAATTTACACCACTTTGTCTTCGCGCCTCTTTTTCTTTTCTTTTTTTTTCCTTTTTTTTCGTCCTTTTTTTTTTTTTTTTTTTTTTTTTGGCTTTTCCAGGGGGGGGCAAGTGCCCCCCCTTGCCCCCCCCTCGCGACACCCATGACTAGCACCTGGAAGGCACTCTGGTTGAATTTGCCATTACGGCTGTAATCAGTAATAGTCTGAGACCTTTGTACATGCTTAAAAATTTCATAGCAGTACTCAGGGAAGAACAGTGCGGTAGTGCCATTTTAAATGTCCAGTTTTAAACCATTAGGGGTCTGGTCCCTGATAATTAACCTCAGACCTAATGACTTAATGGTTTTGTTAACATTATGCGCTTTCCTATGGGAGTGAAGTCGGGAAGCCAGACGAAGTAGGGACCGTCTACCACACAGAAAAGCACACATGTAAACAAAGTGTGACATCATTAAGTCTCAGGCCTATTGCCCGAAGGCGAGGACCATTATCAGCAACCAAGCCCCAAACAGGTTTTAAACGAGATGTTTAAAACTACTCCACCACACTGTCATTCCCATTCATTATTACCTTATTGGCTAAAAACTTCAAAACTGTCGTAAAATATAAAAAGAGTTAAGATGTTGGCTTCAAAGCAGTATTTCAGTCTTATTACTGTTAACTTCTTCATCATAAGCAAGTTTACATGTATATTCTAAAATTCTCAAGTTTTCTCATTGAGCAAGATTTTGCTAGGACTAAAACCTCAGCAGGCCCTTTCAATTTGACGATTCTTCAATTTCAAACTCCCATGTTTAAGATTTAGTTTCAAATTTGTAACACAAATATCGTCGCATCAGTGCAAGAAGGTAGTAACTCCATCCTGCAACAAAGTCGTATCTCGCACGAATGTGCTCCGTGCGACAAGGTCGTACTCTACGTCCATTGACTTTGTGTGAACATCCCGGTTATTGTAAGTGAGATACGACCTTTTGATATTCTGAAACTCGCGTTTCACGTACGGCCAAGTTTAGGAAACAAGACCTTGTTGCACGGACACGACAACATGTGTTGCTCCGAGATGGAATCCTGTCCAAGGCCGTGACTGTCACTGGATCCATGCATCTTGTAATTCAATCATTTCTGGATACTGACTGCATGCAATCAGCTCAACTTTCTCTTTTATATCTCTCTCTCTCTACAACGTTCCTACAATGCAAGGTAAATAGAAAAAAAGGTAAAGGGTGATTTCATTAAAATATCTGGTAGTACTGTACATATGGCATGCCATGAGGATATCCTACACTCAAAGCATAATCCTTTCCCTTCCTTTTTGCTTTGGGTTCAAACAGATCTGCGCGGGGGGGGGGGGGGGGGGGGGGGGGGGGGGGGGGAGATACGCATAAACCAGCCCTCCATTGGAATCCGAACCAAAACCGCTTCAAGGAAAATCGACCCAAACCGACCTAAAACCAACCAACCCCCAAAAAAACACCTGAATATCTGGCTTGGGCAACTGTGTCTGCTTTTTGTGCCTGAATGTACCTGCGTCGCGTGAAAATCATCGTCTCTCAGTAACTGAATCATATCGTACGGCACTCACAAAATGACCTACGGGTGGGCCTACATAGACCGTGCATGATTGACCGCAAACCATTTTGGTCGTACCGGGCACAGAGACTCTGCGATAAATATTGCACCGTGTCAATTTCCAAACTGTTTCGGTTTATTTCGGGTTTTTTCAAAATGGGTTAACCGACCTGACCCGACTCAAAAATTGCTAACCAAAACCAAAACCGACCCCACTGAAATGATGGCCAAACTGCCCTGATCCAAAGTTGGTTTCGGGTCGGTTCAGTTTCGGTTTGCAACGCTAATACACAGTACAGTTTACATAAAATGATCATCTATGATTTAAAAAAGGCTTGCTAGAAGATGTTTTACAAACCATTTTCAATCTCCCTTGCTACGTCACGCCTGCCAACTGCCTTCAGTGCGGTAACCAGCTCATCCAGGTGATTGACACCCGGTGTATTGCACTGCCAATATCGGAACATCTGGAACGTCTGCTCGGCCACCTTTCGATTCTTATCCTTAATTTTATCGACTCGCTCGCTGGCCACTCCTAGCTCCGTTGCTAGCCTCTCCATGTCTCCCGAAAGTTTCTCTGAAAATTTACGGAGCCTTTTTTCCTCGATAGTAGGAGTGCCTTTATGGGATATGTCCAAATTTCACTTTAAAATTCATTAGGAAAACCAATACACATTGAAAATTTAACGTAGAGTTTGCATTAACCCAAAAGCGAAACGTCATTAAACAGACCGAGTGTTTAAAGATAAATGTCGACGTTATCATTGTCAACACTGACAATATAAAAATCTGTAACTTAAATATATTTTACTTGTGTCTAAAATCCTCTCTATTTTTCAAGTGCACCACCGAAATGATCTATTTGACATTAGAACTATGTTAATACATCTGGTGGTACATAACAGAGCTGTTGACTAATTGTCAGAGAAAGGGTCTTGCGTCTGAATTGACTTGTGACTTGAGCACTTGAGAACGTGCGCACTTACCATGAGGCTTACCGCTTGAAGTGGTAGGAACCACTGGTTCTTTAGGTATTTTCCATAAACCTTTAAAAAATAGAGGAGAAAGGATGACCTATATACATCACCATTGTCATTCTCGGGGGGGGGGGGGAGGAGAGGGAGATCGAGATACATTACATACAACAGTCACAAAATAGACAGAACTCAGTAAAGACGACATCATGACACTGAAACACATCAGTTTTATCAAGTGTATTAAAGGGAATGTACAACATTTGCTTTTGCTGCAATTTTCAGAAATAGCCTAAATGGATTTGGAGGATTAGTATGTTATTGTTGAACTGACTTGTTTCACGTTTTGGGCTGGTAGATGCTGGAAAAACCAAGAAAATCAATCATGTTCTTGTAGTCTGGTTCCCTGATCCCACTTACGATGAATCAGAGCAATATATAGACGTTGGGGAATTGTAAGGTCAGAGAATCAGTCTAGCAGGTTTGAACTCCTTCACAGGTGTGTGATCATATTGAAAAAAAAAGCCAGTTTTCTCCAATGCTGGTCGGCCGACCAGCGTTGGAAAAATACAATTTTTCTTGAAAATGTCAGCACACCAGAAGCTACCATTTTACAGGACGCTTTAGACTGTCATTCCTTAACAATCCAGTAAGGTAATTCATGATAATGTTATCATTTCGTTTTTTGATGTTTGCAAATGTTGTATATTCCCTTTAATAATCGCGGAGCACAATTGATTAACCTTGCAGGAATGGGTTTGTGGGATTTGCACTGCATTAGTGATAGATAATACAAACTCTGCCTTCTGCAATCAAATGCTATTTGCATGATCGGCTCATGCAAGTACATTTGAGTCTGATGCTTTTGGAGTGATACATTTGCGTTTTTAGTGCAGAAGGAGTGCCTAATCAGGGTGACCGTAAGGTAATGGCAAAATTCTGCCAGATGCACTTCAAAAATCTGCTAGATTCACCAAAATCTGCTAAATCACCTATTATTACACAAAAAACATTATAAACACTTCTCACATGCAGATGCTATGAAATTCCCTTAAACAAAACAAAAATCATAAAATTTCCTATAAAAAAAATTAAATTGATTTTTTTTTTAAATGTGCACGTGTCTAGCCTGGCTTGCAATGGTCTCAAGTACTTTGCCCTGTACTAATACAAGTCAGGGAACCAGATATTAAAGCTTTTTTCAAAACTAATCAGCTATATTTTTTTTTCAAATCTGCCATATTTTTCTGTCAGATTACCAATTTTACAGAATTCTGCTAGAAATCTGCTAAAAAAGGTTACGTCTGCTAATAAATTTTTCTGTCAAACTCAGGGTTTTTTTCCCAAATTTTTTTTGTAAAGTTTAGCCAAAATTTGGCTTAAACCGGCACCCTGTGCCTAATCATGCAGATCATGATGACACCAACCATAATCATCACATACCATTTTGTAGCTCCTTTGCCAAGTCCTTTCTGCCACCTTGCTCCAAAGCGTTAACCAACAGTTGAACCATGTTGCCAGTGTCTGCCAAATTTTTTTGCCACGCCGTAAGCATTTGAAAAATCTGCTCATCTGGGTCGGAATACTCTTTTTTGAGGGCGGTTATGTTATCGCTGGAGATCCCTAAAAATGTTGCTATGGGTTCCCAGTGGGCACCAAGCCTCTCTGCCAGCAGACGGAAGAGTCTGTCACCTGAAAAGTCTTTCAGGTTAAGGTATTGGGTGTCTCCTGCTCCATCGGAATAGTCTGCTGAATCACATCGCTGAGCCATACTTTTTCCAGTGTTGGAGGTCTGAGGGGGTGAAAAAAAAAAAACCAAACTAACATGCATTCTTTGCACACGTTTAATGCCTATCTTTTGTTAAGAACACTCCTCGAACACAAGTCTGTGTGTTTTATAATAGGAATAAAGGGAAATACAATGCCTTGTTCTGAAATGGAATGGTATCAAAGTACAACTGTGGGCAGGTCGTCACCACATTATTTTTTTTTTAATTAAATTTTTTTCCTACTTTTTGAGGAAATTAGGACCAAGTTATCACTATGTGGAATTTCTGCTACAGGTCCCCATAGCGTCTTCGGTCCCCATAATACCATAGGACAACACATGTGTAGTACCCACGCTTACAGAATAAGAATGTGTGGGGCGGACCGTCACTGCATTATGGGGACGTTTTTATTGTTAGGCCAATTAGGACCCAGTTGTTGGAACTTTCTTCTGTCCCCACAGCGTCTTTGGTCCCCATACTACCATGGGAAATTGTGTGTGTAGTCCCAACTACGGAACAAGTATTGGTGTGTGTGGGTATGTACATGTACACACATTCTTGTTCCGTAGTTGTGGGGACATACCGTACACTCGTCTCTACAAGGTATTTGTGGGGACCGAAAATACTGTGGGGACAGAAAAAAGTCCCCATAACTTGGTCCTAATTTGCTTAACAATAATTACCTTCCCCATAACGCGGTGTAGGCCTACCCACAGGTACACATAAGTTGTCCCATGGTATTATGGGGACCGAAGACACTGTGGGGACAGCAGAAAGTTCCCCAACTCGGTCCTAATTTGTCTAACCATGAAAAAAATGTAAAAACATTCAATAGTGGACCCCATACTGTCCCTGTTTTGACCTCTGAATCTCCTTTCAGAATGTGTTTGGTGTCTCCTGGTCCATCGGAATAGTCTGAATCACGTCCCTGAGCCACGCCATTAGCATTACTTTTTTTGTTGGAGATCTGAGGGGGTGAAAAAAAAAAAACTAACATGCGTTCTTTGCACAAGTTTAATGCCTATCTTTTGTTAAGAACACTCCTCGAACGCAAGTCTGTGTGTTTTATAATAGGAATAAAGGGAAATACAATGCCTTGTTCTAAAATGGAATGGTATTAAAGTACAACTGTGGGCTGGTCGGCACTGGGGAAGTTGGTTTTTTTAACTTTTGGGGGAAATTAGGACCAAGTTATCACTATGTGGAATTTCTGCTGTCCCCATAGCGTCTTCGGTCCCCATAATACCATAGGACAACACATGTGTAGTACCCACAGTTACAGAACAAGAATGTGTGGGGCGGGCTGTCACTGTGTTAAAGGGAAGTTTTTATATGTTAGGCACATTAGGACCGAGTTGTGGAAACTTTCTGCTGTTCACACAGCGTCTTCGGTCTCCATACTACCATGGGAAATTGTGTGTGTAGTTCCCACAACTACGGAACAAGTATTGGTGTGTGTGGGTATGTGCCGTGTTGTGGGGACATACCGTACACTCGTCTCTACAAGGTATTTGTGGGTACTGAAAACACTGTGGTGACAGAAAAGTCCCCATAACTTGATCCTAATTTGCTTAACAATGAATACCTTCCCCATAACATGGTGTAGGCCTACCCACACACTCTTGTTCCGTAGTTGTGGGGACCACACACAAGTTATCCCATGGTATCATGGGGACCGAAGACACTGTGGGGACAGCAGAAAGTTCCCCAACTCGGTCCTAATTTGCCTAAACATAAAAAAAATGTAAAAACCTTCGATACTGTCCCTCTTTGGACCTCTGGAAGTACTTTCAGGTTACTGTATTTGATGTCTCCTGATTCATCTTTAACAGCAATAACAGCAACAAAGCTCTGAGCCATAATACATCCAGTGTTGGAGATCTGAGGGGATAAAAAAAAACCAAGTCAGGTGTGTTTACAAAGACAAATGCCCAGCAACTGTGACTGTTCCCATGACATACATGTAACACCACTCTTTTAACATCAACTTACATGTAAGTGAGAGGTTTGTGGTAACACCATGTGGAACTATCTCTTTTGTGAGTACGTGTGGTTTTGAAGAGAACCTGTTGGATTAACTTGCCAATTCGAACACTATGCTCTGTTCATCATCAAGAGATTTAACAACAGACGCAATGCCCGAGGACCGAAAGGATCTGTTGTAAGTGGTTAGACATCTGCACTAGAAAGCAGGAGGTCGTGGGTTGGAGTCCCACCCGAGTGATTTTGCCCAACTTTCACTCGGGAGGTAACACACTGAGTATACAGTGTTTAAACGTCTGTGAAGGGCAAAACCTAATTTGATTTGTGTCACCCCAGCGCAAAAATTCCATGTTATAATAGTTTGACCGGTAACTAGCTCACATTTAAAGCCTTTGATTGGATCGATACTTGCTTGTTATGGCCCCCCCCCCCCCAGGCACCACGCTGGGGGGGGGGGGGGGGGGGGGGGGGGGGGGGCAGGCCGGCCGGCCACACCGGACCAAGCTAGTAGGGTTGCAAACCCTCCTGCCCAAGACAAAGACAAACACGCAGAACCCGAAGATTTACATACAACAGACAACATAGAAACCCGAAGATGACAAAAATGCCCGAAGGCACATAAACCAAAAACTTGATCATAATTGCACTTTTCCTCCTGCGAGGAACTTTTAATAGAGCCAGAAGGACTCGACTGAACTGTTTCCCACCCCCCCCCCCTCAATATATGGGGACCGGTAATTAGCTCACATTTAAAGCCTTTGATTGGATAGATACTCGCGCACGTGCATCACACGTAACTTCCGTTTATTTGTTAAAGGGAATATACAACATTTGCAAACATCGAAAATAAAACTACCAAGTTTTTGCGAAATACCTTAATAGGACGTTGGTAAATGACAGTCTAAAGCATCCTGTAAAATTATGGCACCTGGTATACTGTCATTTTCAAGAAAAGTGGTATTTTTGTATCAATTTCCAACGCTGATCGGCCGATCAGCGTTGGAAACAACTGGCTTTTTTTCAAATACTGGCCCCAATTGACTATTGCACTTGTTTGCAATCGATTACAAACCTATGAACGGGTACGAGCCAGCTAGACTGGTTCCCTGACCTTACAATTCCCCAATGTATGTAAACTGCTCTGTTTCTTCTTATATGGAGTCAGGGAACCAGACTACAGGTAAATGATCGTTTTTCTTGGTTTTTATAGCATTTTCGAACCCAAAACCTCCAAAAAGTCAATGTAACTATATTTGCTTTATATTTCCAATCCCCCAATTCCATCCATTTCTGAAAATTACAGCAAAAGCAAATGATGTATATTCCCTTTAATAGTGTGGACGACGCAGCGGTGATTGAACTCGCAAATTTAAACTCACGCTTGTCTTACCACAAAAAGTACACAGAATCACCAGTGTCTCCATGAAAGGAACTTTCAAGCATTTCAACTGCAAAAGTTGTAAATTTTGAACGGCAATATTTCTGTCTTTATTGATATTTGCCAGAGATACATGTATGTACTTTCAAATTCAGCAAATATCGAAGCTCAGTACCTCCGAAATTGTTATCCAAAGAACTTATCCGAGTGCGAAGCAAGATTCTTTAAGATGCTCTGTGGTGCGATCTAAGGCAATTTTCTGAACATTAAAAGTTTAAACTTGCGTGAGTGACTCCAGAAGCACGCAAATTACACTGCGCCATTTTAATTTGCGTGCGCAAGTTTAAACTTGCGCAAAGGCAATGGCAATTTCAGAACCTTGAGGACGGAATTTTCATTGATGAAGAAAAAACTGTTCAAAACACGAGTACATGGAGAAATAATGGAATAAATGAATGAACAAAGAAATAAATAAAAAGGGGAATTCAATTAGCGTCAATGAAAAAAAGCATTGAGATTTAGCAGTGCTTATCAGAGAAGGTTTTTAGGGGTATGTGGGGGCGGGGCCGGGGAGGGGACCAAACAAGCAATCAACTTAAGCACACTAGCGGCGATTGCTTGGAAAGTGTACTGAAGTTGGTCAATAATGGAGACCAGCTTCACGTTTTTTGCTTTGTAAACCTAATTAGCATTTTATTTATATTCTTGAAAGTAAATAAATCGTAATTTCCTAGGTGTAACCCGCTGTTAGCGTAAAAAGAATGATTATGATCCCGTCAATTGTTCAATTTGGTTTTGACATTATAGTAATCATTTACATTATTTTTAAAATGCTTTAAATTACATAACATGTACTCTACAATTAAAAAAGTGCTTATTCTTAATTAAATTATTTAATTAAAGTTATTACTTTAACAATTTTTTTATTGTAGACTCAATAATTCATATTAATGTTTACAACTTAAAAACACTATGCATATAAAAAGGTAATTATTTTAAGTAAATAAATTTGTAAATGATTTAATTAATGAATTTAATTTATTAATTTAATTAATGAATTCGACTTACTGAATAAATATGTTCTTTATTAAACAAAAATCCTAATCAGCCATAAACAATAATACACATCATGATGCAAAGTGCATAAATTGTTCGCATTTAATACCACCCCTTATCTCTGAACCTCTACACAGTCAACATCATTAGCATAATACTGTTAATAAATTGTTTCAAAAAAGGCATTTAGGCATTGTCTCCCGAAGCTCAGTAATGCTATTAAATCGGGGAAAAAAATCTGCTTTAAAAATAATACATACATGTAGGCCTATGTGCATGAGTATACCCGAAAAACAGTTTGGCGGCTGTGTATGCGTGGCCGGGAAAAGCGGAAAATCTATGCAGTGCGCAAGTTTAAACTTGCGTGCGCAATTTGTAGCAAGAAAATTAATGCGTGCGCAAGTTCAAACTTGCGTGTGCGCAAGTTTAAACTTGCGTGGGGGACTCAAATTGCGCTCGACAAAGCCAATTTTTATGAGCAAAAGATCAGCTTTTAAGCACCACTGTTGAGTTTGGAGTCATTGAATGAGCTATCCTAAGCTATAGAGAATCACTATGTCAGCTACAATTTTATTTGGGGACGAAAAAGTGGGGGAGGGGGACAAACGATATGATATCCCCCCCCCCCCCCCCCCCCCCCCACACACACACACACACACACACTTTAAAAAGTGGGAGGGGTCCCCATTTTTCGAAGAAAAAAAAACAAGTTTGACAGAAAATTTAGCGGAATGAATTTTTTTTTATAGCAGAATTCTGTAAAATTGGTGATCTGACAGAAAAATATGGCAGATTTGAAAAACATAGGTGATTAGTTTTGAAACAACCCTAGTCTATGGCCAGCCCGCACTGGAGTATAGCTGCAAGCATGCAGAGTCTACTCTAGTGCGGCCATCGACTAGGGCTAGGTTTGCAAAAGCTTCAATTTGAGGTTTCCCTGTACTAGAAAGTGTCTTGAGACCATTGCCAATCATTGCAAGCCAGGCTAGACACTTGCAATTTAATTTAATTTTGTTAAAGGAAATTTTATGATTTTTAGGTGTTGGGATTTTGCCCAAAAGCTATTGTTATTGTAAAAAAAATTTTTTTTTTATTCTCCAAGACACAATTCGTTTCTAGAACTGTTTGTCAAAATGAAAAAATAAGGACTTCAATTGTCAATACATGAATGCACAACCCGCTGAAGATGTGCTTTTTTTCAATTACGTCATTATGACGTCATCACGGGTCACGTGACGTCACTTGCACAAAAAATAAATTTAATCTTTGAAATTCAATATAAAATCAACCGTAAGAGACCAGAACTTGAATTTTGCGGGAATCAACATGATAATACATGATCTTCAATTTATCTTGTGCGTGCAAAATCACGTGACCCTTCCTTCCGGTCGAAACCGGAAGTGCCTAATTATTTGAAAGTGGAAATATGAACTTGCTTTCAACGATGTGAGTGTCTGCCTAGGCTGTACTTCAGAAATATATTACAGGTGACGTCATAAAATGTTAGAGCGCCCTCTAGCGGCAGGTTAAAAAACGTCAAAAACGTATTTTCACTTGATATCTGTAGCGAAATTTGCAGTAATCGCTTCAACATTAATATATGATGAACTTAATGCAGACAAGACCTGTGCGAGAATTTTTTTTTATTACGTCATCATACCGGAAGTTATAAAGAAAAGACCTTTAAACCTTAAACAATTGCAAACAAATTAACCGTGAGAGATATAATCAAGATGTGGCTATATATAGCACAGTAAATATAGCTCTGGAGGTTTCTGGCGATGACGTCACAATCACATCATCAAGTGTCATATATAAAGATTTCCATATTTAATCTTCGAAAATTAATATAAAATCAACTGTTACAGATTTGATTTCGTTTTTTATGAAAATCGATACAATATTGCAGGGTCTTCATTTTTGTATTTAGTACAAAATCACATGACCCTTCCTTCCGTTCGAAACCGGAAGTGCCTTATAATTCGAAATTGGCAAAAGATGTGAACTTGCTTTCAATGATGTGAATTTCTGCCTAGGCTGTACTTTACAAAAATATTAAAGGTGACATCATAAAATGTGACAGCGCCCTCAAGCGGCATGTTGACTAAGTTAAACATGGATTAAAATATGCATTTTGAGTTCATGTGTGTAGAAAAGTTTGCGGTAGTCAATGGCCCAACACCGTGTGGTTGTTCCTACTGTAACCGCTCTAGGCCTAGTTGTTTTTATTTTTCCCAAGGAAATTTTATAACATCTGCATGTGATAAGTGATTAAAATGTATTTCGGGTAATAGGTGATTTAACAGATTTTTGTTAAATCTACCAGATTTTTGAAGTGCATCTAGCAGAATTTTGCCATGACCCTACGGTCACCCTGCCTGCAACGCCAATACCACGAACTGGCATGACTGGCGCAGCACTCCAGCAGACTGTACTGGCATTATTTATTATGAATCGACGAATCGACACGCCCGAAGAAAATGCCCCAAATCTCCCCAAACCCGCCCCAAAACGACCAGTTGCGTTACTCAAATTCATCCCATGTTCAGACTGGAGATCAAAAAATTGATGTATGGCATTATGAAGTTCTTACCTCCTTTACGTTGAAGAAAACAATTCGTCCTGAGAGATGTTGTTCAACAAGTGTCGATGTCAACTACATACAGCAAATGCGGGCAGATTTTGTTATTGGGGGATTTCCGGAAATTCCTCGGCGATTTGTAAAATCGAACAGCGCCCTCATTAATATCAGGTTTTTTTTGCGTTTCACGCTCCTTCACTTCGCTTATTATCATCCGCATAAAATGGTCACGGTACCAACTATAGTTGGGCTAGCCTTCACCAAGGCTATCAGCTTGTTCTCATACGAGCTTGTTCCCGCTACCGCACACCGCGCGCGCCGCGCCGCGACACAATCACTAGTTGTACTATACCGTTAGCCTCAACGACCCTTGCGTGTGCTTTGTGTGCATGTATTGTACGTACGCCCCACACACACTTCCGCAAACAGCCGTACAATAAGTCGAAGCGCAAGATAGCCTTGACGCAACTGTGTCGAATTCCTTATGTGTTTCTTTATAGTTTCGACCGAAATCGGCCGAAAATTTCTGATGCGCATATATTACACGATATCCAATCAAAGCCCGTAAACTTTGACCTGCGATATACATATTCATGACCCACAAATTACTGTATACACCACGTACATGTACATGTACATGTATGTTCACTAAAACCATGGTATGTCCAGGTATTTCAATCCCATTTTAAACCATTTCTCCAGTTGTATTACAAACAAATGAAACATATGCCGCTATATGAGTGAACAATTTGTTCAAAATGATACTATTTCCAATGTATTGCGAATTGGACAGTTCAAGACAGTCCGCCGACGTTTTGTCGGTGCAACAGCGTACATTATCACGCCGCTACCTGCCCGTGCTATTCTGACAGCGAATGTAGGGAACAGGTCAACTCGGACCCAGGTCAAATCATACCCATTTAATCGAATGCAGGTTAACTCGTATCTATAAGCACCCGTATGAATTAACTGCAAGAAACGAGCTATTGACTTTGGGATGGAAATATACGAAACTGTCAGGTACATGGTGAAAACAAAACTCTCCCTGAATACGTACCATGTGCAAATTACATCTCATACGTACGACACATGTATTTTAACGCGTACGTATGAATCGTATATGTCGTACCTACGACATACGTACGACATGTAAGTCGTAGATGTAAATCGCACAAGATACAAGTCGTTCTCACAAGATATGTTGCATGTACGACATAATCGACAAACAAGTCAAACATACGAGTTACAATTCATATTTTGTACACACGAGATATTAAGTCGTACTTATATACGACTTTGTCGTATGCGACAAAAGTATATCGTACCCTGTCGACTCGACTTATGCACGACATATATGTTGCACCGGCACCTGTCGACATTATGTCACATGTTTGATATGTCATACTCTGTCGACATATATGTCGTACCCTGTCGATGATATTAGTCGTACCCTGTCGAAATATGTCGTACCCTGTCGATATATTAGTCGTACATACGACATATAACTTATAAGTTGTTCATACAAGTTAAAATCAGTCTTACAGAATAAGTTTGCTGAAGGAGAGATATTTTTTTCCCATATCCCCTTGACAGCTTAGAAGAAATACCCCCCCCCCCCCCCAAAAGTCAGCGGTAGATATACTCAATAGTGTGAGCACTTTTTTTGCCGCTGAACGTGAAAGCGCAGCGTGTCCTGCATGGCGCCAGCCGGGCCGGTGCCTACAGTGGACGGCACCAACGTGGCCTCTGTGCATGGTGACATCGTTTTTGCCGGCGTGCGGTTTTGTACCGTTTGCCGTTTTTGGAAGGTCTAATTTTTCATCCTTTTTCATTTCATTTTCGACCCAAACTATGTGTAACTTTATAAATATTATTCTACTATTATTTAAGATTTTAAGGGGGTGTTTACAATAATTATTGTTACCACAGGCCGTCTGGTTTATAAACCTTTGGTCGTATTATGTAATGCAATAAATATTCATTTTTTGTCAGCCGTTATCCAATAAGAGAAGACTATTTACCATAGCGCGTACTAATTATCATATTCGGCATACACGGTTGCGTCAAGGCTATCTTCCGCCTCGACTTACTGTACGGCTGTTTGCGGAAGTGTGTGTGGGGCGTAAGTACAACATATACATGCACACAAAGCACACGCAAGGGTCGTTGGGGCTAACGGTATAGTACAACATTGTGTCGCTGCGCGCGCGGTGTGCGGTAGCGGGAACAAGCTCATATGGGAACAAGCTGATAGCCTTGGTCAAGGCTATAGTTGGGCCAGTCCCATCTAGTTGGGGCGATACAAAAAAAGTCCAATAATTATTTTATTTGGAGAAATAATAAATATGCACATGTAGGGCCTACGTTTAACCATCGAAACTTCGAAAATTAATCCCCCAATTGTAGCGTTATTATCAGACCTAAATCAACAGTAATCACAAAATAAATAAAATAAGAGATTCTATCCATACTGAACCATTTAATTTATACTAAAATATTCACTAACATCATCAAATCCTACCCTGGGATTTTAGTCCCCACGGCTCTTCGGATTATTTGTCCGGAACACAATATCGCAAATTGCAATTAATGAATTAAAATATATGATTATTGAACCATGTTCATATATAGTTTAGGTACAATTAAGTTCACCAGATACTTTTTGGGGATTTTACATCTCACAGCTCTTCGGATTTTCTGTCCGGAAATCCATCAACATTTTACCACATAATCCAAAAGTCACGGTAAACCGGCACAGCTGCGTTCTGCGCCACTTCGCACAGCACGCGCGACGTGCATGCCAATCTCCATTATTATAAAGAGTTGTTTACGACACGGACGTACCAAAAATATAGCTAAGAGGGGTGTTTCGAAAAACATGAAGTTAACTTGTTGAACAAAATCGTTTTTTGGGGGTGTATTTTTTGCCTTGGGCTCGGGTAATTATCGGCATCCAGACCCCAACCGGTCTTAAACAGTGTTTAACCGACCAATCACACATTTATTCCCTTAATAAAACAAAACATATTTCCATATTTAATCATGATTTTTGCAAACATACTTATGGAATTATTCAACAAGTTTCAACCTCAACATTTAATAATGAAAACTATGTTGAGGGACATTAATCAATGTTCAGATTTGGGATTATAACAATTTCACATCTTGGGATTATTTCCTGCAATTAACAATGTTTTTTTTACTATGTACAATATATCGCACAAATTGGGCTATTAAATTGCTTGGATCCCAAAAGAGAATTCTTGTCAGTTCCTTCAATTACATTACTGTAACAGATCTGGACCTTATAAAGAAATAAAACCTTATATCCATGGTATAAAGCAGGACCAAAGCAAGGGTCAAAATGGGGAAGAAGGCTTACAAGAAAAGAGCTGCTTTAAGACGTCAGGAATCAAAACTATAGGCCTACTGGTGGAAGAGACACTTTTCTGCTGACCAAGTTTTGAGCGAACGCGCCTTCTCCGGAAGTAAGTACCCGCCTTCTCCGGAAGTACCCGGATTCCAAAACTGTGATGAAAAGAAGCGAGGCAATATAACGTTATAAAAAAGTTGCAAAACAATATGTAAAGGGATCCCATGTATTGTATGTAATGGAGAACAATTATCCAATCGTCTTTATTAGCAGATTGGTATTTACCAATCAACTAATATAATCTGCTTGCTCATTTACCGTTCTTGGAATCCATGATTCCACATCGAGTAAAATATAATCTTCGAACTCAGACAAGACAGAAGTGTTGTAAATACTGATTGCCAATGCCAGCTTTTGTATTAAATCTGCATTCATGCTGCAAATTCAACAATATAGATTGACTATCTCAGTGTAGACTTTTATTTTTGATTTAGAAATTATCGGCAAAAAGGATGAAATGGCAAATACTGTTCAATTCACGCCTTGTTGACTTGTCTTTGCTTTCTGTTATGTCCAATTTGTGTGGGCAGTGTGAAAATCATTGCATATCACTGCACCTGAGCCAAAAGTATGCCGTCAAAACACACTAACTTGTTTTCTTTACTGGAAGTAATTATTTACCGTATATTTATGTTAAATTGAGAAAGTGTTTTCCCAAAAACCTAACTCAGAAGAACAGGTATCGTCCAATAACATCACATCGTCTTCATGTGTGGCCTATGCTATTCTATGATTTGACAGGTTTCGAGTGGTAAAGTTGCCTACTCCTGAGCTATTAAAGTGATACCTGTCCAACGGATGAATGTAACTTTCTGAATTCTTAATCTCGCTGACTGTGTTCAAGATCTTAATCAACACGTCTTCGAGCAACCTGTAAAGTGCCTACAGACGAGTCCCATGTCATACCTAGCCACCCAATTGTGTTAGGAATCCTAATGACTTTTCTCAATGTTATTCACAAAACCAGCTTAGTTAAGTCGGATTTCACATGCGTAGAACATCCTTATAGAGCGACACTTAGATTATATTCCTTATCATCAGACGCACAAGGCCTAGGAATAACACAAAATCCATCATCCCAAGTAGACAGCAATGAGGATACCAGCCGCTCACCGATGAGTACCCAGTGGCTTCATCATCTTTGTAAGAAGCGATGGAGCTGAAGACAGACCAAACGGCAGAACGGTAAATTCAAAATTTCATATGAACGTTGTTGTTGATCCATGAAAACCTAAATATTTCTGAAACTCGCTAAAAAATATGGATGTGATGGTGTCCCGATTTTATGTCAAAAGAAAACGTACGAGCATTTTCGGAGAGGAATTGAAGCCATATGTTCCAGTCATCTAGCTTACAATTAACTTTTGGTTTGTATTTATTCATTTATTTTACTCAGGTCTTTAGTATTAAAATTAATTTAAATTTTTGGGATTCTAGATGCTCTGTGGTGCGATCTGAGGCAATTTCTGACCACTTTAACCAGTTTTGTTTGAGGAAAAGATGGTGGTGTAAGCAGTGCCTGCCTTTATTGCGACGTCGCTTAAAAAACATTAGGTTCGGTTTTTCAGTTGGGGGGGGGGGGGGGGGGGGGCATGGCCCCCGTTGGCCCCCGGCCCTGGATCCGCCCTTGCAAGCCTGACGTACAATATAAAAAAAATATATAGAAAAAGCAAGCAAAACAGAAACTTCATTTGAACATAATAATAGGAACGATATCTGGTGCTTTTTCCCGCCTTTCTCCAATTGCTGAGACGTCACCTAGCCGCAAGGGCGGATCCAGGGGGGGGGGGGCCAAAGGGGGCCATGGCCCCCCCCCCCCCCCAAAACGAAACCAATTTTTTTTTTTTATATGTGACATCGCAAAAAAGGCAGGCAATGAGTACACCACCATCTTTTCCTCAAAAAAACATTGGTTAAAGTGGTCAGAAATTGCCTCAGATCGCACCACAGAGCATCTAGAATCCAAAATTTTTTCGGGGCCCTTAAGCGGGCCCCGAACCCCACGCCGTAATTTTTGGACCCACTTTTTTGGAGGACCAAAATTTTTTTGGCCCCCCAAAAAATTGTGTTCTGGATCCGCCCTTGCCTCGCCGGCCTTGCTACTAATAGCGATTTTTATCTGCCGTTGACGGTCTGCTATGAGTTCTTCGCCTTGCTGGGTTTATCAATTGCCTTTCGTGTCAGATTTCTGGATCAGCGCAAGCTTGCTTTTCGTGACGATTCCAATTTTACCACAGGAAGCGAATTGTGCAATATTGCCAGGTTTAGATAGCCCACGACCTTCAAGTTTATTTTTCAGTTCCTTTAGCGAGGATTCCTCCATGGTCTGATTGGCAAATCTTGTCAAACTGTTGTTCAGGGGCGGCGGAACGGTATTCGAACTGGGGGGGGGGGGGGAGACACCAAAAGGGGCACTTGCTTAGAAAAATGGGCACCTGTGAAAGACGCTGTTCAAAAACGACGATTATGCACACACAAACGGCCAATTTATGGTGGGTTTCAGGCCAATATGCCAAATTCAGAAAAAGGCACCCAAACCAGTAGATGCCACAAAAAAGGGCACTACAAGACTAAGGCCGTGTCCGAAACGGGCTTCCAGAGCTACGGCTACGTCTATTGTCAGCGCGTCCCCGCGTATTTTCAATGGGCGCAGGCCTAGACCTAGCTCTAGACAACTGATTCGGATGCAGCCTACAAGTACTTTTTTTTTTTTAAAGGGCACTTCTTAGAAAAGGGCACTCTTTACAAATTATTGGGGGGGGGGGGTAAGCCCGTTGAAAAGGGCATTTGAATGGAAAGAGGCAGTCTATCTTTACAAAATATTGTCATTATTATAATAGCTCCATGGTTCAACGGAATTTAACGGGGATGAAAACCCATTTTCTTCTAGACAACAAAAAACAGGGCTAGTCTTGATTCAGGATGTTCTGTAAATCTAGGTTTGGTAATGCAAAACAATTGCCAAGTCATGGAGGTGGGGACATTGTATACAAGCCAAAATTTCTTGAAATAAGACTAACAAACATGTCTAATTCTCTCAGAGAAACTTTTGATAAAACATAAAAGGAAACAGATTAAACAGTTAAATAACTTTTTAATTCCACACATTTGAAATTTCAAATGTTACACAATCAAATATTTTAAGCGGATTTAGATTCCACAAATAAAACTTTGTTGGAATGGCTTAAAAAAAATCATTACAATTGTTTAAGAGCAAGACATTTAATGCCACAGTTACAATTCTCAACTTAATGTTAAAAAAATACTGGCTTTTGCCATTGCAATTAAGCACATTGTGTGCAAATACCTAATAGCATTTACTTCCAAAATCCAAAAGCAAAAGAGCTCACTGACATAAATGTATATTTTTTTTCTAAAATTTTAATACCTAAAGCAGCTGCAAGGAAAAATGTACATTTTTTTCATTTTTTTTTTTATATATAGGAGCCAGCCACATTTGTACTCCTCAACCATGCGTCAGTCTTTTAAGATTAATGTTGACTCATACATTTGGTACATTATTCAAAGTTGCACATTTTTCTTCTGAAAACCACACACAAAACTCACAGAGAGTAAACAAATCTTTACTGAGTCATTCTCTATCTTGCAAACTTTCAAATAGGCTTCAAAATTAAATCACTTTCATTCAACACATTTGAGTATTTGTCAATTTCCTTGCTAACGTCAGAGCAATGGTGAACAAAAATAACCAAGTGTTCTACAGAGCCTGCAAGAACAAATGTTTGAGTTTCCTTCCATTTAAAGAATAATATGAAAAGGGGAAATGGTTTTGTTTTACAAAACATAAATTAAAAAAAAAAAAAAGATACCAACTGTTTGACTACGCTTGTCTTGTTTTATTTGTACACGTATATTGTTCTAAATGTGAGTTGTCCATTGAACCGTTGTATTGTTACTCGGGTGACAATTAAAGTTAATTTCGATCCTTTATCAGAATCTTTGAAAATAACTTTTTCAAGGGAAACTGCTATCACACTGCATCGAAATAACAAGAAAACAGCAAACATATTACTTACAGCATAAAGTTCTCCTAAGGCCAAAAAAAAAAGTCTCCGGTTTCTGGTATGCGCACGCGTCGCCGTAGCCATGCGCGTCGGCAAAATGAAAAAGTTTTTTTTTTCAATACAAAATGATGTCTCAAAACCGCCAAACTCACTGGTCTGACTGGAATCCTGCTGCTGCACAATTTTAACGTGTTTTTAGATGGGGCTATGATCGAGAATAAGCTTTATGTGGCCTCTCTGGACTCCCATATTTTTGCACTAAGTTTAGTCGGGCACCATTTGCAGTCATCAGCCGACATTTGAAGCCAAAAAAAAAAAAAAAAAAAAGGCGCCTCGCCGCACCACTATTGGGGCAAGCTCCATACCAGAAACCGGAGACTTTTTTTTTGGCCTAAGCAAAAGATATCTTTTTTTTTCTACAATCACATCCACTTCTGAAAAAAAAGTGCGTAAGTCTAACGAAAATAATGACAATATTTTTTACCACCTATCACCACATGTTTCTGCCCTGTCAAACTCCACAAAAGTTGTAAGCATATGTATACCACACTGTCCGACAAAGCCAAGAACCTTGGAACAGTATCCCTCCCCAAGTTGTAGTGAGGTCATGTGGTAAATAAAATTGTATCACAGCTACTTAACTGTACAGAGTATGGTGGTGACTCCACTGTTGTGAAGGGGTGCACATTTCTATTATTGGAACTTGATTATTCAAATATCCAAAAACACACAATGCAGTTTTAAATGTGCCTACCCTAAATTGCACGTGCAAGTTATGACTTAAACATGACGGTCAGAGCTGCGTATGGGCGTAGGATGAAATCTGTGTGCAACAGTCAGAGTTTGAGTGCACCTGCTTTAAACTGACAATGAGCTTAATAAAATATTTAAAGCATCAAGTATGTACAGTTGATATATTATTCAAGCTGACTAGGTGATATTTGAAAACTTTTAAATAAGCAAACTTATTCATGTATGATTAAAATGACACCAAGGACAGTTTTTCTTTCATTTTTTCAAGACCGCTCACATTTTCAAATATTATAATCAGAAAGCTCTATTTGGATACTTTTTAGTCTAGCGGCTAGACGTTGTTATGGGTTGATATGCGATAGCCCGCCGCCGCGATAGCCCGCCGCTGCGAAAGGGTGTTATCACGACCAACCAATATCGCCCACGAACCCGTCGGTTGTTCTGACTCGTGCAATATTGTTACAGCTCAGGCAATATTTTCTTGTATCCCCCTCAAAGCCATACAATATTATATAAATATATATACTTTACAGGTCACACATCTGAAAAGTACAAAGCTAATCCTGTGATGCACAAATAAGCATCCTGCAAATCACGCTGTCGGGAGTCTTTGCTGATACCGTTATGTATCGTCCATGCACTTCATGAGGTTTTTTTTTGGCATATCCGACAGATGTGCCAAAATTGTACAATACAAAATGCAAGATTTTAACACAACATAATTTGATTTACATCACCCCAACGCAAACAAATCCCATCTTATGAATAGTTAATGCGGTACCCGCTGATCTGTACATCAGATTCGAACCAGCCAACCGATCCCGTTAGCTCAGTGGTCAAATGGTAACACATCTGCACTAGAAAGCAGGAGGTCGTGGGTTGCGAGTCCCACCCGAGTGATTTTTTTTCCAACTTTCGCTCGGGAGTCAACAGTGTTTATACGTCGGTGAAGGGCAAAACCTAATTGATTTACATCATGATATGGTGACCTGTACAGGATACACTTTGCTCATTTGAAATAAATTTGTCTTTTCTGTAAAATTCTCAATTGCATTACCGTCCCCTACTAATCAAAAGGTCCATTTCCAAGTTGTGGAAGATCCAGTCTCCCAAAGGACACTCTGCAAGGCACAAGAAGATATCACATCAGAGATACTTGCCCTGGTGATCAACTGTTACACTAAGTCTCACATCCTAAAATCCTGGTAACCCTTGGGTCTCTTTCCTTGTCATCTTTTCCCATCAAATAGCATCTGTAACACAAAATCAAGAGCAGTTTAGACGACACAAGTGTGGTTTGAACATCTTGAGTCTTTAGAATTGGCATTTAATTTTAATAAATATTTTATGATTGTGACCAACCTCAAAACCAGAAGGGGGGCCGGGGGGCACAAGGTAAGGAGGTTCATCCCTCATGACTGTGCCCACTTTTCCTCTTTTCTCAGAATTACGGGACGGCAACACCCTCCTCCCCCTCCCCCCGAAAAACAGAGCAAACAAAAATCCTAGCTTTAACGCCCCCAATCGGTGCCCCTTTGACCCCAACAACACCACTGCAGAGAGTAAGCCTTTACTTTTGATGCAAGCATTCAAGATGTCCTGCGGATTTCCTCTTTACCTGACGAAAGCCTGAGTTAAATGCTAAATATCATTTTCCAATTTGTCCTAACATATTGTTCTCCGAGGGCAATGTCATCTCGCATTCCAGTAAGGTGATCAACGAAGTTACACATGTAGGTTGCTGAGCGACATGGATGGTGTAAGAATGGAACTCACAAGAATATGACCCATTAATAAATACCTTGGAGAGTTGATGGTTTCTGATTGGTCGAGACTCGATCACGTGGCCGGTCATTAACGGTGATAATGAACCGGCTTCAAAGATCAAGCGAATAAATGGCCCCTGAACCAGCATTGATCAAGCCCCGTTCAACCCCATGCAAGCCAATGATTGGTCGAAATATAGTAACAGTCCTGCGGTAGCTTTTAACAATTGAGCACTGCACATGCGCTCAACCCCCATCGCGTGAGACTGACGCGTGCGTACGCAACACAGTTGCTAGGGATGCGTGCGTGCGTGCGCGTAAGGAAGTTTTGAAACGACATCGTACAGCAGTGCAGTATATACTGAGGATGTTTACGACGAAAGCGTAGATCTACGATTATTTTCTTTGAAACACTTCACCCACCGACATATTTACCTTTCCTAAACCAAGCATCTTTGTAATTCCGGACACAAGGAATGTGTAAACGAGATTTCAGCTTCCTCCATCAGGTAAAGATATGAAAACATTGTTGTAATTTGTTTCGCTACGGCAGCAGTTTCTGTTGAGTTTATGTCGTTATAGCTGTTAAGCTAAAATATGGCCCATGAACATGAACACAAAAAAGTCTGGAAATATCGCCGGGAAAAAGCCACAAAATTGGAGCATTTTAACTGCTTATTTCGTTATAAAGGTATTTATTAATGTCGCGGTCCATTAACAGCGGTCACCCCCACACCCGGTCATTATCACGCAGTGAAGACCGGCTCCTCACACTGTTATTCCCTTATTATTATTATGAATCAATAAAAACAACACCATTAAGCTGTGTTTGCAAGATGGGACTTAATGTCCCAAGTAATGAGCTTCATTTGGCATTTCTGAAGGAGTTGCATTGTAAGATATTCAGAAATGTTTCTAGTCCAGTCAGTGAAAAGTCAATGTGCGTGAAAGTGAAGGTCGTTATGTGTGAGAGAGAAACTGATTGAAGAGGAGGGTTTTGAGATGGCGTGTGAAGAGTGATGATGAATACTGTACTGCCCATAACTCGTCTAAGGAGTAAAAGAGACATGGTGCAAAGCTGGAAAATTGCACAGTCTCATTGGTTGCCAAACAAGTCTTGGAGAAAACAGTATATTGGATGATGACCTCAGACCTGGTCTCAGTTGACGATGTTGTAACATTTCCTTCAGATGCAGTGGGGCTAAGCCATGAAGAGCTTTGAATGTAAGAAGGAGAACTTTGTAATGTACAATGTATGCGGTACTGGATTGGTAACCAATGAAGTTTGCGCAAGATGGCAAGATGATTTCATTCTGGTGAGTATGCGAGCGTCAGCTTTCCTGGACATGTAAGAGGCGTTTTATCATACGCTGTGGTGGACCTACAAATAGGCTATTGCAAAAATCTAATCTGGATGATATGAAAGCATGAACGAGATGTTCAACAGCAGATGATGTAAGTAAGTTTCTGACTGATGCTATACATCGTAGATGCATGTACAAGGATTGACAACTGGAAGAGACCTGTTCAAGGTTCCTCGCCTTGTCAAAAAAGACACCAAGATATCTGGCAGCCTAAATTTTAAGACTTGTATATTTCAGGTCAATTCACCCAGTAAACAATTTGCAGCAATTTAGTTATTGCTGATAAGATAAACAATTTATCAAAAATGTATGCATGAAACCACAAATATGACTCACCAAACATTAGCTTGTCAGCCAGATCTAACCTGCCAATTTCCCTCAACGCAGATTGTAGACGTCCTAGCGGATCCTTGGTAGTTTCTCTGTGTTTCCAATCCATCAACATCATGAAAATCTGCTCCTGCACCTGACGGTGATCGCGTTGAATCTTGCTAACACGGTCAGATGAAAGTCCTAAGTGGGTGGCCAAGCGACGCCACTCCCCTGCTAGATGATCGGACAGTCTCCGAAGTTTCTGATCTGTGAGAACATCGGGAATTGCTGGATAGAGGGAAAAGTATTAGAAATCACAGAGTTTTTATCGAGTCCATCAAAATTAAAATCACAAGTGGGTCACAAGTCAGGTTATAAGTAATGAGGCTAGACTAGCGACAGAATGACTTGTGATTGACTTGTAACGTGCCACAGCACCTTAGGATGAGAACTGTTAGTGTTAGCTGCGTATCTGACCATTCACCATTTCTATCACTCGGGTTTCACGTGATGACAAATGAGCAGCGAGGACATTGCTTCTGAGAGAAAAAAGAGGGTTAACTTACAAAAAGATCTTCCAGTTTTCGTGCAGGGACTCGGTGGTGGATCCTCGGAAGGTTGAAAGGTGCCTGCATTTGGATGGGAGGGAGAGTGATTGATGAAATGGATGGCATAATGTCCGACAGTGATGGAGGACTCCGGTCTGGATTCGGACTCAAGTCCAGACTCTAGTCCATTTTTTTGGACTCGAGACTCGGCTGGGACTCTTGGCCTTTTAGACTCGGCTTGGCTCAGACTCGGCTAGTGGCCGACTCGGACTGCCTGTCGGACTTGAAGAAAAATGGTAAGACAATGATTCAACAGTCACTGTATTCTTGGTGTACTCGTGCATGTAAGCATTCTGCTATAAAAGCTTTTCACGAATGGACTCGGACTTGGCTAAGATTTGATAATTTGGACTCGGACTTGAGCCAGACTTGGACAAAAATTGACTCGGACTTGGCTCGAACTTGAGCCATTGTGGACTCGGCTCGGACTCGGATGAGGTGGACTCGACTACATCACTCTCTCTTTGTCAAGAAATTAATCTTGGCTAAATTTTTTTATATCACAAGTAATTCAGTGCCAAGTCAAGTCACAAGCTATTCAAATGAACTCGGACAAAGACAATAATTGTTTGCAACTATTTCTTTATAAATGTGATGCGATCAAGC
Source organism: Patiria miniata (assembly GCF_015706575.1). NCBI lineage: Eukaryota > Metazoa > Echinodermata > Asteroidea > Valvatida > Asterinidae > Patiria > Patiria miniata. Next base: position 8,360,743 of record NW_024037061.1, read on the forward strand.
CAAACGAGTCGTTTGTGGACCCTGGTCAAAACATTTTTTATTACAGATTTGAAAAGAGCACAATTTCAGCATTACTGCTGTGAAAACCCCATGCTGATACCATCGTTAGTCAAAAAACTATATGGAAGTCGGAACACCAAGAAATGTGATGAAGTGGTGTGATGAAGTGGTCCTATTTTGGCCTGAATCTCCAAATAAACATTCCGGACAAACAACTCATTAAGTTTGATCGCATCACAAATACTGTGACTGGACTTGTGAGTGTACTTGTGATTTACTTGTGATTTGACTTGCGAACTATCTTGTGATTTACTCTCGACCAGAAATCATTGATTCAACAAAACTTCTGGTTCAGACATGGAGGGAAACAAGTAACAAGCAAAGAATTGAAGCAAACTACTGGGGAATCAAAAGGATTTTCCTGCAACAAAATTATCCACCGGTACCTTCCAAGATTTGTCTTTCCAGATCTCGCCTGCCACATTTAGCCAAAGCTGTGGCTAGCGTCTGTGCTGTAACATCTCCTGGCGGATTGGACTGTTTCCATGTCATTAGCATTTCAAAGATTTGTTCTTCTGTTTTTTGCTTGTCTTGTTTTATGAGAGTTATCCTGTCATTTGAGAGTCCTAGGTGAGTTGCCAGTGGTTCCCAGTGGGCTCCGTATTGTTCTGCTAACAGACGGAAAAACTTCTCTTCTTCGGACGCCATAGTTTGATGAGTTCAGATCTGTAAGGCAAACAGGGATGAGTATCCACTAAAGTTAAGGAAAGACATAGTTTTGAAATGGAAACATAAAAAAAGGAAACAATATTTGATGAATTTCAGCCGCAACGGTTTGTTGCGTATAAAATATGCAAATTAAATGCATCTTCTTTTCGCCTTCGGCGTGCACCAGCCGGCCATAGAGGTGCGTACATCACAATGATCTCTGGTATTACTGTTATCAATCTGCATGTGGCTGGTGCGCGCTGAAAACAATATGATCGTCAGTCATTGCAAAAATGTTGAAAAGACATAAATTGGGGACTGAGAAACATTTCCAACCTCATCAACATGATGATTATGAACATATCCAATGCTGTTAGAAAATACGGAAAGAATTCCATACAAGGCCACCACTCATATACCTTAATATGACCTGAAAAGTACCAAAAGTTGTAAATCTGAAAGAAACACTATTTTAGGAGTGCAAAAATTCTTTGTTAATACTTATTACTTTTTCTGTCATTGCCCATAGACTTTGTGCAGGAGGTCTGAGTCGTGGCCTTGTAATGGAATTCTTTCCGAAAATACTTTGAAAATGAACTGGACTTGATCTCCATAGTCTACTTTGTACACAACTGCACAAGTCATGCAAGTTAACGCAACCAAAGAAGTATTGTCTGGATATTCTTTCCCTCAAGAAAAATAAATGTATCGTCAGACCTCCTAAAGCTACGCGTTCCTATTTCTGCACACTCGCCTTTAAGTTATATTTTGAAAGGCGTGCATCCTAAAAAATTACAAACTTTCACTGGGATCATACATGTATCATTTGATGCACGAACTTTAACCTGCAGCAGAAAAAAATGTGGAAATTGAAGGCTTTACCTGGGAATTCAGGCAAAAAATGAAAAACATCGGCATTTTACAGCTAATTACTATTAAATTACAAATGCAGGCAGATGCTTCCGGGCCTGCAGAAGTCGAAAATATGACCGAAAGGTGACCTTTCTTGGGCTCCCAATATCGTCAGTATTATAGTTAAGATGTCATAGATAAGAATTTGCAGTTTCTACAAGGGTGTAAAAGACACATTTCTTATATTATTTTGGAATTCTTTTGGTCATAAGTTTTAAAATCCGAAAACATCTTGACATCTTGAAGACTGTCTCTGTTGATTGGGATGATCAGAATAACAATATCATTGGGATCTACATTTAATAGGTAAATATGTATAAAATCTATTTATGTAAATATAGGCCTTTGTATAAATCTCCAAAATGGGATATTGAAAATAATCGTGAAATTACGAAAAGTGTATTGGCATTGAAAAAAAGAAAGGAAAAAGAAAGAAAATATGTTTGACAAGCTCAGGAAATATATTTTCCTAAAGCCAACAAGTCTGTAAAAAAAAATGTTTATATTGAGTTACATGGCCCGGACAGCACATATTTTTCATGAAGCGTCCCCTGCGCAGAATTAGGCAGGATTCTTTTCTTCAACGCCAAAACTGCCCCCTTTGGAATTCCCCGCTTGCTGCCACAAATAAAGAGATTTTGCTTCATCGTTATTGTTAATCGGTACAGTGGATGATCGTAAGCCAACAATATAAGTTTTGTTGAGGAAAAGAGTGGTTGCTTTGCTATTTTTAAGCTACTGGGTTGCAAAGCCTTATCTGCCCAGAAATACTGGAGGATCGAGGTATTATTACTAAGAGAAACCATAGGCCTAGAGCAGTTTTGTTCCTTGCTCTATGGAGAAACCAATCATGAGTGTAATTGTTACACGATCGCGATTACCCCATTCAACCGTTTGTGCGACGTCTACATCGAATTTCCAATCATTAATTAGCAGAGTAAACAAGCCCCACTAGGAAGCGTACCACCCACATCATGTCTTCAGTTATACTCCCCCCCCCCCCACCCCACCCAACGTATATGTTTTTGGGGGGCAAAGTACATGTATACTACCTGTCACTGGTCACGTCAACACCCCGGAAAATTTAATAACATGGCAAATTTTGCTCAATGGAGGGCGCTATTTATCCATCATGTGATTTGTGTAGCGGATGCCGTGGAAATGGAATGTAGCTGCTCACAAACGTATTCACGATTTGGACGTAGTTGATTTCTTGGATATTTTCCCCATGTTTATCGGCATCTGTATCTTTTCTTATCATCAGAGCTTCCATTGACTTACGTGGATCAAGGGTCTGAGTGGAAATTTATTCGCTGGGCGGCAAGTAAAATGGATCCATCGCAAAGTGAGTTGATGAACACGCTGAAGCAACCTGGACTCCCTTATTGCTTCTGCTGTATTATCAATATCAGGGATGGGAACCTGCCTATTTTCATTGCGGTTATGGAGGGGCGGGGCGGGAGGTGGGGGGAGGTGGGAAGGGTTGTGACATCTCAGATTAGTTTCCTTTTAATTTTATTGCAATGTAACTTTGTAACTAAGAACCATTTGTTAAACATCAAAGTTGGTGATTGTTAAACTTGTATATTTCAGGTCAGATGCATTCCCTGTGCTATTTTTGACTTTCTCCCCCCCCCAAAAAGATTCCTTTTTTAAAAGTTTTTAAAAACTGTTGCCTTATTTATGCTTGCTATTTAGGCCTAACCTCTGTAAACAATTTCGGTTTCATGAAATTTATTCCGAAATTAAAAAACGGTGGCGTCAGGAAATTGGGCACAAAAACTCGGCTGAGTGTTCCCCAATGTGGCGCACTTGAATAAATCTCGGAAAATTCCAAATTAACATTTAAGAATTTCTGTAAAGTTGATTAATTCTGATAAACAATTATTATCTCTTCTTACATGTAGTGATGTACCCACTAGAAATTTATCAGCAAATTATTTTTTATTTTTTGGGGGACATTTACAAAGGGTTCACTCAACTTCACTGTGCACTAACTTTTAACTTTGTAACAGAAAGATAAACTCGTGATTCATCAACGAAAGTGTTCAGAAAAACTTTTGCTCTAGCTAGGCGCTACAGGCAAAATATCAAAGTGTGCCACGTTGGGGGCCGCGCCATGTTAGGGTACATCAACAATACTTCACCATGTTCACTACTGGCTTAGTGTAGTGACTAGCCTAGCTATTGTAACGTTAGGCTTAATAATTTTAGCAATTTAAAAGTTATTCTTGTTTAATTATTAAATTATTACTTACGGGAGGAATTCCATACTGGGCCACCACTTACCTGCTGCCAAAAACATCAATTTTCACCTCAAGATGAATCCACGAAGCTTCGGCAATATGAACAAATTTTTAGGATGATGATGATGCTATGGCGATCTCGTTTTAATGGCCATGTTTGAGAGCACATTTTGGATGCACACGTCGTGCAGAACTAAGTTGGAGGCACCTGGCCATAGTGATTGAAGTTTCTTTAAGTCTAGCGGTACGTTACACATGACATCGTCAATGCATGAGCCGGCCAATGATAGTGCAATACATCATTATGAATATTTAATTTCTCATGAATTCTTAGTTTATTAAATATTCATTAGTCTTATTTCAATGGATACTTTAAATACGTCCAAAGATTGATTATTGCAACAAGCGATCGTGCACGGTCTAGTGGTGAAAGTGTTGTGTTTGAAACAAAAGTCCGAGGTTCGAATCTCGATGAAGTAAGAGACTGATTAATAAATAGGAATAAAGGAAAGGAGAGGGTGAGAGTAGAGGAGGGAAAGTGGAGGAAATAACCATAAAGGATGCAACTTTTTGGCACTTGAAAATTAATTGAAAACAAGTGGTGGCCTAGTGTGGAAAACTTTCCGAATGAAATTCTACAGAGAAAAGGGTGTCTCGATTAAAATCAAAAGAATCATTGCTTAACTAATAAGGTTGCAGAATGATGAAAAAACACTCAAAGGAATAAAACGGGAGAGGGGTCCGTAAATTCACAGTAACCAAAAATGTTTACAATCAAAGAAGTTTACAACGATTTGCCACAGAACTTCCTGGATGTATTCAAATTCAGTTTGTGTTCAATTTATATCTTTTATATATTTATATATTTATATACAGCTTACTACCGCTTTGTGGTACTGTTCTTCAACTGCATGTTGACGTTTGGGACCTACTTTTGTTTTGACATGCCCAGCGTTCTCCAAGCAGTCTTGCAAGGAGTAAGTATTTAACTTAGTAAAGGCAGAGGTTAAAAAAACCTGCTCCTCTTTGTTCTATTCTCACATTGATATTTGCACTTTATGTCTGGCAAAAGGTGTGCAACTTTTTCTTTCATGTCAATTTTTTCTATTCTTCAATTTAATGTTATAGGCCTACATGTAAGTCGTAAGCAATACAGTGCAAGAGTTATGCCCAAAATACCACTCATCAAATGTATATGCTCTGTTGTACCATAAGATCAAAATATTGATGTGAAACTCCTCATCACTTGCAAAAATATGTGAATTTATAAAGGTTTATACTCTTTTGCAGAATATCACATGCATAAATGCAACAAAAACTGACTGTGTGGAGGGATTAGACATGACGCCGGACCAGTATAATCTCCTGTATGCCATCTATGCATGGACGTAAGTTTGTTGAAGATCCCTGACTTGTATTCAGGGATGTTACAGAAAAATTCCGAAAAAGTTCTAGACATGATGCCACACAAGAATAATCTCCTGCATGCCATTTATGCATGGCCTTAATTTTGTTTATGATCCCTGACTTTTATTCAAGGGTCTTAGAAAAAAAAATCAGGAAAAGTTCTAGACGTGACATTGGACCAGTTCATCTCTTGTTGCCATATATGCCTGATGTAAGTTTGTTGAAGATCCCTGACTTGTATTCAGGGATCTTGAGGAAAACTCCAGGAAACAACTTCTTTAATAACAGAAGCACAAGATTGTCATGTGGAATATATCCTGTAATAGTAGTAACACAATTTCAGCACCAAATTTGCCTACTTCAGTTTGGTTTAATGATAGTGAATCCCAAATGTCAGATAGTAAGATCCGAAGAGATATATTGTCAAAAGTGGTTTGTTGTATAGATCTGTATTGTACTTTTTTTATCCTTATTTTTTTGAAAATATTTCATTGTACAGGAATGCCATAGTGGTGATTGGGGCTGGGTTCTTGATCGACAAACTTGGAAATCGAGGTGAGTCATCACGGTTGTGACTCAAATACATGTATAGCCCAAAAAACCTTCATTGCATACCTTAATTTGACCCCGCATATGAACTTGACATAGGGGAGTGTGTGGCCTAGTGGTTAGGGTTCGTGACTCATGATCAGAGGGTCAGGGGTTCGAATCCAGCCGCTGGTCATATATTGTGTCCTTAGGCAAGCCACTTCACCCCCACTTGCCCCTCTCCACCCAGGAGTATAATGGGTACCGGCATTAGCTGGGGAGTTTAACCTGCGATGGACTAGCATCCTGTCCAGGGGGAATAGAATATTCTCAGTCGTTTCATGCTACTGAAACCGGAGATAAACTCCGGCCAGATGGGCCACATTGGCCTGTGACAGACTTTACTTTTACTTTACTGTGAACTTGACATACATGGACATGCGGACTACATGCATGAACAGTAAATCATGATTTGTGGCAATTCATCAGAACCCGATGGTTCGTCCGGAACCTGCAATCCGCAGAATTGCCCGCAACATCTTTGGTTCAGTGTACTCTGCCTAGCCATGTTTCATTATTTGAGCAAGCCAATAAAATTAGTCTGCTGAACAGGCGTTGCAATCAGGAAGTGGATTTTAATTCTGATAAAAGGTATCAGTTTACTACAATGATTTAAAAAAAAAAATATCCATCCAACTTTTTGGCTGTAGTAGAAATTGGCTCGAAACACCATGGTGTCGGATGTACTCAGACAACTTGATATTTTTTTTTTGGACGTACATTTGTAATTATTGAAAAAAATTTCAGTTAAAAGTTACAGCTAAATTATTGATCATTGTTAGCAATAAACTATATTTCAATAAAATGCAGATAATATGCTTTAAAACGATATGCCTGTGTCATTTGTGGCATTTGGATATTTTGAAGTTTTGGCATTTTTGAAGAAATATTTGGATATTTTGAAGTTTTGGCATTTAGGTTTATTATTCCGTGGCATTGCCCAGGAAGCAAAAGTTTGAATTTTCTCCTTCTTATTTTTTCTTCTCGATGGACTGTTTCTCCAGTTGGACTGTTTCTGTTTTCCGGCCTGTGTCTGATCGGTTCCAGCACGTTTGCCGCAGGAGCGATGCTCAAGGGCACTAACGCCATGTTTCCTATCATGCTCATTGGCAGGTTGATATTTGGATCAGGAAACGGCTCGCTGACCAGTAAGTATTGTAACGGACAGTTTATGCAGCACTTTTGTTTTCATTGCTTTCTAGCACTAGTGCTCCGGCGGAGGGGCTCTGGCGCCAGCGGCGCGCACCTGACCTGGTTTTGCGTCTGGCTAGTGCGCGCTCCGGAAATAGGCTCTATAAATAGGTTGCTTAAGTGGGGTTCTTTTGTTCACTTTCGTGGGCAGGGCTTGGCTAGATTCCAGGGTTGGGTAAAGTTGTTACAATTGTATACATTTGTTCAGACTGTGTGTTTTCTATGCTGGGAACCAGCAGTTGTGGTACAGGGAGCGGTGTGGCAAGTTGACCACATAGTTTTTTGCTGTAAAGTTGACTTTCTTCTGGAGTTGGAAATCCTGCGTGTGTGTGTCCCCTTTTCCTGCATTTTGCTAGATTTGGAGGACAAGGGCCTAGAAGGTTTACGCTACATTACTGACGTTCATATTTGATCAAGGTTCTCAAAGTGTACAGTTCATCAGCTTTTCAAGTAATATTTTCAACCCAAATTTCAAGTAACATATTTGTTAAGGTTGGAGCGCTGAGTTTTTTGTTCCTTGCAAAATCTTTCTCAAAGGCAAAAGAGAACAAACTTATCTGTGGGTAAGTCGAAGAAAAGGTCCCCGATTTGTCCCATACGTAATGCAAGGTTTTCATTGATTACATAATCACCATAGAGACTAATAACATAAAAATACTTGTGGGTATTTTCCTTGTCAATGCCCAACAGTAGAATAAAGAACACTGAAACCATGAATATCTTGGAGGGTTAAACCTTGGTTACTTATGTGACATAGTGTGCGCCAATTCTTGGACTTGCCCCTGTACTAATAAGAGAAATTTTCCCAAATATTTGGTCATGTGAAATGTAATACCATGAAACTGTATGTAGTTTTGTGATGATAATAAATAATGTAACATAAATGACAAATTTACCCAAATAAGTAGCGCTTGCAGATGCATATGACTAGCCTCATGCCATAAGGTAACATATCCTTAATTTGACAGAACAAACTTACAGTTAAAATTGAAAGGGATGGAAGATATTTATTATTGCTTTTAAAACATTTTTGCTTCACACAGTCGTCCAGAATCGTATCACTGCCTACTGGTTCAGAGACAAGGAGCTAGCCTTTGCTTTTGGGATCACTTTGACATTCTCAAGATTGGTTCGTGATGATTCCCCATTTTTGTTTTTGTTTTGTTTGTTATTGCGATCAAGCTTTTTACTCATTTTTTTTTTCGCTTTACAGATGGAATGTGACAGATGGAATGTTCTATTCCATGAGTTGAGGCCAAGTGGAATGGAACATTTCATCTGTCACCGAATTAAATTATTCTATCCATTGCACGAATGTGGGACATTCATTATTTGTTACATACAAGCCTGCATAAATTCTCCTCATTGTCCACCATTACATGTGAATGAATGTACAGCATCAGAGCCATTAGAACCATGTTATGATTCCAACAACAGTGGGACTGTGTCTCATGGAACCTTTATTTACCATGGAATAGAACTTCTATTTTTGCGGTGCGGCTAGGGCTGAGTCAATTCAAATAATTGAATATTCGAATGTCCGACCTTCCAATCGATCGAATATTCGAATATTCGGTTATTTGGCCATTCCAAATTCCCTCAAAGGCAAAAATATGCCATACATGTACATGTAGTCAACGTACGTGCGCACGTCAGCATGCCATGCATGATTTCTTCACAGGTAAGTCAGGTATTTGACAACAATCAGTTGTTCTTCAGTCGTCAGTAATTTAAAGATTAACAATAACCAGAGAAGCTAGAGTGAAGGATTCCTTGTTTGCATGGGGGACGTATTAAGCCGTGAACCCCAGACACGGCGGGTGGCGTCAGCTATTGTGACTCTCCGACCCTTAACTCGCAAACAGGAAACCGAGCATATCTATTACTGGAAGCTTCTTGAAGTCTACAAAACGGTGTACTTCCTAGTCACAGTATTGAGGATAAAAAAATCACTTTTATAATAATAACTCGCACTTTTGTCACCAAGAATTGAGGAAATGATTTTATATCATTTTAAATAAACTTATTCTCAACAACCAAAAACTCTAAGAAAAAAACCTATGATATTTAATGTCTTTATTCAATGAAATATGGGTCTTTGAATTGTAAATGCATATTTAAGTTTATGCAAATAATGGGCGTGGGCGCGGCATACACACGCCCCAGCTTGACACGTGCAAAGCAGTATTTCCTTGTTTGCCTACAGCTGTGTACCCAAAACACGAAGGGTGACATTTCAGGCCCCCCCCCCCAAAAAAATCGCCAGCCGAGCTCCGGCGGGCGCATTGTTGGCAGGCTAATTAGGGCACAGGTGCGCTGACCCGGTTCTTTTGTCTGGCTAAGCGCGTGCTCTGGAGATAACTTTCTAACAAATAGGCCACTAAAAGGTTTGGATATTCCAACTTGCAACATTTTGATACATTTTGTCTAGCTGTGGTTTTCTATGCTGGGAATCAGGGGTACGGTGCGGTGAGTTGACCGCAAAGTCTGTCTGGCGAAAAAAATGAGAGCTCTTTTGAGTTTGAAATCCTCTCTGTTGTCTGCCCTTTTTCTTGCGTTTTGCTCGACTTGGAGGACATAAGCCAGAGGTTCCCGCTTTTATTACTGAAAGTATAATTGCTGAACTAGTTTTTGAAGTGTTTATATATGTTTTATTTGTGCAAATATTGGGTGCAATTAGCAGACTAACCCAGCGAACAAAGCTGACGGACAGCGAACGAAAATGTGTTCGATAAAAGGGTGCTCTGATCAGTTGAGAGAACTAGATTATTTTGTACATGTACATGTATATAATTACGGAGGCATTGAGGCGAACATCTAACAGCCATAATAAATTTACCCCTAAAAGTAAACAAGAAATTCTTTTAGAAAAATCCCAGAGTCCGTAACGTAAATGAACCAAGGTTTTCAAAACGTTTTAATGTAATGTTGGGGTTCATGACAAGTTTTCTACAACACCGCCACGTGCTGTGGGCAGCATACTGCGTGCAAGGCGATTCCCTATAACCACGTGCATTCGACACAATTGAACAGGCGATGGAAAACTTTGGGGGGAATTGGCTTCGCTGTATCAGTGTAATGTACCGCTTCTTGTGCGACCCTGTGCGAGCAGTACGTCCTCAAAATAAGTACATGAAAACTGAAAATACAAAGGCCCACACAGAAAAAAGAAATCAAGTTCTTTGCATGAGATTGCAGAGGTCTTCTACATCGATGTTGGCATGCCATTTTCGCATGTCAATCGCCGATCCAGTAAAGCCCCTCCCACTGCGCACGTGGGCAAATTAACACGTGCTCCTCTCCAATGCCACGCTGCATTTTCCTATGCTGCACACATGTACATGACACCAATGCGTGGGGAAACTTGCCAGGATCGCATCGGGGAAAACAGCGGCGGTTTTCTTTTGAAAGTAGGGATTGTAAGTAGGACAACAACAAACAAAAATACGGACAACGGAAACGTTACTACTCATGCTAGAAGTTTGATATGAAAAGGTGTCAGGAAGTGTTTTGTGAAGACATGAAAGACAAAATGTCTTGTTTATCTTGTCGGAAGCATCAGCGATTGGTGTTGCAGTCCGGCGTTAAAAAAATGGGTTGGCTTTACTGCAAGTGCAAGCACTCCCAAAGCAGAAGTAATATATGTATGGCATTATTGCTTGGCATATATACAAGATACTTTTATGGGGGTTTTTGGCAGCAACTTGAAACTTAACTTTGAGAATACACTTTTGTTGTTAAAAAAAAAAGGTTTTTTCCACCTTTTTATTTCATTGCATATCACCACCGAATATTCTTATTCGAAAATAAATATTCGAATATTCGATTATCGATCGAATAACCGAATAGATCGATAATCGAATATTCGAATATTCGGCACAGCCCTAGGTGCGGCCAGGCCGTGTGTTGGAACAGATAATTCAATGACATGTGATCATTACTATACCTCATCCATATTCATGATCGAGTGCCGAACTCTCACTGGTCAATTCACCATCACGTGCCAGATGTTATTCTTGCTGTTTACCAAACGCACGCGCGAGGATTCACGCACAGGTTAAATACGCATGCGTAGTAGACTGTCGCACGGGTTGCCCATGGGACAGTCTACTACGCATGCGCTTTACAAAGCAATCGAGGAACTGTCGCACGGGTGTAGTACGCACGCGCGAACATCGGCTCAATGATGCCGTACTCAGTGGAGAAAATTTATGGACAATAAATATGCCTCCTGTACAAAAGAAAGTTGTATACTAGCAATATTATATTACATAATAATGCATATTACATCCATATTAAATCCCTGCTGAGGAGATTATGCAGTATTCCACCAGAACCAGAACCAGAATTACTGTATTTACAACTGTATTGCAAACGACCGAACTAGTGAAAATGAGCAACAATGTTCTTTTTGTGAGCTGTACAAGTTTCTCCAAAAGTGTTGTTTTAGGTGCATATATATATATGAAAAAATTGGCAACTGAATATGTATGAGGTATAGTAAAACAAATATAACATGTTTTTTTTTCGGGTGGACAGTCGATATTAGCTCCCCTCGGTATTGCAAGTTAACAAACTAGTTCCCTCGGCTTCGCCTCGGGAACTAGTTTGTCAACTTCCAATACCTCGGGAGCGAATATCGACTGTCCACCCTCAAACCATGTTATATTTGTAAAATGACCCACCGATCAGATGACGGGGATTTATTCAGACGTTTTGTAACATATTTTTTGTACTCTGGCACCAGCTTTACTAGTCATTCATAACTCAGGGTGTAGCAAGTCAAGTTGTAGTTGCTGAACACTTTTAAATTTCTTTTTTTTCTGGGCAATTGACCTAACATAATAATAATAATAATAATAAAATTGCATTTATTATGCGCATATACCATAAAATGTTCAAATGCGCATGACAAAATTTGAACAGTAGCTAAAATATTAAAAGTACGAATTCGAATTACACATTAGTCTTAAATGTAAAAAACACTAGATATTTTAGAAAACACTGTCAAAACAATGCAACTTAAAATTACAAAAACAAAACCTACATTTAAAATAGATAATAGTAAAACCTTATACGAATGCCTTTGTAAAAAGAAAAGTCTTAAGCTGCAGAATCGCATTAAAATCATGTCAACGCAGCTTGTAAAATATTGTCCAATTACATGATATACAAATGGACACAGAACGTGCAAAATCTAAGACAAACAAAACTTATTGTACAAAAATTCCATAGGGTTGTCTAAGGGGCGTGACTAACTCACAAACGGCGATAGGTCACTTCACATCCATTTCCCACCTTTTTGTCTCCTTTACAGGGAAGCGTACTGAACTTCTTCCTCACCAAGTCCATTGAAGATAAAGTTGGTCTGAATTGGGTTCTGTGGGGTGGTGCCTTCCTGTGTGCCCTGGGGTTTGTCGCGGCTATTGTCACAAGTGGTCTGGATATATATGGAGTTCGCCAACTTGGCCAGGTAGGAGTTGAAACCGAAACGGTCAGTTCGTTGGTGTTCATTCAATTTTTTTTCTCATTGGTAATAAAACATTGTTAGAGAATGCTTTTCAGCCTAGGATAAGGCCAAAAAAATGAAATAGGCGGTCTCTGGTCAGACCAAAGTTCCGGAATTGATGCGGCGACGCTTTTTTTTTTTTTTTTTAACCTTTGATTGTACAGACAAGGTGGGTACTATTTTGCTTTTGTTGTGTCCTCATATACATTGGTGTCCTCCATCATTTGCCTTGGTGCCCTCCATCGCTTGCCTTTGTGCAATTTCCCCATTCCTTGGTGCTCCTTGGTACAACATTTAAGGTGGTGCGGCAATAGAGATCACTGTCGAAACTACTGCGGAAAATTTGAAAAAAAAAGATTGACGCGCATGATTAAAATCGACACGCGCGCTGACCAGAGACCAACTTGGGGGGGGGGGGGGCCTAAGGCCAGGCAAAAAAATTAAAGCAGTTTCTTGTCCCCGCCTGCTTCCTTTTTTCCGCCCGCCTATTTTTTTTAATACATAAATTTGCAATATATTGTCTTTTTATTTGTTTCCATCAAAATTGTAACTATTTTAGAATGCGTTGTGGCTCTTATGGACACAATTTTGTATCAGCAAAAGAGTCGAGAAAATAGAAGAATCCATCCGCCATCTTGAAACAATTCAACTTTACAATTAAATTACATAACATAAATCATGTAGACATAAAAGACAATGAAAACTACTTGTTCTAACAAAAGAGTTGAATGTCCTTATTTCAGGAATCTAACGTGAAGCAGAGCTCTAAGCAGCTTCACTTCAGTGACATCCGTTACTTCACTTCATCATATTGGCTGGTTGTCTTGACGATCATGTTCTTCTACAACGGTGTCTTCCCTTTTGTGGCAGATGCAAGGTACAAACACTGGAAATCCAAGTGAATAATTCCTCAACCCTACAAATGGTTAAAGAGAATGTACAACATTTGCCTTTGCTGCAATTTTCAGAAATAAATGGATTTGGAGGTTTAGTATGTTATAGCAAATATTGTTAAAACTACTTGTTCACGTTTTGGGCTTGTAGATGCTGGAAAAACCAAGAAAACCAATCATGTTCTTGTAGTCTGGTTCCCTGACCCCAGTTAAGATGAAACGGAGCAATTTATAGACTTTGGGTAATTGTAAGGTCAGAGCATCAGTCTAGCAGGCTTGAAGTCTTCACAGGTGTAATCAAATGCAAAGAAAATGCGGAATAACTAAATATGAATAATTAGGAGCAGTTTCTTAAAAAAGCCAGTTTTCTCCAACGCTGGTGTGGGTGCTAACTCTATGGGCAAAACTGGTTTTTCTAAACTTGAAGGGTTGTGAAGTGCAGAAGAATGCGAGGGTTAACAGAAACTGTAAATTGTTAATATAAAAATACATATTGGTCCCGCCCTACCCTACTTGGTGGTCTGTTGATGTCCTGTTTGTTCACAAGTGCTCCTCTGTATCTTTTGTTTGTAGTAAGTTCATCCGAGACAAGTATAATTTCACCGAGGAGTCTCCAGTACCTGGCTACTTGGCAGGAGCTGTATATGATGTCTCACTCCTCCTGTCTCCGTTCCTAGGGGCTCTGATTGTAAGTATCAAGTGATAAACCCTTTCCTTACCATGGGGGACTTTTGTTGTCAAGGAAACCACACACAGAGCATTCACACACAACAGATACATTCACTACTTTTCAACAAGCTGGTGTGTTAGTATGTTTTGCTGCCCACATGTCAACTATACCAGCTGAAAAAGAGACAAGAGTATTTCCAGATTGTTCTAATGATATTGTTTATTCATAATGTTATTAAGGGAATACACGTGTGATTGGGAGGTATTAAACACTCTGTTCAAGGCAGGTTGGAGTCTGGATGCTGATAGTTACCCGAACAGAAGGCGAGGGTAATTATCAGCAGAACGCAGGTGTACCAGTGTAGTGTGAATTTAGGACTATGAAATAATGACTCATTGTGCATGACTACGAGAGGATTGTGACGGTTCAACTAATGAAATGGTGCTGGCACCAGGTTTTCATAGGAGTCCAAATTTCATGTGACACTGGAAAAGTGTTTAAGACCAGCCAGCCGGTCTTTATCAACCGTTTTAAAACCGGCCACGTGACGGGCTCTCAACCAATAGGAATGGTTAAACTGTCTTAGGTATTTATGAATATACAATTATAGAAAACTGTTTCAGAAGCATACGTGCACAATTTGAGGTATGGAGTGCCATTATTTTGGTCATGTGGTGAAATGGCTTGCAGTTTGGTAACTGGGACCAGATCAACAAACAGGCATAACTTTCTTATTTTTTTTACAAAATGGCCTTGATTTTTACATCACAGGAAAGAGTGTAGTTCAAGGAACAAACTTTACAAACACGACACTTGTTTTTAATCACTCCTTAAAAGTGAAAATATACGTTGTAAAAGTGAGGTTTCAACGTGTGGTCAATTTTTCAACAATGTTGTAATAAAAGGGTTAACAAAAAAAACACCTGTACTACATTGTACTACATTGTACTACATTGTACTACATTGTACTACATTGTATTACATTGTACTACATTGTATTACATTGTACTACATTGTATTACATTGTATTACATTGTATTACATTGTACTACATTGTACTACATTGTATTACATTGTATTACATTGTATTACATTGTATTACATTGTATTACATTGTACTACATTGTATTACATTGTATTACATTGTATTACATGGTATTACATTGTATTACATTGTATTACATTGTATTACATTGTATTTATTCCCTGATGAAGCCATAAAAACCATAGAGTTCTTCGACAGTTTTGGACAAGGAGTAACAGGCCGGGCGGTTTTGGGCGGTACAAAAACTAATGGGTTTCAGATTTAATTCATTTTAGCAAAATTGTTCATACCTAAAATACGTAAATCATCACTTGAAATTAATCTTTTCATATTGATGTGCGTTTTTAAATATCAGGACATCGTAGGAATGCGTGGCGTGTTAGCATTGTCTTGCTCCATTGCCACTCTGCCTGTGTTTGGTCTGTTGGCTTTTACCAGCGTCTATCCGCTGGTGTCCACGCTATGGCTTGGCTTTACCTACTCTTTTGCTGCGGTAAGTAACGTCCGTCTCAAGTCATTGTTAAGGTCATCAAGTTAGCGCATATCTCCTGTTTTCCTGGCATGAAGCAGCTCAAAATATATCTATTCCCATCCCCCAGGTACCAGTAGATACACTCAACCAAAAAAGAAAGTCCCCCCCCCCTTCCAATACTTTTTGTCTAACTCAAAAACTACTGAGCACTTCTCACTCAAATAACAACTAATCAGTACAGAAATTCCTTAGCAATCCAGCCATACTCTTTATTCAGCCCAAAACAGTGATAATGTGTACGAATTTATGCAATTTATGACAAATGATACCGAAAACAGTTTTGCACTTTCGTATACGTGCAAGTTGTGGTTCACACTCACCTTGCACGTATACAAAAGGGCAACTTTTTTTCGGTACTATTTGTCATAAATTGCATAATTTTGTACACATCATCACTGTTTCGGGCCAAACAAAGTGTATGGCTGGATTGCTAAGGAATTTCTGTACTGATCAGTCATAATTTGAGCAAGATGTGCCCAGTAGTTTTTGAGTTAATAGACAAAAAAGTATTAAGGGGGGACTTTCTTTTTTGGTTTATTGTAGTTCTTGCTGGAGAGAGTTGAGTAGGGGTAAAGTGGCTTGCCCAAGGGCACAGCATCTGTAATTGATCCTCTGAACATCACATTATGAACATTTTAGTCCTCAAAGAGAGTTGCCAGTCCAATGCAGGTTACTACACAGCAAATGCTGGTGCTCATTTATACCTCTTCGTGGGAGCGGTGAATGGAATAGAATGGCTTGCCCAAGGACACAGCGTATATGCAGCAGTGGGATTCGAACCCCTGACCATCAGATCATGAGCCACAAACCCTAACAACAAAACAATACTCCTCTGTTCTCACTTTGAAGTCACATGACACATGGTTGAAGTAATACTGCCTTTACACTGTAACCTAGGCAAGTCTGTGGCCATCTATCCCCCTCGTGGTCACCCAGGCAACCATTGGCACGGCGATGGGGTTTGCGACATCCGTCCAGATGATTGGGATTGGCATATGCAACCAAGTCATTGGCGCTATTCTAGGAAACTCCAATAAACCGTAAGTGGGTTAGCCATCTGAGATACACCCTAGAAAAAATATTATTTGGGGAGAAGCATCATCACTCAGGAAACTTAATCATTTAATCCCTGTGATTGATTTGTGATTGACTAGTGCTTGACTTGTGATTGACTTGTGATTGTCTTGTGATTGACTTGTGATTGACTTGTGATTGACTTGTGATTGACATTGAGTTGTGATGGACTTGACTTGTGATTGACTTGTGATTGACTTGTGATTAACTTGTGCTTGACTTGTGCTTGATTTGTGATTGACTTGTGATTGACTTGCGATTGACTTGTGAATGACTTGTGATTGACTTGCAATTGACTTGCGATTGACTTGTGATTGACTTGTGATTGACTTGAAATTGACAAATGATTAACTCGTGCTTGACTTGTGCTTGATTTGTGATTGACTTGTGATTGACTTGCGATTAACTTGTGAATGAATTGTGATTGACTTGCAATTGACTTGCGATTGACTTGTGATTGACTTGTGATTGACTTGAAATTGACAAATGATTAACCTGTGCTTGACTTGTGCTTGATTTGTGATTGACTTGTGATTGACTTGCGATTGACTTGTGAATGAATTGTGATTGACTTGCGATTGACTTGTGATTGACTTGTGATTGACCTGCAATTGAGTAGTGCTCGACTTGTGACTAATGCTAATGCTTGTAATTGATTCCATCAGAATCCAAGTCTGAAACCGACAGACTCAATTCAAAACTCTTTTTCTGTTCACAGCTTGCCATATGAGGAGAAAGTACAGCGATGGAAGTATGTCATGATATTCCTGTTTGCTAACACGTGTTGTTGTGTCGTAACGGCAGCGCTTCTCAATATCTCAGACAAGAGAAAGGTTCGTTCAAATATCGCAATCTTAGCTTCTTTGCCAAAGTTTGTTCACATAACTACAGGAATTTTAATGCAGGATGCTGTAACCATATTGATCTTTAGCAAGCAACAATATTGACAGACGATTGAAAATTGGTAAAATACTTTTTCTTTTTTGGTTTTACTTTTGTTTTACTTTTTTGTTCATTTGACGATACCTTGTGTTGCTTAGCATTTGTGACATTTTCTTGCATTGGAATTAATTTAAACATTGAAATACTCTTTTTGACATCCGACATTGGTTGTTCGTTCACAGGCTGAAATTTCAAATGATCGTTCAAAAATTGGTCCGGTTTTTGTGACCCTTCGTTTGTTTGAATGCCTAAAGGAACTCAAAATTCACCCACAGCGTTTTAGTTCTGTTATTTTAACTGTCATGATTCGACATGAGATTTCAGCATTTTTTAGAAGAAACCGACTTTTTACCACTAATTTATATGCCATCGTGCTGATGTTTTATTTCATGGTCCCTTTTTCCTTTCTAGGGTCGTGTCTTGAACCAGAGTCGACGTCAACGATTGCAGCGCATGGCCTCACTGACTGAGAGTTTAGTAACTGACGATGATTCCCCACATAGTCCTCTGTCTGTCAATGATTCAGAACCCCTACTCTATTCACCTGACCCTCTCAAAGAAGAAATGTATGATCCTACCGTCATCAAGTCTTAAACAGTTCCTCAAAATGCTGGCTTTAGCTTTGGCTGTGATTCAGACCTCAAAGGTATTTGTGTTTGAATCAGGTGAAAAGACTGCAAAGTCTGGCTCTGTAATGTTCTTGAGACAGAATTTAGACAAAAGTTGATCCAAACACTCAAAGAAGCCAAGGGCGTAAAACCATGAAGCTCTACCCTGAAGCCAAAGCTGAAATCTAACCCAGGATTTAAAGAAAGGCCTGAAATTGCAAGGTAAAATTGTACACAAATCCAGAAAAAAAACAAGTCCCAAGTCAGATTAAAGTAACAGGGGATGAACAGTTACACAAAAATGCCTTTTTCGGGCTTGAAGCAATTTCGAATGATATTTGAGTATTCAACCTTCCATTCGATCGAATATTCGGTTATACCTCAAGGCAGATCTTCGTTCACCTGATTTCCAGTAAAAATGCCGTCATGAAGGTTTCATTATAATTCATTTCAACACAATTTACATCAATACATGTATATCATTTATTTACAAAGAATGCTAACTTTGCACATTCACAAATTTTATTTTCTTCAAAATCCATTTCTATATTCTCGGATGGATTCTACATTTGATTGTTGTGGGCATTTAATCAGCTAAGTGTCTGGCAACAACTTCAAATAATATCAAGTTCGGGCAAGGACCATTAGTCGACTAGTGGTTGATTTGTACGTACCTTACGCCTGCGCACTGATAGCAACGTGCGAACGTCCCTAGTCAAATGTTGGTCAAAATGTCATCGCACATCTTCTGGATCCTGGCTCTCTGCTAACGTTATGAATGCGCGCGGCTATTGGTTACCAGCTAAGCAACCAACCCCAGTAGGTTGGTTCCAAATAGTCAACGAGCGTAGTCAACCACCCTCGACTAGACAGAGTTCGGGCAAACGTTAGTTAACCATTGGTCAACTATAGTCCTTGCTCGAACTAGGCCTAAGTTTTTGGAATGAAATTTTGTCATAAAATAAAAGACTTTTTCCCCCTTTTATATTTCATTGCATTTCACCTCAATAGAAAAACAACTATTCAAATATGCGGTAATATTTGAATATTTGGCACAGCCCTAATGCCATCGTCACAAGTCGGACAAACAAGTTCAGAGTGAATGGGGTTCATGTTGTACAGTAAGGCCAAAAAAAAAAAAATCGGTCTCTGGTCAGACCAAAGTTCCGGAATTGACGCGGCCACGCGGATTTTTTTTTTTTTCTTGAAGCTTGGATTGTACAGACAAGGTGGGGTACTGTTTTGCTTTTTTGGTGTCCTCATGTACATTGGTGTCCTCCATAATTTGCCTTGGTGCTTTTGATGATTTGCCTTGGTGCAATTTCCCATTCCTTGGTGCTCTTTGGTAAAAAAAATTGAGGAGGTGCGGAAATAGAGGGCGCTGTTGGAGCTACCGCAGAACATTTTGGAAAAAAAAAGATCAGAGACCAGAGACCGACTTATTTTTTTTTTTGCCTAATCTTAGTTTTTTTTCTTGTTAAATATTTGCATTTTCTTATTGTGGTGGTTGGGGATTGTATACAAATATCAAAGTGTATAAACTGCAACTCTCCTCTGAATGTGATCTGTGATTTTCCAATAAGGTGCACAATTTAATAATTATTTATGTATATTTTTTTGCTGAATTTTGCCAGTTTTGCTGCTTTAATTTTTGTTCTGCCAGTGTTAGATGTACATATGTAAATGTTAAGAAATGGTCTTTTTAAAAGTTGCTTTCCCCGTTCTATTTTCAAGCTTCATTGTGAAAAATAGATTCCTTTCCTAAATTGCTATTTTGCTTGGAATATAAAAAATTATTCACTTTTAATTTAGACATCAACTGGAAAAAAGTCATCCCGAATTATAACTTTACATATTTCGTATATTCGTGGCCCAACAGTCATTCTTTTCTTGTGGGGTAGCCTGGTTCCCACCCCACAAGGCAGATCTGTTTGTTCCCAAAATAACTTGTTCAGACCGTTCTAGACACCCAAAAAAGGGTGAAAAGCGTTTTATGTTTGGAATAAAACTTACAAGTTGTAAGTTTGTTAACATTAAATAATCAAATTTATTGAATAGTATAGGGAAAGCAACTTTAAGAGAACAAAAAAGGATTCTGTTGAATAGGATTTAGCAGGGTTATCATTGAAGCTAGGTACATGTATAATCTTGGATGGTATTTCTTCTTTTTTTTTGCAACTCCACAGGGTGATGTTGAACCTTGAATGGTAAAACACCTTGAAGACATCTCCTTTAAATTAACAAAATGCAGGGTGCATTTTTAGCTGTTATTGAAAACCTAAATAACAATTATAATTCAAATATTAAAATTCAAATTTAGAAAACTTTATCTTGCCTTGCATGAATTGTCGTTGTGCAAGCTGTTATTTTACAGTACTTAATTTAAACCAAGGCCAAGTGTTTTGCTGTTCAGGCAGAAAATAATTCTTATCAGATTTATACGCTAAGCATAAATAGACAGAAAGCCAGTCTACAATACTGTTTGAAGCACAGTTTTGTGGTTAGCAGAATAACAGTGCCAAGAAATTGGTACCAAATGTTGAAAATGTGGAGGCGTTATACACATTTAAAAAAGGTATGTTAACTTTCTCGGTTTGCTGTTTCTTCAGATCTTGGCCAATTGCATAACTCTGCTTTAATACTAAAAGTGTAAAATCCCTGCTTGTTGTAGCAGAAAATTCTGTGCTTACAATTAGCATATTTTACAGGTAAGCAAGATATTTTCATATGTAGCATGATATTAGACGGAGGGAACCCCCTTCCTTTGTGTTGGTCATTGTGTTACCAGAATCTCAGGAATCCTTTTGAGATATCTAGGGGGATGTTTTGGGTAACAATAGTCTAGGGTTTGCATAGGGTATAGCCAGATTGGGGGAGGGGGTACCCCTTCGTCTCAAATCGTGCTGAGTATAGGAATTTTGGCGTCTGCGCTTGCGTACATCCATAACTAAGGATTCTGTGCTTACAGGGGTGGCACAGGTTTTTTTGGGCTAGCAGTGTTAGCACAGACTGGTGATCGTAAGCTTGGAATTATGTGGTGAGCAGAGCCATGAAATTGAGCCCTGGTGTTATGCACGTCGCCAAGATGTTAGCTTTGTAAACTCCTTGGGTATCTTGGAGATGGGTCTTAACAGTTAAGAAAAACTAAAGTTTATTTCTTTAAGTTACTTGAATTGAAAGTTAAGTGAGGAGACCTTACAGTTCACCAAGTAGCTGTATCCAAACAAGGGACCTGATTGTCACAAAACTCGCAAAGTTCCCACAAAGTTGTAAAAATAAATGCTTTATCCAGTGGCCACAGGTATCATATAAGTTAACTTTCTGTTGGCTACTATCACTTCGATTTTGAGTGCCAAAACACTGCCAATACCAATGGAGGATGCAATTGATTTGAAATATTCAGAGCCATCAATAAAGTGGCAACAACATGGCTCCCAAACTTTGGACACAGAATGGCTAGTCACAACATTGCATGCCAGAAAAAGCATTCAGAGACTGCGTGCATCGTAGCACTTGGGAACCATGTTGTGTCCGATTCTTTTAACGGTTAAAAGGTTCCGATTAAAACGTGAACCTTAAGAATTCTCCTTGTTTACTCAATGAAGATGGACAATTAATTGTCCTAGGAATTTATGAAATAAAAGCGACAATCAAAATTGTCAACACCTGTAATTCTTTTGTTGGTAATTTTTTGTCTGTTGTGCAATGAAAAAAAGTTACCAACTAGAAATGTTGTTGAGCTTAAAAAGTGGTTTCTAAATAGCAGCATTTTGAAGTTTAAATATTTCTCATTTTTTGGTAAGGAACGGTGCACCGTATTTGTAGACTTACAAAGTTACAAACTCTTTCAAAAAAAACAACAACAGTTTTTTTGTTAAATTTCATGACAATTATTGATGTGGTTGACTTGGACTGTCTGTGTAAGGTAAGTACAAATTATGTGAAACTTGAAATTAATTTGTGTCTTCAGTATTATCAAAAATGAAACGGATGTTTAAAGAACAATACTTGTGTGTGTCTGCATCGATTATTTACATATTGTGACTTCATCTGCATTTGTAAATAATTATGACTTTAGAATATTAATATAAAACAGGTGCAAATAATCACTTATTGGAAGTGAGCAAATGTTGGTTTAGTTTAATGACAAAAACTGCTGGGCATATAAAGTTTTAATTACCCTTCGGCTTATGTGTACTTTTGATTAGTTTCTCTGCTGAAACACCTGTGATTATTTATATAAAATGTGTGTGTTTTGTGTACAGCTGCAGTGGAGTTAATGTTAATGAATGAAGAGATGTCACCGATGGAAACTTGGAAATTTACAAAAGGTAAATATATTTTATTAGAACAGTTGTTATTTTGTATTCAGGCTATCCATGCTTCACTCGAGTGTGGTCATTGCTGTTGTTTTGTTTCAGAAAATGCCCCTTTTGGACTAAAGATTTGCGTTTTTTTACCTTTCAAATGTTGAATAGTCAATTTCTTGATTACTGTATGGACTAACTTGGGTAATTCATTCTACCTTTCGGGTGTTACTAAAATTGACTAAATTGCTTGGAGATATGGCGTTCTTTATGTTGGACCGCACCGCCAAACGTAAAATGGCACGCCTAATTGCGTTGCTACTCCTCACGACCTGCGTTGTTTTTGGAGTGCTTTCCACCCGAGATGCAAAAGTTTACGTCGTGCAGAAGAACACGCAGCATGTTGTCTATGACGACAACCAGAAAGAATACACCTACGACAGAAGCTCCCCGTTGATATTCGTCGGTGGATTTCCTCGCAGCGGCACGACGCTGATGAGAGCGTTATTGGACGCGCATCCCGATGTAAGATGCGGGGAGGAAACACGCCTCATCCCAAACTTGCTTCAAAGTCGCTCCAAGTGGGTGGGAAATCGTGTTGAGAAAGAACGACTCCGAGAAGCTGGCATCGATGATGAAGTCATCAAGAACGCGGTCGCGGCTTTCGTGTTAGAGATCATGGCTAGACACGGCGAGCCAGCCAAGAGGTTATGCAATAAAGACCCATTTGTTCTGTCCTCGTTATCCTACATGCATGGTGTCTTCCCAAAAGGAAAGTATATATTGATGATTCGAGACGGCCGCGCCAGTGTTCACTCCATGATCACGCGACACGTGACAATCACTGGCTACAACATGACCAGCTATCGTGAATGTCTTACCAAATGGAGCCGTACCATAGAGGGGATGTACAACCAGTGTTTGCAAGAAGGCCCTGAAGTCTGCTTGCCCGTGTACTACGAGCAACTTGTGCTTCATTCGGAGGATTGGATGAGGAAGATCTTGGAGTTCTTAGATCTTCCTTGGGATGATGTGGTCCTACATCATGAAAGCGCTGTGGGAAAACCTGGAGGAATATCACTCTCCAAGTGAGCACTGGAATCATTTTGAAAAAAAAATGAAATGACTGTTCCATTTAGCCCAAAATGTGTCGGCTTTACACTGGTGTGATATGGACTTAGTTTTAGACAGCTCTGTAGTCTTAGAAAAAGCAAAGGTCGAAGAGCTGCTGAAGTCAGAAATTTGCTGAACAAAGTAGTTTGCAAAAGCAGCAAAAATGGCTTTTGCATTTTGTCATGTTTACTAGCAAAAAAAAAAAAAAAAAAAAAAAAAAATGCAACTTTATTGTAAAACATACTCAAATGTAATAATGAATTCAGGATTACAGGAGACAGTGTTTAGTGTTTTTAGCAACAAGCTTCTCATTGGGAGTCACTGAGGCGGGACAAAATGGATCAATTGTTTTTTTTGTGAGGTTTAAGGCAGCATTGTTATTACAGAAGCAAGATTATCTTAACCAAGTTGCGTTTCTTTCTTTGCCTACAGTATAGGTGATTCTCAGTTAATTTGTAGAGCATATGTTTTTCTCAGTTGTTTTAAGCATTTTTTTTCTTTTCAGCAGCTCTTTGGAATTTTTCCTTGTTCCATTTTCACTTTTTTTCTCCACAAAATGTTTTGAGCGTACCCACTGGCTATTCCAGTCACCCCTCCATACTGTCCTGTCCAAGTGAATCCTAACTTCAAAAATCTTTCTCTTTTTTTTAAGGAAGAAATTTCAAATTTTGATATCTTTATTTTTTGGGGACATTTGTTGTTTGTTGTTCCCCTGATAGGAGAACACCATCACAAAAGTCTTTCAATCGTTGTTTTCATTTTCTTAATTACAATTCTTGTGTTGATATTTAGAACGGAGAAATCAACAGACCAGGTGATTAAGCCCATCAACAAAGGAGCGCTAACAAAATGGGTTGGACACATTCCACCAGATGTCATGGCCGACATCAACACCATAGCACCGATGCTGACACGTCTAGGGTACGACACGCACGCGATCTACCCAAACTACGACAAAAGGAACCGAGACATGAATCTGTGGGATAGAGGACGGGTCGAGATGCAGAAGCAACACAAGATCAATATACAGGATCTTCAGAGGGGTAAAGGTTTTATTCCAAAGAAAGTGGGTCAAGAAATGGCCCAGTTCAGGTATAAATAGTCGTCTTTAATGCACAATAAATAAGGCAGTGTCCGTAGTAACATACTTGGCTGGCAATAATGCGGTTCAGCCCCCTCTGGGCCCAATTTCATGGCTCTGCTAACCACAGAATTTCCGCGCTTACGATCACCATTCTGTGTAAGCAACAAGATTTCTGTGCTAACCTACTAAGCACAGAATCCCAGTAGGTAATGGTTCCTTGCTAATTAACCTGTGAAATCTGCTAACTGTAAGCACACAATTGTCTGCTACAGTAAGCGGGCATTCTTCATTGATGGTAGGCATGCAGAGCCTTGACATTGGGGCCAAGTTTGATTTTCATTGTAAACTTCAACGTCTTTAAAAAGCTGTTTGAAATTCCCCAATATATCAGGAACATTTTAAAATGTAGATTTTCATTTTGTGTCTTCCCAAAATTGTAATTGGCCTGAAATTTGTGGTCTTGATGTACTTAACGTGACAAAGGAGCTCAGCTGTGTCTGTCTTTGTGAGTCTAGACTCCTGTTATTTGTCATTTTCCAAATTTTCAGTCAATTTTAGTTTCTTTGTTGCCTTAATTTCTTCATTCTTATTGTTTGGTGGCAGAGCACATTTTTACATCAGGATAAAGACACGTTTGTAACTTTTCCTTGTTTTGCTTTTAAAATTATTATTTTAAGGTCATCAGGCTTAGGACATCAACTTGTATGTATTTATTTGGTTCATAAGCAATTTCTGTTGTTCAAAATGTTAATTCGTGTTCGTTGAGAACACATCCTACTTGTTTCAACTATTGTCAGTTTTCATTTTTCATTTTTTTTTTTTAAATGGTGAAAATATTCAAATTGGCCTTTTTAATTTCAATAAACAAAGGGCATTATCCAAGGTGGCTTTGGGTTATTTCAGGGTTAAGACTTGGTCCTGTTAATTTGGAGTGAATTTTCAATTTTAATTGTTGACTTTCCCAGAGAATTGATGTACATTAGATATTTGAAGTACAACTTTTGAACTTTTGTGAAATTATTTAGTTTATACCCTTAGATTATTTTTTTAAAATTTCAAATCAAGATTAATTATTGATTTATTATGAAAATGAGAAATATAAGGTTAACACCCCAACACTTGTTAATTTTGAGCAAATAAAAAAACCCGTTTTTGTGTTGAAAACCTATAAGTGGTAAACCTCGGATTATTTGAAATTCCATTTGACCAACCCAAATATGTCAATGGTTATTATAGGTTTTCCCGGTCAATTGTCCTAAAATGTTCATTCACTTCTGAGAAGCGGTCATTCATTTTCGTCCGAATTTGAGAATCGCTCTGAACACGCGTTTCATTTCGTTACCACAGCATTCAATTCCATTTCAGTTCAATCAATTAAGTGATTGAGCAGCACCTTTCGTTTATGCTCATTCAGCTTCTTTTTGCTTTTAAAGGGCGGATTTCAAACATTGGCTATTCTATTTCACTTTTAGTTGAATGTTATGTGACGCAATCTGCTATTTTGAATGAGAAAAACGTACTTTTGATTGCACATTCACGGAATTGTATTCCAGAACTCTGCGCAAAAACGTATGCTTGCGTAAATGAATGCGCAGGTAATGTAATTGGCCATCTGTTTCTCAAAACCGAATGCACGGACAATGAAAACGATTGAACTTTTGTTGAATTGAAATGGAATTAAAGATGTGCAATCATATTCAGGCGAAATTGAATGACCAATTTTCAGAAGTGAATAAACACTGCAGGAAATTGGCCGGGAAAACCTGTATTAAACTGTGATTGTGGCCAAAAACATAAAAGTGTGTCCAACCTTAGAATCGAATAAATTTTGGCCATGTTAGCCCCTGAATTAATATGATTGGTAGTGAAAAAGGACCATAATAAAATTGTTCATAAATTTGGCAAAAAATTGAATGATTGACCAAAAACTGGAGTAACTTGTAAAGAAACAAATATTCGAAATTAATTTGTCTTGTTTTTATTTCACAATACAAGAAGCAGATACAACATGATTCACTTGCTGTATGACATACACTTACATGTATTAACAAAAATTTGTTATCAATAATGAAAAAACAGCAAAATATTACACAACACTGCCTTTCAAAAAGCCTTGATATATATGTATAGCTTATACATAACGCTGGTGAAAGATTCATAAATATATAATACAAAGAATAATTTTATTTGTACAAGTAAAACCAAAAAAAAGCAGGGAAGACGCTTTTTTTGTGCACAAGAATACACTTCTTGGCAAAAGAAGGAATTTATTTGTGTAATTAATTGATTACACAAATAGAGGGAATGTGATCAAAAACAGGATCCGAAATTTCTGACCAATAGAGGTCATGTTCAGCATAGAGTAATATTTCAAAATGGTGCTTAATTGTGCAATTTTTTTCAATACAGCCTACCAATTTGTTTTGGTAATCGTGTGTATATATCAAAAAGCAAGAATACATGTGCGATAAAACAATTCTGTCGTATGAAAAATTGGACAGAATACTTTCACTAACACACTGTAACAAATAAAGGTGGGCCCACTTTTTTAATACGGTGTTCACGTGGTCAAAAAAAAAGTGTGATAAAATCATTATGTGCAGGTGATTATAAATGATCAGGTTGAAACAAAATTGTCAACCTTGTCAAAAATATGGTGATTTTAGTTCGTTGTTTCATTAAATCGAAAACATGATTCTGCACAGTAGAAAATGAGAATAATTGTACTTGACAATCAGAAACATGTTTGCTATCCCAATTCACTTCGTGCCTGCTTCTCGAAGGGAGAAAATATGTATTAAAATGGGTGAAAATGCTATAAAAGTTGCCCAAGAAAAGCTCGCGGTAATTTCTGGTGACAAAAAACTTCTGTCTTGCGAAAAATAAGCAGTGAGTATTTTTTGAAACTACTGTGGCTGAACTGGAAAAAAAATGGTCGCATCTCGGATATACAGACAATATTATATTTTTACAAAATGTAAACAAACATCAAATAACTGAGTTGATGAAATCAGCCATTTATGGTGGAAGCACAGATACCTGCCAAAACAAAATTTAATATTTAGGGTAATATTTAATATTTTAATTCTGGTAGAAAACAAATACACTCAAATGGTAGTTCCTAATCTCTTTCAAGGTATCGGAAACAAATAACTTGAAAAAAAAAATAAAAATAATCATAATGTGCAAAAGTTCTTTATGGGAAATCAGTTATTATTGTTGGTGGTCTTACTTGGAAGTCATGATGGATCTATTTTTAACATTACGAGATTCATTTTAATGTCCACTAAATTATACATAAAAAATTGAAATATATCAAGTCCGGTGGATTCCTCGGAATGGAATGATTGTTAAAATACTGCCACGGTGCTGAGTTTGTAGTCAAGGCCACCCCACGTCCATAACATGTCACGACAAATCATCACAAAACAACGACAAGTCAATCCAAGTCCTTGAGCCTCAAGTCAAGTGCAATCCTCTGTCATTTGTTATCCACCATTACTTGTGACCTTGTGACTTGACTTGTGATGGACTTGATGGATTTGACTTGATGGACTTGGGCTTGTGATTTGACTTGTGAAGGACCTGCGATTTGGCTTGTGATTTGACTTGTGATGGACCTGCGATTTGACTTGTGATGGATGTGCGATTTGGCTTGTGATTTGACTTGTGATGGACTTGTAATTTGGCTTGTGATTTGACTTGTGATGGACCTGAGATTTGGCTTGTGATTTGACTTGTGAGGGACTTGCGATTTGGCTTGTGATTTGACTTATGATAGACTTGCAATTTGGCTTGTGACTCGACATGCAATTGGTTTGAGATTTGACTTGTGATGGACTTGAGATTTGGCTTGTGATGGACTTGCAATTTTTGGCTTGTGATTTGACTTATGATGGACTTGCAATTTGGCTTGTGACTCGACATGCAATTGGTTTGAGATTTTACTTGTGATGGACTTGAGATTTGGCTTGTGATGGACTTGCAATTTTTGGCTTGTGATTTGACTTATGATGGACTTGCAATTTGGCTTGTGACTTGACATGCAATTGGTTTGAGATTTGACTTGTGATGGACTACAGATTGGAATCAGTTTGAGATTTGACTTGTGATGGACTCGACTACAACTCTGTAACCCACTCAACATGGCGAGGAATGGTAAACCTTCTTAGTGACCTTCTGAGTTCCCTCACCGCTGGCTACCCTGCTTCTAGGTACCTTAGCACCTATCCCACCGTTCACCTGCTGTCCTTGTACCTTACTGGCTGGCTGAACCCCGGGATTGGAGGTTTGCTGATTGACATGATTGGTGTGGTTGTGACCGATGTGGTTTGCTGTCTGGGGGTGAACAGTGCCCTCATGGTGGGGACTATTGGCAGTCTGCATGTGAATCACACTAGGAATGGAGGAAGTCGAGGAGTAGATGCTACCAGTGGAGCTCTGGGAACTATCCGGCCGGTTCAGATAGTAAGCGGACGATTGGCTAGCTGATATTCGCTCCTGACTATCGGGGGTAAAAGTCCTGACTGAATTGCCCTTTGGGTGTGGTTTGGGCCTCACATCAAGAGGCACCGAGTTTGTTACCGGGTACGACTTGACGTGATTAGAATTGGAATAGGATGAGTTCAGATTGGAGTTGACTTGGGGTTTGTAGTCGTCAGAAGGTGGGATGTACTGGATGGGTCTGGTATGAGGCAAGGTGGATGTGTTGGAGGTCGAGCTTGAGGAAGGCGTTCTCTCTCTGGGAATGTTATATGACCCTTGGGATGGGCGTGAAGCATCAAAACTTTCATCTTGTGTGCTTCCAGTTTTTAAGGATCGGATTCTCTGAGCGTTGATGGCTTCTAGTCGATTGGTGGTACTCTGAGGAGGTGGGGTATTGTGGTTAAGGTGGGGGCTACTTCCACGGGTACCGTTTACCATTGTACTTGGTTTTGGTTGAGCTGATGAATGCTTCCTACCAGTTGGGCTTGACTGCCTTCTGTTAGAGAACCCCTGATCAGGGTGATGTTGAGAGACTTGGTGGGAGCGTCCTGGTGGGGTTTCGGTGGTAGAACTTGTGAACAGTGCCCTCACGGGACTTTCCTTGCGATCGACAACCTTCCAGGGTCCTCTGGTTCCTTGTTCATTGGATGTCTCAGTCTGTGTTGTAGCCACAGCCTCAGCCGTTTGGCTCGGTGGCTGTGGCCTTCCTTGTTTCATCCGTGTAAACCTCTGCATGCTTTCCACGGCACTCATGTGCTTAATAGTGTCCTGCAGGACCTTCATGGCGATGGCCTCGTGAGGCGATGGCGTACCTCTGGATTCAGATCCGTGGTCTGAGTGTGACGGAGCTGGTGATGAGCGACTAGTGCGACGTAATAGCTTAGCGCTTGGGCTGCCTCCTCTAGGAGGACTTGTAACGCCTGGTTCTAATCTCGCAGGGCTTTGTCTGGGAGAGCCTGCGTACAAGCTACACTTTGGAGATGTTGTATCAGGCAAGAAGACATCACCTGGAGACACAGATCTTGATCGTGATTGGTTCGAATCCCTCCTGGGTTTATTATGCTCAGTGTTGTTGCTGTTTACACCGTTGCTACCGCGGTTGTATCTCACATCAATACTGGATGAGGATGACATGGGAATGGATCTCGTTATGAACTCCACTGTATCATCCACAAAAGCAGGATTCACCATTCCCATGGAGAGAGAGTCCTGGCTTCCGAGGAGTGACTCTCGAGAACTGGAAGATCTCTTGGTCCTGGATGACGAGGATGATAAGAGAGGACTCTCCCTGTTGGAGGAGTTCACAAACCCGTCTTGGTGGACCATCGTATCATCTGGGTCATTGTTAAGACTGTTCAGCAATGCCAGGACCTCGGGAGCCATTGTCAGATCGCCGTCAGCTGAGAAGAGACTTGCATCTGGGATCTCTTGACGAGAAGGCGTTTGATTCCTGACACCTCCAAGAGTTGGTCCTACGGTGGTGGGACTTGACATTGGTGGGTTTGATTCTGAAGATCCAGATGAAGGAGCAGGGCTGACACCCTGGGTGTTCCGTGCAACCGGCGAGATCCCAACAGCAACTAACGAGGCGTAGGAGTTCTGCCCAGAGTAGGCAAAGCCGCTCCGTGTCATCTCAGCAGAGATGGGCGTAGACGTCACTCCAAACTGCCGATTGTTGCGTCGCTTTCCTCTCTTGTGGCTCTTGCCAAGGGAGATCTCGACGGGCTGGGACATGTCTGCGTTGGATTTCAGTGAGTGGCAGGAGACGAGGGAGGATGCGGAGACGGCAGAGAGGGACATCCCGGATGCTCCTGACTGGGAGGAGCAGAGACTCTCCATGGAAGAGAAGCTCTCTAATGGTAGAGATTTGGGTGCAGCAGCGGGATCTGAAGACAGAATAGGTAATAGAGTCTATTAGTGCTATTTCAATGACAATAGTCCTAGAAAACAAGCAAATCATTAACTATTGCTTCTGGGGAGGAAATATGTGTGAAGAAGTTATCACAAAATAGAAAGGAACTTCATTTTCTCCAATTTGTAATGTACTTGACTTGAATAGACACAAACGTTTGGAGGGTTGATATTTTAAAGTAGAAATATTGAAGAACTTGTTTTTCCCCAACCACTAAATAAGGTATGTTAAAAAGCCATGCTGCAACTTTGTAACTTTACTTGATGATTCACATTCATCTTAAGTACAAAAAAGTGCAGTGGAATTTAAAAACAATTGCTTGTTGTCTTAAGATAACTCAATGTTCAAACCATTTTCACTTTGAGCATTAAATAAACTGGCAACTCCTCAAACATCCAATGACAGAGCATAGTGTAAATGTTCAATATCTGAAATGTTCAACAACCATTTTTGGTCAATTTCAAATCAGACATACTTTAAGTTACGCAAGTGAATTCAATGTGAACTGACCGAATATTGCAAGCAGAGCTTGCAGTGTGTAGTGCAGCATGCGTCGACTGACTTGCTTGCCGGTGATTAGTAGCACCTCTTCCTTGCCTACGTCAATCAAGTCAAAACCTGACGAGATAACGAGAGAAAATATGATGATCAACAAAGGAACCAAATGACGTATAAAGCAGGACTTCAAGCAAGTTTTCAGAATAGTGCCGGTGCCCAAGCACTTAACTGACCAATCCCGAGTTATCTTAGCACTTACACCCTCATGAATAAAGACTCAAAGACATTCATAACTTGGGGAAACAAGGTTTAAAAAGTCACTTTTCAATATATTTTAATGAACTGTATGAGGATCAATGTCTTCAAGAGAAATTGAGATGACGATTTTAACTGAAATCTTCTCTACATAAACAAGGCATGTCTCTGTTTATGTTCTTGTACACCATCACTATATTTTTGTGGTTTGTTACAAACATCTGAATCAGACATACAATAGGTACCAGTGACAATGTCAATTGCGTCCATTTGTCTTTGACAGTCCTTACCAAGTGAAGCTAGTAACTCATGACAGCCCGGTGTTCTCCACAGCTTCACGTTGACAGGGACCTGAATAGCGCCCTCTCTGTCTCGTGTGTACTTAGCCACAACTTGCTGGAGCTGTGAATTTGAAAACAAGAATTCAGAATGAGCGCGATGAAAACGTGTCAAACGGTGAACGTGGGAGAAAGTGTGCAGTGAGGGTTTGCTGTCCACGGAGCAACTTGTGGGGATCAGGTTGGGCAACCATTGAGGCTCCTCTGTGCCATCATCGGCGACCAACGGCAACTAACGGCGATCACTGGTCGACCATTCAGCCATGCTTCTGCCTCCTAGGCGACCCTTGAGGCACAAGGGAGGCAGAAGCATCGCCCAGATTGACGGTAAAATTTGCAACAGAACGGATGTATTACGTGGCGACCATTGGCCGACCATTGTGCATCCATTCTGCAACCACGGCAATGCTTGTGCCTCCCTTCTGCCTCATTTGAGCCACCTTTGAGCAACCAACCTCCTTGGCGACCTTTGGGCGACTGTTTTGAACAAATATTTACAGCGACCATGGCGTCCGTGGCGATGTCTGAACATCCTGTGTACCACCTTTGAACGACCTAGGCAACCATTCGGCCTCCTTTGAGCCTCCAACGGCGACCTGGCCAGTTTTATGGTCGCACAAGGGAGGCCCAAAGGTCGCAGCCCTGTGTAAAGGGGGTCTTACTGACACTGCAAATGCACAGCAAATTAATGTCCTTATTCTGCATCACCGTGAACATTATCAACCAAATGTTATCAACCAAATGTTCAAGTGTTCTTTAATGCACGAAATGGAATATACATACACTGATGTAGAAAATGCTGTGAAAATGCCAGACTTTTTTTGTTTTGTTTTTTAGTGGTTTAAGCTCACAAGTGCTGAAAATACAACTCCAGGTCTACTATGCATCAAGTATATCATACTGAAAGAGTTAATCAGATTTAAAAAAAATATAAAAATCTGTGCGAAACTTCCAAACCACACCAAATCAACGCAATAGTGACCATGGACTAATCTGAAGGTGGGTGAACTTTGTGCAGTCACACTATTCATCTACCATTTGATGCTCCATGGTCCGTGGTGACTGTACTTGGTTGGGTATATTAACGCTATCGACAGATTCACTGCCTTGAGTCCGGACACTAGACTTTTTCATTTGATGCACCCGACTGATCATTATACGCAGCTGTCGAGGAAAGATGCCATTTGTTTAAAACTTGGATTTGGATTGAGTGCCCAGCTTGTCCAGGGTTTAATGAGTATTTTTGAGACTTAAAAAGGGATTTCACAGTAGAGCTTGGATTTGGAACGAATAAAATACACAGAAATTTGTAACATTGCCCTGAAGATGATCATAGTGTGCAGTGTGAAACATTTGGCTGAACACACATGATAAAAGATATATTACAAAATACTACAGAAAAACTAAATCGATATTTACACCATCTAAATTGCAATATCCTGTGTGATCAACAGATGAATATGGGAACATGATCACTGTACTCTCATGAGGCCCCCTTACCATTGTACAAAGCGACTGCCCTGGATTATCTGAACAATAGCTAGCACAATGCTTTCGCCATTGATGGGGGCCTCCGTGATAGAATTGTTAGCGTGATCAGATTGGTCCATACAAATTTAAACAAGGTTTATTCCAAGCAAGGACACTAAAACTCTTTATAGATGTTCCACAGATTGCAAGGTCCATACCTCCATAGTCATATTCCCTTGTAGAAGTTTTCTGGAGGAAAACAACCAAGTACCAAGTATTGAAGTACCAAACTATTTCAAAACAAAACCTTCAATTGGGTTAAGAAGACTGACTACTCACCATGATAATGATTTCTTGAGCAGCATCGGAGAATGAAAGCAGCTTAGACAAAGCAATCAGTGTATTCTGAGACAAACCTGTGAAGCATCAAAACAAAAGTGACAACACAATGTAAACAATTATGTCAACAACCATTATGCAACGATAAATTGACCAAACCGCCATCGAAAAACACTTGGGTGGGTTTCAAGAAAGTGGGGACCAAACATGATGTGGAGTAAGTAAGATTTGAGGCTTTGCATGGTGAAGATACTAATGAGTGAAAGGTTTGCGGAAACACCATGTGTGAATAATTTCTCAACTAAGAGAACGGTTCTGAAAAGAACCAGAGGTATAAACTCGGCATTCCGGGCAGTATGCTCTGACCGTCTTCAGGAGAGTGGAGTAATTCTGCTTCAAGATTTATTTTAGCTACGGCTTTTGGTATTGGCACAATGCAGAAAACATACGCACAGAAAAAAAAACCTGCCGTTTTTAGTTAGACGGTCTTTCATGGGCAATTTCTAAAGCCTTGAAAAATTGACAAACTCTAAACTTTAGCTTTGTTCCTGGAGCACAAAAGGGATCCAAAGTTAGTGATCTGAATTCTTTGATGTATTTCTAAATTTACAATGACAGATGACCGCTTCTCTTTGTAACCTTTTTTGAGATTAAATAATAACACCACATGCACATCATAACCACATTTGATACATTGTACTGGTCTAGGGCTGTGCATCGAAACCGGGTACCCAAGTACCCGACCGTTGATGTCAGGAACCGGTTCCAGATTATGGAACCAACTTTACAAATAACTTAGTAGCATCTCAGACAATGAAAAAGAAGGGTTGTGAATGTCATTTGTGATGAATTTCCAAAAAAGCCAGGCTACATGGGAAAACAAACACATTATTTTTCACCATAAAGCTATAGAGCTCACTGCTCACACTTGTATCTTGCTGTATTGATACACCAATGTGGTAGAATTATCTTGTGGACCTTCATGAAAAAACTGAACAGCAACTTCCGAGATTTGAATTTTAGGGTTGAGCTTCTTTAACGGGTACCTGAGTACCCATATTTTTTTTTCAATCGGGTACCCAGTTCCCATATTACCCGTAAATGCACACCCCTATGCTGGTCATTTTCCCCCCTCTGCAAACATAAGTAATCAATCATCAAGATACCAGTAGGTCTTGTCTTTATCTTACCCAGTAACGCCTGCAGGCTCGCGCTAGCTTGTAGCAACCTCTCCCCAGGATCAGACAACGGGAAGAAGACCGACGGAGGGATACCCTTAGCTGGCTGCTCCTCGAAGCGGAAACCCACGGCCTTCAGGAGCTCCTGCCATCCACGGACAGGTCCCACCTTCTTTAAGATGCTCTGCTGGGTGGTGTAGATGGGGTTCTTGGGACCACGGTGGATGCGCTGAAGGGACTTCTCAATCTGAATTGGGGACCAATCACAAAGCACAGAAAGAGTTGTCAAAAAACTGTTACATCCTGATTTCTTGGTGCTTTCAAACTTGTCCTGAACATAAAACGAGTGAGAACTAACTGAATTTAGTTCTGAAATGGCATTCTGGATTTCTAAGTAATTTTTAACTCTCAGCAATTTGTGCCAAGCATTTATTTGATATTAGCCCCCCCCCCCCCCCCCCCGGCACCCCGCCCAGTTTAATGGGGCTGCTTACTGTGAAAAATTTACTAAGTACAGAAAAATTTGGCTTAGCCAAAGTAGGATACAAGGTAGCATAGCACATGATATATATTCTTGTGACCAGTACCAACTGACATTTGCTTTACAAGAAGATAGCTGAGCAATATTTAGCTGCTATGTGGGTCACAGCGAATTTTCAAGTCTGGCAAAATGAGCTGACCAGCTATCAATTTAAAGGTGATGGACAGCATCTCCAAACTTCAATGATGAAACTGTCAAGATATCAAGAAATATTCTACTTGATTGTAAGCAAATAATAGCATCGTGCATTCGAGGAAATCGCTGCGTCTAGTACACTGTTGTTCCGAGAGGAGAGGAATTACCATCATTTCCTTGCGATGGTTCAGACCAAACCATCGCGCTTTCAAACTGAAACCAATGCTTTGCTTTGAGAAAAGCAATGTTGCATTTTCACAGTTTGTCTCAAAAAGCATGTATATTGAGCTGAAATTTCAACAAGTTAGTTTTTTTTAATAACCTGCTTCAGACTTATTGTATTGTTCTTTGAATCGTCAAAACAGATATTTTTGCAAATGGTATCCATATACCTTTAAAGAATAAACAGTACTCACCAGATGTAGCAGCACTCTGAGTGCTTCTCGACACTTTGTAGGCGTAGTCAGGAGATCTCCGATAGCATTTCCAAACATGGCGCTCTTATTACTCAATCTGACGTCACAGCCAAGAAGCATGAAGCCGGACCAATTGGATGGATGAGCAAACTGCTTGAACCCCTGGGTCATAGGTCAAAAGGTCAAAGTTAAAAAGGATAAAAGGTAAGGAGAACTCTGATAGAAACCTGGGCCACAGGTCAAAAGGCCAAAGGTTAAAAGTTAAACCTCAACTGTGTTTATTCTTCAATTTTTTAATTTACATTTGGGAACTCTTTTAACCTCTATTTTTTTTTACAAAGATTCCATTCAATAACTACATAATCACTGAAAATCTACATTCAGGGGTGCGTTTTGGCGGTCATAACCAAGAATTGGTTCGGTGGTTTCTTGTCGGTGAATTTCTTCAGCAATTTTAATTGGGTTAGAATTACGCGTGATCATGTAGTACTCAAATCCCCAAAACAATTAACCAAAGAGAAACCACCGAACCAAT
The DNA here is from genome assembly GCF_015706575.1 of Patiria miniata. Taxonomy (NCBI): domain Eukaryota; kingdom Metazoa; phylum Echinodermata; class Asteroidea; order Valvatida; family Asterinidae; genus Patiria; species Patiria miniata. The sequence goes on from NW_024037061.1 coordinate 8,397,674, forward strand.
TCTTGGTTATGACCGCCAAAACGCACCCCAGGACATTAGAACATTTTGTTATGTGAATAATGAAATTGACAGAGACAGCCTTTAAGACTGCCTAGTTTTAATTCTAAGATTCCATTCAGAAAACTCCTTACCTGTACACTTCGCATGGCATTACCAACTGCCACACTCGCCTTGGTGCCCAGTAGGAGACTCTCATACAATCCCTTCATGAAGATCTTATTAGCTGGCTCAGGGACATACCACAGGGGAACCAACACACTCTGGGCACCGGCCGCCAGGAAGGCCCTGGCCAAGCCTACGATGCCATCAGCTGTGATGCGGCCTGAGCGTGTCTCGCTGGCATAGCAAGACAGGATGACTAGCTTAGCAGTCAGTTGGAGGTCTAGGATGTCTGCAGCCGTTAGAAGGAACTCGGAGAGTGCTGGGGTGTCTGGGTTACTGTCTAGATCACTCTCTTCGCTGTCTGTCAGGTCTAGATGCTCCAAGGCACCAGACTCTCTATCAAAAGAGAAAACAATACAAGCGGTTAGGAGAAACTTGGAGAGGGATGGGGTGTCTGGGTTACTGGCTAGATCACTCTCTTCGCTGTCTGTCAGGTCTAGATGCTCTAAGGCACCAGACTCTCTAGCAACAGGGGAAACAATACAAACAGGAGGATCTATGAGAGAGCTGGGGTGTCTGGGTTACTGTCTGGATCACACTCTTCTCTGTCTGTCAGGTCTAGATGCTCTAAGGCACCAGACTCTCTATCAACAGAAGAAGCAATGCAAGTTGTTAGGAGGAACTCTGAAAGACCTGGGGTGTCTGGGTTAGTGTCTAGATCACTCTCGTCACTGTCTATCAGGTCAAGACACTCTAACGAACCAGACTCTCTATCATTAGAGATCACCAATCTACTTACCCATTGGTAGGTGATATGCTTCGCTGTCTGACAGGCGATGGTGGCCCCTTCTTCTGTGGTATATGTCCAGGTGACAGAATCAGAGCGGAGAGTTTCCAAGACACCGACGTGGCAAAGTGAAGACACTCGGCGTTGGCGATGGACTTGCGTAGAGCTTCCTTTGTGGCTGATGGGCCTGTCAAGGGCGTGACTCCCATGATCTCTGATATCAGATGAGCCTCCTGGAAATCAAATCAAACCGGACACAATTGGAGGATTTTCATATTTACAATTTGTTTCTGCTTTGGATGGATGTTTCAGGACTTTTGAGAACAGGAGTTAATGTCAAACAGCTTCAACATCCAGATAACAAGCAAAAATGACGTGATAAATGCTATTTATAACTGGCTTTTATCTCATTTTAGAGTAGCAAAGAAAAAAATTATGAGCAATAGTTGTTCTTAAAACTGAAACATTTCAAGAAATTTCACCCAAATAATTGACTAGGTGAGCTTTTCTAGACTCTATACAAATCTTTAGACTTCTAAAGACTTAACACAGACAAATTTAGAGACTGCTTTTGTAATTAACCTAGCTGACCTCTTGGAACACTGTACTGACCTGCTCAGCGTTAGGCAGATTACCCCATCCCCATCTCTCTGTCACACTGAGAGGCATCTCAGGATTGGCCACCACCACCGCTGGGACCATGCCGCTGTTGGATGTCGCGCGTTGTTCCCAGTAACGATTAGTGTTGAGCGCCCTCAGTGACGGCACAACACGCAGGTTGAACCTCTCCTGGAGACACTCTGTCATTGAGGTACCTTTCAGGACTGGAAACGGGACTAGGTACAAATCACCTGCAAAATGAAGGAGCAGGAACTGAGAGATGATTCTCAAAAAAAAAAAATTTCTACCATCATGAGATATTATGCAATTCTCCTAAACATAACTTGGTAGTTCTTTTTCTCTGCGTGTTGTTAAAAACTATTAATACACCTACTCATTACAAAATGTTTACAAGTTCAGGAATGACTGATGAAACGGGGAGCTCTTTGAAAATAGTGGAAGGGTAAGAAATAAATTATTAAAGTATCTATTTTGAATGGATATCTTCATTCTTTTGAAAAGAAACATTCCACAAAACCTCAAACCCTTAACAACGAAATCTTTTAACTGACAATTGTATATTTTTGAAAATATCACAAAATTAGAAAAACAGGCAAGGAACTTGTAACAAAATTAAAACAAAATCAGGTGAAAAGCTGGCAAGATGTAATAAAATTTGTTTAGATGTATTCGTCAAGCTTTTTTCTATGAATGGCAAAACCAATATTAACAAATGGACTTTTGGTACGTTAGCTTACCTTCCAATACCAATACCAAATCAGTAGCAGGGGTATTGGGCCCATTTGGTTGTGGTAGTACATCCTCCATAGGAGCTATAAGGAGGTCATAGAGGACTCTCAGTGGTGGTCTACCTGACCAAGACTTCAGCTGCTTCTGTTTGACAGACTTGCTCGAGACAGCGTTGACTAAAGACGAGTTGCTCATAATGCTACCGTTCAGGCTAAGCTGACTCATCATGCTGGCCATGCTGCGTGCACTGCTGTTGACAGCATGGTTGCGGTTAGTGAGTCTCAGATGCTGGTTGTTGATGTCAATCCCACCGCTGCCACCAACAATCAGTTTGGCGTTCAGCTCTTCCAGGTGCTGCTGTAGGAGCTCATCCGCTTCACTCTCTGTCTCGCTGGTGATGTCGCCGGCACTGCGGTATGTGCTGTGCTGAGCGTCCACGCCTAATGCCTCCCTGGCATGCATAATGCACTGGTCGAGGTGCGCTGATGTCGTTACATTGAGGGCGCTGTTTGTCAGGGTGGACTCGGAGCAGGTTGATGCATCGTCTTCCTCCATGGACTTGTCAAGCTGATTCAGATTGCAATCATGGAACTTGAGAATACCTGTTTGAGAAGAATTCACAATTCTAATTAATGCTACTCATTGAGGCACTAGGTTCTTTGGCATCAAATAATTCATGCTGTTCTCGTTGTTTGCCTCCACAAAACAACAATGCGACAAAACAAATATGATCTGTTATATACTGAACTGATAATTTTAACTTTTTTTTACATGATCTGGTTTTCTCTTTATATGGTACCTTACATACTCACTGCGTAGAATCTTTTTCAATAGCAAAATGACAAGGGAACAGTAATGAAAAAGAAGGAAAACAACAGATAAAAGGTAAATACAAAGAATAGAGATAGTTGTTGATGCAGGTAGATAGGCAATTACATTTTACTAAGCTAAGATTTACAAAATATTCACGTACCATCTGCTGGTGTGATCAGCCAGCTGTATAGATGTCCAGATGCTATGGAGTAATACAGCACATTAGCATTCTGCATACTGACTAGCTCCAAGATCTCATCAACCGTCATCAGGACAGTATCCATCACATCAACAGGATCAGAACCATCTCCAGATTGTCGACCAAGGAGAAGGTCCACAAAGGCTCTGGTTCGACTCCTCTCAGCTACGGCTAAGGCTTCATCTTGCCTGTCCATCGCAACGAGGACCTTCTGTAGTGATTGGTAGGAGGCTGATTGAGACTCCAGAAGTGAGATCTTGTACTCGCTTCCTACTTGAGTCTCCCTCCAGATGGACTCGAAGAGGTCAGCTGCGCGGTAGAGCTGCCGCTGTGCCTCATCTAAATTTCCGTTGGACCACTGAGCCAGACCCAGACGATGTCTGATCTTAGCTTCATCTTCCTTCCTGCCGAGCTGATCAGCAATCTGAAGGCCCTGGGTCAGGTAGGCTACAGCTTGAGAGAAGTTTCCCAGGGCGTGGTGGACGCGGCCGAGACTGCTGTACGCCAGAGCTTTGGCAACTCGGTCATTGACTTGAGCAGCGATGCTGAGATGTTGCTCCTGGTACATGATAGCCTTTTGGTAGTTACCAAGAGACTCATGAGTCACCCCGAGGTTTCCAAATGCTCTGCCCTGACAGGATAGATTCTCAGTCTCCTCTGCAATGTTCAGATCCATCTGATGGAACTCCAAGGCCTTTTCATATTCACCCATTTGCTGGTAGACACCTCCAAGCCCGCAGGCTGCATCTGCTTGTCCTGATTTATCACGCATCTCTTGAGCAATCTTCAACTGGTTCTCCAAGCAGGAGATAGCTTGTTCGAAGTTCCCCATGATGCTGTGCAGGCAGCCAAGCTCACCATATGCTGAGGCCTGGGTGGACTCGTCCTCAGTCTCGTGCGCTACAACCAGACGCTTTTCAAAGCAAAACAAGGCCTGCTGTAGATTGCCCATGGCTCGGTGCACGTTACCCAATCCACGGTAGGCCCTATCCTGTTCCTTGGCATTCTTGACTTTTTGCGCAATGGCGAGGTATTGGTCATAGTTCCTCACAGCTTCATCATAATCTCCTAATGCTTCATAGCATTCTGCGAGATTACCAAAAGCCCGTCCCCTGTCATTCAAGACACTATTGCCAACAAGCTGCTCCAAGGTAGCAAGTTGCTCCTCAAAGTATCCAAGAGCATCCTCAAAGAGGTTCATGTTCATCTTGGAGATGCCTAAGTTTCCAAAAGCTTGAGCTTGAAGAGCACTGTCTCGAAGCTCATTAGCACGTTTTAGTTGCTCCTCGTAACATTTGAAGGCATCCAAGTATTTCCCTAATGACGTATGGACAGCACCCAGGTGACTGTGAGCCTTACATTCACCTTTCAAATCGTTCATCTCCTCGCACAACTGTAGCTCTTGTGTGTGATACGCTAAAGCCTTATCGTAGATCTTAATCTTTCGATAGGCTGAGCCAAGAGCACCATACGCACATGCTTCTAGCGTCTTATTACTGACTTGCTTTGCCAGCTGCAGCTGCTGCTCGTAAAACTTAATAGCGCCGTCCGTGTCTTTCTGAGCCATGCATATATCGCCGAGGTTACCCAGAGCTCGGAATTTGCCTCCAGCATTCTTCATGTGATGCGCGATTGTTAAAAAGCACTTCTGGCACTCACTAGCTCGTTTGTAATTGCCCAACGTTCTGTAAGCCAGGCCAAGATTGCAGTAGGCCCTACCCAAGTTCACTTTATCCTTCTGGTCTCTTGCCAGAACCAAGTCCTTCTCGTAGAAATGAACAGCCTCTTTGTAGTTACCCAGTGAGTAGTGAGCATAGCCCAAGTTATGATAAGCCTTGCCTTGGCCTAACGGGTCATTCAGACCCCTTGTGAGTTTCAGATACTGCTCGTAGTAAGGCAAAGCCTGTCTGAACTCTCCCCGGGAACTGTGATAGTTTCCTAAGTTGCTGAGTGCACGAGCTTCGCTGACTTTGTCTTTGAGTTCACCAGCGATCTTGGAATGGCTTAGATAATGCTCCTGTGCCTTCTCATGCATTCCCAGTGCCTGATAAGCGACAGCTAGGTTTCCATGCGTACAGGCTTCCGAAGCTCTGTCATTCACCTCACGGGATATCACAAGTTCCTGCTTATGGTATTTGACTGCCTGCTCGGGTTGTCCGAGGGCGCTGTAAGCATTACCCATGTTACCGTACGCCCTTCCCTGACCCGTACGGTCGTTGAGTTCCGTTACGATCATCAGGTGTGCTTTATGAAGCTTGAGGGCGGTTTCGAACTGCCCCTGCGACTGATGGATGATACCAAGATTGGAGCACGCTCTCCCTTCCATTGTTTTATCCTTGGTGCTCAGGGCAATGTTCAACTGTTGCTCGTGGCAGTATTTAGACTTTTCCAGGTCTCCGCTACACCGTGCTGCATGTCCCAGCCCGGCGTAAGCCCTAGCCTCCACAGTTCGATCCTGTGAATTCTTTGCAATAACCAGCACCTTGTCGTGAAACTCAGCCGCTTTCTCATAGTCGCTCTTGTAATGATAAGCACTGCCCAGATTGCTGTAAGCCCGAGCTTCCTCGTTGTGATTGTCCAACTGCTTTGCGATCTCCAGATGCTCCTTGTGGCATTCCAGAGCATTGTCAAACTCGCCCAGGGCCAGATAGACAGCTCCTACATTGCCAACTTCTCGCGCCTCAAAGTGTTTGTCATTGAGTTGCTTGGCTAGGAGTACACACTGTTTGTGGCTGGCCAGGGCATTAGGATAGTCTCCAATTGCTGAATACACATGGCCTGTTATCGAAAGAAAAAGAAAAATTCACCACATTAGGCCAAAAAAAATATATATTCGGTCTCTGGTCAGACCGAAGTTCCGGAATTGACGCGGCCACGCGGCTTTTTTTTTTTTTTTCCTTTTTTTTTTTTTTGCTTCAGCTTGGATTGTACAGACAAGGTGGGTACTATTTTGCTTTTTTGGTGTCCTCGTGTACATTGGTGGCCTCCATAATTTGCCTTGGTGCTTTCGATCATTTGCCTTGGTGCAATTTCCCATTCCTTGGTGCTCTTTGGTAAAAAAAATTGAGGAGGTGCGGAAATAGAGGGCGCTGTTGGAGTTACCGCGGAACATTTTGGAAAAAAAAAGATCGACGCGCATGCTTAAAATCGACGCGCGCGCTGACCAGAGACCGACTTATTTTTTTTTTTGGCCTTAACTTGTAATTTTAACAAAAATGATGGTTCGTAAAAGGGTTTCTTGGGAGGTTACAGATATAATGATGGTGTGTGTTCGTAAAAAGTGTATCCAAAACTTCTCCCAAATTGTACTCTCCACATTACGACGTCTCAAATCTCATTTGAAATTTGTTCATCCCCCCATTTTTTTTGGGGGGGGGGGGTTGACTCTGTAAAAAATATTGTAGAACAAAAATACAATTAAAAAAATGAAAAGAAAAGAAAATCAATGAGATTAATTGACCCCATTGGCAATACATGGATTTTATCTGTGCAATGCCCGCAAGCATTTTGTGTAATTTAATGGAAATCTACTGATATGTATGCCATTCTGATACATATTTCACTTGTTATCTAATATCAAAGCAGCTGTGGTGCAAGCCAATATGAGGATTGAAATCACAGAGTTGAAGTTTATTTCAATGCTGACTTTTTAATACTACAGTAAAGCCTCACTATGCATACACAGGGGGGATTGGAGATGGCAAAGGAATGGGGAGCTTTTTGAATCCAACTCCCATACCTATGGTAGGGAACTAGAACCCGACCGTTGATGTCAGGAACCGGTTCTAGATTATGGAACTGGTACCTGTAAACCAACTTCACAAATTACTTAGCGTCTTCTCAGACAATGGATCTTATTCACAAGGAAACCATTTTGGTCGTGTTCCCTGAATGTATTTTATAAATTGTGAACTGTTGAATGGGATGGGCCAGACTATTTTGCATTCTAGCCTCACTGAAACATTAGGGTATACTTTAATCATATATTTTAAATTATTCATTAAGGGCAGACTGGTATTAATTTGTAATAAACCTATGTCAATGCTTTCATTTCTCTTCGCAAGTTTCAAAAATGAAGAATTTACCTCGCTTTCAATTTAATATGGCCGACTTGTGAATAAAGTCAATGAAAAAGGAAGATTTTTAATGCCATTTGTGGGGAATGTTCAAAATAAAAACCAGGCTAGTTGAAAAACCAAAACAGATTTCACGTTTATGTGTATTTAAACGCCCGACAGGCGATGCTCGTGAAAGTTGCAGTTTACACCGTCATTCAAGCTATCAGACAACTTCCGGGATTTGAATTTTGGGTATGGTTTCTATTAGGGGTACCCAGGTACCCATCTATTACTTTGATAGGGTACCGGTACCTTGTTCCCATGATAATACCAGTGAATGCACACCGCTACCCTACCTTTTCACCATACCTTTTCACATTGATAACCTTAACTCACTATAAACAATTTTCGCTAGAAACCTCACTGAATCCTGCAAAATCTCCCCAGAACCCCTTGTTGATTTTGAAGGCTCTAGAAGGTCAGGATTAAGTAATGCTATTTGTAGTTACAGCTAAGCTAAATAATGTAAAACGTCTTTAATCTAACTTAGTCACGTTTTATGATTTCAATGCCTCTTTAATTCTAAGAGAGAACAAATACTTCCCTCAACACCAATTGATTTTCGTATCACGTTCTTCGAAATCTGGTCTGAGACTGATTCATTGGACAAATATTGACTGGCCTACAATCCCTGAATTTTGAGGGGGTAATATAACCCTATTGACCAGCCGGAGGAATCAATGCAAGGCACGAGCTGAGCCACGCATTGTAAATGTGGCACAGGATAATAGGATTGAAATAGAATCTAGAGGCCTGCCGAAAGTAGCTCAATTATTGGACCTGTGGACAGATTTATGATTTTTATCTTCAGGGAAACGGGTCAAATTTCTGTAACTTAATACAGTTTTCCAAGATTTTATTTCATTTAGACATTCAAAAAGATTATGTTTACATTTTTGAATGTTAAGTATTTGAATATGTACTGTTTGCTTATATAAACGGAAACACTTTACTTTTTGGGGTAAGATTTTTAAGAATGTCAAAATAACCTTGAAATACTAAATTCCAAGTGCTTTCTTTTTCCATTTGTATATCCAGTTTATTCAACATCTGTGAGAAGGTATAAATTCAAAGTTTAAATATTTTAATAATGTTGAGGAATTTCTATTTCTTGCGAAAAAAATGTGTAACAGATTGCAAAGCATTTGACAATAGGGCTCGTTCAATGACGGCCGTCTGTGTAAAAAACCTGCAACTGCGTATTTTATGCAATCAAACATGCATTACGCAGTGTTGAAAATGCTCCAATCACGCGCGCTAACCGCTTGTTGTTCGAAATCTGTTCGAAATACGACGCAGCCGTTGCGCGTTAGGCAAGTTGACACTCAAAATGCCAATGTACGTGGATGGTCTGTAGGAAATGACGTCATTTGAACGAGACCTATAAGCCAGTTCGATATTTCAACTGTGCATTGCACGCACAGATTTGACAATTTTTTTTCGGGATAAACATTTCATCGTACGCGAGCAAAAGCATAGCGAGTACCAGCAAAATTGAAGAGATCGTCGTGTTCTGAAGTAACATTTTTCAACAATTGTTTGGACAGCGAAGTGTTTTGGGGTGTCTTGCGTGTCCAAACTTTTGTGCGAACGAAAGTTTCCATCTCTTTTCCATTGCACAAACAAAATCCACAGAATGCAGATTCTATTACCACATCCTCCATAGCCTAGCTAGTGTGCATTTATCTGCCGCTCTTATCCCAAGAAAACAAATCGCCGAATCTTGTTGTGCACCAGACTATTTTGGAATACCGAACTGGCTTATTGAAGAATGTACGACCAATCTATGGAAACAGAAAACTGCTAAAAAAAAATTGATACTTCATGTGCTGTTTTGATATTTTTTTTAACTTTTTTTTTTTATGTAGCCACCAGTATTTGACCGATGGCTTTTAGAAGCATGCCAACCTACATGTAGTCTGAGTGGCTAAGCTTGTATGACCTCACATGACCTTAACGAGCAGGTGTAGTGTAAACACCTGCTGCCACCTGTTGCATATGTGTAGCATTGTGACCCAGATAAAAGAATGCAGGAAAAACAAAAACAAAAGGACAAAAGACATGGACCAAAAGAATGCAATGCAAGAAAAAGTGGTTCTCTAAAGTTTACAATGCAAATTTTACTGGAAGAAGGGGGAGTCCTTTGGCTATTTTCACAATGTGTGATATTAGAAAATTGAGTAATGAATGCTGTTGTTTTGTTTGTATTCACTTGTTCTGTGGTCATGTAGAAAATGTGCCGTTTGCGCGGAGATCATAAATGCTTTGTCCTCAATGTATCTGGTATGGAACCTACAGCCTGCATGAACATGTTGAGTGCTTTAAAGTGAACTTGTCAGTTCAATGAATCTATGATGGCATAATGTAGTGGGTTCGATAGGGAGAGATAGGTACATGTACATGAACATGATGTCAACCCCCCTAAAAAAATGGGTGAATTTATTCTTTTGTTTCAAAGCCATCAAGAATATGAATCTGTGACAGGGTTGGGTTAGATATGTTTGGGTGTGGTCAGAATGGGGTGAGGATGGGAACACGCCCATCAAAGAGTTGTTGCTTTACTCCCACCTAGACTGCTCAGTGCTGATGCTACAGTCTGATATCCTTCTGCTTCATAGCCAATACTAATTGGAATCTGTGACAGGGTAGATTTGGGTGTGGTCAGGGTGTGGTCAGGGTGTGGTCAGGGTGGGGTGGGTTGTTACTTTATTCCTACCTAGGCTGCTGAGTGCTGATGCTGCCGTGTGTCTATCCTTCTGCTTCATAGCCAATACTAACTGGAATCTGTGATGTGTCAATGCTTCCCTGTAGTTGCCTTTAGAGAAGAAGGCTGCTCCTAGATTACCATGGGCTCTACACTCACCAACTTGATCACCTATATGGAAAAACCACATCCAAAATGTCATAATTTCACACCGATTTACAGAGGGTGAAATACAGATGACTTTCTAGGGAAGGAAGGGGGGGGGTAGTAGGAGGGGAGGGCATACGAAGGTGGCGGGGGGGGGGGGGGGGGGACACTCATCTATCCACCGCATCCAAACTTTTGGAACTGTGAAAATAAATATGAATACAAACATAGAGCAAGGACCCTTTTATGATACAAGCTAGCTGTCTACTACATGTAGTTCAATAGTAGGATATTTCTTTCCTAAGGGTGCACTGAACCAATTCAAGCCCCATTGAAAACAGTGTCAAATTAACAACGTTCAGGGCCAAATAACATGCAAGCCGACATCACTGGGGTTTCTCAAACAAAAATTAAAGTATTGTCTTGTCCTTCATCTTTTTATTTCTTTTCAATTTCGGGTAGACTAGCCAATTACATTTTTAAATATTCACACCAAAACAAAATCACCTCCCGAAAAGTGATAGTTCCCAAGCCTGCATGTAGCCATTTTACAAGTGGCAACCTTCCACTTTCACAGGCAAATAGGACCCATTTTTCAACCGTTATTTTATCAAGCCTGCCCTCAGATGGAAGCCCAAAAACCAGGGAGTTGATCCTTGGGTATATTCACACAATTCCACCATTTTTAAAGCCAAACCGTCTCCGTTTTCAAAAGAAATTGTGGGGACACTTTTTATGCTAATGAGCTCGCGTAGAAATTCTCACTTGAATTAGTTCACTGCACCCCTAAGGGAACCGCAGAACAAACTGGAAGCAACAGAATGACCTGAGGTCACTAGGGTCAATGAGGTCACCAGAGCCTGGTCATCAGGGGCTGACCACTGAGTACAGTGTGGATTGATAGAGACCAGGCAAACATGACCGAGGCATAAATATTGTGCCTATCAAGGGGTCATTTTCTCACATTAATCTTCGTTTCATTTCACCACAAAATTCTAGTGTTTGTTAAGATGGTCTAGTTCTCCAAAAGCAAGCACCCAACTTGTCTAGATTAAGAAACTTAACAAATTCTCCCTCTTGTTGGAAGAAACTAAACTCAAAAAAAAATCAGATATTGCTGAGTTGTGTATCATTTGACTGAGGAATTCTTTAACTCCTGGATGTTAAATATAAAAAAATATATATTTAAAGAGTAAAGCTCTTCTTAAAAATATTTTGTACATCTAAAATCAATCCGAAACTCCGTTAAGCTTTCTCTAAAAAAAAATATCCAACCCAAACTGGCTTTTGTTTGATTTTATTTACCTGTACATGTACATGTACCAGTACATAGGGTATAATATTTATTGTTTCAACATTCTCCAAAATGTGCAGGAATTACTTGAGGAAAAAGGGGAAAAGTTGAAGAAAAAAAATCAGATATTGAAAAGCTAGTTGCTTTCTAAACAATTTACATGTAGGAGAGGACTAGCAGCCCTTGAAATAATTTTCAAAAATCAATTTTTGAACATTAATCATCAATATCATGGTACACACACGATACTGTATTCTCATGCCTAAAATGCTACACAGATTTTCTTTACCAAGTGAAGAAAGGTTTTAGATCACATCCTGTTGAAGAGGTCAAGCCATCAGTCAGTCAGCCCAGGCTGATTACCCCAATGGGGGCAAGTCAGTACCCCCTCAACACCTACCAGGGTCTCCTGGGTTCACTTACGCCCATTAGGGGTCTCAGCATGCACCCCTAAATGGCTTCAGTGACTGCTAATGGGTTCATATCTCTGCTAAATGGATACATCTTTCACTTCCACAGGAAACCAACAGTAAATCTTTTCTGAAGTACTTGTTTATTCAAGAGTTGTTTGATAGGGTTAAAATATTCGACTTTTTAGGAATATGAGGGATTTTAAAATTAACAAAGTTCTTCTTTGACACCTAATTAAAATAGCATAAATGACACTTTTCTGGCACTAGTAAAGTTAGACTGTTGAACTTTTGCCATTTAACTTTGATTTAAATCTCAATATGAATCGGATGAACAACTACTCCAAGGAAAAAACAAACGAAGGACACAAAAATAGAATCTGTCTCGAACAATGTCTTTTTAACTTTCCTTTTTCAAATCCCCCCCCATATTTTTCAGCTTCCTATACATACATCAACCCTCATTGTATTTTTCGAACAATAAAATCCAATTCAATTTTTTTTCCAAAATGATTTAATAATAATTAATAATAATTGTGCTTATATAGCGCTTTCCATCGTATCAACAATCTCAAAGTGCTTTACAATTATTACCCAGTTCATCAGGCCATGGGACCACGCGGCAGCCGATATCAGCGCTCAATCGGTCCTCGACCCTCACAGGTACCCATTTATACTCCTGGCTGGAGAGAGGCAATTGTAGTTAAGTGTCTTGCCCAAGGGCACAAACACCATGTTCCTGGCAGGGTTTGAACCATGCACCTTCGTACATGAGTCAAACACCGTAACCACTGGACCATGGTATTCTATGTACATTTCACAAGCTATTGCCATTTTTTAGTTTGCCTTTACAAAGATCCTGCAATGATCAAAATGTTCAGCATTCTTACTTTAATGAAATAAATGTTTAATCCATAAATTAATGTACTGCCTCAAACTGCCCTGCCTGTTTCTCCTTGTACCAACCCAGATTGTCCTAGTACTGCATGGTTTTATGGTTGATCAAGGAGTAAATACAATGTAACACAATGTGCTTATTATTATCTTACATAGTTAGGACTTACCTAATGACTTGGCTACGGCCAGATCTTGTTGCATGTAAGCCACAGCCTTGTCTGTGTTGGCTAAACCCCAGTGAGCGCTGCTTAGCGCGGAGAAGACGGATCCTCTCAGCTTCAGACTGCATGTTCCTGTACACGATAACACAAACAGAAAAGAAAACCACCGATGAAACATGTACAAAGTCTATGGGATTTGGGATAGAAGAACAAGAAGACGTAGAAAAAAACAAACAAAAAAAAACAAAAACAAAAACAAAGGCTCAGCCAGCCATCATGAAGAAATGAAGGTTTAGAAAAAAGTAAGGGTCCATACAGTGCGGCCTCCATGTTGCAAACTGCCTAATGATTTCATTCATTTCAGTGCAAGAATTGTGTCTTTATTACTGTGGGTTTTTCCCTGACAATTTGATACCACTTCACAAGTAGACAAAAATACTTCATCAAGCATCTAAACTGTTGAATTCACTGATCGCTGCGACAGAGGAAACTTCAAAGAAAGGGTAGATACAGTGCGGCCTCCACGTTGCAAACTGCCTAATGATTTCATTCATTTCAGTGCAAGAATTGTGTCTTTATTACTGTGAGTTCCCCTCCCCCCTCCCGACAATTTGATACCACTTCACAAGCAGACAAAAATACTTCATCAAGCATCTAAACTGTTGAATTCAATGATCGCTGCGACAGAGGAAACTTCAAAGTAAGGGTCGATACAGTGCGGCCTGCACGTTGCAAACTGCCTAATGATTTCATTCATTTCAGTGCAAGAATTATGTCTTTATTACTGTCAGTCCCCCCCCCCCCCCCCGACAATTTGATACCACTTCACAAGCAGAAAAAAATACTTCATCAAGCATCTAAACTGTTGAATTCACTGATCGCTGTGACAGAAAAAAACTTCGAAGAAAGGGTCGATACAGTGCAGCCTCCATGTTGCAAACTGCCTAATGATTTCATTCATTTCAGTGCAAGAATTGTGTCTTTATTACTGTGGGTTTTTCCCTGACAATTTGATACCACTTCACAAGCAGACAAAAATACTTCATCAAGCATCTAAACTGTTGAATTCACTGATCGCTGTGACGGAAAAAAACTTCGAAGAAAGGGTCAATACAGTGCGGCCTCCATGTTGCAAACTGCCTAATGATTTCATTCATTTCAGTGCAAGAATTGTGTCTTTATTGCTATGAGTTTTTCCCCGACAATTTGATACCACTTCGCAAGCAGACAAAAATACTTCATCAAGCATCTAAACTGTTGAATTCACTGATTGCTGTGATGGAGGAAACTTCAAAGTAAGGGTCGATACAGTGCGGCCTCAACGTTGCAAACTGCCTAATGATTTCATTCATTTCAGTGCAAGAATTGCGTCTTCATAACTGTGAGTTTTGTCTCTCCACAATTTGTTAAATACTTCATCAGGCATCAAAACTGTTGCATTCACTGATCGCTGCGACAGAGGATACTTCAAAGAAGAGCTCTGCTTTGCCCAAACATTTACGACCTGATGCAGACTGCATTAATGCATCAGATCTGAAATATGATGGTTGCTAAACAGTTCGTGTTCGGCGTGATGAGCCTTCATCTGATGGTCCGTTGCACCGATGGTAATGGGATGTGTAAGACCTCCATTGGGCATGGATGGGCGTGTCCTCCTACTTGGAACCAGTGGGGTGGCAGTTGCTACAAGGCTGTCATGGAGGAGCTGACGTGGTCCCAGGCAAAAGATGAGTGCGTCAAGATGGGAGGTGTCTTGGTCGCGCCACGGTCTCAGGAGGAAACTGATTTCCTCCTGCAACTACTGCTGGCCCGGTTTTGGATCGATTGCAATGATATCGAGCAAGAAGGTGTGTTTAGATATTTAAAGCCAGATTTTGTTATTTCATTTGGAATTAAAGTATACAAACAAAACCTGAGATCTTTCTTTTCACAAATTGTTTGATAAATGAATACTATGTTTCTTTTATTGTTGTCTCTCTTTTTTTGGATAGGTGTTTGGAAGTGTCAGGATGGAAACACTGACGTGGAGTACAGAAATTGGGCCAATGTTAACGCACAGTGGCCACAACCTGATAATTCTGGAGGAATTGAGCACTGCGCTGAGGCCTACAAGGCTGGGATATGGAATGACTTGGGGTGTAATCTGCAACGCCACGCAATCTGCAAATCTGCCATCGGCCAGCACTACGACTGCACTTTCTAAAGATCCGCAGGGGACTGAATAAAGGCACACAGGATCGTTTGCATTTTATGCATTTTGTTCGTTTCCGGTTATAACACCACTCCAAATTCAAGGAAGAATGTTCAAAACCTACTCTGCCAAAGTTTTCGCTCAGTGGATATTACACTTTTGCCGAGAAATCATTAAAAAAATCATGCACAACCTTTTGATCAAAAAACAACATTTTGTCTATAAAATCTTGCTTTCCCCAAAAACTCAGTCAACTGACTGATCGTTAGAAATCACCTACTATGTATATTTCTTCTAAATGACAGCAAGCCAGATGGAATAATTTCACAGGGTGTTTAATACAAGTGCAATCAATAATCCAAGTAAGATTGTTGAGAACAATTCGGTAGGTTACTTTTTGGATAAATGCAAATGATCCTATATGCCTTTAAAAAAAGAATGAACATAGGAATAGTGCTCAAGGTTTTATGTGAATCTACAAGAGCTGAAACTCATTCTGGTCAGTTCCATCTTCTCATCTTCAAGACACAAATAGAGAGGATTTTTATCATCTTGATCAAAGAACTCTTAACCATTCTACATGTAATGATTCTGCTAACATTTCTCTGAAAAGCTGTCTACTGAAGTGCTTGATAAAAATTAACACTTTCATCTCTGGCTATGCTACCATGTTTGATGGAAGATGGTGAAATGTATATATGGATAAAATAATAATGACTATGGGAAAGTATGTTTATCTGGTCTTTGGAAGATTAGTTTCTTGTCTATACTTTATCAAATTTTCTTTCTTGTTAAAATTTTATTTCCATGGCTTTTATGCATTACACTGATTTTATAAAACTCCTGTTTACTACTCATCTCTCAGAGACAAAACAGGTTTAAATACTGCTGAGTGCCTGGCAATTATTGATTTAATTCAGTAACAATGAATACACAAAAGGTTCAATCATGCATATCCCAGCAAAATATAGGCATTGCCCTCTAAGATGGCTGCTACGCATTATGTATATAGAATTGCAGCAGAAGTTGCAGCAGTATTCAAGGGCACCCTGTCTATCAACCCCTTGAACTGGTTTTGACAGTGACATCGTTTAATCCATATAGGGGCTCTGCCTGGTGACTAGCCTGTACAAAAGCTATAGTAGAGGAAAATGGATTAATTATGGTGAGGGTTTGTGACAGTTCAATCAGTAGGAGGGATTTAAGTGGTTATTACAACTCAGACTCATAATAATCCATTACCGCTGCCGGACGTCTCTTGTTTATGCTTGCATCGACTACATGTATGTGCCTCTGTCATGTTTGTGCAGCCTTAAAGTTACTTACTGCTCCTTGACTGCAATAAATGACACCTACTCCAATTTCAAGTAGTGGAATAAGTGAAAAATTAATAACGGACTGGATATGTTTTTGTCACCGCGTTTTTTGGTTGTTTTTTTGGGGGGGGGGGGGCTGAAGGAGAGATGCCTATTGTTGAATCGTTGCGTCACCGATCAATGCCATGCGACAGGGACAGCTTCTAATTTGTCTAAACATCTCACTTGTCAAATTAAATGGAATATCAGGAGTGGAAGTTGAGCTTTTCAAGATCATTTCACCACTAGATGCCGTCTGGATACCATCTGAAATATGAAGGTGTCCAAATGGTTCATCTTTGGCTTGATAAGCCTTCAATTGAGGATGGGTTGCACTGGTGGTAACGAGATGTGTAAGGCCTTTGTTAACAGTCGCAGATGGGCCTGTCCCCCTCCTTGGATCCAGTGGGGAGGCAAATGCTACAGAGCCATCATGGAACGCCTGACATGGTTTGAGGCAAAAGATGAGTGCATCAAGATGGGAGGTGTCTTGGTCGCGCCACAGTCTCAGGAGGAAACTGATTTCCTTGTACAACTACTGCCAACCGAGTTTTGGATCAATTGCAATGATATCGAGCAAGAAGGTGTGTTTAAAAATTATAAGTCCAGATTTTGTTTGACATTTCATTTTGAATTACATGTAAGTCAGTTACAAAGCCCCCAGAAATCTTTCTTGTCAAAAACTGTTTGATATTATGTACAAATGCATACAGTGTACATATTTTCCCTTAGTGTTGTTTCTCTTTTTTGGGGGATAGGTGTTTGGAAGTGTCAGGATGGAAACACTGACGTGGAGTACAGCAACTGGTCCAGAATTGAGCACTGGGAACAACCTGATAATAGTGGAGGTACCGGTAATGAGGACTGCGCCGAAACCTGCGCTGGAGAATGGAATGATTTGGCCTGCAATGAGCGACGCCAAGCAATCTGCAAATCTGCCATCGGCCAGCACCCCAAATGCACTTTCTAATTACAATGTACTCACAGGGAACTCATTATAAAAAAAAGAAGGAACAAAGAAATTGTGCTCAAGGTTATATCTGCATTCACAAGAGCTTAAACTCATTCTGCTCTATCAGTCCCATCTTCTCATCTTCAAGACACAAGCAGAGAGGATTTCGATATCATCTCGATACGGACATCAAAGAACTGTTAACAATCGTAATGATTCTGCTGGGACTTCTCTCAATGGCTGTCTACTACATGAACTGATTGATAAAATGTATAACTTTGTAAATCTCTGGCTATACTACTGTGTTTGAAGATGGTGAAACGGATGGAGTAAGGAACTTTTCTACAAGTGGTTCTACCATGAACAATTTCAAGTTAACTCAACACTGCAAAAACTGTAGTGTTAATTTAACACCATTCGGTATCTATATAGGACAACACCATTAAGATTTAACACCAGATGGTCCTATATAGATACCAACAGTGTAAATTTAACACTGCAGTTTTTGCAGTGAATTTCTCTCAGCACTTTGCAACGAATCTTGTTGAATATTTTGTGATAAACCAAAGGCCTACATGTACCGTGTGCTTTGTACTTATAAATAAAATTGAGAAACCAAGCTCAGTGTTAAATGTTAATATACAACATTTGCTTTTGCTGTAATATTCAGAAATGGATGGATTTATCGATGTTCATAGATGCTGCAAAAAACATGAAAACAAAGTGTTGTTCTTATAGTCTGGCTCTCTGACCCTACTTCAGACAAAACGGAGCAGTTGGATAAAATACTAATATGACTATGGGAAATTACAGTTGATCTACATGTAGTCTTTGGAAATAAATGCATAGATTAGCTTAACATCTCTATGCTTTAGCAAATTTTCTTTTGTATTTTGTTTAATTTCTGTGGCTTTTATGCATTACTCTGGCTTTAAAGGCGTTTATTATCCTCTCTCTCTCAGTGACACAATGTGGAGAAATACCCCCCGTCAAAATCTACCAATCTATCTATCAAATTGGGTTCATATTGGTACAATTGACAGGCTTAATAACTGAAGGCGTCAAGCATTGACTGACAGTAACAGATATGGTGGGTTTAAGTACAGCTGAGTGCCTGGCAATGATTGGTTTAATTCAATAACAATGAATGTACACAGAAGATTCACTTATGCATATTTCTTGGACAAAACAATGTCAGTTCTTGTCGTTTGTGAGATCAATAGGCCTATCATCTCACAGACATTTCTGACGTTACAATGTATGTGAGTGATGTTCTGTTGGGGGTAGGGCTGTCCCGAATATACTGAATATTCGATTTTCAACCGAATATTTGAATAGCTTTTTGCCGGTTCGAATATTCAAGGGGAAAAAAAAAAAAAACCAAAGAAAAAAAAAACTATGTACGTACACACTTGTCTGTGATGTTATTTCAATTGTAAAACTGCGGCACTTTATTGTCAGATGCCACTTTTTTTGTCAACGGTAACTTTTTGTTGACGACAGTTTATTGTTCCAATCCTTTTAGCAGGTTAAAGCCTAAAATTACAAAATACTGACTGCAAACACTCTAGCGGCCTATAATATCGATCACCGCATGCAATTTTAACCGGTGCGCTTTGCATGGAACTTTGACCAGTGCGGCACCAATTGCAGCTGGTGGGTTTCAAATACTCGAATATCCGATCAAACAGTTTCGAATCAAATACTACATGGTCAATGAAAAAGACTGTGTCACATTTGTTGACACGATTGTATGTTGCGGTCACGTGATGGCCAACTTTCAGCAAGCTGTTGTCTTATGCACTGCATGTAATATCTCTTGAAATATGAGTGGCTTAAACTGCTAAAGATGCTTCAATGTGAGTTGCCTGTCGGTTGTTTGTTGGTATGACGTCACAGGTGGCATGGTCTATTGTGAATGGTTCCTACAAACAATGCACGGATTGCAATCTTGCTGGGCAAGGGATCAAAATGAGGGAAATTTTGAATTGATATTTGATCCAACTTCACTGTGGCATTTATTGTAAATTTCTGAGTCTGTCTGAATAGAACACAATCTGTTTCGTCATTGAGATTTAGTTGGTACTGAGGTATCCACTACTTTATCATGCCAACAAAAAATTGATTTCAGATTGACTTCTTAAGCAAAATGTTGGAGGGTATTAAGTGAGGTGTAATGAAGGGTGTTCAAATTAATTGTATCGAAAAGACTCTTAAGTTAATCAGTGAAACATGGCAGTCAGAATCGTGGTCTGTATAAATCTGTTGCTACAATACACTGGCGTTGCTAGGGAAACGGATCCGTGGCTTCACTCAGTTGGTATAGATTGATAAAAATGCTGACATTGGCTTTGAGCTCTGTTTAATGCAAAACAACTCTTTTGCTAGACACCAGACATTGAGAAATAATGATGGTGGCCAACTGGTTTGTCTTCAGCTTGATGAGCCTTCATCTGATGGCCGGTTGCACTGGTGGTAATGGGATGTGTAAGACCTCCATTGGGCATAGATGGGCGTGTCCTCCTACTTGGATCCAGTGGGGTGGCAAATGCTACAAAGCCATCTTGGAGGAGCTGACTTGGTATGAGGCAAAA
This sequence comes from Patiria miniata, assembly GCF_015706575.1. Lineage (NCBI taxonomy): Eukaryota > Metazoa > Echinodermata > Asteroidea > Valvatida > Asterinidae > Patiria > Patiria miniata. The sequence goes on from NW_024037061.1 coordinate 8,417,748, forward strand.
GATGAATGCATCAAGATGGGAGGTGTCTTGGTCGTGCCACAGTCTCAGGAGGAAACTGATTTCCTCATGCAACTACTGCCACCCTGGTTCTGGATCAATTGCAATGATCTTGACACAGAAGGTTTGTTGAAATACATGTAACTATTCTGATTTTTTTCCTCAGATCGTTCAGATCCTCATTGAAAAAAACAAAGGCCATTTGTTTGGCGTTTGTGAATCAATCGGTATAAAGAATAGTAGTTTAACTGAAATCACCCAAGCACTCTATGGCTTTATGGATCCTTTAGGGAATAAATACAATGTAATACAATGTAATACAATGAAATACAATGTAATACAATGTAGTACAGGTGCTAATGGCTAAACTTCCACCTTTGGATTATTTTGTTGTTGGTAGGTACTTGGAAGTGTCGGGATGGGACTGGTGAGGTGGAATACAGGAATTGGTTGAAGGATGGAAAACAACCTGATGATACCGGTATTAATGGTAGTAGTGAGGACTGCGCTGAAGTGTATGAATTCCCATCTGGAGAATGGAATGATCTGGAATGTTTAAGGCTACGCCCTGCAATCTGCAAAGCTGCTATCAGCCTGCTTGGCAGTTGCAATTCCTAGAACGCACAATGAACATGGACTGGTGAACCAAGAATGCCCATATCTACATTCGAACCTTCAACATTTCATTATATACCTGGCATTTTTTTACGGTGTGTTACAAAATGATGAATAACATTATACAAAGGTGTATATGCAATTCTAAGGCCATTTATTTTTAATTACTTGGATTAGGAAATCGCCGCCAAAAAAATCAAATTCGAAATGTAAAAAAAAAAAAAAAATCGCCTTCCTAGTTGTGATCACAAGATCTTAATTCACTTTTAAACCGGAATCCCAGAGTCTAGCCCAAAAATAGAGAAAGAAATCACCGTACATTTCCACACACCTTTTTTTAAAACACCAAAAATCCTAGTGTTTTAAAAAAAAATGGCCTAATTGACGAAAAACATATGTACATGTATATATGTAAGTGATTACATTTATGTGAAACTTATTGTGAATTGAAGGCATTACTACACATTGGACAAACAAAAAAGATGGAAAACACTAAAATGAAAAGCTAAAGGGGCGCTATTCCAACCGCTGTTCAAGACACACAACCAATTCAGTATGAACAATTAAATAAAATGTGAACAATTTAACTAATTCAGCAATTTTTTTTTAAGGAATGTGGTTTACATGTTCATGTTTTAACATTAGTAAGTTGGGCGATGTCAGCATAAAAATTTAAAAGGATAGAAATGTTGCTTAAAGTGTATTTTAAGAAAAATCAGAAAATTCAATTGAATTAAATTTAAAGAAACTGATCAATACGTTTTTTTGGACATACATTGTAACAGGTGTCTCTGAAAAATGCCAACAAAAAATTGAAGTAAAAGTCTAAGTCACTTGATCATTGATTTGTGAAATATTGAGCAAAAACCTGTTGAGTTAATTTAACACCATTCGGTATCTATATAGGACAACACCAGTAAGATTTAACACCAGATGGTCCTATATAGATACCAACAGTGTAAATTTAACACTTCAGTTTTTGCAGTGAATTTCTCTCAGCACTTTGCAACGAAACTTGTTGAATATTTTGTGGTAAACCAAAGGCCTACATGTACCGTGTGCTTTGTACTTATAAATAAAATTGAGAAACCAAGCTCAGTGTTAAATGTTAATATACAACATTTGCTTTTGCTGTAATATTCAGAAATGGATGGATTTATCGATGTTCATAGATGCTGCAAAAAACATGAAAACAAAGTGTTGTTCTTATAGTCTGGCTCTCTGACCCTACTTCAGACAAAACGGAGCAGTTGGATAAAATACTAATATGACTATGGGAAATTCCAGTTGATCTACATGTAGTCTTTGGAAATAAATGCATAGATTAGCTTAACATGTCTATGCTTTAGCAAATTTTCTTTTGTATTTTGTTTAATTTCCGTAGCTTTTATGCATTACTCTGACTTTCAAGGCGTTTATCCTTCCTCTCTCTCTCAGTGACACAATGGGGAGAGATACCCCACAGTCAAAATCTACCAATTTATCTATCAAATTGGGTTCATATTGGTACAATTGACAGGCTTGTTAACTGAAGGCGTCAAGCATTGACTGACAGTAACAGATATGGTGGGTTTAAGTACAGCTGAGTGTCTGGCAATGATTGGTTTAATTCAATAACAATGAATACACAAAAGGTTCACTTATGCATATTTTTTGGACAAAACAATGCCAGTTCTTGTCGTTTGTGAGATCAATATCATCTCACAAACATTTCTGTGACTGACGTTACAATGTATGTGAGTGATGTTCTGTTGGGGGTAGGGCTGTCCCAAAGATACTGAATACTCGATTTTCAACTGAATATTTGAATAGCTTTTTGCTGGTTCGAATATTCAAGAGAGAGAAAAAAAAAAAAAAAGAAAAATAAACCTATGTACGTACACACTTGTCTGTGGTGTTATTTCAATTGTAAAACTACGGCACTTTATTGCCATTTGCCACTTTTTTGTCAACGGTAACTTTTTGTTGACGGCAGTTTATTGTTCCAATCCTTTTAGCAGGTTAAAGCTTAAAATTATAAAATACTTACTTCAAAACACTCTAGTGGCCTATAATAAGGATCACCGCATGCAATTTTAACCGGTGTGCTTTGCGTGGAACTTTGACCAGTGCGGCGCCAAGTTGCAGCTGGTGCATTTCAAATACTCGAATATCCGATCAAACAGTTTCGAATCAAATACTACATGGTCAATGAAAAGACCGTGTCACATTTGTTGACACGATTGTACATGTATGTTGCGGTCACGTGATGCCAACTGTCAGCAAACTGTTGTCTTATGCACTGCATGTAATATCTCTTGAAATATGAGTGGCTTAAACTGCTAAAGATGCTTCAATGTGAGTTGCCTGTTGGTCGCCTGTTGGTATGACGTCACAGGTGGCACGATCTATTGTGAATGACTCCTACAAACAATGCACGGATTGCAATCTTGCTGGGCAAGGGATCAAAATGAGGGAAATTTTGAATTGATATTTGATCCAACTTCTCTGTGGCATTTATTGTAAATTTCTGAGTCTGTCTGAATAGAACACAATCTGTTTCGTCATTGAGATTTAGTTGGTACTGAGGTATCCACTACTTTATCATGCCAACAAAAAATTGATTTCAGATTGACTTCTTAAGCAAAATGTTGGAGGGTATTAAGTGAGGTGTAATGAAGCGTGTTCAAATTAATTGTATCGAAAAGACTCTTAAGTTAATCAGTGAAACATGGCAATCGGGATCGTGGTCTGTATAAATCTGTTGCTACAATACACTGGCGTTGCTAGGGAAACGGACCCGTGGCTTCACTCAGTTGGTATAGATTGATAAAAATGCTGACATTGGCTTTGAGCTCTGTTTAATGCAAAACAACTCTTTTGCTAGACACCAGACATTGAGAAATAATGATGGTGGCCAACTGGTTCGTCTTCGGCTTGATGAGCCTTCATCTGATGGCCGGTTGCACTGGTGGTAATGGGATGTGTAAGACCTCCATTGGGCATAGATGGGCGTGTCCTCCTACTTGGATCCAGTGGGGTGGCAAATGCTACAAAGCCATCACTGAGCCTCTGACATGGTTCGGGGCAAAAGATGAGTGCATCAAGATGGGAGGTGTCTTGGTTGCGCCACAGTCTCAGGAGGAAACTGATTTCCTCGTGTATCTACTGCCAACCAAGTTCTGGATCAATTGCGATGATCTTGACACAGAAGGTTCGTTGAAATACATGTAACTATTCTGAATTTTTTCCTCAGATCGTTCAGATCCTCATTGAAAAAAACAAAGGCCATTTGTTTGGCGTTTGTGAATCAATCGGTATAAAGAATAGTACATGTAGTTTTAGTAAAAAATAGTAGTTTAAGTCCCTGTACTGCCCCAAACCAACCTGCCTGTTACTGTAGTACTGCCTAACTGAAATCACCCAAGCACTCTATGGCTTTATGGATTCTTTAGGGAATAAATACAATGTAATACAATGTAATACAATGTATTACAATGTAATACAATGTAGTACAGGTGCTAATGGGCTAAACTTCGCTGGATTATTTTGTTGTTGGTAGGTACTTGGAAGTGTCAGGATGGTACTGGTGAGGTGGAATACAGGAATTGGTTGAAGGATGGAAAACAACCTGATGATACCGGTATTAATGGTAGTAGTGAGGATTGCGCTGAAGTGTATGAATTCCCATCTGGAGAATGGAATGATCTGGAATGTTTAAGGCCACGCCCTGCAATCTGCAAAGCTGCTACCAGCCTGCTTGGCAGTTGCAATTCCTAGAACGCACAATGAACATGGACTGGTGAACCAAGAATGCCCATATCTAGATTAAAACCTTAACATTTCATTACATACCTGGCATTTTTTACGGTGTGTTACAAAATGATGAATAACATTATACAAAGGTGTATATGCAATTCTAAGGCCATTTATTTTTAATTACTTGGATTAGGAAATCTCCGCCAACAAAATAAAATTGGAAATGGAAAAAAAAAAAAAATCGCCTTCCTAGTTGTGATCACAAGATCTTAATTCAATTTTAAACCGGAATCCCAGAGTCTAGCCCAAAAATAGAGAAAGAAATCACCGTACATTTCCACACACCTTTTTTTTTTAACACCAAAAATCCTAGTGTTTTAAAAAAAAAATGGCCTAATTGACGAAAAACATATGTACATGTATATATGTAAGTGATTACATTTATGTGAAACTTATTGTGAATTGAAGGCATTATTTTTACTACACATTGGACAAACAAAAAAGATGATAAACACTAAAATGGAAAGCTAAAGGGGCGCTATTCCAACCGCTGTTCAAGACACACAACCAATTCAGTATGAACAATCAAATAAAATGTGAACAAGTTAACTAATTCAGCAATTTTTTTTTAAGGAATGTGGTTTACATGTTCATGTTTTAACATTAGTAAGTTGGGCGATGTCAGCATAAAAATTGAAAAGGATAGAAATGTTGCTTAAAGTGTATTTTAAGAAAAATCAGAAAATTCAATAGAATTAGATTTAAAGAAACTGATCAATACGTTTTTTTGGACATACATTGTAAAAGGTGTCTCTGAAAAATGCTTACCAACAAAAACTTGAAGTAAAGTCTAAGTCACTTGATCATTGATTTGTGAAATATTGAGCAAAAAACTGTAGTGTTAATTTAACACCATTCGGTATCTATATAGGACAACACCAGTAAGATTTAACACCAGATGGTCCTATATAGATACCAACAGTGTAAATTTAACACTTCAGTTTTTGCAGTGAATTTCTCTCAGCACTTTGCAACGAAACTTGTTGAATATTTTGTGGTAAACCAAAGGCCTACATGTACCATGTGCTTTGTACTTGAAAATAAAATTGCGAAACCAAGCTCAGTGTTAAATGTTAATATACAACATTTGCTTTTGCTGTAATATTCAGAAATGGATGGATTTATCGATGTTCGTAGATGCTGCAAAAATCATGAAAACAAGTGTTGTTCTTATAGTCTGGCTCTCTGACCCTACTTCAGACAAAATGGAGCAGTTGGATAAAAAACTAATATGACTATGGGAAATTACAGTTGATCTACATGTAGTCTTTGGAAATAAATGCATAGCTTAACACGTCTATGCTTTAGCAAATTTTCTTTTGTATTTTGTTTAATTTCCGTGGCTTTTATGCATTACTCTGACTTTAAAGGCGTTTATTATCCTCTCTCTCTCAGTGACACAATGCGGAGAGATACCCCCCAGTCAAAATCTACCAATCTATCTATCAAATTGGGTTCGTATTGGTACAATTGACAGGCTTGTTAACTGAAAGCGTCAAGCATTGACTGACAGTAACAGATATGGTAGGTTTAAGTACAGCTGAGTGCCTGGCAATGATTGGTTTAATTCAATAACAATGAATACACAAAAGGTTCACTTATGCATATTTCTTGGACAAAACAATGCCAGTTCTTGTCCTTTGTGAGATGAATATCATCTCACAAACATTTCTGTGAATGACGTTACAATGTATGTGAGTGATGTTCTGTTGGGGGTAGGGCTGTCCCGAATATACTGAACATTTGATTTTCAACCGAATATTTGAATAGCTTTTTGCCGGTTCGAATATTCAAGAGAAAAAAAAAAAACCAAAGAAAAAAAAACTATGTACGTACCGGTACACACTTGTCTGTGATGTTATTTCAATTGTAAAACTGCGGCGCTTTATTGTCAGATGCTACTTTTTTGTCAACGGCAACTTTTAGTTGACGGCAGGTTATTGTTCCAATCCTTTTAGCAGGTTAAAGCCTAAAATTATAAAATGCTTAGGCCTACTGCAAACACTCTAGCGGCCTATAATATCGATCACCGCATGAAATTTTAAACGGTGCGCTTTGCGTGGAACTTTGACCAGTGCGGCACCAAGCTGCAGCTGGTGGGTTTCAAATATTTGAATATTCGATCAAACATAGTTTCGAATAATTAAATACTACATGGTCAATGAAAAGACTGTGTCACATTTGTTGACACGATTGTATGTTGCGGTCACGTGATGCCAACTTTCAGCAAACTGTTGTCTTATGCACTGCATGTAATATCTCTTGAAATATGAGTGGCTTAAACTGCTAAAGATGCTTAAATGTGAGTTGCCTGTTGGTCGCCTGTTGGTATGACGTCACAGGTGGCACGATCTATTGTGAATGACTCCTACAAACAATGCACGGATTGCAATCTTGCTGGGCAAGGGATCAAAATGAGGGAAATTTTGAATTGATATTTGATCCAACTTCTCTGTGGCATTTATTGTAAATTTCTGAGTCTGTCTGAATAGAACACAATCTGTTTCGTCATTGAGATTTAGTTGGTTCTGAGGTATCCACTACTTTATCATGTCAATAAAAATATTGATTTCAGATTTCTGAAGCGAAATGTTGGAGGGTATCGAGTGAGGTGTAATGAAGCGTGTTCGAATTCATTGTATCCAAAGGACTCTTAAGTTAATCCATGAAATAAGGCAATCGGGATCGTGGCCTGTATAAATCTGTTGCTACAATACACTGGCGTTGCTAGGGAAACGGATCCGTGGCTTCACTCAGTTGGTATAGATTGATAAAAATGCTGACATTGGCTTTGAGCTCTGTTTAATGCAAAACAACTCTTTTGCTAGACACCAGACATTGAGAAATAATGATGGTGGCCAACTGGTTCGTCTTCGGCTTGCTGAGCCTTCATCTGATGGCCGGTTGCACCGGTGGTAATGGGATATGTAAGACCTCCATTGGGCATAGATGGGTGTGTCCTCCTACTTGGATCCAGTGGGGTGGCAAATGCTACAAAGCCATCACTGAGCCTCTGACATGGTTCGGGGCAAAAGATGAGTGCATCAAGATGGGAGGTGTCTTGGTTGCGCCACAGTCTCAGGAGGAAACTGATTTCCTCCTGCAACTACTGCCACCCCGGTTCTGGATCAATTGCAATGATCTTGAGAAAGAAGGTTCGTTGAAATATTCTGATTTCTCTTCTCGAATTGTTCAGATCCCTAGTGACAAAAAGGCAATTTGTTTAGCGTTTGTGAATAATTCAGGATGAAAACACTGCAAAAACAGACTTCTTTCATTTTTGACAGTCATGGTTTGTTAAACCTTTAGTCATTGTGCTACCCCAAACCACCCTGCCTGTAACTCACTGTACCACCCAAAACCACCCAAGCACTCCTGGAATAAATAAAATGTAATAAATAAAATGTAATACATTGTAGTACAGGTGCTAAACTTCCACCTTTGAATTCATCTTTGTACAATTTGATGTTGATAGGTACTTGGAAGTGTCAGGATGGCACCAAGGAGGTAGAATACAGGAATTGGTTGAATGATGGAAAACAACCTGACAATATGTTTGGTACTGAGCACTGTGATGAAGTGTATAAATTCCCATCTGGAGAATGGAATGATCTGACATGTTCTAAGACATTTCCTGCAATCTGCAAAGCTGAAATCAACCTGCTTGGCAGATGCAATTCTGCACAATAAACACGGACTGATAAATCAAGAATGCCCATACCTGGATTCGAACTGTCAACATTTCATTTCATACCTGTCTACAACATAATATTACAACGTGTAACAAAATGATGAATAACATACAGATGCATAATTGAGGATAGAAGTGATTACAAGTTCCTTTATATGTGAAACTTATTGTGACATGAAGGCATTTCTACACAATGGACACGAAAAAAAAAGATGGGAAATGCATACCGGGTAGTATGAACAATTAAATAACATGGAGACAATTTCAGTAATTCAGCATATATTTTTCTAAGGAATGTGGTTTAGGCCTACGTGTTCATGTTTTAACATTAGTACCGATATGTTTGGTGATGTCAGCATAAAAACTGAAAAGGACAGAAATGTTGCTTAAAGTGTATTGTAAGAAAAATCAGAAAATGCAATAGAATTAGATTTAAAGAAATTGATACAGTTACATACAATGTAACAGGTGACTCTCAAAACTGCTTACCAACCAAAAAATTGATTGATCAATTGATCCTTGATTTGTGAAATATTGAGCAGTTGGTGCAAGGGTTAGTATTGATATAGGTGTAATGAAGCTTGTTCAAATTAATTGTTTGCAAAGGTACTCTCAACAACTGTCCTACAGGTGTAGCTGATTGATTACTACATGTACATGCTAATAGGTATTCCTTTTGCATACAGTAAATGAGTTACTGTTTGTGTAAAGGTTGACAATTTACTTACAGCACAGCTCCAGTAAGAGCATGCTGTGTTCTACATTATCACATAGTTGATTTAAAGAAATTCCTATTATGTTCAGTCAGTGAGCCCCTTTAGGGCGTGCCCAAGATAAGGATTTACAGGTGGTTGTGGGCTCATTCCTACACCAACCACGGATCCTAGACACCAGGATAAACGACTGTTCTGAGCTCTAGTACAAAATGCACTGAGCGAACTTGCCTTAATTGGTTAGACGCGTGATAACGGGCATTAATACCCGTTGGCGCGTAATCACGAATTAAATTCCAGGTGTCCTATTGTGTTGGGTTTTTGCAAGACATCTAAAATGGAAATATTCATAAAACTGTAAGCAAAACTACTCCTTATTTAAGATTTAATTGTTCCAAAATTGTTTAAAAATAAATACTTCAGGATATAACAGATGGTATTGTGCAGTTTTTGTCGTCATAGATGAAGTATTTACCCGGGAAATAAACGTCAAATTTCGAGGAGAACACCGTTTACCCAAATTTCATTTTTAATTAGGCTTTTATTAAAAAGTTTTAGAGAGATAAGATGCCTAACCGATGAAACAAAAGCAACATTTCATTGTTGATCTTAAAGCTAAAGATATTGTGCTTGGCATTACCATGGTTATGTAGTTATCACTTATCAGAATTCAATAATAAAGACCAAAAACGTAGACTCATGAATATTCAAAAATATAATTCGCTGGCTTGACAGACTTCGAGGCCAGATCGGGCGCAGAGCCTTGCAAATCCGAAAGCCACCGCGCGCAGTGGTCTTTGTTGAAAAGTATTCATGGTATTTGCCACCAGTACAGGCCGTTATCACGCGTCTAACCAGGAGTTTGGCCGAGTCGTTAATCCTTGTGTGTAGGATACGTGCACCAACCACCATGGCTTGCATGATACTCTGTTCCACTTGATTTTCGTTCTCTCCGTTTCATTGCATTCTGAATTTCTTTTGGAAGTCGTTGTTGCTGAAATCACAAGTCATATTTTGGGAACCTGATAATCACTGACTGCCAAATTTTGGTGAGTGTGGAAACTTTTTGACATTTAAAGTGAATTTATTAGACGAGATCAAAATTACAGTTTGTAATAATCATTGTTTGTAAAATTTATAGTTTAATTGTTATGCAATCATGTTCTTGTTGCCTAATACATGTGGATTGCATTTTGGACGTACCAATATAAAGCTGTACATTTGATTTGAGTCATATTCATGTTGATAATTATGCTGCTTTACAGTTGCATCCTTGCGACACAAGCCGCCGTACTGTCATCTTCTGATAAAGCAATCCCACATGAAACACCTTTTAATTAAGGAACGGGTTGACTTTGCATAATTTTGAAATTGTAATATTTGTATAAATTTATTGTGCTTTTTTTTTTAAATTAAGTCTGTAAAATCTGGGGCCAATTTCATAAAGCTGCTTAAGCATAAAATTTGCTTAAGCACAAAAAACCCTTGCTTAATATAATCAGGTTACTGACCAAAACTCCATGTGATGTACATTGCTTGTGACTGGTATTTTGCTGTTTACTTAACATAATAATCGCATGGAGTTTTGGTGGGTAACCTGATTATATTAAGCAAAGGTTTTTTGTGCTTAAGCAGTGCTTAAGCAAATTTTATGCTTAAGCAACTCTATGAAATTGGCCCCTGGTCTGAAAGTCTTCGACTAGAATCACACAAACGTTCATTCTTTTTCCATCGTGATGTGCTGACACTCCTTTTGGAAACATTTTGTTGTAATATTTGACTGTTCACATTGAAATGTATTGCGTAATTACTATTTAAGATTGATTTAGTCCAGTGCGTGAAATTACAGTCGGACATCGGACATTTTCCGACCACTTTCATGGTTTGTCCGACCAAATGCAGATGTGCTCGGACAAAATGTCCGAGCGATTTATGTATTCTTTGTGGAGTTGTCTTTTTCAGAAGTATGAAATAAACGCTTGCACTCAAAAGTATTTTGTTGTTTATTTCCGATGATCCGGTCTGTAATACTTACCGTACGCTGAGCGGCTGCTAACTACATGTACGTGTTGTCTTATATTCACGCAATAGATGCAACGCGTTTACACCCCAATCACACGTATCTTATTCCGCGCAAAACGGTTTGCGCGTGCGCGTATTTTTTAAAAAATGGCGGGCGTACGCGCGCGTACGTGCTCCTAATTATCGGTTCATGAATATTCATTTATTTATCAGCGCGAAAACTCACCAATTAAACCACCCCATATCAGCGATGACATCGCCTCTGACGGTTTCTAAGCACCCCGGTTGGTAAGGAGGCTTCATCAAAATGATAAATACTTTTTAAATTATGAAAATATCATTTTGTAAACTAATTTTATCCAAGTTTGAATTTTGGGATGATTTTGCATGAAAATTTAACTTTTTTCTTGATATCTCATCAAAAAAGGGCATATTTCTAAAAGTGGTTTTTTTACGGAATTTTAACTTCTGAAAAGTAGTGAACGAGGGTGTAATCTTCATTGTTTTCTATGTGGGAACCGAGCTAATATTTTTTTTTTCGTGAATTTTTGTCCTTGAATATCACATTTTTGGCGACATTTCGGCTTGAAAACGCATGTGACACGCGTTGAGCATCAAGAAATGCACACTGGGAAGCTGCTAAACGAGTTCCAAAATGCTGAATCTTGCAGCAAAAACGAAGATTCTGTACTGCTTATGTCTCGTCGAAGTCAAGAAACCTCCGATCTCCATTCACACCACGTTATAAAGGACATGGCAGGCATTGCATGCCCGCACTCGTCATGCTCGTGGGAAGAAATCTGACACCATTCGGCGGCATCACGTGGTCGTCGCCGGCCACCCGTGCCGGGAGTTTGGGCTCGAAACCCCACCACAAACATCGCTTGTGACAGGCACCGCTTTGGAGTCGAGTTTTGGGTGTAATATGCGGGTAAACAGGGATTTGGTTATGTGCAGTAAATATGAAAACTGGTTCAATTTCAAATTAAATTTTGTGATTATGACTTGGCTATTCCTTCTTCCAATGTATTTTTGTGTCATATATTTTTTAGACATGTTAATGTTGCGTTTTGCATTTTTTAATCTTGCTTTATTTCCTTTTCCATTTTTTTTGCAGCTGTAAATGGAGATGTTTTGATTGTCGTTCCTTCTGATGACGATGCAGACCTTGGAATCTACATTACGAGACATGATGAAGAACTCTGTGAAGAATAAAACTATGGCCAGACTTGAACTGAATGAAAAAAATCCTTTTATTTAATATACTTTAAAGATTTTTAATTATTTTAATAATGGAGACTAGACATGCATTAAACAGAAATGTAACCATTAACAAATGTACTCAGAAGTAGTCAGAAGAAATCAAAAGTAAGTTTACCGACTTAGTCTTAGAATAGAATTACATGGCTTCTGCTGACAACCAAGTACATGTATCATCAAGCCAATGCGAAACTAGAGACTTTAATTGTTTATTTAGACAAAATCTCCTGATTAAATCGATATTACAGTATACATCTAGTGAACAAAAATTGCAGTATGGTTATAAGACAAAAATGCATGGGTCTAGTAACATCGGCTGTTCTATTGGATTCGAAATTAGGATTGCAGCAAGGATTTAATTTTTCATTCTAGTGATTTTCGAATAAAAGTGTTTTATTTTACAAATTATTTTGTTGAAAGAACAGAAAGCAAAACACTAAAACTGGTCGGTGTTTAAAACTGAAATTGAAACTAGGGCTTTCAAAAAGAAAGGGATGGAAAGAGAAAATTCAATGAAATAATTATAATAATTTAAATGAGGAATAGGTCTACTGAATACCATTGCTACTTTTCATAAATAATGGATTATCTTGTAATTTAACAGTCTACCAGGTGCAACAATAAAAAATTTCACGGCTTAAACACTCGTGAGTTCCCTATACAATTACACGCAAGCTTCTCATGAAAAGCGTGAAATACGCGAACGAGATCAACTTCTGGTTGAGTGCAAAAAATATTAGCTCAGTTCTCATAAAATGGAAAAATTACAATAATTAATGGACTACTAGGTCAGCCAAGGCAAATTTGCTGGAAAAAAACATTTTCGGAATGATAAAGCAGAACTTTGAGGTTTGTTTTTACGCGTGGAAAGTTCGTGCGCGTTTTTGCGTAGTGACGTCACAAACGCGTGCGTACAGCGTTCTCCCGCGGGATTTCGGGTGGCCATTATCATAATTTATGTGCGCACGCTCAGACCAAGTTGACACTGGTGTCATATTTCACTGACGTACGTGATCATTACACAGTCTAGTACAGCGCGGCGTGCACAGCGATAGATTGGCATTCGTACGTACGTGCCGTTTGCCAAAAAATAGACGTGAAATCAAGTCGATAAATTGTGTTTCGATCAGCAGTCTTCGTGTTTCTTCTACAAATCAGTTAATACAACTTTTTGTACTTTTCAAGTCATTTTATGGAAATGAGCAGTGGCCGTTTGTGGAATTCCCAGTTAATTTCTATTGGGCAAAAGTGTTAAATTGGACCTGATTCAATCTCTATTCCTTGCTATAATGATTCGATCGAGCCTCTTTGGACATTCAGAACTGCAATTTCACCCAGTTTAAGTTATGTGTTCTGCAGACTTGAATCGAGTCTGTATAGTGACGAGTCGAAATATAGAGTATTATAAGGACATTGACGCGCATACATGTAATGAGAATTTAGCAAGATCAAAGTACGTTGTGTTGCGCGGTATGCTTTAAGTGCGTGATTGTTACTAAATTCTCACAACGTGGCTTACTACAGAAACGAGCGCGTGAATCAAATTTGGAACGCTAAATGGCAGATCAAAACTTGACAATGGCAGAACACTTTTGATTGTGCTCGGACATTTTGTCTGACCACTTTTTTTGTCTAATTTCACGCACTGTAGTCACTTGTTGGAGTTTTACCTGCTCCCACTTTGGTAGTCTTGCATTTTTGGCTGTATTTTGCCCGTGCCATTTCTCAAGGTGTATTCTGCCCTTGCACTTTGGCTGTACCGGTACTGCGCCTTTTCGCATCAAAATCTATAATTGTTCCTTATTGAAAGTTCTACAGATGTTTGATTGCTATTACAATGTACAATGTAGCTGGACAAATTTATGATTTTTCACTGTTGTTTTATTACCAGACTACTATTTATATGGAAACTATTTCATTTATTTTGTGGTCTAATAAAAAGCACTTGCAATTAGAACTTCTCAAACCCGTTAGCTTACATGTACCTGTAAGCTCTTTATTTTAGTAATTTTGACCTCAAGTCTTTAGCTTGGCTGAACTAACTGCGGCAGCACTGCACCGACGCCAAATTACCTCTCCACCAGCCATTAAAACTCAGAAGAAGTGTAGGGTTGTTGCATCAACCGGCAGTAGCCTATGATGTCTGATGATGATGATGACATGTACATGTACTTGGTTACACATGGCATAGTCGGCAGGATTAGTCGGCATAGTAAGGCCAAACAAATATGGTAGTTCTGCTTCCAGTTTTAAACCTAAGTACCCTGACAGCCCCTACCCTATTTTTTTTTGGGGGGGGGGGGGTTGAAATGAGGAAAACCTGTAAACTATCTATCCCTATCTTTTACCCTTTACTACCTCCATATGATTGTACACAAAACAAATTGCCAAGAAAAAGAAAATCCCTGCCTACCTACCCTATTTTTTTCAAATGCCATGTAATCAGAAGCAGAAGTTTTTTCCTTTTTTTTTGGCCTATATTTTTTTTTGACCGCTTGGTTAAAAAATATGAGCGTTGCTGTTGAAACCCCTCAGCCAGAGTCAAGTTACCATCGGGAAACCATTAACCTTTAACTCAACATGGTGATCTTGACCTTTGACCCCAAAACCAATCCCAACCTGCCTACTCCCAAGGGCAACCCCCTACCAAAGTTAAACACCAAAATCTCATTTCTAACTCATGCTATCATCCGGAAACCATTTATCTTTGACTCACCACGGTGACCTTGACCTTTGACCTTTTGACCCCCAAACCAATCCCAACTTGCCTACTCCCAAGGGCAACCTCCTACCAAAGTTAGACACCAAAATCTCACTTCCAACTGAAGTTATCATCCGGAAACCATTTACCTTTAACTCACCACGGTGACCTTGATCTTTGACTTTTTGACCTCAAAACCAATCCCAACTTGCCTACTCCTAAGGGCAACCCCCTATCGAAGTTACAATCCCAAACAACATTTCTAACTCAAGTTATCATCCGGAAACTAAGCTGCCCGGACAGACAGACATACGGCCCTACAGACGGGCGTTCCAGCCAGATGGACTTCCGGGGTACCTCCATTGTTGTCCCATTGTCCCTATTTCTAAAGATTTCGTTGCCGGGTACCCTTTTTTCTAAAGATTTTATTTGTGGGGTACCTCGAACAAAGGACGGGTACTCCACAAGTGGTCCCTGGTCAGAACGGACCTACGGCCCGATGGACGGAGTAGGCGATGACAATACCCCTCGAGCCTCTCGGCTGAGGGATAATCAACGTTGTGGTCAGCATAAACTCCCGTTGCTAGGGAAACCGATTCATGGCTTCAATGAATTGGTGAAGATTTATCGAAGCACTGAAATAATTGGCTTTGAGCTCTTTCATGCAAAATAACACTTTCATTAGACACCAAACACTGCACATTTTAACAAAGAACCAATCTTGAATAAGTTGGCGACCACAAGCACGAACGAAAGAGACACAGAAAATAACGATGGTGGTCAAACGGTTTCTGTTTGGCTTGATAAGCCTTCATCTGATGACGGATTTCACTGGTGTTAATGGGATGTGTAAGACCCTTGGACATGGATGGGCATGTCCTCCTACTTGGAACCAGTGGGGTGGCAAATGCTACAAAGCCATCACTGAGCCTCTGACATGGTCCGAGGCAAAAGATGAGTGCATCAAGATGGGAGGTGTCTTGGTCGTGCCACAGTCTCAGGAGGGAACTGATTTCCTCCTGCAACTACTGCCACCCCGGTTCTGGATCAATTGCAATGATATCGAGACAGAAGGTTCGTTGAAATATTCTGATTTCTTTTCTTCTCACATTGTTCAGATCCTCAGTGAAAAAAAAGGCAATTTGTTTAGTGTTTGTGAATCAATCAGTGTAGAAAATTGCAAAAACAGACTTCTTTCTTTCCGAAAGTCATGGTTGTTAAACCTTTACTACCTGTACTACCCTAAACCACCCTGCCTATTACTCTCTGTACCACCTACCGTAAACTGCTAGAGTACTGGTTTCATGGATTCTGCAGTAAATAATACAATGTAATACAATGTAATACAATGTAGTACATGTGCAAATATATGTGCTAAACTTCCACCTTTGAATTCTTCATTGTATACATGTAGGTACTTGGAAGTGTCAGGATGGCACCCAGGAGGTGGAATACAGGAATTGGCACAAGGCTAACGATCAGCCTAATAATGAAGCTGGTAAAGAGAACTGCGCTGAAGTCTACATCCCATCTGGAGAATGGAACGATGTGAGATGTTCTCGGCAATTCCCTGCAATCTGCAAAGCTGCTACCTATATCTCACCATGAACACAGACTGGTAAACCCCATATTTTGATTAGAACCTTTAACATTTCATGTCATACCTGGCTACAAACTGATGGTATTTTGATACATTTGAAAATGACCAATGACATTAAGAAAAGAGGTATGCATAAATGAGTACAGAAATATACGCAAGTGATAACATACGTGTGGATACAAATGTGAAACGTATTCTGAACTAAAGGCATTACTGCGCCAGGGACACATTTGAGACAGATGGCAAATATAGGCTCTATTCTAACCACTGTTCAAAACACTACACTGTAGGTACTGGTAGCATACATGTGGTCAACTCAATATGAATAATTAAATAACATGTAAATATTTCAAGTAATTTTGCAAATCATTTTGAGGAATGTGGTTTCTTTGTTTATGCTTTTAATAATTTTATTATGTGTATGTTGGATGATGTTAGCGTAAAAGTTTAAATGGACAGAAATGTTGCTTGTATATTTCTTTTTTTAAATGGAAAATTTTAATGCTAATAGAATTAGATTTATTTAAGAAAATGATATGTATTGTGTTCACATAGCATAACTGGAAAACTGCTTACCCACAGAAATGCTGAAATAAAGTCTACATGTGAGTTACTTGATCCTGGTGATATATTGAGCATTTGGCGCATAGTATACGTACGTGGAACTCACATTTTCCTTAAAGGGAATGTACAACATTGGCTTTTGCTGCAATTTTCAGAAATAAGTGCATTTGGAGGATTTATATGTTATAGCAAATATTGTTAAACTGACTTGTTTCACGTTGTTGGCTTGTAGATGCTGGAAAAACCAAGAAAACCAATTATATTCTTGTAGTCTGGTTCCCTGACCCCACTTAAGATGAAATGGAGCAATTTACAGACTTTGGGGAATTGTGCAGTCAGAGTATCAATTTAGCTGGCTTGTACCCATTCACAGGTGAGTAATCAATTGCAAAGAAGATGTGGAATAACTAAATATAAGAAATATGGAGTAGTTTTTGAAAATAGCCAGTTTTCTCCAGCGCTGGTCGGCCGACCAGCATTGGAAAAATACAATTTTTCTTGAAAATGTCAGCCCACCAGCAGCCACAATTTTACAGGATGCTTTAGACTGTCATTCCCTAACAATCCAGTAAGGTATTTCGTGATAAGTGGATCATTTCGTTTTTTTGATGTTTGCAAATGTTGTATCTTCCCTTTAATCTGCACAAACCAATGGCTTTTTGCTTGAACGAAAGGTCTCCCAACTCTCCCTTTGTGACTGGTCGGTCGAGTGGGTACATGTGCACTGCAGACTACCGGTACATAAATGCAAATCACATTTTTGCCTCAAGAGCAAGGTTTTCTGAGGATCGAAACATCAGCCCTCTCATTTTTCATTGTATATTTCAGGTCAGTCCTGTTGGTAAGCAGCTTACGGATTTTGTTTCAAATATTATGTTAGTTTTTAAGACAATGTACATTTTTGTAATTTAGTTTATGTAAATTAGAAAGACAAACAATGGAACATAATGATAATGGCAAATATGGAATAGTATTGAAGATGCAGATTTTTTTTCCTGTTTATGTAATTATACAGACCTGGAATTGTCCAAGGAATAACACTAAAAAGAAACTGTGATCATAGGGAAAGAAAAGGTTTATCATTTGTTTAATTTGAAGGTGCATGTAATTGATGCTAACATGGAAGCGAAGTTATGGACATAATGTGAATAGTAACTAATGAAATCAGTTTTAAGCTGAATGCAGAATTTTTATGGGACTTACCAATTTTGAGGGCGGACTCTAAGACAACCAATGAGGAAGCATGATAGCCGGCTGCAAGTAACTCCTGACCAATCACAGAGATGATTACAAAGGGACTCTTGTCTAGTTTCATAGATTGCAGCTGCCGATAGGTGGGTTCAAATGTATCTGAAAGGACAACAGCCAATAGCAAGTAATCATTACACTATTCACATTCCAGTCCTTCTGATTTGAAAATCACAGGTGTGTGGAAAAAAGGCACACCTGGATTTTTTAGGCGTGTGGTTTTTCTAGGTGTGTGATTTTGTGGTCCAGGGAAATTCAGGCGTGCAATTATTCACACTTCTCGGGAAGCTTTTAGGCGTGCGATGGTGTGGGGGTGCGATCGCAAGCTTTAAATCAGAAGGACTGCATTCTTTTATTCATTTTGAAGGGAATATGTACTTGATTTATTGAATTAGTTAATGATAAATATTGATAAGTTTGAACAAAGACATTTACTAAAGTTGGATTTTATGCAGTTCAAAGTCCCGTTCAAGTTAATTTCTGTTCATCAACCTTGAACCTGGTCATTTTCCCTTTGCGATTCGTTTGAAGTTTATAATTAAATTAATTTATTAATTAACACAGAATTTTTCAGAAATACAGTGATATGGATATGTTATAAACGAGAGTTAGAAATTAATGCACATGATCATAAGTGTTTTAATGCTGATGAAAGGAAACCATTTTGTAAAATTTTACTTTAAATAAAAAAAGTTATCTTTTACACGTACATGTTGTAACTGCAAGCGATCTCTTATTAAATTTGAGAAACCTTCAAGTTGATAACTAAATTTTCAATCCTAAGTTTGTATTAATTATGTTTTTTTATTGCTCTAATTAAATTTGAGAAACCTTCAAGTTGATAACTAAATTTTGAATCGTAAGTTTGTATTAATTATGTTTTCTTATTGCTCTAATTTCGTTCTCTCCTTCTTTTATTCCATTTTTTTCTTGTTTCTTTTTACCCTTTTTTTTCGGGGGGGGGGGGGGTGTTGCAAAAGAAAATACACACCTATGATCATGCTGTAAATTTGCAATTTGTGAATAAAAAACTTAGTATCACGAAACAGAGGAATTTTCCAAGCTGCGTGAGCCATTCTACAGTATTGTTCAAATTCTAATGGCTCACATACATGTATGAAGTCAAAAACGTGAAAATCTGCTAATCACCCTGATCACCCGTCCCCCCCCCAAAAAAAATATTTACATAACAAATAAATTCCCCAATTTGATTACTCAATACGCATAAAAAAATCAACAAGTGCTGTACTTAGATTCTTAAAATGTTAGGAACTCTTAAAAAATTTTCCCAAGCAGGACTAATCAATCTAGTCCAACACAATTCGAGGGCAATAACCTGAACTACGACCACGTCACAGCATGCAATCCATCACGTTGTCTTTGGTTGAGTGCTCTGCACTCTATTACTCTCTATGGTAATTCATCAACCATTCCTCAACCAAGTCTTAAGAGTTGAGTTTTGTCAGGTCATGTCTGAACCTGGGCATAAAGCGAGACCATAATGCACTAGCAGGCCCTAATGAGCGAGGGTATCAGTCAGGGATGATGGCACAAAAAAGTTGACAAGAAAAAACAGGGCCGAGAAAATATTGTTAAAGAAATGGAAAAAAGCTATGCAAAGAGATGAAACCAGTTAAAAGAAAAGTATACGTGTGTACACATGCATCACATACAATTTGGCTGATACCTGTACTGTTTTGGCTGGTTACCAGTCAGTCAGTGATAAGAGAAAGAACTACGGTTAACCACAGTTCAACTAATTTCACTCAAAGGACGGATGGTTGGACCATGGAGGAAGGTTCTTATTCCTCCATGGTTGGACCTACTCTACCGTAGTCAACCATTTGGAATCAGACCACAGGGCACCGGTTGCGTCACTGGTTACCAATAGCCATGTCCATCATAATACAGAGCAGGAAGCCATGATCAAGATGTTTGGTGTGACGTGTTGACTATCATTTGACTGGAGGCATTCACACATTGCTATTAGTGTGCAGGCATAAGTTGGAATGTATGTCACAAATGATATCAAGCACTTGTTGACTAGTGGTCCTCGCCACCCATCTTGGACCAGTCAAAATTACATCATCGAGTGGACAAAAATTATTATGGTCAAATTATAAATATTAAATGGCCAAGACTGGTTACCTTTGAGTGGTGACTTGAGCGCGGCCTCAGCCAATCCGGCAAGTAGCTGAAGACTCTTAGGGTCTTGTGCTAGACCTGAGGAGAAGGCAGCTAACGCATCAGCATGACGACCCAGGCATTGTAGAGCTGTACCTTGACGGTAGTAGGCCTAAAAGTAAAAACAAACAAAAACAGATTTGTCAACTAATTGTATTGCTACAACTATAGCACTTTTTTACGGCATTTCTTGACAGCTACATGTACCGGTAGTGCTGTAACTGTCTGAGTAAAGGCCGGTTCCAACCTCATCCCCAGTGGTTACTTTACTTTCAACCTCATTTCGAATGGTAACCCCTGGGTAGGAAACTTGAGTCCTGTACCCTGATTCACTACAGAAAAGCAAGCAATGGATTATTATTGTATAGGCCTGCTTGGTGTATTATATATTTTAACGTTCGATGTGAATTATCATGTCCATCCCACCACAAAAACAATCTCCCTTTTCCAATTTGCTTAGAATAATATGAAATGTGATACTGCATATATTGGCTGGATAAGATTGTGACATTTAAACTTTGAAGAAAATCGTGCGTTTCGGATCTCACGCCGCGATAAATTGATTCTGTTTTTACCCAAGACACCAACTACAAAAACAAACACTGATGTGAAGCATAGCCAGGCACCAGACTTCTCCTAATTTGCAATACGTGTGCAACTGTTTTGAATATGCAAAGAACAGGTAGTAGTGGGAGTGTACTGCTTGACTCCATGTGAACGAGGTTGCGGCTGGTTCATATTTCACGTGAATGTGAATACAAAGTGAATTTGACATCATTTTACTACAAATTTTGCCAGGGTCAAAATGTGTTCAACTTTTGCGAATTTGCAGCACAAATACTTGCTGTGACATCATAAATTTGCATTCGTATGCACCTTTGTATTCACGTCCTGTCCCCCCAGCTGAGTTCTGGACAAATAATTATATATAGGCCACACAGTGACCTCTTCTGAAAAGTCTTGTACTATTTTCCCAAATATTTAAACTAGTTGGCATTTTGAATAAAAAGGTCCCAAACAGGTATCAGTACCAGTATCTACAGAAATTTTAACCGTATTAAAAAAAAACCACCAAAATCTAAATTATACACATGTGCCAATGAAGTATTGCATTTCAACTTTGCAACAATAATGAATGACAGGTGTTATTTCTGCAATCAGTGGTGTGACTGTCCCTTTAGCATTTTTATTTCTACACTTTGTGAATGAAATGTCAGATTGTTTTTACGGCGCAATCACAGCACTTCAGGGAACACAATCCATCCGACGTCCTTTCCTTTTATTCCTCCGCACACACACAGACAAAAAAAAATTGTTATTTTAGCCGGGGGGGCAAAATGAACAAAATGTCACAAAAGACACGTTTGGTGTTACGGCCTAAATTCTGTCATACAATGCCTTGAACAATGCCCTGCATGAATAAAGATGAAATGCAAAAAAAAAAAAAATGCTTTCTGGCTTTCAAAACAAAGTTTCTTCAACTCGAATTGACATTAAAAGCTAGACAATTCAGATTGTAAAACAATTCTACAATTTGTTTTTGAATTCCTAAGACGCACTCTGTGAACTCAAGTTGAAACCCAAGACTAATGTTTCTCGGCAGGCTGTAATATAAAACTGCCGACTGGCTGACTAAGTTTCTTGATGCAAGTTGCTCTTCATACAAATGCAAGCAGTGTTGGGTGTTTGTCCACGGAAGTTTAGATGAGGACAACTTTGAACCAGATCAATGCACTGAATGGTTGACATTCATCCGTGGCTTTTAGTGAGCTCTTTAGTTATACTATGAAAACACATACTCGGTCTTTGGCAAATGGAATGGTCGCGTTTCTGAGTCATTCAGCATTTCAAATTTCCTTTAAGCTGCCGTACAATGTACAACGCACATTTCAGGGGTGATATGGGGGGAAGGGGGGGGGGGGGCAACAAAAAGTCAACGAAATAATCTGCTGAGGTTTTGAGGCCAAAAGGCACCCCTTAAAATACACATTTGTTTTGTTCTTTATAATTCAATCAGGGGCAGATCCAGGAATTTTTGCAGGGGGTTGGGGTTATCATCAGCAAAATATTCTGAAATGTAGACAGGTTTTTTCTTCTCCAGACACTTGGCCTCCGAAAATACATGTAAATAGGGGTGTGTGTGTTGGGGGGGGGGGGGGCGCCTCTGTCCATATTTTGTGCACAGGCAGACATTATTACAAGTATTTTTTTTGGGGGGGGGGGTATCAGGTGTCAGAAAATAATCATTTTGTAAAGTCCTTTGGCACAACTGGCTCTATATTTAGGAAGCAGATTGAAAACAAGACTATTGGGAATCTTCTAGTAAAGCTGGTCCTAGAGCGGAGACAATTCTATTCCATTGATTCTGAGTTGCAGCAACTGCAAGTTTTTTCATACATGTGGCCTACACAAAAAAATGCTGTTTTCTTGAAGAGTATAACTTATAAGACTAATATCCACTGAGCTGAAACTTCAACAGGTTAGATTTTGAACGCTTTTCTTTGGATTTTGAGTAGCGTCATTGTTAATGAAGAAAATGCATGAAAAAGCAAATGCTCCTACCGGTATTGAAATGTAACAAGAGAACTTCAAGTGGGATCAAGACAGATTCAAAAGAAATGGGAAAAATAGGGACAATAGCTTGACTGTCCTCAAGAGTTCAGTGGCTTCACAGCAGGTAACAGTGAGAAAGGCGACCAATAGAAAAGGCAAAGCGTTTGACCTCGGAGCAATTCAAGTGAGTAAGGACGGCATTCATTGATCTGGAACTGTAGGTATCCAATTTTCTGGACAATAGATCGATGACCAGGATAAGAGGAATTCTAAAGAATTCAATGGCAAAAAATGCAGTGGATTTGTAAGACTAGTGTGAAAAGGTATCTGAACGAAATTTGGTCAATTAATTGGCTCTTACTGATTGATAAATGGCTGCCAAACAGGAGCTGATGAGCACAGACAAGTTGTGCTGAGAAAAACCCAGACAACTAGGAAAAACAACGAAATCTGACATTGTTACTTACTCGTTTTGCAGCTGAATTACTACACTTGTGACTTTTTTTTGGTGCTAAGTTGCACCACAAGAATTGGACAATATTACACAGAGGTCTAAGAGACAATTACAGGTGAATTTAGTATTTAAAACTACGTTTTAATTATTCTCCATCAATAGTTTTGCTAACAGGACAAAAAAATGTACTTAAATGTGTTTAAAAAAAGCAATGTAACCGATACATGTACAAAATGTGCTTGTGATGTCAACTTCACTGTGTCAACTACAGTTCATTGTTTGTTTCTGTAATTTGCCGAAAGAGCCTTTGTTTTCGTTACAATCCCCCCCTTTTTTTATTAGACTTTTGTTCATGGCATTTGTACACGTGTTCTTTTCGATTAGCATTTTGGGCACTTGTGTCTTTATGCCTTTATGCTAGTTTTTTACCATGTCCGTTGTAAACTTACCTTCTTTTTAGGCTGCCATTTCATCATTCTTAGCCAGCGATCATGGATAACAAGTCTTTATCCTTCAGCCTGTCACCTTGTCAAGTATTTCCTAGTCGTGCTCATTACTTCTTCCTCATTGCTGCATAATTATCTCTTTGAGTGTTTTTGTCTCTTGACACTTATCTCATCTCTGAGGAAAAGTGATAGCATCATAACATCCTTAATGGCAGACACTGCTCCATTGCGGTGACTAAGAAATTTTATCAACTTACAAAACTTGTTGGGTGAATTCTTGCGAGCTTGAAGTTACGGTAGGTGAGTCAAAGGATTGCAGAAGAAGCATCAGTACAGTGAGAAAATTCTCCGGAGTTGAAATTCCAAAGGATCAAAACAAGGAACTCCGGTAAGTCATCAAACCACACTAAGGTTCTGAAGTCACACGCAAACAATGAAGAAATTCAAAGGTAAGCAAAGCACCTGGAAACTTTAGTCTCATCTCTGGTGGGAATTATGTCCCGATGAGACACTTTACCATAGATAAATGATTTATTAGCTGGCAACATATTGCAAGACACCCAAAAAGTTTAATGTCCTCCGGGTTGGATGTATAACATACTGTCAAAACATGAAATCCACATTCGCTGTTTTCCCGAGACGCGGCAAATGTTTTCCCTTAAATCCAGCAAACATCTTGCTTGTCGTCCGTTTGCAGTAAACCTACATCATGACAGGCGGGTGGACCATCAGAAGCCCCGAGCGTATAGGCACCGTCATAAATCCTCCGCCGATTTTAATGACATGCGATGCACGTGTGCTTCATCCATGGCGGTGACTCTCTGCACTCTGTAAATCCATTACATGAAGACTTCGGAACACTTTAACCGGTCAACAAAATTTCTGATGTCGGGAGTAAAAGAACATGAAGACCTTCTAGTCCTGAAGATACTGGTTTTTTTTCTGGTGACGTCTCAAAGAAACATGGGCTCTGCCATTCAGATTTTTTATTCTACCGTCCTTGAACAAATCTCTTGAAAATCCCTCACTTACAGAAGTGTTTCTGATTTAGTGAGCGCTAACAATATAAAGTACAGTGACTTCTTAACAGGCACGTAAGCAAATGTTCTATTGATACCAGCAACTTCTCAAGAACGAACTACTTCCAAATGGTGAAAGAAGATTTTTTTAATCATCAATCTTTATCAAATTGATGACACAATTTCATCCTGCAGAAATCAACTCCTCCAACAGTTTTATGTGCAAGTGACAGTTTGTACCCTTTAAAGAAAAGCTCCTTAACTGTTTCTGCAAAACTATAGGTTGTTTTTCTTGCCAGAAGATGCAATGGGGTGTAGTTCCATGATATAAACAGGTAGACTTCACCAACTCGACTTGCTGCATGATGCGCCAAAAACAATAGTCAATATTGTTTTTTTCTCGTCAGATCTTTAGATCCTTTCTTGGTACTAAGTGGAGCTTTGACAAAAACTCTCCCAACCGTGAAGATAACCTTTTCCAAAATGAAACTTCAAACTCAAAAGGAGGCAAAATTGATGTCAAAAAGACACCTGACATCGCCACTTTGTGACTACACACAGAGAAAGGCATCACAAGAGTATTTTCACCAGCGCAAATCCAGATCAACACTTCCCTGTTGCAACAGAAGTTTTCTTAAAACCGCAGTGCCATTCCTCAGCTATCATGTGGCAAAGGACGCTGCTAGGAAAAATAAAAACAAGGGTAGAACAAATACTCAGCAGTCTCCCCGAAGCTTGTAGCGAGCGGTTTACATCCACAAATCCAACGTCCATCGCCAGTAGTCAAGTGCATGTACAGCACAACCTGCTAGCCATACTAGTCCTGTCTGACTGTCAACATTCACCCTGTACAGGCCACTTGAAGTAGGCACTCCACAAGCAGAACTAGGCCAGCATTGAGGCAGGTTGGCTGGCTGTGTTGTCGGATCCTATATACCGCCTTATCAGTCAGCAACTTGAGAGTCTAGTCCTACACACCGCACAATCAATCCTGCGCTATAAAGCACTGTATAAATATATCATTGTCATTGGGGTGAAGTAGAGCGACAATAGGATGGGTAGTTGACTGTGTTATATGGTCCGTCTGGTAGCCTTGAATAAACCCAGGAACAGCAATCATAATTACCATCCTTGGTGCTTTGTTGACCGAGAAATATTAAATTCCAGCGATGTGATTGTTTACCGACTCACTGCGATAGGAATCCATCCCAACTGAAGACGAAACTGGCTTATTAATCACAGCAGGTGTAAGATGCAGATGTAATCATTTCACATCCGGCCTGCAGGGACTGCTTAGACTGGCGTGTGTGGAGTAAGCGCTTCGTTTGACAGACACAATACAGTCACACGTTTGGCAAACCACTACACGCTGACCGGAGCAGTGTCTCATTATTATACACCGACCACTAACAGGTGTGAAGCACAAAATAAATACTTCATTTCTCAAAAGCCGTCACAGCAGAATAAACCTTCAACGTTGCTTGGAAAGAACTGCACGCTGTATTACCAAACTAGAGTTAATATTGCACAATATATGAAATCCAGCACATGGGTTGTATTCCTTCCTTAGATGCACTGAACGCAAATCTGTGTTTTTTTAAGCTGAATAGCAAAAGAGTAACTTTTATAAAAAAAAGCATGCCACCTGATAACCATGCGAGAACACATTCAATTTTCCAGATGAGAAAAGTATGGTGCATGACCAAATGCATGTAGGTGACAAAATATTGATCAGATGACAGAAAACTTGATCAGGTGACAAAAACTGACCAGGTGACAAAATATTGATCAGGTGACAAAACATCAGCCTGTGACAAAAAATTGATCAGGTGACAGAAAATCAGACCAGGTGACAGAAACATTGATCAGGTGACAAGTATAACAGCGGATGATGAAGTAAAAATGCTATCAGGCAGAATGAAGCACTTCACTGACTTCAAATCAAATATCCACCTATGTACATGTAGTATGCATTTCTTGCTGTTTCACTTTTGTACAGTTCATTGAATATTGTATTGAAGTTCCTGATGAGGTACACACGCACACGTACATGTACTCCAATGACAATCAAAACGTGAGAATCACTGATATTCTGCCACAGTTCATTCGTCAGTTCGACTGTTGTGATCAGCACTGTATCCGTTCATTACATCCAATAGGATGAGGCTTTAGAGCACACACAGTGTTGTTTTTGATACAACGGAGGCAGAGAGTTGAATTTTTCTGGAGCATTCTTATCACCCAATCAGATCCTCGTTAAATTATAATGAAGAACATACAAATGTTCATGCATCAGACATCATCTACGTGATGCTATACAGCACAGTCCAATCATACACTGAGTGAGTCAACACCGGGTAGGTCTACAAATGAAAATCCTAGCTCTGGCCACGAACAAGTAGTTGAGGATTTATTGTTGTCGGTCTTTAGTCTTGCACTCATTCAACACTTGGATGAAAGCGAAGTCTTTTTGGCGTGTGCTGCACGTTTTGACCTTTGACACCTGTCACATGACCCATGACCTCTCGTCATTCCTCTGGGTAGGGTGCCAAACTTGATACGGACATTAAAACTTCACCTGTTGATAATGGGGTGAACCACTGAACTTTTAAACTTGGGGTTATTTTGGTACTGGTTAATGGCACCCTAAAAAACTTCACCTCGGGCGTGAATTAAAGAACAACTAAAGAGACTGAGAATCCAGATTTCAAAACTTATAAATCTCACACAAATAAACTTGCAATTTATGGTCCTATATTCAAAGTATCAATTTCATAAAAAAAATAAAAAAAACAGCATCATCCAAATGTACCCAAGTTTCAATTTTTTTTCTCCTGTGAAATATCTAGAAATACACGTGTCTATGATTTTCTAAACAAGAAGTCAAAATTGGTCATTTCGTTGTATTTCAAACTTAAACAATGTTTTGCTTAAAGATGTACTGTCCAAACTCTTCGATACATTCAAGTGTTTTTTTTCTCTGAACAACTTTTCAACTTGTATGCTACATTTTAATGAAAACAACAACTTTTTTTCTATATTTCCCTTGCAACCTTGCAATTTAAACAATAAATCTGGTTTCGGGTGAAACTAAAACAAATACATGTACAATGTAGCAGGGATGAGTACATTTTTAAAGGGAAGATACAACATTTGCAAACATCGAAAAACAAAACTACCAAGTTTGTACGAAATACCTTACTAGGATGTTGGTAAATGACAGTCTAAAGCATCCTGTAAAATTATGGCATCTGGTATGAAGTCATTTTCAAGAAAAGTGGTATTTTTGTGTAATTTTCCAACAGTGGTCGGCCGACCACCGTTGGAAAACCTAATTATTTTTCAACTACTGCTCCAAATGTACCTTTTTTTCAATCCAAATTTTGTTTGCTATTGGTTACATGTTCATGAACAGGTGCAGGTACCTTACAATTTTCCGGCATCTGTAAATTGATCCATTTCATCTTTAGTGGAGTCAGGGAACCAGACTATTGGAACATTTTTGTTTTTCTTGATTTATCCAGCATTTTCGAACACAAAACTTCAAACATGTCAGTTTAACAATATTTCATCTAAAATGCTCACACCTCAAATAGTTCATTTCTGAAAATTACAGCAAAAGCCAATGATGTACATGTACATTCCCTTTAAACAGTTGTTTGTTTTCAATCAGCCAGTTTTGCAGGTTAAGCAGAATAAGACGGTAAAGGCTCTGAATCTGTTATGACAAGTCTAATCACTGTAGGTCTAGACTTGCATTTCAATTTGGAGTTGACACTGGACATAAAATATTGAAGACTCTGTGTCTCTTTGTGCGGCTTAGAAAAAACAAGAAAGGAATAAACAAATGCTTGAGTGGGAATGGGGGTGACGGGGGGGGGGGGGGGGGGAGGGAGGGGGCTACACAGAAAAGCTTTTCTGATGACAGTTTCTGTAAGTGAATCCCTTTGTAAGTGAATCCCTACACCCTATTTCCCACTTCCTAGGGTTTTAATGTCAAAAGCCCCGTGTATGAATACTTTAGAAGATGAAAACGTTAATGTTGCATCCGTTGCACCTTCTAGCAAAATGCAGACTTCCATTAAGAAGGATCTAGCCGGATCTGGAATTCTTAAATGTCAGTGTCTCGTTGATCAGAGTCAACCTGGCTGTGAGATCTAGCGAGATTGCCTCGGAATCTCTGATTATCAATGCCCCATACCTATGAAAAAAATATAACAGACAACAAAACTAGGAAGAAGTTCACTGACACAGTTTTTGTTTTGTCGGAGGGATTTTTGTTCCAGGGAGGATGTTGGATGTTGTGATACACGGCCTGAGGGTGCCCTCTTTGATGTCTTGACTAGTCGAGAGAGATCTGAGAGATGATGATTGCTTGGGGATGTTTTCTGGGAGAGTACATGTAAGGAAGTCTTAGAGATGAGGAACAGCTGAAGGTACTGTGAGGTGACAGTCAGACAAACAGGAGGGGGGGGGGGTCGAGTTTGGTACTCCTCAGTTGAGACATCATGGACGATGAGACACTACCATGAGATGAAAGTGAAGCTTTTTGGTAATAGGATGTCCATATTAGCAATCAATGGGCTCCGTGCACAAGTACCCCCTCAACGGTTAAAAAAGGAGAGTTGGGGGAGACCACTGGGGGAACATTCAAACGCATTGTCGACGGTGCCTGACTCTCATGCAGAAACCCAACAGATTTGAGCACATTCAGAATAAAAAAAAAATCATGCGTTCTTCACTCATACACACACGAACCAGTACGCGCATGCGTACTGTTTTATCAGATCTGTGTCCCTCTCACAGGATCTCACGAAAGTACCAGTAGTCACAAAACTCCATCTTCTGATTGTCCAAAAAAAAAAATTTTTTAAATGGTGTCCACATTGTTTACTTACAGTTAATTGCACTATTTTTTAATTTAAGGCAGTGGAAAAAGTATCGACACAAAAACCCACAGTTGAGGCCAAAAAAAAAAAAAAACCAACACTTGAGTGATGTCCAAGAAGTTTGCTGATCCATGTGTGTTGTTTATAAATCTGTTTACAAATCCGATGCATGTAGAAATCAATGCACACAAAATCTAGGAAGGCAACATTTACCTCAAAATGTGAGTAAAGTACAAAATATTAAACCAATCAATTGATCCATGATCCCCCCCCCCCAAAAAAAAGAGAGAGATCAACTTGAGAGGGCAAGACAAAAAAATCTGTTTGAGTACTGGTACAAACATAAAGAAAGGACCATTCGCTATGGTACGAGTTGCCCATAGTACATTGCTTACATTCTAGAATGACTGAGCTACATGTACATGCAATCCACAATGTCCATGTCAGTTTGGCATTTGAAGATACAAGTGGTCATGTCCATTACTGACGGAGATCTCTGGAGATGAATCCTGACTATTTCCTTATCTGTCCCTCACGGCATGACACATCATGCTTTCAAGTGGAGACAACCGTACCGGCTTGCCTTCTAGCAAGCAGGATGATGATTTCCCTCAAAATAGCACGCTGGTCCCTAGACGCTCGGCTAACGGTCTTCGTTACAATTCAGATCAGACTTGACAAAATGGAAAGGACAATGAAAACTGTGGCATTTTGTCTTCTGGTCATTTTGATCATAAATCAATACATGTAGTAAAATTTCAGAATTTGGCAGTAGATAAAAAAGATAATGCCCTGTCTGTACTGATGTCAATCCACATATCAATATAACCTTTTTTTCAGTTTAAGGGTAATGAAATGCTGCCACAGAAGTGAATTTATATAGGCCTATTTACTGAATATTAACTTACATGTAGGCCTTCATGTATTGCATTTATTCGACTACCTATTTACTTGATGAAATAAATGACATTACAAATACTGTAGAGCTTTCGTATCAGCCATCGGATAGAAAAAAAATGTTATTTGATATTATCAAAAGTAGGCAAATTTAAAAAAAAAATGTGTTTAAAAATATGAACTATGATTTTATAGCTGTGTATACCACCACAGTGATTTTGATGATGCCAAAACCTCAAATGTTAATATTCTCAATCAATTCAATGTGTAGTTTCTAAATTTAGACAACAGTCACTTGTCAACCTTGTCACCAGGGCTAATTACAGTCTTGTCAGCGAGTACCAAGCCCATTAAAATTGGGAAGGCCGGGGATGGGGATGAAATTGTTGTGAGTGATGAGAAACTGACAATATCCATCCTGACTGCTGCTTCGTGACAAGAGTTTAATGGTTATCGCTCAATGATGTAAGTAGTTAGAGAGGAGAGGCCCTCAAGGTGTAACATGTAACACATCAACGTTTTGTAAATTATCCAAGACCATTTCATGGAGGCCATAAGCAGTAAGCACAGAAAAAGGCATGCGTACCACTGAGGACAACGTTGCTTAAATCAGTGACGTAACAACAGAAATATCAATGCACGCACATGTACCGTTAGCACATCGGCACAATTGCAGAATACCCCGCCACTCACCTATCCCACCTCGTATCCGGATACGCGGATACGGAGTCACGCTTGGATGCTCAACCAAAACCACACGCGTGTGCCACCCCGTATCCCTGTATCCGCGTATCCACTTCCCGGCACCTACCGTACTTTGGACTTGGACGTTTTTCCCCTGCTCCCCATTCAAATCACGTTGTCTCTGCCTTCGTTATTTTCCAACATGGATATATAGATGCTTCGTTCTCATAAATAATACAGGGAAATAGCGCCCTCTTTAGACCCTCCAGCGCTCAAATCCACCCCGTATATTGTATCCGCGTATCCACTTCCCGACATCTACATGTACTTTGGACATTTCTGCAATATTTTCCGACTGCGTAGCCAGTTATTTTTAGGGGGTAATTTTCGCGTGGCGGGGTATTCTGCAATTACTCCAGCACATCCACCCCATGAAATACTGCTTAACGTTAGCACCATTGTCTGCTAGAGGCCAATTCGGGCGATTCACAATGCAGTGCGCCATCAAGAGTTTGCCACGGAGAGTTCATTTTTTCCAGTGCATTGTGGGAGATGATCGACAAATTCGCAGCGGGGGACATTTGAAATTGTTAGTTTTCCAGTCAGTAGTTTCGTAAGGGTATGATTCGAGTATCTGTTTGCCCTTTTCTTTTTCTTTATATGGTGTTTTTTTTGTAAGGTGTCAGAACGCTATGCCCCAAACAAATTAGCACAAGTTGTCTACTGACACTCATTCAAATGGGCCATGTTTTGTCGACCGTAAACTTGAAAAATAGATTCTCCATGGCAAACTCTTGGTGGCGCACTGCATTGTGAATTGTCCGAATTCCGTAAATTCTAGCTCTTTCTGTACGTCCGACCACATGATTTGACAAGGTCGTTAAGGTGGTAGTACATTTGTTTGGCCTGTAATTGTTTTCTCTTCATTAGATGTCACATACAAAATGTATTAGAAATGTATCACATTCACACTACCAACAGAAGCTACATGTAATTATCAAACTGTCTGATCATGTACATGTACGTCCGAATTTACAGAACTGCCATATAGTAAGCACAAGTTTTCTGCTTACTATTAAGCAGCGCCATGAAGGCATGAACTTGGGCCCCGGTAGAGAGGAAAGACCAACATTTCTCACAAACCCATGAAATATGCTAACTGTAAGCATGGAAGTTTGAGCTACAGTAAGCAAAAGCAGGGATTTTACACTGTAGGCACGCAGAGCTTCGAAAATTGCATGCATACTTGTGCGTATGACAGGTGGCTGAAATATGCAGTATGGAATTGGAGAGACACATAAAAGTGTGCAGTGGGCGGGGCCAATGGCTCAATCTACTGCATTCATTGGTTCATATTTCTGATTAAGTACTACATGTAGTGATGCAGTGCCCTAGGAAGTAGATACATGGGGCTTGCATCCGACATGTTGTTCGTCTTTACAAGTCAGTGAGCGGATTTATCATTGGAAGGGATTTAGGGGAAGCAGAGCCATCAACACCAGAGGGTTTGATTACTAGGAGTGGATGGATTGAATACAGGGATTGATAACGGCAGCGAAAATGCTACAACTCAAAAGTAATGACAGGGCTCTATTTGTTAATTGCCTAATGAGCAAGGGTATGGAACCTGTTCACAAGGCCAAAAAAAAATTCTTTCTGCTTCCAATTACATGGCATTTGAAAATAGGGTAGGTAGGTAGGGAATTTTTTTTTGGCCAATTCTTTATTTGTGTACGATCATATGGAGGCGTCTGCATGTAGTCAAGGGTAAAAGGTAGAAATTGATGGTTTTGGGAGTTTTTTCCTCATTTTTTCAATAAAAAAAATTAGGGTAGGGGCTGTTAGAATAGGGTAGGTAGGGAAACCGGAAGCAGAACTATTTTTTTTGGCCTAAGTACGGTACCCACTCAACGGTTACAAAGGGAGAGTTGGGGGAGACCACTGGGAGGGACATTCAAATGCATGGCTGACAGTGCCTGCCACTCACGTGAAAACCCTTAGGTTCATGGGATAATATTAGTTCTGAGCGTACTTCACACAGAACATGCACAAACCAGTACGCACACACGGTGTGTCCTTCCCACTTGGGTCTTCAAAAGTGGTCACAAAGCGTCATCTACATGTACTGTTCATGCAGAGATTCCGTATTGTAAAACCTTGGCTTGCAATTGCGTGCTTGTTTGCATAAATCATCAACTTATCAATGTTAATTCAAGTGGGAGTGTGATTATAATATTGTGATGTATGTAACTCAAATCAAATATAGAACTTTGACAATAAACTTGCTATGCCATATTGACTGTGTTAAATTACATTATATGGTCAGCCATTGAGAAAGAGTTCTATACTTGGACATTGTTTGACACCCTGTGCACAAACCTATAAGACTGGTCTGAAAATTCCAAGTGTTTTCTCAGTAAATGTGTCAATATTTTCCCTGCTAAATATGACTTTTTTAGGACATTATTGCTTTCTGATGGCTGATAGGACACTGCAGGGAAAAATTAGTGATATGGATATCACTCATTTTTATGGAATTCTTCCCAGCCATTGGATATTGTCGAGTCATTCACTATATTTTCTTATCAAAAATAATTTTTCCTCCCTGTAAAATTGTGTACTGTTGTGGCATTCTGAAAATTATCCACAGACTTTGACAATCTGCATACTGTGCTACCGTAATTTTCGGAATATAAGCCGCGGCTTATACGTTGAATTTGCCCATGAAAATGTTTACTGCGGCTTATACACAGGGCGGCTTATACGCCAAGCCTTGAAGAATAAAAAATAAGATTCACGTGTATTTAATGTACTGGTACAAGAAGAGATGTGTTGCTGAAATGAATTATAAATTAAGAAAGTCATTAACAAACCGAAACCACGTCTCACGTAAAGGTACCGAGCGGTAAAAAGTACGGTGATGAAAGCTGTCTTCAATACTTGCGACCAGCCGGCCGTACGTGATACTGGTACAGTGCAGCAGCGATCGATATGCAGCATGCTTTCCCCCAGCGGACCACACCATTTGTGGTAATAAAGGGGTGTTTTTTCTTGGGAACAATAATTACCAATATTTCCGCTGTTTAAAAAAAAAGAAAAAAAGACGACTAAAATGTTTATGGCGTTCGAAACATTTTTTATTACATAATCAGTTGTTCAACGTCACAATATATTTTGTTTTTTTGAAATGTATTCAAGAAACGATGTAAAACTCAAAAGAGGGACTAAATCACCCCTTACAAAATTAATGAATTCGTCTATTAAAATGTCCGCTTCGTTTCGACTATTTCCGAAGAAAGTTACGATCGAAACTTGAATTTTTATCGCAACTACTCGTTAGTAATCGCAACAATTTGATAAGTTTTGAGGTAAAAACGGACCTGTTTATTCTTAAGACAAAACAAATCAGCATCTGTTGCCACAAAGCAAGATTTGTAGCGCTCCAGTCCGACAACACACGGTGGGTTTCATACTCTCTCACGTGCTGTGGGAAAATGTTGTCATTCACCGGCGTGCGTGGCGCAGGCTGCCGGGCTATGACGGGGCAGCCGGCAGCAGTTCCCCGTGTTTATTTCTCAACAATTCCCATATTTGTTTGTAAAAGTATCGATTGTAAATGATTTGATATAACTTTTGTGGCCCTTTTAATAGCATCTGTAGTGTAAATGGAACTGGTTCAGAGCATTTTGACTAGAATTTGGAGGCCTTACAAAATTGAAACCGCAGCGGTTGGTGCGGCTTATACGCCGGTGCGGCTTATACGCCGACTTCAAATCTTAATTTGCAGATTTTTGCGTGCTGCGGCTTATACGCCGCGCGGCTTATATTCCGAAAATTACGGTATATGTTGTTCATTTTTGACCGAGTTTTCCCCCTCCAATTTCATCCTCTGCTTTCTCCAATACAATTACAACTTGACCTTGCATTGCCATATGATTATTTAATTCTGAAATGATGACTTTGTTGGTGATGTCCAAGACTAAATTAATTCAGGGGTTATAGCACTGTAATCTTGACCTGCATTGTGTATTGTAGATCCAAACAAATAATTGGCGGTAAGTGTAGATGCGGGTTTTTATTTTTTATTCCGTCCTGTTTTATGACAGATAAAACTCCACGCGGCATTGTCTCCTTTGATCATTGATCCTCGACATTTATGGCAAGGTCAACAATATTTATAACTGGGAGTGCTTGACGAAGGTGTCAGACGACACACAAATATTTGGGGATTTATCAAAGGAAAAACAAAATCTGTGATGCATGAAAATATTGATGGAAAAAAGGGAAAATATGCGTTTGTCATGGTGGATGGTGTCAAACTGAAAACGAAACTGAATTGAAAAAAAAAGGAGTTAAAAAAGGGTGTGAAGTGGTTACCGAATATTTGAAGGTTTAGTGAATGGGAAAAAACCCAAAACTGTTTACTGAATGGAAAAAAAACTCTACATCTATGGAACCACGATGCATGAATATACCAAAAGAGCACAATAGGAAAAATATGTGTGTATATGTCATGGTAGATGGAATCTTTTCAGATATTTTTTATTTATTTATAGAAATAGATCTGAGTTGTTTAGATCACTCCAATACATATATGTTTGTACATCAGTTTAATAATCTGGTACTGAAACAGTTTTAATCTCGCTGACTTTTATTTGTTTAAAAATCTAATGTCTTTTGTATCTTTTCTAGTTCCACTTCCTAAATGTAATACAATGTAACAAAAATGTGATACACTGTAATACACTTGTAATAAATTACTAGAATCATCAATGGATGTTACAATTTCAAGATCATGGTACCAGTAAGTCAAACAGTGAGGGATCAAGGATTCTTCAGACTTTGGTGGCCAAGGTGGGTCAACAAGTTAATGGAAGTAAACACTCTTTACAAGTACAGTCAGCAAGTAGTCTGCATTTGTTATGGTCTAGTAAACAACATGGTCTAGTAAACAACATGGTCTAAAATCTTCAACTAAGAAAGTTCATTTGTCACAGCATGAGGGCAGTATTTCAGTTTGTCAGATAAGGCCATAGAGAAAACTCTTTATCAACAGAGGGCTCACTTTATCATTTGCAATGCTGCAATATACTGAGTTAACAATAGACGGAGAGCAAATTGATAATAAAATACACATCAAAATGACATAGATGAGGATTATACTGGCTTTTCCATGATTGTCTGTGAGGTCAATAATTATTTGAAGGTCACAAGCATTTGTAGTGTTTTCCAAGTAAATAATAGGTCAATGTTGGAATTCAACCTTTTTTTGGATAAAGGGATGGTACATGTACATGTATGTTCTTGGGGTTAGGGTTATCATTTTATGTATGGTTCACTTTATGTTAATAATTTTATGTACATGAAATATTAACATCAACACTAACATCGGAACAATGAGAAACAAAATGTTCTAAACCGGGCGGGCATCCACACACACAAGGTGTATTCAGCATTCCACCAGCACATGTGTAAATAGGTCTACACATGTTATTCAACAATGTGACTACATTTTTGTGTGCTTTGAGTGACTGAATAAATACAGTAACCCTGTTTTCATCCTTGGCAGATTTTGCATGCACAACCTCAGCAAACAAACACAATATTGCCTGTTAATCCGCCCACCTTACTGCATGGGAGGCTGTCCAAACACTATGTTTAAGGGATTACAACCTGCAAATATGACCGAGTGTTGGCTTGATCAGAGTGGGAGTTGAGGGTTTATGTTCGAGAGAATGCACCCATGTGGGCTCGAATTGATAATATTTGGGAAGATTATTAGGAAATAGAATAGGAATGTTCACACAACTTGCTGCTTTTCACATAATTACACTAACCCTAACCTAACTCAACCCATCAAAGTTCAACAGCAGATTTTGTTTAAATCTGTTGGGATAGGTACAGTACCCCTAAACTGATGGTCTTTTACACTGGGGTTGGCATACACATGTACCGGTACCTCCGGAAACTAAGTCCAACAGTGTGTGTGTGGCAATTTCCCATGTGGGCATTGGAATTTGCCAGAATGGGTATGGTTCCTAGTAAATTAGGCTGGGGAGTTCGGGTAATCGGGTTAATCAAACCGATGGAGCTCTAGTCGTCATTCCAGTCACATGTTTCTGTTTGAAATGCTCTTCAAACACATGTGTGCTACAACCTCGACATGTTTAATTCGGCACGCCCTTTCCTACAATACATGTACCTATCCCCCTTACTGTGGATTATTTTATTATTAAGTGTCTGAAATTATACTCGTCCACAGACAAATAATAAGCCATGCAGCAAATGAATCCACTGCACACCGCAAGCATCATCGAAAGATCAAAGCAGAAATGGGACACAACAATGCACAAAATGGGAACAGAGTAACATCTATGCTATCATTATTTGTCATCCACTCATGATGCCCAACATTAAGTATCTACGTATGTAGTGGGTTATGGGGTTAAGGTGAAAGGTACATGTTGTAAGCCTCACTGTGTAGCAAGAACAAAACAATAGGTTGTTTTGCAAGCAGCGTGAAACTTGGTAACCCTTGAGTGTGTGGCTTACATGCTGAATAGGACCGAATGTCAGGGACAAGGTGCAAATTATCCAGTGTATCATCTCACTCCTGTAACCCTTTCCCTGTTGATCTTATGTTAGTCTGTTGATCTTATGTTAGTCCGTAAGTCTTTAAATTTAGATTTTTTTTGACATAAAGGTTGTAAATATGTATTCAAAGGATAACATTTGCATCGGGGAGATTCAAATTCATTGCTGAGTTTGGCCTTTGCCGACGTATTTTTATAAACACTGTAATTTAGATTCCAACCAGCCAGCTGGCCCCAGCAAGCTTGGTGGTCGAGTGGTAAGACTTCTGCACTAGAAAGCAGGAGGTCATGGGTTCGAGTCCCACCTGAGCAAGCTTGTGAATTTTTCTCGCAAGCCCTCAGATTACACTGCCTATCCCGAAAGCCCAAAATTTAATATTAATATGTGTACATGTTGTATTGTCTTTGAAAATCAATGTTGCTGGCCCAATTACTTGTATTATGTTTAACATTTAGACCTATATTTGTTTCAACTGTTTAACATTTAAAACTGAACAAAATATTAATCAATTCCCTGTGTTCTCTGCATTGTCTAATCATAATAATATGAAAAACTGACACCTATTGTGCAACAAATTATGTGAAATATAT
Organism: Patiria miniata; assembly: GCF_015706575.1. Taxonomy (NCBI): domain Eukaryota; kingdom Metazoa; phylum Echinodermata; class Asteroidea; order Valvatida; family Asterinidae; genus Patiria; species Patiria miniata. The sequence continues at coordinate 8,456,267 of NW_024037061.1, forward strand.
CGCTAAATTCACCTTGGATTCTTGATTTGTTTTGCCTTTTAAGTCTTTTAGATCTCATCAATTTTCCTATCAACATAACCCACTTTTCAAGAATACCTAACAATAAAGAGATATAGGCCTAAGTCACTCTAATTTCAAGTCCATTATTTTGTTATTAATGGCTAAAAAAGTGGAGAATCATATCAGAAGTGGCCTCTTTGTGGTTACAGAAAAAATAGAACCCATCATAAGAATGACGATAAGTTTTTTCGTTAAAAAGTGGAAATTGTAAAAAAGAACTGATTTTAGTTTTGGACCCTGACCCCATTACAAAGATATTAAAATCAGGACAAGCATCATTGCATTGTTTACTGTTATAATTAATCAAAACTTCCCAATGATGGGAGAGACTACACATACTGCACAGAGTATTCAATCTGATAAACTGGAGATAAGCTTAAGGTCTCCTAACCCTAAGATAACCTTCAGTTAAAAAAATGCGAACGGAGAAAAAACTTCACAAGTTCACATACATAAATAGTTTTCATACTGTAGTAAAATTGCTGCTTATCAAATAGGATGACATTTATTTAAAGTCCTGAAAACAAGTTGAAAATAATGTTTTACCGTCTTTGAAACTTCCAAGTGGGCCCAGCAAACATTCTTTCCTTGCCTTCCACCTCTATGGCCCGGGTTCGATTCCTGCCCTGGTCCACATGTGGATTGGGTTTTCAGTCCCCACCTGATTCCATGGGTTTCTTCAGAATCAGAATTTTCTTCTGGAGTACGAGCACCTTGCCATGAGTACACGTGAATTGCCATGAGTACAGGTTACGGTACTTTGCCATGAATACGAGAATTTTGTCTCTGAGATATAGTTCCATGGACGGCTATATTCCGTACGCTTGTCTCAGCTTCGGAGCTTGATTTGAAGACAAAACAGCACTACACTAGACTTACACGCTAACAACAGTGATTTAGGTGACTTGTAGTCAAATTTAGCATAATAACACTATTCTTGCGATTTTTAAACTGATTTTTTTCACCACATGGTTGAAGAGCTATACTTTACCACATCATAAAATAAAAAAGTTCAAATAAGTTACAATGTAAGTAAGAAGTTAAAATTCCTGTTAGAAGTACATGTACATGTAGGTTTCCTTCTTTTTGCACCACCCTGTATACATTAGTTGCGAAGACCCGAAGCGACTGGAGCAAAGATTAAGTCAGCACGCATGAGTGGCAAAGCCATGAGGCCTTTCCCAACTTGATTTTGTTGAATTATTCATAGTTTTTATGCAAATAAGAAGAGTGCTAAAGGTTAACCAATCACAACACGGATTTTGCCTTGTCACTTCCATTTTTAAAAGAAGGGTGAGTAAGGAAAATGTAAGAGCAAATAACTGTAAGGTCAGATGAAAAATAATTTCATACACTCAAATAATTTCTTGAAATACTTTTATAAGTAAAGTTAAAATAAGATAATGTAAGAAAAATTACGCGATCACGATCTCGTGGAAAAATACCGGTAGACTCGCATTTTTTGTTTTTAAATTTTGTGCAAGCATCCGGGCGCGTCGACGCGTCCGGGTAGTAGCCACCCACGCACGAAAAGTCTGATGATTGGTTGGAATTTTTGAGGTAGCAAAAAAAAAATCGAGATTATAAAGAAAAACATAAGAATTTCTCGACAAGTTAGAAAAGGCCCTCGTGGCTTCGCCACTCGCATGTGCGGTCTCCATCTCCAGTCGCTTCGCGGTTTTGCCGCTTTGAATGCGGGCAAGTTCAGCCACGATGGCCTTGGTGAAAGGCTATGTATACATACATGTGCAAGCACACATAATTTTAAGCGTGACATCGTTTGCAAAGAGAACTTAACAAAAACATTATTTTCAATAAAACTGCAGTATGGAAACAGCGGCATGCTCTACCATACATGTACACACCCAACCCAATCATTTTGTTGTTTGAACACTTTGCCAAGAAATAAATGACTTTATGGAACGTTGAAAACAGGATGCCATCATCATAAAAACACATAAAAATCAATCTTCTTATCTCATGTCAATGATCAGTTTAACAATACCAGGCCTGCCCACCAACTGGCAAGATTCTAATAGAGCGCCAAGTCACAAAGGTTAAAGCAGTATACACTCCAGCAAGTAACAAACCATCTAGCGTTGTTATGATGATCAAAAGAGATAGCATATACCGCCTAATAACGATGACCACAACACCAAATAAGCTGGATAACAAACACACTAGTTCATGAAAAATAGTTGGAAATTAGAGACCGGTATTTCAAAAGATTTGGGGGGGAAAAAATGTGGGTGACAGAGCAATGTTTCGGTGTTGATCTATGGCAGGGAGTTGGGGGTAAAGTACAACCGACCAATGCATCCATTCCTGAATGCTGACTTCGTGCATGATAAATCAATACATTTCAAAAGAGAGTTTGATTAATGTCAATGTTTATCAAACCAATGGAATGCCTGCAACACACAAAGAAATCTTCTAAATCTTCTAAATAATAAGTACTAAAAAACACACATTCCTATCGCCACATTGTAAAGTCTAAGACTTTCTGCAGAAAAAACAGTAACTGGGATTGGGATGGCTCTATGGTTTTGTGATACTGCTGATTTTGGAACATTGCTGATAAGTTGCATGCTTTGTAACAAAATACATCTAAATACATCATTTTAAAATTGTTGTTATCATTATTCTGCAATTCCTTAACCAGTTAATGCCGGAAGACACTTGTAAACACGATGACAATATACACCTGGGTAAATCATCAAGTTTTTCCTGAGTCTCCGGCAGTGGACATGAGTACCCCAGTGGTTCCCATTGGTTTTGTACATACCATGTTTTGATCTTGAACTTGGCTGTTGTATACGGCCTGTATTCGTAGCAAATATCGCTCCATGGTGGGGCCTCAGGGTGTTCCAAAATATGAAGTAACGGTGAGAGGTATGGTACAAATACTGTTCAAGTGTCAGTATTTGTGGCGTTGCACTAAAATTTAAAATTTGGCTGATACATGTACATGTAGATCTTGCCTTTTTTCAAAAATGGTGTTTTGGGCCAAAAATTATGCCGGCGGCAAGTGCTTAACAGCTCTTTGTCGCCACATACCGGGTATGTGAAACCAAGTTCAAGGACCAAGAAACTACATGAAATGGAGTCGCATAGCCAACTTCACATCTATAATACCGGTACAGCAGTTCCATGGTAAAAGGACGGAAAGAGGTGTTGAAATTACCATTTCAATACTTGATTTTGAAATTTTGCCAAGGATAAACCCACCTTTCCTTTCTCAATAAACGGCTTAAAGATGGCCAAGTAGTCGTCTTGATCTTCCCCATGACTCCTTGCTCCTTCCGAAGCCTCTCTGGTGGGATAACAACATCCCTCCGTACCACTCTTCATATCCTCTGCAGCCATGACTCAGTAACATTACCCCACGCTGACTGTATGCACCATACCCCACCAGACTCCATGGGATAGAATTACCGCCATAATTAAACTTTTTTATCCACAAAATCCTACCACTCGCAAACTTCCATGGACAACTTGGCTGCTACAGCGATACGCAATAACACAACTCCACTTCTCATTGTTGACTGGTTTCAGTGGAATGAGATGCGTAGAGGATCAGAGCACAGAAACAATAGAGTTTGTAGAGTCGCCATGATGCACTCCAGTTTAGACATGGACTTTTGACGAGCACGGCCGAGTCGTTTGTCATGCTAATCAGACCGTGGATCAAAGCCAGCTAGATTGCAGCTAAGACTGAATCAACACGAGGCGGTCTGAGTGTACTAGGAGTAGGACTGTAAACATATTTGCTTTTGCGGTTGAAGAGTGATTTTTCTCTTCATAATAGCCGGGTCAAGCGACACGGGAGTCATAGGATACGCTGGCTTTGAAAGTCAGCAGTCAACCATTCTGCACACAACTTTGAAAATTGTTTGCTTCCATCCAAAACGTTTGTCCTTAAAGTGTTAAGTTGTCTTTTTTTTTTAGTTACATGTATGCAGCAAATTTTCAGTACCTGATCACTTTAAACCGCAGTATATCAAACGTTTCTATTGGGTTCATTAGTCAAATGTCTACTTTCAATTCACAAACAAAAGTTTAGAAAGGAGTAATAATTGTTTCAACGGCTTAGTAAATCACAGACGGTTAGCCAATATCAACTGTTTTCAGATCACTCCAAGTTGGATAAATGTTTACGTAAGGGAAACAGCAACTGAGCGCAGGGCAATGCGGGGTCATCAGGAAGCCAGTAACTGGGCATGACCCGTCTAGCTATTTTTGGGTTTAATCTTCTTAATCTCAAGACCCACCAGTGAGATGTCTGTCTTCACTTTTGAATACATAATTTCAAAACTATCAATTCATCTATATTTTTTGGAAAAGAAAAGTGGAGATTGTAACTCAAGGTCATGCAGTACGAAAAAAAAATGAGAAAATTCAGCGAATTATGTGCATCATAAACATGTCTTGAAAAATGGATGGGCAATGAATTCATATATATACAAAATGAATGTCTGTATGATGTTTGAATTTAATATTTGAGAAACGTCACTTCCTCATAATGCAACAATTGAAATGAACAGACAGACGAATATGTACCAAATTCCCAACCTTTCCAACCATACACGGCATTGAAAAAGAGAATCAATCATTATGCTCTATTTTGGGTACACTCCAAACTGACAGCTTGACTAACAAATGTTGCCTTTGACACTTGACGGGTCTGTAAGTTGAATATGCTACAGGCAAGTAAAATACACTGTTTATTGTCCCTGGAAAGTACCGGTACAGGTTGGTGCCCAAAACTCCAGGCTAGGGGGAAAAAAAATATTCAAAGAAAGCCTTAAATTGCAAGCTAGTAAATTGCTATGGAACATTATGTAGCATATTTCTTTGAGAAAAAGCGAGATTCAATGGATTGGCGAACAGTCAAAACAAAAGGCAATGGTTCTCGGCGATTCCAGTATTTCAATGAGCTTGTGTGCAAAACTGCTGCATGGCATTCCGGAAAATCAAACTGACTTCATTTGCCCGCTGGTTAGTGACAGGAAAGCTTAAGTCTTAAGAGCAACAGACGTCTTTTCCTTGAAGGCATACATGTATTATGAACGTTCTCCGTTCAGGCCATGATATCCAACCAGACATATCCATTGGAAACAGAAAACACTATCAACGTCCCGGGACTCTATTATGAGCGGCTTTTTTCGCAGGTGCACAATGCATAGCCACCGGCAGCTTTTAGCACGCTGAGGCAAAATATACAAATCTGGTTACTGACACTCCGCTAACAATGCCAACACAAAGACCCAAGGAGAAAAGGCTCCGTTGTGTATATAAACTGATTACAAAGCAGTTAAAGCGCAATAGGAATGTGGTATAAACACTGGCGATGATTCACAAAATATGCAGTGAAAGAAGTTAATTAATTTAGGGTGACAGGTGTTGGGACTTTTGGGGATTCCCTTGCTCTCTTGTTGAACAACGCTTATTTTTTTTTGCCTATTCACACTTATGTCAAATGTGTTCACCTGCAGAAGGAAACTCAATTTGTGCTCTAATGCAGCCATACCGGTACCTGGGTGTTTTTGTAAGGCCTGCACAAAAAGCTAGGAACAAAGAAAAAACCTAAATGTTTTCAAATTAAAAAAAAAAAAAAAAAAAAAAAAAAATCATCTTATGGATACTAAAATGTTTTAACAAGAAAATATTTCATGACGTGTGTTTGGGTAGAGGGGGTACCGGTAGGCCTAAATGGGGATTTTTTTATTCCTTCTTCAAAGGAAAACAATGGGACAGAAACTCTGGATAAAGAAAACAACTTTAAATTTTCTTATAAAATATCAGCATTTCCACCATCTTTTAAATTCCTTTCCAACAATTCGTCTACCAGAGCTACAGGTACTGGTATATCCATCACAACACCCCTCAATGGCCTGAAGGCCCAGAATGTGTGTCAATGGGAGGGGGGGGGGGTAGGACTTAACACATAACAGTTAACTTGACTCCATTATCAGTCAATTACTGACCTAATCCCTTAGCTGATCAATCAGATTAACACCTGATCAATGAATGGAGTAACAAGGTGTAAATGTGAATAGCAGATTATAAGACCATAAGTGTTAACTGCTATATAATGGAGCAAGTGTTGATAAAAACTAGATAAGGCATGCCGCCATGCCTAGTAATGGTGGTCCATGAGTGCACAAAATTCTATTCAATACGGGCGATTCCCGATTCAGTGCGCCACCAAGAGTTGCCACTTTTTTTTGCGGTGTATTTTGGGAGATGGTCGACAAATTCAATGGTGCGGGACTCTTAAATTTGTTAGTTTGGCTGGTCAGTTGTTTCGTCAGCATTTGATTCAAGTATGTTTTGTGTTCTTTTCGTTTTTATCAAGATGGTGTTTATTGTGAGGTGGTTGAATGCTATAGCCCGATCTATCAAAACCTTTTTCAACTTGTCTACTGACATTCGTTCAAATAGGCCATGTTTTAGTGGACTGTAAATTTGAAAAAATTGACTCTCCGTTTCAACCTCTAGTCTTGGCCAACACAATGGGCCAGAGTAAGCCCATTCACAGTCTATCAATTCATAAAACCATTTCCAATGTTTGATACAATAAACAATGTTAAAACTATATCTATTAAATGTCCATCTACTTGAATTGTGATTTTAAATGTGTTTCATCTTTATTTTTCCACACAAGAATATATTCCACACAATACAGTGGTTGTTGGCTCAGTCAAGGTTGTTTCCCCACAAAGAAGAGTTAGGACGCCCTCTATTGGTAAAACACAAACAACAATTAAACACAGTCACCAAGGCAAGGGTTGTGCATACATTGTCACACAACTCTGGGCCCCATGCACAAAAGGTTGAATTGGAAGCTATAAATAATGACAGCAAGAGCTACAGTGCCATAGATCACGGCTCCAATTTCGTGGATAGCCACCAAATCTATTGGACTGGTAGGACCACTTGAATTTATTGGGCAAAAGCCGATTCTCTGCGGTTGAAAGAACAGGATATCTTAATACAAGGTCATTGGATGAATAACAATAAATATCCATGGGGCAGTCCTTGGGCCAGCCATGGACATCTTATTTAGGCTACAAGTTCAAGTTGTCAAACTTTAAATCTTGAAAGTGTCCCTAGGTACTTATGTTTTTGATGACATCAACATTTTACACTGACGTACTTCATTTGTCTGCCTTTTGTAAACTTACACAGGTTGAACTTTTTAATAGCTCCATGATCTTATAGTTGAATCCTATGACTTTTGTGCACTACACAAGTTGGATCTTGTCTTGTTAATGGAAAGCATTACTTAATATAACATTTTAATATTAATATTTTTTTCGGGGGGAGGGCCGGGGAAGGGGAAATAATAGGAAAACCCAAAGAATGGTTTTTTCAATTGTAAACTTATTTTAAAAAGAAATTGTACGATACAAAATTGTGTACATCAAACAAAAAGTATGGCTATCTCGCCGACAGTGCACATAAATAGCTCTCACGCAGAATGTCTGACATCATATAACGTAAGTAGCCAATGAGAGAGTGCTAGTGGACCGTGTTGGAGATGCTAGCCAATGCAACATACCAGGTGTTCATAAATGACACGCAGATACCATTGTGTACGACACTACAGAGAAGCAACCAATCAGTTAGTGCCAACACACATTGTGTGAAACAATTAGCTATTTTCCACCGCGCCATTGCAATTGGCACACTAACTATACTAGAGTACAAATGAAACAAAGTAAAATTTTCACACAGAGAGCAGCGTGGGTCTTTGAGTTAATACCCAACAAGTTTCGGGTCAAAGATTTTCTAATGATATCTCCTCCGATTCAAAGAGTGCAAAATATATTTGTGGATGCAGGTCCTGGTCATAAAATATCGCAATAAAAAGTTACACAAAGACGAGCGAGGGCTTGGGAGATTGGGAAACGTTCCACAGGAGTGTTCCGATTGTGAGAGTGAATCTGTTATGGTATTCATCATATTCTAAAGTTGGAATATAGTTCTACTGGTTTTGATATCATTGTGTGCTAAAGGAATGCAAGGATTAGTTCGAGCAGTGGATTTCTTTGCAGTGTAAGCCATGATGAATGACCATGCAAGTTCAGGATCAGTTCATGCGGTTCACAACCAGTTCAAAAAGAAAAAAATAATACTTTTTTTTTTATCTAATGACGTTGATCAAGTAAACAACTAGCCCATATATGGACTCCATCTGCCACACACTGTACTGCGATGGAGTCTAATGGAAATAAACATTCCCCCAAAACATGGGGGAAAAAATTGAGGAGCAATTTCTCAAACTCACTGATGTGAAATTGCTCAAATTCACCATATAGGTAACTATGTCATGTAACTTAAAATCCTGCAATATTTATTTTGCCACAATTTGAACTGTTCTCTCTCAATATTTAAGAAATTATATAACCCATTGATCAATATAATCTTCAATACCTAAACTTGTGCATGCATGATTACATAATGCGTTCACAGCATCCACATCATAAATAAAGCGTACTGCGAGCCCAGTTCATGTTTAACCCTAACCTTCCCAAATCCACCAAAATGTTCTTTACAAAATGGAGGATTTTACAGCGTTGAAGCTATGTATACACCAAAATTGTGATTTTGATTTTCAAGTATGCACTGTGTCAAGGTTTTAGGCCGGACCTTGTGTTGTTTACACTCAGCTGTGCATAAATTTAGGCCTACATGTACATGTACATGTAGATTATACTTGAAAACCTCCAGGATGTCACTAGCTCTGCCTCAACCTATTAACAGTGTTTGTTGGCAAATTTTGAAGGATTGAGGCAGTGGTCACCCCTCCAAGGAACAAATTTAAGAAATAACGGAGGATTTTGGAGGATTGAGGTTGCATCCAATTTTTACCTGGAGGCAGTTGGAGGAATTTGCAGGATAGAGGATGCATCCTAGCAAAAAGGACAAGGAGGTTTAAAGAAAAACAAACGTTGCGGTGATAAAGTGAAGGATGAACCATTTGTGCCACGTTTCAGCAGTTTCACCGGGGTAAGTTTTGAGAAATTTCTCCCTGGTGTTTACATTTGAATGGACGTGTAGCTGAGAAAAAGTCCACTTTACGTGAAACCAGGAAACACTGAAGAGATCGGGTGGGGCTACACATGGTACAGACAAGATGATTTGTACAAGGAACTGATCTTTACCAATGACCCTTTTAAGATCACAGAATTTTGTGTTGGTTGTGAAATGTTACCCTTAATTCTATCCTGATTTATCGCTTCTTTGAACTCAGCAACACATTAGATTCTGTAAATGAGAATGGTGTACGTGCAATAAAACATGAATGCACATTTTTTTTCCCCTTTCCATTACAGCTTTCTAATGTTGGGATTGTAGAGAATCTCAAAAATGTTATTAATTACGAAAACACCACGATTATTGAATATGTTTTTAATATGATAGGGGCCTACAATTTTTTCAATATGTTTTTTCCACTGAGGTATATAAGAGAAGAAAAACTTTAGATAATATTTGAATGTTTAGGCCCTACATATTGAAAGTGGCAATAAGTATAAATTTGCGGTTGAACCGAGTGATACAAAATCTCATCTGTGAGTTGTGTGGTTCTGAAAAGAAACCACAGGAAACTCAATGTCTGGAAGCATTCTCTGCCAGTCGTCAAGAGTCGTACCAATCGCTTTATACCTAATTTGGCCGATGCACATACCGGTACATATGTTAATATTTTCTACCAACTAATTGAAGCCCAATTCTGAACAGAGAGAAGTTTTCACAACAAGGACAAATGCCATGTAATGTTACAAAAATGAGCCTTTTCAAATTGTCATAGCCACATTCCGCAGCCGGAAAATAAATTTAAAACATGAAGAAGTCCGTACTAGTGACACTGTGAAGAAATGTAGCAAATACGGTATTGTTTTGTTCTTATTGGAATATCGAACTGACCCTAAATATGCCCAGAATGCACAACATATTAGCATGCATCACTTCACTTCAGTAAACCCAGGGGGTGTCTGGGTAACCATTTCTGTTTTCAATTTGGATAGTTTGAAACCAACTCTTTGGGTTTTCATGTCAAGTGAATCATTTGGACCTTCATTTTTATACACATAATTATAAAACAAAACAAAGTTTGAAGAAAAAAAGTTGCTTACAAAATGCTTATTAAAATCACGACCTCAATCGCCAAGAGAAAAAAAAGTGCACTTCGAACGTTGGGGAAAAAGTCAAGAATTGTACATTTCACATTCCTCATAACAATCAACACTTTTTAATCATATTAGCGGCGTTTCGAAATCCAACAATACGACACAAGAGCAGAAGTCACCACACTGGAATGGAACGCAAAGGGAAGGGACACTTTCTGCCGGGAAGTTCACTATAAATCCAAAGTTCCAAACGGCCCAAAACTGAACAATAATAATAATAAGTCTACGTGCTGACGTGATTCCCTATAGGATAAACAGCTTTGACAGGTCGACCCAAGCTGCCTCTACAATGGCCTTTTCAGATCAGTCGCTGAAGCATTCTAATGAAGAACCAGTGGTTTCAACTCCCGAAAAAAGTCAGTCATTTCTTCTAACAATGGGCCCTTCCACAGCCTTTGAAGGTCACATAAAGTGTGGAAGAATAACTTTCGAGCTCTCCTTTTGCTTTCGGAGCGTGACAAAACCAAGTATTTTTTTTCTGGGGGGGTCGGTTGGTTAGGGATAGCAATGTGGGTCTAGCCATGTGCTCATAAAACGCGGGGTTAAAGTGTAGTTGATGTTCTGTAGGAGACTATTCTTGTGGGAATTCTATGGCACGTAAGGTGAGAGCTCTGACATGTATGGAAATGGAGATACAATTGGTCTTGGGTGCAAATGTATGGCTCACTCACTCACACAAAAAAGGCAATAAAAATATACGCCTGCAGAATTTGCTTGCTGGTACATGTATGTACTTTGGCTGTTTATACGAAGTGACAAGTTAAGTGTGGGAAAGGATAGGAAATTTGTCTACATGTACTCGAAATTTGTCTACTTTGAAAACGGTGATGCATGGGAGCTCCTGTTTTTTCAATTAGGCAAATCAGATTACAATTGAAACATCACAACACCATGTCAGATAATATACTTGCTAACGAGACAGGGACCGAAGGCAGTAACCTTATATACAATTGTATCGTGTTTCTTGTGTACTTTTCATATTTGTTATCCATTCTAGGCTCGTGTTAACTGCAAGTCATAACCCGCAAAATCCAATTAGAATGACAGTGAAGTGTAGAGCCAGCAGAATCTAACAGCTGGAATGGGATGAATTTGTTCTGGACTGATCAACAGACTTCAATAAAATTCCTCCACTGTTAAATATTGTTGGACAAAGAATAGTTAGGCCTCCCCCCCCAAAAAAAAGTTCTGCTTCCGGTTTCCCTACCTACCAAATAGCCCCTACCCTAATTTTTTTATGGGAAAAATGAGGGAAAACAAGTCAGGTGTGTTTACAAACACAAATGCCCCGCAACCGTGACTGTTTCCATGACATAACACCACTCAAACATCAACTTACATGTACCTTGGTCAAATGGAACGTTCATTGACAGCATCAGTGTCTTCTGTAGGTTTTATATGAATTAATCCCTAATCCCTATGATCTCAGAATAAATACAAGATTTCTATTGTTTTAGCCACTGTGACCTTGACCCTTGACCTTTCGACCCCCAATGCGATAGGCTTCTTAGGATTGCCAAGGACAATCCACAAACCAAATTTGAAATTCATATGTAAAGTATATCTCAAGTTATCACGCTGACAAAATTTCTTTTGTTTTTGCCACTGTGACCTTGACCCTTGACCTTTTGGCCCCAAGTGCAAAAGGCTTCTTAGAATTGCCAAGGACAATCCACAAACCAAATTTGAAGTTCATATGTAGAGTATTTCTCAAGTTATCGCGCTGACAAAATTTCTATTGTTTCAGCCACTGTGACCTTGACTCTTGACCTTTTGGCCCCAAATGCAAAAGGCTTCTTAGAATTGCCAAGGACAATCCACAAACCAAATTTGAAGTTCATATGTAAAGTATTTCTCAAGTTATCGCGCTGACAACATTTCTATTGTTTCAGCCACTGTGACCTTGACCCTTGACCTTTCGGCCCCAAATGCAAAAGGCTTCTTAGGATTACCAAGGACAATCCACAAACCAAATTTGAAGTTCATATGTAAAGTATTTCTCAAGTTATCGCGCTGACAACATTTCTATTGTTTCAGCCACTGTGACCTTGACCCTTGACCTTTTGGCCCCAAATGCAAAAGGCTTCTTAGAATTGCCAAGGACAATCCACAAACCAAATTTGAAGTTCATATGTAAAGTATTTCTCAAGTTATCGCGCTGACAAAATTTCTATTGTTTCAGCCACTGTGACCTTGACCCTTGACCTTTTGGCCCCAAATGCAAAAGGCTTCTTAGAATTGCCAAGGACAATCCACAAACCAAATTTGAAGTTCATATGTAAAGTATTTCTCAAGTTATCGCGCTGACAAAATTTCTATTGTTTCAGCCACTGTGACCTTGAACCTAGACCTTTCGGCCCCAAATGCAATAGGCTTCTTAGGATTACCAAGGACAATCCACAAACCAAATTTGAAGTTCATATGTAAAGTATTTCTCAAGTTATCGCGCTGACAAGATTTGTCCGGACACACACACACCCACACACCCACCCACCCACCCACCCACCCACCCACGGAAGGACAAGGCGGAAACAGTATGCCCCTTCGGCTTCGCCGCGGGGCATAAAAACACCCAAAACCATCAATTTCTACATTTTACCCTTGACTACACGCAGACGCCTCCATATGAAAGTACACAAAAAAAATTGGCAAAAAAAAATTCCCTACGTACCTACATGTAACCTATTTTCAAATGCCATGTAATTTTTTGGCCTTGGGGTTAATACAAACCTGAATTCATCTTCATAGTTGACATGATGAAACATACGTAATTTTGTCCCCCCCCCCCCCGCCCCCCCCCCGAAAAATCATCTCCAACTAATCAACAACAAAAAATGATAACAAAGTAAACTTAAACCATCTAAACTTTAAAATAAATTGACAACTATTTCGAGATGATTACATTAAAGGGAAGATAGATACAACATTTGCAAACATCACAAAACGAAATAATCACAAAATACCTTACTAGACTGTTAGGGAATGACAGTCTCAAGCATCCTGTAAAATTGTGGCCCCATGGTGTGCTGTCATTTTCAAGAAAATTGTATTTTTCCAACGCTGGTCGGCCGACCAGCATTGGAGAAAACTGGCTATTTTCAAAAACTGCTCCTAATTTTTCATAATTAGTTATTCCGCGTTTTCTTTGCAATTGATTACACACCTGTGAAGGGGTACAAGCCTGCCGGACTGATTCTCTGACCTTACAATTTCCAAAGTCTATAAATTGCTCTGTTTCATCTTAAGTAGGGTCAGGGAACCAGACTACAAGAACATGATTGGTTTTCTTGAGTTTTTCCAGCCTATACAAGCCCAAAACGTGAAACAAGCCATTTCAACAATATTTGCTACAACATACTAATCCTCCAAATCCATTTATTTCTGAAAATTGCAGCAAAAGCAAATGTTGTACATTCCCTTTAATCAGATACAACAAAACATTAGGCCTACCAACCAAAAAATTCAATTAATTAATTTAAAGCAACCAACTACACTTTTGAGTAGCGTCCAATCGTATGATGTACCATGAGACCATCTGGTTTCCTCACAATTAACCACCATTGCAGTAGGAAAGTGCTCAATGGTCAGCATCTACCGGTACGTTGATTGTTGTAAACTAGACAGTATGGCTCATTTTCATGTATTATTACTGCAAATTCTTATCAAATGGCATAATGGTCACTACCTGTGCCGTGTACAGTTGTCACAATCATGTCGACCCAGCAATAAGTGTTTGAGCCGCATTTTTCGTCACAGTTTTTGCCATCCTTCACAGCTTTGAAGGCTAGCCTACTACCTACCGGTACTGCATGCAGCGCTATACGATCTTCACCTATCATAATGGCGACGCTGACTTTCCAGTACCTGGATGTAGGTCAGGTCAATGTAGGCCGGGTCACGTTGGTCAGTGAGAGCCCTCTATATATTGAATACATTATTGAAAAAAAAGGAATGCAAAACTCTTACCTTTGACCACTTTGGGTTGAGTTCCCTGGCTTTAGCTGCATCATGTAATGCCTTCTCATATTGCTTCAGTTTCATATGCGCCGCCGAGCGATTACTGAACAGGATATGATTGGCTGGATCCAAGACTAATGCCTCGGTGTACAGACGAATGGCTCGCTCAAAGTCCGAATTCTGACAGGCTTCATTGCTGAGTCGAACCTTCTCTTGGAAGAGCTGACGTTTGTCCTCCAGGGGCATTGGGTCACCTAGTGTGCTCGTGGTGGGATTGGAACTCGGGACGGTGGGTTCCTTGCTTGTGGTGGTCTGTCCACTGATGTGGGCATCTTTCACAGGGGGCTTCTATGAGAAAAGAGGGAAATGGATATTGCATTATGACAAGTGAAACGGGTATTATATGCTTAGTACAGTTACAGAGGTCCCAGGAAAAATGCAGCACCTGAAAAGATCCTTACACTACAGTGAGCAAACAAAGAACAATTTAAGGATTCACAATACAGAGTACTGGTACCAAGCGTCAAAGCCCGGCAATTTTTTCAGCTTCACAGTCAAATTTCGTCAAATTTAGTCCAGCACTTACCGGTACATGTAATCATCTATTCTTCATTATTTACATTCAGAACCACATGTGCACATATATGCATATTGGAAGCCTCTAGATAAAAGCTGTTTGCTCACAGAAAAAAAAAATGCTGTTAAAAATTTGTAAAAACTGCCAATTCCTAGTTTCCGAGTGCAAAAAGAATACCATTCTGTAACAAATGGATACATACAATGTAAGAGTTTTCCCCCATGTGCTCTTCTTCATGTTTGTATCTAACATTTTTACAAAGTGTGCACATGTACGCGGATGTGCAGACAAATGCTGAAGATACGCATGCAAAACTCGATGAATATACAAATGCCATGCACACAAATGTCCAAAACAGAATACAATGGCTTTGTTAATCCCAGACTTGCCTTTGACAACAGGTTGGCCCATTTCATCAGATCCAAAGTGTCACCATACACGGTGCACTCTTGTCAAATGCTCCAACACCCTGAGGCAAATACATTTTTCATCCATGCATCCGCAATAGTACAATAACCACAATTCGCCATTTCTCTCTTTGCAATCTGCACGTACTGTACAGTTTTCTTTTCCCTCAAAGCCGCAGCAATTCTTTACGAAATTATATAGAATGAATAATATTTGTCTATGATTCCTTTTGAAGGCCTAAGTTATAGGCCATGGCCATTGAATTGGTCACTTCTAGAGCCACATTTCACTCTTGTATTCAGGATTTCTGGTATGAACAATGCCTGACCGGCAATGTCCAGACTTTATTGTAATAATGTAATTTTCTGTTAAAATCATCATATTGGAGTAAAATTCCTGCACAGAGAAAGTGGGTCAAAACTAGAATTCAGAATGGAAGTCTTTGCTGTTGTCATTATTAAGTGGGCGGAAAGGATGTGTCTTTTAAAAGCAGCAAAACATGGTAGATTTTCAAACAAAAATCAGACTTTAAGTTTAACTAGAGGTTCGCGTTTGTTGTCACAAACGCAGAGTGGTATGGTAGACAACTATTTTATGAAACACTGTCAAGTTTTAAGTTATGAATATTTTTATGTAAGAACAAAGGATCACGAAATTGAACCCTTTCCAGGACAATCAATTATTTTGTTTAAAAAATGCATATTTAACGGTGCGATCAATTTAAGTAAATATTCCGGTACAAGTTATTTCTGGCTTGATAACGTCATTAGTCAAAAACGGGAAGTGAATACTGATTTAGTTCTTAGTGGATGTTCATTGTGAAGTTAAATAACGCATGAAAATTTGGAAAATATAAGTGTATGTATTCATAACACCGAACTTCCGGTTTGATGACGTCGAAGTATTTGGAAGCAAAAGGTGGAACATTGTAATGGTATCATTATTTGGGCTAAGATATACAACATGAAGAATCAATCTACCAATACTCATAGCCAATCCAGCACCATTGCTGCAAGATGACTTAGCCTACCGTAGCTTCAAGGCAGACAGTTAAACCTTATTTGGGTCCAGAAGCAGCTTTGGCAAAGTAGCTCAGCGTTTTGTTTGCCAACATGACAAAACCTGGGATCCTCAGTCACCCCCTTAAGTCCCTGCTACCGATTAACCAAGCCAAAGCCCCTCCACGCTCTCACTGGTCACCCTTGCAGTGTTCATGTACCAGTAAATGCGTCGGCCTTGTCAATAACGGTTTTTGTCCGACCTGTTCAATAGGACCTGTTTGGGTGCAGACACTTAACTGTCGCTCTTACGTAACGGATTGAAAAGAAGAAAGAAAACAGTTTCAATGGGAGGATGGACAGGGGATGTGCTTTCTATGGAATGCCTCCAGGCTAGCTTGGAAAGAAGGCAATGACACGGTACTGTGAAAAAAACATCTGAGAGAATGATGTGCACACATGTAACTGTTATGTAGCGTAAACGCATGAACATGGAATGAGCGCACCCACTCTGACAAGCAGAGTACAATGCAATCCAAAACGCAAAGGCCTGGTATGCCTTGGCAAAAATACTCAATATAATCCTAGCACTCTCACATCCGCCAATGTCCAACACAGGGCAAATTCTGTCAGATTTTCATATGAGATTAGATCACATAGATTCTGCTATTGTGGGATTCTGTTGGATTCAGCATCCTGCATTATTTTTTGTTAGATTGTAACCAAGCAAACGAGAGAAAAAGCAGAAACTTGCTCACAAGCTTGTTCATTCAATTGGGAACTTAACAAAAAAATGATATTGTGTCTGTGTCTGATTTACATTTGAAGATACAGTTTAACTCTTTCACTACGGAATTTAATTTACCTTTTTCGTCCCAACTGGACGTAATTCAAAGCTGAAAATTCCGCCGAGCGTCGATGTGAGCGCCGCCATCTTTGAATGTATCTCCGTAAACAAACTGCTCACAATAACAAAAAGTGCACCCCAGCCAGACGGAGAGCCGCTGGCAGCGGCTCGAACTAGGGTCAGAGGTTATACGATATAAATTATGTAGATATGGCCCACGTCATGGGGACATCCTGTTTATTCATAGCGACGCAACCGAGCCGCTGCCAGCGGCTCTCCGTACGACCTGTACAATTTGTATGAGCCGCCGTGAGCGGCTCGCCGTAGCGAAAGAGTTAATGTACACAATTAGTCTGGGTAAAACAAGGAAAAATAAGGGAAAATTACAAGGGGAAATACAAGGCTACCAGATGATGAGGGAGTCTGTGTACTACAGAGAGAAAATATTGATATCACTTGGAGTGGGAAAATATTTCGCAAGCAATTATTGTAATGATTATAAAAGTTTATCAAGGTGGGCATGATTTCTAAAATTGCAACATTTCAATTTGACAAGAGTAAATGTGAGGCATTTGAAATATTCACACCTCCACAGCGTACAATATTATTTCAAAACAAAATGGATTCTATACCAAACAGGTGAATTTTCACAAATTGAAGAACAATGTATATGATGTAGAGTTCAAGTGAGGCTGGTTGGTTACAGGATTCTTTTGGATCATCAGGGAGAGTCTTAAGAAGCCAAGAAGTGAATTTTTAAAGTATGGTACATGTACACAGTTTCTTGAAGCTTGAAGGTATTCTTGTGGCCTCAGATTCTAAATAATTATGCAATTTCTAGCCACTCCTTGCTCCAAATTTTACTTTAAATACAGGTTTTGGTTGAGTCAATGGATACATTCTTTAATTCATAAAGGGCCAACACTGCAACTGACCCAGGGTCAAACCATAAGGCCATAAAAAAAATTCTATAAACAAAACCTTCAAACCAAGAGCTGATTCAGGAATTTTGTTCTGATGATAAATTTGTCATTCAGGAAGGCTAGCAAGAAAAAAGGCAAAAATAACCAGTTCAGCCTTGAACCAGTGTCAGATTGAGGTCGGTGACCAGGTTATGTCTACCTCTAGGGGGTAACGATCATGCAATAAATGGGTTTAATAACCTTGATGGTGCTCTGTTTTCCTGACATGATGGAAATTGGAGTTGTCAAACTGGAATCATCACTATCAAATCTTCTTTTGTTGATTCATCCCTGTGACTATTGGATGGGATTCTTTTAGTTGTCAGAGGGAGCCCTAGTTTTACCCTAAGCCTCCACAGCATGCCTGGAAACCCAAGCAATGCTCCCTATCCCAGACAACAAAGGTTCAAGCTTCTCAAGTGTAGTTTTGTATGGTAGTCATTCCAAGTAATACTACGGTAGTCTAATCACAATTCATGATTACATGTAGTTCACTGTCAGAACATTAAAAACAACCCACATTAAAGTCACAGGTTTGGATCCTTTAATAAAGACTAACATCACAAAGTAAATGCCAACAGTCATACACGTCATTGTCACCGGGCATAAATTTTATGGGACAGTTTTGCAATTTTTCCAGCGGATTACAAGTTTCAGCTGTTTAGGCAGCGCAAACAGACATTCCTCTTGGGACCAGGGATCAGGGGTGGTACGGACTACCAGCTATAAAACTCCTTTTTGCGCTTTTCAAGTTTCCACGACTGCAGAAATAATTCGGAATTATCCCTGGGGACACTGGGTATAGTAGTCAGTTAGAAACCCATGGTCTTATGGGCCAGCAGACTTAGAAAACACCCAACTCTTTTGTGACATGATTTGGGAGCATTTTCCAGCTGATTTCACCGGTTACTGTGTGTAGGTTATGGACCCAAAGCCACCCAGCATGCCGGATAGAATTTCTCTAGAATGTGTGCATGTACCTTTTCAGCTGCAAATTCAATGACCTTATCAATGCAAAATTTCCAATGGCTATTTCATGTTTGGCGTTCATGTATAACGTCAATTCACAACTTAATCTTAAGTTAGGATTTGTTGAACTTGTCTTCTGACCTGTTCTTTTTGTAAGACATTTTATAGGAAAGAATTTGCATCGGGGAAATGTAAATTCAATATCTTTTGCCCTCCACCAACGTATTAAAATACGATGGTGTATAATTATAACAAGTGTCGGTGAAGGGTAAAACCCAATATTCAATTTTTCAGACTTAAGCCGCGTCCGAATTCAATTCAATTCAATTCAAAGTAACATTTATTTCCACATGATCATAAAGAAAAATACAATAAATATAGACAGATGTGGAGTACTTGGCTGACTGGAAATATCACACGTGTCTACGGGAAGTGGCTGCAGCCGCTTCCATAGGCGCGTGTGTTTTTAGCCATAACCAGAAATTCAGATACAGCCTTTCATGTATGTTGTATTGTAATCTGGTATCCAGACTCTGGTCAACTGTCAATACACGAAAATCCAAGATCACCCTGACTGAAATATATTTTACTTTAATTTACTCTATTGGCAATTTTTGGACCATGCATGTGGGTTGATGAATCTACCGGTAGGGGACATGCATGGATAAAGGGCATGGGGTGTGACCTACGCATTCTGCGTGTTTGAAAGTACTATTACAGCCGACTGTAAGTGTCAGATTTCTTTACAAAAATGATCCATCATACGGAAATATTGGCCACAACTCGCTGGCAATATGCAGTGAAAAGACTACAGCGTACGTATACTTCATGCGCCTACACAATGTACACTTACAATTACATATACATGTACATGTGCGGTAGTATCTCATATTCAGATAGTTTGTGCATTGCGCAGGATGGTTTACTGGGTCTTTGTGCTGTCATAAACATTCCGCACAGCTCAGTGAAGTGTAAATGCTAGTCTATCAGGAGAGCATTAGTTGCAGAATCATGGTGCAACTTGGCATGGGCATTACATTCCATACATGTACACATGTGTATGTCCGTACAGGCCATGTACACATCTAGTACCAGGAATGTGCAGGGTTTTTTGTCCCCAGATAATACAACAATTTACACATGAAGGACAGGTACATGAAATGAGGGCATTGGCACCATGGCTGTAGACACATGTAGAGCAAGGGCCACTCTACCTGGCTCCCTGCAGTGTCTTCCACACACCTCTACATACATGTACATGTACATGTACCATGTAGCTTGATGAATTTATGAGGCGAGACATGAATTGTCTGCTGTCTGGGAATTCAGGACATTAGTAGCAAATGCAATTTAACCAAGTGAGTCAGAAAGACTGTTGGACTTGGAGGAGAGACTATTCAGTTGATACATGGGATATGTGAGAAAGAAGGGGGGAATTCCAGCAGGTGTTAGAGACTGCTTCAGCTGTGGAGCAATTACATGTACTGGTACTGGTACATCTAAATCAGAATAGTGCCTTGTGTTATTGGGTCTTTGTGCTGTCATTAACCCTAACTCCTGGGGCTCTTTTACTAGAAAGTATCCTGAATCCGCCAAAATCCACCAATTTTGTCATGCAAAAATTGCTGGTATCCTGAATCCATCAGAATCCCCCAGTGTAGATTCTGGAGGTATCCTGAATCCGCCAGAATCCACCAGCAAAAGTCTTGATGGATTCTGGCGGATTCAGGATACCATGGTGGAATAAAAAAAAATACAGCATGTTTTTCCATAGAGTCTTCAAAATCCATCACCTAAATTTCTGGTGGATTTTGACGGATTCAGGATACCATGCTCGCATGAAAATTGTGATGTGTGTTGTTGCATAGAATCCGTCAAAATACACCAATGCATGGCGACCCCAGCATGGATCAGTACCGAAGTGAATACGTCTCGCGCACAAAATTTGTGTGAAAGACATAGCGCATGTTTCAGCCCGTAAACCATAGATATAGAATGAAAAGACTAGATCGGCAGCGCGTCCACACGCGCCCAGTCACTGTGCGATAAATCTCTGCCATTTTGGTTGTCTCTCATAGACGCGCAACAAATGAACGTAAAGTAATGGAGCTAAATGTATCTTTCCTCCAGCACGTGACCTAGCTCAACACGCGCTAAGCAAGAAATGCGCACCGAGTATTTACGCGATGCGCACACATAATTATTAGCGATGCACATGGTGTTCTTTGCGCGTAAACGGCGTTGCGTTCGTCACGTTTTCGCGCATTATTTGTATCTTTCCTCCAGCAAGTGACCCTCCATGCAAGTCCACCCAGTACATGTGTGTACATGTTTGTACAGTACGTGACAGACTTGGCAGGGCTAGTGCCAGCAGTATTTACTTGACCACAAACATTGCAAAAGAGTTAAACTGTTGAGATCCTGAATCCATCAAAGTCCCCCAATAGCTCAAAATGGAGGTATCCTGAATCCATCAAAATCCGCCAGTTCCGCTAGGCTTCGAATCCTGAGTCCATCAAAATCCCCCAGTTTGTTCAATATGGAGGTATCCTGAATCCGCCGAAATCCCCCAAAACAGGGGGGTGGATTTTGATGGATTTAGGTACGTTAGGGTTAAACATTCAACACACCTTTGAGTGCCCATGTTACCTGAGTACAAGTGAATGGTGGAATGTTTTTGTTTTTCCAATTAAGGGGCAACAATTTAGGCACATTGTATACTGTACAATAATGCTGTTAAAATGATGCCGTTAGTAGTGTACATACCGGCATATATGCATTCACGTACAAGTCTACATTATGTAATAATTGTCACAAATGTAGTGACCCTTTGAGCTGTACCAGTATGGCACTTGAATGATCTGTCATATATTGCTTATCTGACAAGAATCTACCACAGCTCAATCACTCAAAACGTCGACCCAATCAAAACACAGCTCAAAAAGGTAACCCTCGTCAGCAAACTCTACCAGGATAAAAAAGGGCTGGGCCCTGTCAATTCAGTGGCTGGATTTCAACAGTGTTTTATCAGCTTCTGTGTTGGAAAAGCTGTGAAAACAGTCATCGGTCCGTGCACTTCAATCACAAAAACAACAGCAGCGATAACAACAATAAAGGGCAATGGGTACAGAGTACAGGAGCATGGGGATATTCTAGGTTGAAGAGCCCATCAGATGTCAGACGGAAAGCATAAAATGTAGCCCAACGATTTTTTGATACACGCTTCCAAATTGGCTTGGTGTAATTTGTGTTAAACATTAACCATTGAGGCTTACGGATTTGGAGTGTATATGGGTTGTGCTGTCAAGTAGCCATATCAACCTTGGAGTGTATGTCTTACACGCTGGAAAAAAACAAACGCAAATACTGGATGGCAGAAAGAACACACTGCCAATACAGCCATCATCGAAGTATATGTCTCTTATCCCACAGTTTTTGTTACTTTAACGTATGTTTCATCCTTGATGCTATCACTGATCTGAACCACTTATGTGGAATTACAGTTACCGGTACATAAAAATAATTATAATAATAATGAAGTTTTAAAAAGCGCACATATCCACCAAGGTGCTCAGGGCGCTATTACAATGAAAACGAAACAAAACAAAATCAGTTTAATTACGAAAAAACGGATGTTTTTCTTCATCATGTACAAGTTTACTGGAACACTGAAATTGTTGAAGAGCACTAATATCAATAAATTAGCATGGTTTGATGTTGTTATTGAACACCATCATAAACTTATCACAACAGCCTATTAATTACCGGGGTACCAGTGTTGCCAAGAAATGATGATTTGGGTGGTTGTGGGGCATTTTTTTATTCACTGTGATAAACAAAGTATTCCATAGTTGCAAATTAAATATTGGAACTACATGTACAATTTAAACTACGGGTATGGTGGGCATACATACCGGTATGTGTGACTTATAAAATTGAAGACTTTCAATGCTTTAAAAAGAAAAAAATCTGCAATTGTAAACACAATAGAGATTTGAACATCTACAAGAAATTCCAATTTAGAAATTGAGAACAATTTTTTTTGGAAGGCATGAGAACCTTTTTGAAATAAATACAAAGTATAAAATTGTCATTATAGCATATTGGTGACCATTTAAAATAACACCATAATTGTTCTTCATAAATGTTTGCAGAATTTGATAATTTGGTACATTACAAACTTAAACAAAGTCATTAGTTTCCACATTCAGGGAGGGGATTAGTCTTGGCCCAAGACGCTAGTGATCGATAGTGGATGGTGCATAGTGCGCCCTCTAATGGCACAACAATTACACCAGCGGGCCTACTCGCACTAATGTCTTGGCCATTTCGTATCAGCAGTTTCAAATTTTCTTTATTTTCTCCGTAGGCTTTCCTACGGAACCAATCAGCGATCGAGAAATAGTTCAAAGGCTCTCCCAACGGTTGTAAACATACATTGTAGTGATTGTACAGGCTTTATACATGTACGTACGGTGACGGTGACCCGGCATCATATCGCCTTTCTAGGTAACCAATCAGCGATCGAGAAATAGTTCAAAGGCGCTCCCAACGGTTGTAAACATACGGGCTTTATCCATGTACGTACGGTGACAGTGACCCAGCATCATATCGCTCTCATAGGGAACCAATCAGCGATCGAGAAATGGTTCGATGACTCGCCCGATGGTGGTAAACATTCGCAACGCAGTGATACGGGGCGCGAAGGCGCGACTACTACTGCGGCAAATGGGAACTGCCGTTTTGTTCAAATTTATACAGACGGTCCAATTTACATGCCCCATTGCTACGAAATGACCAAGACGTTAGTGAGAGAACGTAAAAAATCAATTATGCAAGGGCGCTACAGAACAATGCAACTATCGCTCTTGATCACTGACGTCTTGGGCCAAGACTAGGAGGGGATCTGTGACGAACCTGAACACATTGACCCTCAGACTCTGAGTGAGAATCTCACACAGGACCCAAGTGAAATGCTTTCTACCCAAGTGAAGTCAGCCAGGACTAGGCAATTCAGATTAAAAATCCTAAACAGATGTGTGAACAATGTTGAAATTTTCTCTGTACCCAAGGGATGAAATGATGGCTGGGATCATATGACTGATGACACGAACACATGACATTTGAATGGAAATGTGTACATCTCCAGAGTATTGACCACATGTGCAACCTGATAATGAGGACATGGGTGAGGTGACTTCTAACCAGATGTGGCAGACAATGTTATGACTGGCTGGGTGTGGTAATGAGGGTGTTTATTCATGCCATATGGTGAGCATGATTGACTGGCCTTGGAGATGCGCTGAGAATCCAAGGTGGGGCTTGATCTAATAACTACAGAGGAATTGTACAAATGACAGTTGACAATTATGCAGAATAAAATAAACACAGCTGTGCGGCAGATAAGATTCTGTGCACGTATGTCAATATCAGGCCAAAAAACGTGTCAGAAATTCGATGGGGATTTTCAGGAAAATTTTGAGCGAAGAATTTTTTATGGATTGGCTACTTTAACATCCGTCTTGGAACAGGCCAAATGCAATATTCACATTCTAGGAGGAAATTTAGCCTTGCAATCAGCAAAAATCCCAATATGTCAACTCAACCACTAGTACATGATATGCAATAAGAGAACTCATACAATCATTTTAATAAATTTGACAAGTGAAATTTACAACTACTGTATCACCATTGACATACGTACAAAAGTGGCGCAAGCAAAGATGGCCATACACATGTACATGTACACAGTACAGTGGACCATCCCCAAGAGATGTATGTTTGCTTTAAAATTTCATGTTAAAATTACATGTGTATGATGAATAGCAAACAAACTGGCAGATTATTGATAATAAATGTACATGTTGTGAATCTTGTATTCTCATGTCACTCAGTAGAAGTTATCTATGCATCTTTATTTAAACATTGTTATGTACGTATAAAGCGAAATTTGATTAATGTCAAAAAAGAATTAATCAAAAACAGCCGGAAAAATAATTTCTAGGAATGCCAGTCATTCAAACCGTGACATCGCGTTAATCACAGTTCACAAGTGTCCTTATCGCAGAGGACCAGTGGAATGCAGGTCTTTCATTATCAAATACTGCGGTCAAGGATACACATGAGAAAAAAGAACATGCTAGTTGTTGATTAATTACCTTAAATCTGTGCAAAGTCGCTCCAGTCTAAATAGTGATAAAAATACCTCGCGGACTTCAGCATTTGGGAAGCAAACTGTGTTGAAAACTACATTAATGATTTCTGAATGCACAATTTTTTCCACTAAAAAAAATCTAGTTACAAACTTGTTTTTGGGGGGTGTTGAAAATTGAAATGCAAACTCTTTGAGGGCATTCACTCTTAACATATTTCTTATTTCCATAATGAAATTTGTGAACTTGCAGACTTTAACTACAGGCCTATTTGAAAGGAATTGGCTTGAAACTTTAGAAAAAAATAAAGGTATTTAACCAAAGGAATACACTGCCCCAAGGCAAATTACCGGTACTCTTTGCTCTTAAAACTCCATTACCGACAATTTCTTTTTCTTTCTCTTTCCAAGTGGAACAGGCTTTCATTGAAAACACCTGAAGAATGCAAGAATTCTTTCACTTTGCAGCTTTTGCAAAGATGGTTAGCGTTCTGGAACCCATGTCAGGGTATTATACTGCACGGTTGGACAAGATTCTTTGGTCGTGCAAGTTGTGCATTTTGGGGGATATAGGCCTGGACATCAATTTGTGTAGTCGAGTACCGCAACTAAACCGCATTAACAAGAGGGGCGGCTACGTTCATTCACTCTTTACTTGTCATAATGGTTACAATTCTAAATAAAAACTGGATTTCTCTGGTCAGTACGAACTGACACGGAAACATGTCTGTAATTTTTTGTCGGGGGGGGGGGGTAGCTATTCACTGTTTCACAATGCACACAGGGGCTTTGGTTGAGAATGCTTTTGTGATCGCAAACAACAGAGGAATCAAAAGTGACTTAAATTTGGAGTGAAAATGCACCATGCATTCAAGATGGACAGTGAAAGAAAATTCTCTTTCCCACTTTAAATGGGTTTTGGGACATTTGGGGAACCCACAAAGGGAAATAAAGCTATCAAACACAGGTGAAAAAATAAGGAATTTGATGTAGACTTTCTGCTCAGAATTTCTTTTGACATACAAAGTTAAAGGGAAAATACAACATTTGCAAACATCAAAAAATAAAACTACCAAATCATTTTGAAATACCTTGCTGGACTGTTAGTGAATGACAGTGTAAAGCATCCTGTAAAATCATGGCACCTGGTATACTGTCATTTTCAAGAAAAGTGGTATTTTTGTATCAATTTCCAACGCTGATCGGCCGATCAGCGTTGGAAAAAACTGGCTTTTTTTCAAATACTGGCCCCAGTTGACCATCGCACTTGTTTGCAATCGATTACACACCTATGAACGGGTACAAGCCAGCTAGACTGGTTCCCTGACCTTACAATTCCCCAATATATGTAAACTGCTGTTTCTTCTTAAATGGAGTCAGGGAACCAGACTACAGGAAAATGATTGTTTTTCTTGGTTTTTATAGCATTTTCGAACCCAAAACCTAAAAAAAGTCAGTGTAACTATATTTGCTATATATTTCCAACCCCCCAATTCCATCCATTTCTGAAAATTACAGCAAAAGCAAATGATGTATATTCCCTTTAAGGGACATTTACATCTATCATTCTTTTTCAAAATGGACCAAAATGCCCACAATCTCAAAATATGGACATTTCATAGTAAAACAAAATGCTGATCTGTTTTCTGCATAATGAAATGATTTGTATTAGCACAAATTATAACATAATTTCATTTTTTTTATCAGGGAAATAAATATGAAACAATTGTAATAGTTTACTGTTGACCAACCGTCCTTGTCTTATTAATAATATTAAAAACACACACACACACACACACAAATGAGATTTACTAAGCAAAATTTGTCAAATCTGTGGTTTTGTTAACTAGGTTCAAGGAATATTTTACAAAAATGTAGTTTAACTGCAGTCAAATGAACATTTGTATTTTTTTTCCTTCAAACCTATAGACTAGTCTTTCATGTGTACCTGTACATCTTTTCAAACACCTAAAACAAATAATTTTGATGTGGACACATCTCACAAGCCAGACTTTCCCCAGTTTAAACTGGCCAAGGTTGTCTACCAACCGCATGTCCAATCCTCAGAATTTCCATTCACTTGTGAAATATTGACACAACACAAACTGGTACCGCTGTGCCTGGGTTGAAGAAGGATTACTGCCCCCAACAACAAAAAGCCGCTTGGACCCAAACAATAGGTCCCAACGGCTGCAGCCAAGACGAAATATTGGCACTAAACCATCCTATTATCCCTACACTGAAAACCTTGTGGCCAAACACAATGACGAATGTCAGGAAATAAATACGGCTAAGACTTGGCCGGTTAAGAGTCTTTTGTGCATCGAGAGGAAAAAAAAAAGGAACGGGTTTAAAAGGGAATTTGGAAATGTGAAGGAATGTTTGGGGTTGAAACAAGGATATTGGGGAGATTTGGAAGGTCTTGTTGGGGGTATGAGGTGGTTGTAGTCAATAGGAATTAGGAATCATTGATTTTTTTTAAATTTTGAGGAGTTCTAAAAAGTAGCTTGTGAAGCTGCGTTTGGAGTGGTTTTGGTAATGGACAGTTTTTATTGTTCCAGAGAGGAACGGCTTTTAAGCGGCGTCTGCTTCTGTTAACTTTGGGTATTAAAACAGGGTAAGACATCACAAACATTTATAGTAAATGATTCTGAACGTTGACTGGTTCTTTTTAATGAACCGTGATATAGACATTTGTGTGCCCCAAAGGTTAAGCGCCAGCCAAGCCATCAAAAGCATTGCCTCTTTCTAGGCCCAATTTGACCATTGCTGTGTACACAGTGGTACCATCTATGGTTTAAAAGTATAGATCTGCAAGAAGACGCACACTTTTGAAATGTGCTCATAAAGGGTAAAGCAAGGGTCTCATGCTGTACGCGATGAAGTTAAAATATATTTGAGGGCCCCTTGGAGGGGGTTAATATAGATGCTTGTTTCAAGGTGAATTTCAACGTAAGAAATAACAAAACTCAAGCAACATGCACATGTTCTCAGCTTTAACTTCCTTGCTACTGCGAGAAGTACATGTAATTTTCATTGAAAATCCTGCATATTTTTTTTTTATAGAGTACCGTTCTCAATATGTGGCTCTGTAACATAAAGAAAACATATTGACAATTTAGGCTCCAGAAATTGATGCCTGAAGCCCACATTAGTCTAACAAAGTGCTGTGTATTTGAAATAGTCACAATCGAATATTTGCATTTTCTAATGTAACGCAGCGATCAAGTTTGAGCTTGATATAAAAAACATGACACGTTTCGTTGTATTTTTTGAAGTAGCTGACTAGCTGACTTTTGAAAGATTTTCAAGATGCAAATGAGGCTAACTCTTCACAGAAGAAGTGAAATCATGTGGCATTTGACAAACAAACTTGCGATTAAAATAAAATCATGAACACTTTTCTTCATCTTCTCAAGACAACTCAAGTTTTTCGAACATCTAACCAGAAGAATGCTGTGAGAATATTCTGTAGATGATTGAATATTAGAATATTCGGTATATTCTTCACAACTTTAGTCTAAGACTAGTCCGAAAATTTGGGACTCTTAATACTGTGTGTGAGAGACCCAAAACTTTAGGTATTGAAACCATGCAATTTACAAGAAAGTAGACTGGCTCCTGAAACAACCAGTACAACACCGCTTCAGTACTGCATCAATCAACTGTGCCAAAAGAAACATGTGGCATGAACCGGGAACTAGTCTCTATTTACTACACATTTCTCCATAGTCAGCCACCAGACTAATGGCACTGAATAAAGAGGTCAGTATTTCAAATAGTTGGACCATGGTTGGACATGTACCAGTCTAGTCTTTGGCCTCACTTTGAAATCAATTGACTTCCCTCTCATGTGCAAAATATTGAAGAAATGTCTCCTTTAAAACTTGAATTGAGTCTGCAAACTTGGTTGGTGAAATACTGAGGACCTTTTCTTTGCCCAATGGAATTTTTGGAGAAATTTGCTGGCTAAAGAGTGAGTACAGTTGGCCTGATTTACCGCAGTTTTGCACGTTTCAGAGCACAGACTGGGACCTGGAGTGCTCTGAAACGTGCAAAACTCTACAGCCAAGGTATATGTATTATCACATATTGACAAAGTGACACATCCGTCCAAAACCGATATTTCCTGAATCTGAGATTTTTGGATATTCTAACATTTTATGATGTCCTCTTCACGATTACCAAATTTTGAGACACAACATTCCATCGTTCGTTAATTACGCTAATTGCACAAAGTGTTGAAAGTGCTACACACTAAGTTTTTCGTTTTGACGAAGTGACGGATCTCTATGTGTCACTTAGTCTCACTGATTTCACACGTGTGCTATATTTAGAAATATGAAGCCTCCACGATTTGCGTTTTGACGAAGTGACGCATCTGCGTTCTAAAATGTATAAATTTTATATACGCACACGTGCTGTGTACAAACATATGCATCATTTTTGTGAAGAAGTAGATTTCCGTTTTCGACGAAGTGACGGATATCTTTAGTAATTAATATCTTCTAATTAATCAAACACGATTTTATGCACAGAGAGGATTGTTTTTGGCTATCTAACTCCTGGGCTATTGTCTCAGTTATATATTTTTCAATTCTGGGGGAGAAATGTACACAACGACAATGTACACTTGTCCAGATGCCTCTAGGCGGGAAACTAGGCCTAATAATATTTAAACTTTAACACAAGGTTGACGTCAATTTTTTTCATCAAAATGTTATCTACATGCTCTGACCTACGCCTAACTCTTAGTACTCCCAGTCCCACGTTTTATAATTACCAACAAAAAAACATGTTCAAAATCAAATTGTTGATTTACAAGTTTGAATCGCAGACTTTTAAATGCCCATCTTTTATTTCAAAAGAGTCTTGAGTCTAAAGACAAAAATCATATGTTGTATGTACTGACACAACCATAAATCACCAGATAATATTATTTCAATTCAAAATCAATTTCAAATTCAAAATTCAAGTCTGACACCAGTGCCAAATGCAAATCAGTTCATATATTTTTCTATTCATCTGCGCCTAGCCCTAGGTGAATTTTAAAAATTAAAATTTATAATCAAGACTTTATTAAATTCAGAACAAATGCTAAAAAACAAGTTTTTCATATTTAGGCAAATTTAGGGCAAGTAAATATGGGGAACAACACACGTATCTGACTGCGCACACCGTCAGCAGTATCTTTTGCAAGATAAAAACACGCACTGTGTACACAATACGCTACCGCTACCACACACACGCATCAAACGATATGCAGTTGTCAAGTCAAAATTTGCCCTCGACTTAATGACAATCTCCACCACAAAACCTACCTTATCTTTCCCCTTTCCCACCAACTTTTCCATGGTACTTCTTCCAGTAGAGTACCACTTCCAGCTTTTACTTGTCGCATCCACATGCGGGCACCAAAATGAGGGTAAATCCACAGAAATCGCGCCGTATAATCCTACCCAAATGCGTCAAACCAGCCGCCATTTTTGCTCACAGAATGGAACAGCCCGTTTTGGTGGTTTGGCCTCACACCCTCTGGAACGGCAAAACTTTTTTCAATTTAAAACCTCCTATGAACAAATATTTCGCCAAGAATGAGAAAAATCTTCCATTACTTGCAAGCGCTCAGATAACTTTGTCCAAAATCAGCAATTGTTATGACTTCAATTAACATTTTTTATCTACAACTAGTCAAGAATTGAAATTGGCTGTTTATATTCCGGAGGACCCTGACTACCGGCGCGTAGTGTAAAGTGAAAGCGTCTGTGGTGTTGAATGCAACACCTCCACACACAAAAGTGTTTGGTTCGGGCAAAAGGGGCGCTATTCACAAATACGCAGAGGTCCTTGGCCGAACTTGAAAACAAACTAATCAAAGTAGCGGAATTCTGTTATCTTATGTCATTAGTTTTAACATTATGTCTCAGTTGTGAGATTTTTTTTTTTGCCCCATAGATATGAGTGAACATAATCATGAAGTGATAACTCAAAGGGAAGAATTCCATACACTATTTTTTTCCCGGCAGCTAGTGACCTATCAGCTATCAGAAAGCGATAACATGTCCTACAAAGTCAAATTTAGAAGGAAAATATTGAAGCATTTACTGAGAAAACACTCGGACATTTTTCAGACCAGTTTCATAGGGTTTTTGCACAGGGTATCAAGTGATGTCCAAGTATGGAACTCTTTCCAAAATAATTTCTATCACTTCATCTTTTTTTTTCAAATTACAGCACTAAAAAATATTCCATATAGGGCTTACGTAAGTAACCTGTGATGTCCCAAACACCATCACAAACATTTCAATTTCAGGTGCATAGTTTGTGAGTATTAACTTGCTCAAAACTTTTGAGATCAATGAAAACATTTAGTTTTTACCATCAATTATGATTTTTTTTTTGGGGGGGGGAGATATTTGTGAAATATCAGGAAATTTCTATAGAAAACTACACGATCACAAAAAGTTAAAACTTTGTAGGCTTAATTTGAACTTTGTAATCCTTCGGTATTTTATTCCTTTACAGTCTCTTTTTCATCATGAAATAATTTTAGTCACATCAATAGAAAAATATATCAATCTAACAATGCTATGTTTTATATGACTGTAAACAGCACAAACAAATATGTTATCACTTGCCCTATTAACTCTGATTTAAAGTTTCAACATCAACAGTTTTTTTAACGATACGGTGGAATAGTCCTCTAAGTTATAGCATTCCCTGTGCTATTTTTCAAGTCTCATCCTGAAAATTAAATTCCTTTTCTAACTGCAATATTTCTAGCAATACAAAAGTTGAGACACTGCCCCAAAAATGAGCCCATTGTTTAGTTACTGAATTATTACTTTACAATTTCCAATTGTTATCCCTGTGCCAGACAATAATTCCATTCTCGCGGGTTAGTCTGGTTCCCGCCCCACAATCAGTATTGGTAATGGATGGACCGGAAGCCAGTCTGCTCTCAATGCGGATATTTTTGTGCCCAAAATAAGAACAAAAACTTCCTAGGGTTGTAGATGCCCCCCCCCCCCCCAAAAAAAAGGGGAAACAAGGAGGTTTTCTGGTTGGAATAAAACATACAAGTTGAACATTTATTAAAAGAAACACAAATTGAATTGGTTGAATAGCACAGGGAAAGGAGGTTTTCTGGTTGGAATAAAGCATACAAGTTGAACATTTATCATAAGAAACAAAAATTGAATTGGTTGAATTGCAAGTTTGAAAGATTGAGCAAGAGAACTAGGAGTGCAAGATAACTTAGGGCCTAGCCGATTGAAAGAAAATATGTGACCTGCCATATCATAATGAGGAATAACCCCCACCTTTGAAAGTTCAAACATCATGTTAAAGCGCAAATCATTGGCTTTCCAATAATACCAAATTTATTTCTGTAAATTAACTTATTCCAAAGATATGCTACGACCTACGAGAACTTCAACAGTGTCCCGCCGATTTTCGCCACCCCCATTTAGAGAAAAAACGGCTTTGAAAAAAAAGAAATACGCATGGAAAACATTCTTCAGTTTCCAACTTTTGGGAAGATTTTTTTTCTCAACAAAAGCACTTAGTGTGAATCTTGGATACCTTGGCTACACAAAAAAAAATAATAAGAAAAAAACAATATTGATTTTGAAATATTTATTTTTAGTGTACCCAACTTCAGGCCGGCTGGAATAGAACTCGTGAACGTCCAAGTTCATCTTGGTTGGGACAACTCGGGCGGCCTAGCCAGATTGACTGCATGTGGAATGAGGCTGTAGGATGCCGGCGCAGGAGATCGGCGCGACGGACCTATGCTGTCTATGCGGATGAGTGAGTGAGTGAACTTCAGGCGTTGATTACTCAAAACATGGTTGGCAAGGACAACAACAAAATTGTTTTCCGTCTTAACCCCTTAAGGACGGGTTATAACTGATGGGGACATTCCTCCACACATAGAGCAAGTGGCCCGCATGACTGCACAGCCTTTGTGTGGTAGCGGGACTGCACAAAAGCAGCAGCTGTGGTACCCACTCGCTGTGTGCCACGGCATACCACAGCTGGCAACTGCATTCCAATGAGGATTAGCGGCCGCAGTCAGGACCGCTTCCCGTGCGCATGGGGTTAATGGCACAAACAACATTTATAAACAGATTTCCACCTTCCAACCGAGTTTACATTGGAGCTCTTTCTGGTTTTCCAAACTGTTGCTCTAAAAACAATTTGGACAAGTTTGAATTGCCATTGTTGAGATTTTTATCCAGTTGACTGTTTCATTCTCACAGAATCTACAAGAAGATCTGTAACTGACTCAATCAAAAGTCGCGATACAAGTAACGGGATGAACAAAGGATTCTTGTTAGAAGAAATACAATTTGATTTTTTGAAGAGAATGGGGGGGGGGGGGGGGGTGGAGATGAGGATGATTTCTTTGACCCCCTTGATCCCATCAGCAGTGTTATATTCAAGTCCACCACAAGTCCTTTCATAAGTCCAGTCACAAGTAACTGGATGAACAATGACAAAGGAATGCTTTCGTAACAGTTTATTTGAATAGCTAGTGAGTTGACCTGAGACTGAAGGACTAGTGATGGACTTGTGATGGACTTGTGATGGACTTACAGGGACTGAAATCAGGGTTCGAAATTAGCGGTAGCTCGCTAGCCAAATGCTAGTCAAAACAGCAGCGGGCTAGTCAAACTATTCCTTATGTAGCCCGGCTGGCGAGTCAAAAATTATTGGGCTACGGCAAAGATGAAAGGATAGGAAGAAGTAAACCATTAAATTCAGAAAGCAAACCTCATCAATTTGCGTCTAATTTTATCAACTGTTTTAAAGGGTTAAATTAGATCTGTTTATTTAAAACACAGACAAAATTGCTTCAGAATTGAGCCTGAAAATACGGCATTTTGTATTTGAGCTAAAAAACATGCGGGCTAGTGAAAATCCTCCCGGGCCAGTTAAGAGTCTGTTTCAGTAGCCCGGCTGGCTAGTGAACAAAAAGTTAAGGAGTGAGGTAAAATCTTCATTTTTGGAGCTTGTGTAGAGAAATGAAAGCAATGACGTTACAAATTAATACCAGTCTGCTCAGATGAATAACTTAAAATTTGTGATTAAACAAACTCTCAATGTTTTAAACCACATGTAAAAAAAATGCAAGTGAGGCTATAGTGAATAAATAGTCTGGCACCATCCCATTCAACAGTTCACAATTTATGAAATACATTCAGGGAACACGACAAAAATGGCCAACTCGTGCATGAGATCCATGCCCGTCAGTCCCTATACAGGGTAAGTAAAAAAAAAAAAGAGCGAAACCCAAATGTCAGGACCATTGTTTCAGTGAAGTTCTGCATGTAGCTCTTTCAAAATCTAAGATATAAAAGCCCAATTCATAAGCTTTCTTTTAGTACTGGAATCATTCAAATCACTTATGTACTTTTCAGGTTACGGAGTTTTAAACACAACCGCTGTTTTAAGGTTCTGTCCAAGGATCACGAAAACGTGTTCTTTCAGCAAAACAAAAACAAATCACATAAGGATGTGTGTGAATTGTTTTTGCTTTGCTGAAAGAACGCACACCTTTTTTGTGATCCGTGGACAGAACTTTCAAACGGTGGTTGTGTTTAAAACTCCGTAACTTGAAAAGTACTTGTGTGATTTGAATGTTTCTTATACTAAAAGAGGGCTAATGAATTGGGCTTTTATATCTCACATATTGAATATGCTACATGCAGAACTTCACTAAAACAATGGTCCCGACATCGTCCCTCACCATGTACTGTCCCAAAACGCCCTGCCTGTTACTCTCTATACTATCCCAAAACTGCCCCAGCCCTCTATTGTTTCATGGATTAATCCAAGAGTAATTACAGTGTAGTACAATGTAATACAAGTGCTTAAGAGTTAATGAAGTAATCGATAGAAGACTCATATTCATAGGGACATTAAGCATGATTTCATTTCGGTCAGCTCCTGTACATCGGTGTGGTTTGGTCCATAATGTAAACCCAGAAGCTGATTGGCACGATCCACGATGACGAGGGCGTCTTGTACCTCACCTCTGTAATGGAGAAAACAATAAAATCAATGTCATTTAGTCTGGACCTCTGCCTCTTTCGGCTGTTTTGAGCTCAAATTGAATTTAAATGGATTTAATTGATCCTGTTTAAGCTTAAATTGAACTAAGAAGGTTCATTTGAGCTGTTTGAACACAATTTAAACTCAAATGCTTTTACTTAAGCTGTTTTGAGCTCAAATTGATATCAAGCTTCCAGCAATATGGATTGGTTTTGCAGCCCTACCTGAGTCTTTGGGTTTCCCAAAATGTGTTTTGTTCCATCTCTAAAACAGTATTTTTTTCTTACTCAATAATATTCTTCAGGCTTAAGAGCTTCAGTACAAAAATCGCTTTTAAGGAATCCTTTGTTTTGTTACCAGATATTAATAAAAAAACTCTTGTATGGCAAGCCAAAAAATTTAATTGGCATTTAAGTTCCGTAAAAAGAATTTGACAAGATTGTGAGCAATTGTGTTACTTATAAAAAAAAACACCCCAAAACCACAAAAGAGTACATTGAAATATCTTGCCTATATCTTAGTTAACATAATAACCATGATATAAACATACCCATTAAATAGAACTTGTGCAAGTTTATGAAGCTCATTTGCCAATTCAATGCTTTCTGATCCATATTGCTTCTCTACTGTCTCGATGCTCAGTTGTAGATACTTCCCGGCTGTTTTAAAATCACCTGTGAATTTCCAAAAGAAGTACCCATCTTGAAAATATGATATTAACTACATTTGAAAAAATAAATATTGCTGTATAGAAACACCTTAAAAACATAGAGCCTTTTCTTTGCTGGCAAAAATGCAGGACACAGTAATTTTCTATTTGTTTTAATGTCTTAGATCATCATAGCAAATTGGTTAAAATCCAGAAATAGTCCGTCAAATTTACAGCTTACACAGTTCAAAGATTATGCAAGGTTAATTTTCTGACATGCTGTCATTATGAGGAAAACAGAAATTTACTGAAAAAAAATCAAACTTCTCAGCTGGAAATTTCTGCAATGATAATGCAGAGCTATTAACTAACCACAGAACAGAATATTTGATTTTTTTTACAGCAATCTGTACAAATTCCAAGTGATCTCAAAATTGGTTTTGGTTTTGTAAATTGTTTAAATAAACAACAGTGCAATACTTTAACGTCCCACTTTTTATTTATCTCTTAAACTCCGACCACTTTTTGAGATCAACATTTGACAGTGCATCCTCTGGCGTAACACATGAATACTTTACAAAATTAACAATGCTTCAAATCCAATCTAGTACACAGGCATGCAACTGGGAAGTCACAAAAAAGAGGAAATTTAAATCTTCCCATGACTTTGTACAGTGTTTTTCTATTTTCAATGACCACATGGGAAGTTAAAAAAGGGGAAATCAGCTGATCTGAGGAAAAGTTGCATGTTTGAGTACAACCACATCAATGCTTCATTCAGGGGCGTCGCCAGACCAATTTGAATAAGGGGGGGGGGGGGGTGTGACAACAAGTCTGCCGGTAGACCGTCTCATATGTGCTGGAAGGAAGGGGTGGGGTGGGGGGGGGGAGGGGGTGGTGTTCGGACATCATCTGACCATCGGGCGCTGTTCAAAGTGGATGATCTTTGATAATATTGGACAATTGCTGGCGCTATTTGTTGACGCATATTTGCCAACTACATACAATTTTGCTGACAGGACAATGATTTTGCCGCCGAAAAAGATTAACAGGGGATGGCGTGACAGCCCCCACCCCCACCCCAAAAACACCAACCCTGGGGAGGGGTGTGGTTTAATCTACCTACCCATGTGTGAATAGCATTGCGCCAGGCAGTCCTGCGTCTCAGCTAATGCTTTATGGTGCTTGTACAATATCTCTCGCTGGATGTTGTAGCATTGATGTAGGATTCCCAGACATTCTGTCAAACACAAAGAAATGGATACGGAAAGACTTTCAATAAAGATGAAATGATGAAATACTTCTCAACACATGACATTATCGTTGCAAAGCTCATTCTTGTTCTCATAAGATTGAGTTTTTTGTACATAACCTCACACTCATCTGAGTGCACATACACGTTTGTTTATGGTGTAAATCGAGGATTTTT
The DNA here is from genome assembly GCF_015706575.1 of Patiria miniata. Lineage (NCBI taxonomy): Eukaryota > Metazoa > Echinodermata > Asteroidea > Valvatida > Asterinidae > Patiria > Patiria miniata. The sequence goes on from NW_024037061.1 coordinate 8,493,529, forward strand.
TTTGGTTCCTCTTCCCTTTTCCTTTGTTTCAACTTTTTCACAACAGCTCTCATTGGTTTTGTACACGTTTTCCAACCGAGGAGTCCTCAATTCGGTTTCTGACCTCGAATCTTCGATGATGTTGCACGTGTGTGTTCTCGATTTACACCATAAACATTAAACATGCACGCACAGTCGTGTTTTACTATACTCTCGAGGACAAGGCATTGTATTTTTGCCTATGTCCCTAAAATATAACACTCTCCCATAGACTAAACACACACACTTTCACCGTTCTCAACAAATATGTACGTTCGAGGACAACAAAGAGTCTATTGTTCTCCCTTTGTCTTGCTGTGCACCGGCTGTATGAAATACACGTACAACTACAACAAAGTACTACATCACTTCAGTAAATAAAATATCTGCAAGTGTTCTATGTATTTTTCCATATATTACTCACCTTCAACATGTTTGCATGCCAAGAAATGTTGAGATAATTTGAACAAATTGCTAGCTCTCTCTTTCTCCTGTCCATCAACAAAAGAAACGAAAATGACCATTTCATGACAGTAACTGCTTAAACAGAAATATTTACAAATTCTCCATGAAATCTAAACAATGCTACTTTCCCCCGGAATTTGGGACACTCAAACACATGTGTATGTAATCCACTAATAAAAAAATAATTACAATTATGACGGCACTGCTCTTTTTGTTAACTTCTAGCTGCACAATACCAAATCTTAACGATTTTTGTTTGTCCATTTGATTATTTTTATGTGTGATTATCTTCCTTTTTGGGGGGAAAGGAGTATGTCCAAAAAATGTACAATTTAGGGTAATCTATGCTTCTACATACACCACTATAAACTATGGCAATGAAGATGGGAGAATATCATATTGGTACCTTTAACATGTCTCTCAGGCTCTGTGTATGTCTGCATTTTGAATTAACGCACACACCAACTTTCTTCTTGCCTTCTCTCTGCACTAACGGATGACTGCACTTGCAACACCTGTTGTAACAAAAAATGCCTCACAATATTAACGTAGCTCATGCAGCAAGAATCAAAGGGCCTGCAGTAGTTCCACACGGAGGAAGAAAATGTACTTTTCGCCCAACCTAGGGCCTATGGAGTTTAGAATTTTCCTAAGAGAATAACATCATTAAGTTGTCCATATATGACCTGATCCCACAAAATTTACAATTAAAAAACATTTTTTTTTCAGCTTCAAAATGATTTTCACAGGTACCGTGACCCTATCACTCCTGGGAGAAGGATTAAGTGACAAACGCCTGACAACCCAATTATGAGATAAAGATACATTTACTAAAATGCTTTTCTTTAAAAAAAATTCTATACATTTTTTCTTTCACAGATCAACCAAAAACACACTTCTGCTTGATGGATTATATTAATTTTTTGGGAGGTTGTAAATTTATATTTACTGATTCAGGAAACCTCAAAACCTCAAAATGGTCAGTTCCACTTCAAAATTACTTCACATGCCTTTGCATGAAAACAACATCTGCAACTTTGTCCGGGCTTTGTTGGAGTAGGCCTCATAGGAACTCAGTGCACAGTCAGTATGACCATTCAAAACAGATCCATGTGCGGGAACCACTGCATGAATGCATTGATTGATACATGTATTGTTCAACATGCGCATGACAAGCGAAACGTGAAATTTTTCATCAGATTGTGTACAAACACAAGTATCTTCACATGGGCTTCTGGAATAGAGTGACTGTCTAAATCTCTGTTTGTATCACTGCTCATGTGTACTTGTGCATGGACTCCACAGAAACAAGTACTTTAAGACAAACAAAGTCAATTGTTGGAGATCTGTACTTACGCAAATGAGTTGGACCAATCGCACATCTCTATTTCATCAGCAGGTGCCGTGGTGCATGCATGACAGGTGCAAGTGAAGAAGTATTGCTCCTGTAAAGCTCTCTGTCTCACATCTCTGCTCATGTGCTTGGCATGAGGTCCTAAAACGGAATTGATACAAGTTCTGAATAGTACACTTCTTACTCAAAACAAAAAATCGTTTGAAGTCATTCTCAATAATACTTGAATGGTAAATTACAACATTCAGACGTAACAGGCACAGGAAAAATGTCACACTTTTGACCCTAAATTTAGCCTTTTCAATGGCATTATCAGGTAATCCTATACAACAGCACTGCCCGGCACAAAGTGACAGAGAGTCAGTCAGTCTGTGAGATAGGTACAGAGAGGACTTTAGACTGGCCCTCTGATGAGACCAGCAAATATTGGTTAGTTGGTACTCATTAATTCTATGTACATGTATCTCCAAATTTATTTTCCGTTCAAAAGACTACTTTTAATATGAGGATAAGAATAAATATAATTGGATAATTCTGTTACCATAGCAATGTAGAATCTCTTGTCCTGGTTGGATGTCTCTTGTGGCTCTCATAGTCAAGACAGCACCATCAAAGCTTTCACACAAAAAAAAAATAAAATAATAACTGATATCATAAAAATCAACAAAGACGACAATTCAAAATACACCAAGCCGTTGCTTTGGTCTTGCAGTGAGTAGCCCACACACAGTTCAGTCCATAAGCTACTCAAGATAAGAAGCTATACAAATGGAATCGAAGAAAAAAAAAGGATTAAAAACATACAGACTTGATTAACAGAAATTAATGAATTAATAATTTTAAAGTTGATCAAAGAAATGAATGGAGCGGGTTTTGAACTTGCAACCTCCGGATTGCCGTTCCAGTGCTCTACCAACTGAGCAATAGAGCCCTATGTTGGCGGTTTTCCTAATTTTGTCGATATTTTGGTTCAATGGTGAATCAATTAAATAGTATTTTGTGCTCGCCTAGTCTTATTTTAACTGAAAAAGCTACAAATACCTGTAATTAATAAGTAGAAAAATTAATCTTTACCTTGCAATGACATTTGGTTGGCAGGAATGATTAAGCAGACTTGCTGTTGGATATATGGCAGTAGCCAGTCGAACCTGTTTGGTTGTATCTACCACTGCCTCACGCTGTTTATCATGTTGTTTGTCCACCGTTGTGTCGACTGGTGTGTCAGCATTCAATGTTTGGTTAGTTGCACCAAGTCTTGAGTTCGTTGGTTCAAGCTTTTTGTCCATGCTTGAGAGAGAGTTCAAATCTTCTGATGTCTGGATGGTAGTTACGGCATGGGAGTTACAAGTCAACTGTTGCAAATGTCGCAGGAGCAACGCAGCCGTCTCACTAACAATTGACGGGAAGTTCTCATCAAGTTGATTATGGCTGGGTTTGTGACAATCATATTTCTTTTCACTTTCAAAATTGTTGGTACAGTTTGACTGTTTGCTACATTCTGTCCTATCCTTGCTTCCCTCTTTGAGGCATCCCAAGTTTAATGCAGTGGCAGAGGCCTTTTGAATATGATGCATCCACCGCGTAGAGCTAAGCAGCTTTCTCTGGATACATTTTGAAAGCAAGAGGGCCGTCTGTGGATAGTTGGAGAAAGGCAGATTTAAAATATCAATGTCAATTTAACAAAATGTTTGAATGCAAACTTCCATAATCAACCTTAAACAAATTGGACCAAAAAAAACACCCACATAAATCGAATCAGGAAACTTCCAAAGTCTTGCAAAATAATAATAGAAATGTCCTTCATCGAGGACATCAAGAAGTGTTGTTCCTCTTTTGCTTAGATTTGCTTTTCTAAATCCCTTATTTGTGTAGCCCTCACCTTGAGTGGCCCTTAAAAAGGGCCTTGTGATGAGTGTCTCTAACCAAAAAATAATAAAGCTCCGAGTACAAAGGATAAAAAAATGCAAAACATGGTGTTAAATTTTTCAGGACTTGGGGGGGGGGGGGAGTTAGGATTCAATAAATTTCTTTTATCCCTCTTTAAAATTTATTTTTAAATAATTTTTTTCAAACAACCCAGAAGAGAGGTAGAGTTTATTTAAGCAGTTTAGTACATTTACTTATTAATTGAAATAAGTAAACTTATGTCATAACCTTGGGTTAACGTCTGTTTATACCCAAAATAGCGTCGCTATAGCAACCTCATTGCTCATTTGTTGGGTAAGGACTATTCAGACAATTCTATTGGCCCAAGGTACTGCTTTGGTTAAAGGAGCCTGCTACCTATTAAGTTGTCTTTGACATACCATTGTCATGTTGAAGAGCTGTTGGTCAGAATGGTTCTTTGTGTGAGGCATGAGGAGGTATACTGCTCGATAGTCGCTCCGATAGCAGCCATCTTGATCACATCCTGGGAGTGAGGTTCTGTTGTTCCTCTTAACCTCATCCTCACCGTCTCTAACAATGTCCACTGTTGAGTTCTGAGGTTCCTCACTGATGTGCTCTTGCATAGAATTGTGTGGTGAGGTATTCTCTGTACTGCAAGGTTCGGACTCTTCCCTTACACTCTCTGTTTGTGAGGTTTGGGGGTCTATTACATGGTGTTGTTTTCCATGACCATTTAGAGAGGTTCCCTCTTCCCTCTTAACCTCACTTTCTTGAGGTGTTACTTTCCCTCCTCCAATCTCCGTTGCAGATTTTTGAGGGTCTGCACTGAGGTGTTTTGACGAGGCTGATGATGAGGTTTGCTGTGAACAAGCTTCGTCTGCAACACGCTTGGCATTTTGCCAAGATTGGGCTTGAAGGAGAAGACGCAGGCTCAGCCAGGCTTGGGTACCAAACTGAAGAGGAAAGAAAAAGACCCTTGATTTGAGTGACCAATTGCATTAATCACTATACTAACAATCTAGCAATCCCACAGACAACAGTCCAGCCAGACATACGTAGACTGACCACTGGCATTACTACTATACTCACCATCATGAGACCATCCCACAGACCGCACTCCAGCCAGTGGTGGGAGTCCCAGGCTGACCGCATGCACTGGTCACTACAGTACTGGACATCAGTACACACTGGACACCTAAAAAATGAAAATACAGCCTTGTTGTATTCTATGGTATTTTTTGTGACCAAAAACCCCAGATCTATCTGGCTAAACTTCAATCAAGATTACCAAAATTGTACTTTAACAAGTCTTCAAAAGAACTTTTCTAAAAGCTGTAATGAAATTTGCTCTACAAAGAAGAGAGATGTAACAACATTTATGCTATTTGCCATCACGTCCTTTCTGGACTGTTCCCAAATAATGGAATAAATAAAACTCCAATAGCTGAATAAATAGAAGTGACTGAAGCAACATCTAACCTGTTCAAGTTTCAGCACAGTGGCTACCATACATTTTGAGAAAACAGAAAAAAACCAAAAATGTGCCGACACTTTTTAAAACCACCTTCAGTGATGGTTTTCTTTCAATCCAAACCGTTTCTGTTGGAATAACTTCCACAGGGTATTTTGGACCAGACCTGTTTTCACTTTGAGCAACGTTTTTCAAATGAATTCAGTAAGTATGTGTCTTTAACACCCCTCTACTCTGCAATTAACCATCCGTATCCTTCACTGAGGTGGCGCACTATATTGTGAATCGTTCCTATGTATTGAACAGTACTTACGGTACAGGGTTTAGCGTTGTTCTACAGCATTGGTGACAATGTGTACTATGGTATTCTGGTAAAAGAACGACTGCGTATGGCATCTCCTTGATAAGCAGTTCCCCTGCACTCACTGGCAAATCAGCCTGATCAGAAAAAAAACAAAGATTAACAAAATATTGTCATGATTGCAGATTCTTCGAGGACATGAGATAAAAAATGTCAAGGTGAATCAAGGAAAGCTTGTGATATTTCTAAGAAGCCTGCTTCATTTTAAATGTTTTCCAGTTAAAATCTGTACTGCACATTTGGAAAACACAACTTTTAAAAACTGAAATACATGTTAAAATCTTTTACATTTTATCTATACTGTTTTTAATATCTATTTCTGGTAATGAAGTTTTTTTTCTGCAATGTGTATTTATAAGTTGTTTACTTTCATGTACAGAGTATTGTTTTGTTTAATTGCTTTAATTCACATTGTTTTAAATGGACCTTTACTGATTACTTTTCATTTAATGTCTCATTTCAATACCTGTCACTGACAAGCCTAGGCTTATTAGGGTTATGAATTGACTGCATTTTCTTCATTTGTTTTATTTTCTGTTATTTTACTAAATATTATATTTCTTAAATTTCTCTCAATGTATATGTATCTTGATTTCATTTTATTGAGGTCAAATATAGAAAGACGTGTTACATTGAATTGAATTGAATTGAATCTTGAACAAAATTAAAATGAAAAAGTATTTGAATAAAACGTAATTGCAAAATCTAAAAATGAACAATATTTAAATTGTACCCATACGTTGTAAAATACTTACGTTCCTATGGAAACACCAATTGTTCATCAAGAATGCATGTATTTCTATCTGGTCTGGGTAACGTATGGTGTCAGAGTTGTATAATTATAAACTTGGACATTTTATCAGATTTTTTATCAGTTTGCGTTGGGGAGATGTAAATTTACATGGGCTTTGCCCTTTCCCAACATGTGTTTCAGACTCAGCGTATTTTTCAGAACCGGCCAGCCGACACCAGCAAGCTCGGTGGTCGAGTGGTAAGATGTCTGCATTAGTAAGCAGGAGGTCGAGGGTTCGAGTCCCACCCGAGTAATTAAGCTTGTGACTTTTTTCTCGCAATCCCTCATACAACACTGAGTGAATAGTGTCTACGCAATATGTTGGGAAAGGGCAAAACCCATGTAACTTTACAAACTTGGATTCGGAATGAGATCCTGGCTGTAAAAAAAAGAAAAATCTTACAACAAGGTGCCTGCCCCGGTCTTTGCAGATTCGTAGGCCTACAGAGGAAGATGCACTCGCTAGTTCGTCTGATGGTTCACACAGCTCTTCTGGCTTGCTGGGTTTGCTGGGGATAGTTGTAATCCCGTCCACACTGAAAATGAGTGGAGTAATACTTCGATTTCAATTACCTGACTTATGTATGAGACTTGCTAAAATCTTTCCAGGGTCCCCAACACTTTATAAAAAAAAAAAATCCCTGAGTTTTCCCTGATATTTCCCAGAGAAATGCCCGAAATTCCATGAAGAATATTTTCACTTATTTTCAGGAGTGGTTGCAGCCAAGCAACTGAGATACTGATAACACACAGGCAACTTGTCAAGCGATGGTCTCCCTTCTCGCCTTATAACCATGACTTCAGTCAGTCAATGGACACAACTTGGACATATGGCACAAGATGCACATACGTCAAACTGGTGAAAACCTTTTCCTTCTGGGTAACTGTCAAATTCCCTGAGTTTTCCATGCTTTTTGGTTGTTTTTCCAAAATTACCAGAGTTTTCCCTGACTGGAAAATTGGAAACTCGTTTTCAAGGTTTCCCTGTCCACAGCAAAAATGTTGCAGCAGGGGTAAAAACTGTTTGAAACAATAAATTTTGAGACCTGATTTTTCCCGATATAACATTTTTTTAAAGAAATATATAGAGGAGCATTGTGGTCCAATAGGTACGGTGTTCGACCCATGTGCCATGGTATACAAGTTTGAACACTGACAAGGAATATGATGATTGTGTTCTTGGGCAAGACACTTTACTACAACTGCCTCTCTGCACCCAGTAGTATAAATGGTTATGGTATGTGTGAATGTTTAGACCCGATTGCGCCGACTCCGAGCTGCTTCACAAAATTGGACTCATGGCCTGATGAACAGAGGTAATAATTAGCACTTTGAATCCTTATGCAAATGAGCTTATAAATACCAGTTATTATTAATGAACTAGTAAAGAAAATCCTGAAAATTAGGGAAATTTCAGAGAAAAAAAGGGGGAAATGCCAGAAAGGTGAACAGAGATTTGAGAATCAAAATGTAGTACTGAAGTTCATGATCCTTGAGGATCTGCATTACCTTGACTGTGAACAGTCACTGAGGAGTTTTTCTATCTCAGACTTCAAAGATTCTGAAAGAGAATAAGAAAAATTCAATATCTTGGTAGGATTAGGAAGGGCAACATGTCAAAAAGTTGAGTATCTGATGGAGGACAGATATGGGCTCCGTGCACAAGTACGCCCTCAATGGTAAAAAAAGGAGAGTTGGGAGAGACCACTGGGACACTCAGCCGCATTGCTGATGACGCCTAACCCTCAAGCAAAGATGCTATGGCTTTTTGCAAAACTCAGAATAAACTTAGTTGTAGGAGTTTTGCGCCATACACGTGCGAACCATTACTCGCACTGGAGCTCTCAAAACAAGTGAAAAAGCGCCCTCTCTTGTTTAGGGATGGAGCCAATAGACAGAAAAACAGATGGCCAACACTTAGATTGAACGACACACAAAATGAATGCAGACCTTTTTTCTCTTTTCTCATATTGGCTTCTTCATCCAACGTCAACAGGGCTTGTCTCAAAACTACAAATAAATAAATAAATAAATATATAAATACATAAAAAGGACAAAGGAAAATGAATCGTAAAACCAAGAAATTAATTCAAACCAGTAGTAAAAATCCTTCAAAAATCTACAGTCAGGGAAATCTCTCATTATAGTTATTTTATATAAAATTACAACAAAAACCTTGGATTGTTTACTATCTTGACACCAAGTTCTGTATCTTTTTGCTACAAATTTGGTCCTTCCATTTCTAGATAACTGTACATTTAATGAATGCCACCAGTTTAATCTTCTTCTAACAACCACCTCTGACCTGTAGCTGCCGTTTTGCTTTGACCCATTTTGATGAGACACTGTCCTTTCCTCTGCAGTATTTTATGAAGCAGCGCCTTAGGATAGCCGTGGTTTATGGCACGGTCGCACTCTTGAATGGCCAACTGCAAAAAATGAAAAAAATATAACACTATCCACAGGTTTGCCAAGAATGGGACAAAACACAATCATAATCATTCATTCTATCCAAAAACTGCTGAAATCTCAAATATAAGGTACAGTGTCTGCTTGATTTCGAAGTGTGAAGTGCTATGGACTGTTTCACAGATATTGCTGTCTTTTTAGGCACTTGGCAGTCTTGGCCCAAGATGTCAATGATCAATAGCGATGGTTGCATTGTTGTAGAGCGCTTTGCACAATTGTTTTTTCCTTTTTTTTTGCACTAACGTCTTGGGAAATATGCAGCAATGGGGGCGTGGCTATTTATCTATTTAAAATTAGACCGTTGGTGTAAATATCAATATCTTCAAACAAAACGGCAGCTTCCCATTTGATACCGGCAGTCGTGCGCTCGCGTGGGGTATCACTGCGTTGTATATCTAATTAGCGATGCTTGGTCACCGCACGTAGCGCATATGTTTACAACCGTCGCGCGAGTGCGCGCGACTGACTATAAACCATTTCGCAACCGCTGATCTGTTCCCTAGGAAAGCCTAAGAAGAAAATAAAGAAAAAGTTCAGCCGCTACTACAAATTTCCCAAGATGTTAGTGCGAGAGACGCACTAGTCAAATCATGCCGTTAGATATGCACCATCCACTATCAATCACTAGCGTCTGGGGCCAAGACTAGACACTTGGTAATTTTTAATGAAAATGTCCCACCATGCTCAGGATACAATGGCATGATGGGACATATTTTCAATGAAATGCTTCTAGAGATTACCATGTGACCACAAAGATAGTCGTATCCGTGAAACGGTCCACATACCCTGTATTGTCACAGTGTCATATCCGGCAAAGCGACCCCCATGGAATATAAATACATGTAGATGGTGCAGGCTGCCATGCAGTAACAGTGGATCCAAGGAACAACTCATCATGTGAATGTACTGGAGCCCACACGAACAATTTCAAAAATGGTGCACAAGCCCGAAGCTTCTTTGTGAGAAAAAATCCAACACTATTGTATCCAAATGAACAACAGTATGTCGCATTTTGTTGCTGGGTAGCATAATTATTCAAAGTGTCACAAGTACATTAACTTACCTCATATTTGTTAAGATGATAGAGGGCAGCAGAGCGATTTCCGAATGCCGTTGCTAATGCTTGGCTGTCAGATATACTTGCACCATCACGGTCGTAAGGTGCTGTCCGGACACTCTATGAAAGAAGGTATAAAATGAATGAGTGATAAAGCTTATCCAGTATTAGAACCTCACTCGTCACTTTAACCCTCCGACGCAGAAAGCACATTTACTAACACGCTTACAGTAAGGGGTCCCTCCGGGGACCCAGATATTTAGCGCCTTGGTTTGAGGCTACACAACACAGTATCTATATGTATACAATCTCGACATGTCTGTAGACTATAAATAAGGAGGTCATTAACAGGAAACAGATGTTGTATACATAGTCTGTGGTCAAGTCGTGCACTTGGCTACCCGCAAGTGACTTTGTTTTGTGCACGTGTATATGGGCAGCCCAGGTTGTCAGGCTCATATATGCCTGACCCGGGGTCACACACTAAAGGTGACTGCATATATCCGTAGTGGGTGTCTCTGGCTAGGATTAGATGGAAGATCACCAGAATTGGTTGGAAATTTTTTTTTTTATTAAGGTAATTAACCAAATTGGGTCCCAAAAAGGGCTAGTTTCTGCGTCGGAGGGTTAATCTACAAAATCCTGCTTTAATACCTTGACACAGAGAGAGTGGAGTGTCGTGGCCTAGCGGTTAAGAATACCGGACTCACGCTCTGGTGTTTCAGAGGCAACAGTGGCGTGGGTTCAAGCCCGCCGGCGGACACTTGTGCCCTTGAGCAAGGCACTTAACCATTATTGCCTCGTTCTTCGGATGGGATTTAAAGCCGTAGGTCCCGTGTGTTGTGTAATCCAATGCACGTATTAAAAAGAACCCAGTGACACTTATCGCTAAGAGAAGGGGTTTGCCCCGGTGTTTCTGGTCTCCTGTATAAACCCCACGCGGAGTATTTAGGAGATGAACCAATCAAGAACCACATAGCAGAAACTAATCACTCCGCCAAGCTTGCCCAATAAATTTAGGACAGGGTAAAGCTATTTTTAATCTTTATATCATTGCAATGTCATTGTTACACCCAACTACAGCAATGACCCCAGCTATAGTTGGGACAATACTTCAGTTGAGGCATAACATCATTATTCCGTCAAATGTTAGTTTAGAAATCTGTAATTGTAAAGAGAATGTTCTAGGTTCAAATAAGACTGGCAATTTTTTTTTTTTTTTCACATCAGCTGTCAGAAAAGAACACAGCACTTGCATATTGCTCAAAACATTACATTTTTGAAAGGTAAAATCATATATTAAAACTTATATTTTTGTTCTTTGTATCAAAATCTGAGGTTAATAAAGGTAGAGTAGATCATTTGCAGCTATCCAAAAAGTAACTGATTTTTGATGAAAGCATACTTGGTTTAAAGATGGGGATGGCAATAAACTCCCTGTGAAATTATTCTTTCTGGCATGCTGTCATTTTGAAGAAAAACAAACAATAAAAGAAGGCCATTTCCAAAGATGTGTCAAGTAACGCATTTTTGGAAATTTTCATTAGCAGTTGGTTTGTATTTCAGCGCATCCGTGAATGGGCGCGCAATTGTTGACAGAATGCACATGCCCGCGTGGTTGCTATTATTCGTCGGTTCAGTGGGTGACATCGCGAAGCTACAATTGGTTGAATGGGAATGTGTTATGGATGCTGATTTCGGGCGCAATTTAAAACCTGACTTGGCCACTTTTGAATTGAACTCGAGATCCTAGAATACTGGTTTCTCGGAATATACATGTACAGCATTCACAGAGCTAAAACTTCATCAGGTTAGTTGTTAAGCAACTGTTTATAGATTTTTAGCTCTTTTGTTAAGTGTAACGGGGAAAAAAATGCACAAATGACAAATGATCTACCCTACCTTTAATTGAAATTGCTGGGGAAAGCTCTCATTTTGTTTCTTTCATACCTTAGTATAAGATAAGAGCGCTTCATTGTATCTTCTCTTCTTGAACCATTCGTTTCCCTCTTCCCTCCAAGATCTGCTCAGCTCATATGACTTGCTGCTTGTCTTGGTACAGCTTGCTTCAACACATCTCTGGATAAACTGACGAACACTGTCATCACTAGAGTGAGAAATAAAATAAAAACAGATCTTAGGGTATAAAAGAGTATGGAGAAATAACAAATGTTGGCTCAAACCTATAAGTAAAAAAAAGGAAAAGAAAATACCAGAATTTTTAATGATCAACATTTTCTTCCTTCAGATGACTATTTTTTTAAATAAATATTCTAAAATTACAATTTGTAAACAACTCTGGAGAAATAACAAATGTTGGCTCAAAACCCAAATTTTCGGACTAGCTCAAAACTATAAATAAATTAAAAAAAAGAATATACCAGAATTTTTAATGATCAACATTTTCTTCCTTTAGATGACTATTTTTTAAAATAAACATTCTTATATTACAAATACAATTTGTAAACAACTCTAACCCCCTTCCCTGACATATAAACATGATAAACACTGTATACTCAGTGTGTTACCTCCCGAGTGAAAGCTGGAAAAAATTCACTTGGGTGGGACTCGAACCCACGACCTCCTGCTTTCTAGTTCAGATGTCTTTCTAGTGCAGTTGTGCAGATTTTACTTCATATATTCCTATCAAGTATCATCTCAATGAAGGTCAGTCATTGCAAAAATGATAAGGTAGCTTAAGTGACTCCAGATCTAATGCCTACCTATCGCATAGAGCTGGAGTTACTCAAGCCAAGCTAATGATAAGGCATGCCATGGCTTAGCCCCACTAGTGTGGCCACGGTATGCTGCGCTGAACCTCTGGCCACACACCGTGGTACCGCGCACTACTGTGGACGAAGTTTTCATAAAATTTACAGGCAGTTTCTTACATATGGTTGTATTCTATGATGTCCAATCTATCACTTCTGGGATGCTTAGGTGTAATGATGTTCAATTTTCCGAGATATTCTTGAATCTTTCTGGAGCTCATATGCACTCGTGAAACGTCTGGTGATGGCAGCCATTTTAAATGTGACAAGAGATGACCTCAAGCTTTGACGTCGCGTTTATGCAAATTGCTTGTCGAGCGAGGGCGCGAGTTGCAAATGCGACGGCTGTTTCCTGTTCCAAATAAAAATTAAAATAATACCCTGCGCATGCACTGCATGGGCATCGATGTCGACGGCTTGGACGACGCGCGCAACACAGGAAACAGCCGTCGCATTTGCAACTCGCGCCCTCGCTCGACAAGCAATTTGCATAAATGCGACGTCACAGCTTGAGGTCATCTCTTGTCACATTCAAAATGGCTGCCATCACCGGACGTTTCACGAGTGCATATGGGCTCCAGAAAGATTCAAGAATATCTCAGAAAATTGAACATCATTACACCTAAGCTTCCCAGAAGTGATAGATGGGACATCGTAGAATACAACCATATGTAAGAAACTGCCTGTTAATTTTCCGAAAACGTCCTCAGTAGTGCGCGAACCACGGTGTGTGGCCAGAGGTTCAGCGCAGCATACCGTGGCCACACTAGTGGGGCTAGCCATGGCTGGGACTGAGTTAGTCCGAGTAACTTGGACCCAACTTATCGCCTTTTTTAACATTTGGACATGGTCTGGCGATAGTAAGGTCCAAGCTAATACCGCGACCTAGACAACACAGTCCCAAAAACCAACATTTTCCAACAAAAAACATCAGATTTCACCTTCAAAACGGCCTCCAAATTACTAGATATGCCACCTGAGGTACAAGTAGACATCGATAATTAAGATGGTTGTACTGAAGTTTACTTACGATCCGGAAAAAAGTGAAATTTTCCGTTCATTTCGGAGAGCTCCCCTCGCGATCTTGAACACGTTAAATTTCCGATCGTATTTAATGTTTGAACGACGCGATTTCTTCTACATGCCCAGCGTACATTCGATGGTCCCCGTATCCCGAGTGCGATTCCGTTACCGAGCGCGCGCGATGCATCGATTATGATAATGAGTAGACTGGATCACGTTTGTAAACACATGTGCATTTCAAACGATAATAGGGAGTCGGGAACTAGCGCAGCTTTTATGGCGGGTACCAGTTCAAGCTGGTTCCCGATTCCCTTTTACAGTTCGAAATGCACATGTATGTGTTTACAAACGTGACTCATTATCATAATCGATGCATCGCGCGCGCTCGGTAACGGAATCGCACACGGGATACGGGGACCATCGAATGTCCGCTGGGCATGTAGAAGAAATCGCGTCGCTCAAACATTAAACACGATCGGAAATTTAACGTGTTCAAGATCGCGAGGGGAGCTCTCCGAAATGAACGGAAAATTTCACTTTTTTTCCGGATCGTAAGTAAACTTCAGTACAACCATCTTAATTATCGATGTCTACTTGTACCTCAGGTGGCATATCTAGTAATTTGGAGGCCGTTTTGAAGGTGAAATCTGATGTTTTTTGTTGGAAAATGTTGGTTTTTGGGACTGTGTTGTCTAGGTCTCGGTATTAGCTTGGACCTTACTATCGCCAGACCATGTCCAAATGTTAAAAAAGGCGATAAGTTGGGTCCAAGTTACTCGGACTAGGACTGAGTCTGAGAAAAAGTTCAAATTTTTGTTAGAAAATTTACTTGAATCTCCATAGACTTTGTACACAACCGCTGAAGTGCGTCAGGTTGCAACATTGTTTCCCTAACTTTAATGCACACCCCAAAAACACTTCAAAGGAACTCGTTTTTTAGTGAACATAACAAATGTTGATTTTCAATGTTTTCACGAAATAGATGCAATGCTCCTAACCATAATCACTAACCTCCAAATACAAAATTGACTGCACCAGGACACACGATCAGCATCTGATGAAGCTCCTCTGAATTCACTAAACGCCTCTCCATCACAACAATCCCTGTATGCAGATTTAAGAATCGCCTCCCAGTCAAAAGTTGCCATTCTCCCAAAAAATGCAGACAACACTTTCTTCACGTGAAGCTTGTGTTGTTTACATGGCGATTATAACCAAGAGAGGGCGCTACAACTATTTTATGGACTCGCGCTCCCAGCTGCTTAAATTGTGCAAGCAGGCACATGCACAAAAATGCATGAAAAAGAAAATATAATAGTTTTGTCATAATGACAATATTATTTTAGTATTTTTGTGTAGTATTTTTTTTAAACCAAAATGTAATGAAGGGGCGCGGGGTAAATGCAGGAATACATAATAACAAATTGAAGGGGTTGTTAGATTTGGGCGGACCATCCCCAACTTTATCTTTCATACTAAGAAAACTAATTGAAATATTTTATATTTTTTGTAAAAAAAAACCCCAAAAATTGGCAGTTTCTTTTATTTTCATTAGATTTTTTATCTCCAATTTGGCTGGTTATAAATGAAAAAGAATGCTAATAAAATAAACACTTACAAATCATAATGTGCCAAACTGCCACAAATATACCAAATTAATTTTGCCCCTAGTCAAGTTTTTACACCAGTGCAATGATTCTTGAATAACAATCTAGTCACTTAAAGCAACAAAATATTCCTTCAAAAACACAACAAATTGCCAAATAAAAAGGTAGAGTTTATTCATGTAAATTTTGTCTTTATTACATTTCGCCAAATAATGTGCTCCAAAATCAATTAATCATGCAATAATCTTAAACACAATCATTCATTTTTTTTATGAGGAATACATACAATTTACTTCGGGAAACAAATCTAAAGGTCTTTCAGTGATAACACTGAACATCAAATGATATCTCATCTTGGAGAAGCGACTTTTATTTTCTAATCAGTTATAATCCACTTTTTTTTAACACCCCCTCCAAACCAGCATTATGTAATCATCTTTGACCACTAAACATGTGGCTTCATTGTTAGTTGAGTATGAAGCTAGGTTGGTGCCCAGCATGTTTCATGTGTTACCACATAAATAAAGCCTGACCAGCAGGCATACCAGCTATTTACACATAAGTGTTCAAACTTCTTGGTCGACATGGAAACCATTAAGAATCATAACATTCCTGAATAACAAATTTCAAATTGGACGCAAAGTCAAGCCTCTGTGCTAAGCCATTACACTGCATCGGGGACCTTTCCTTTTTAAAATTCCTACGACTAAAGAGAGCACACAATGCTCGTAAATCAAGCTTTCAAGCAGACCCAAGTGAAACAGGAGAACAGTACGATCGAAATGTAAAAAAATCAGGATAAAAGTAGGACTTTTGCTGGCTTTCAGGAGTAGTTTTTGTTGATGCTCACCCATATCCACAGCATCATAAGCCTCATTTGGCATGTTCTGTACTCACAACACTTGTGCTCCATCCTCAACTAAGCTCTTGGAAGTACAGTTGCAGTACTCCTGCACCCAAGCCCTTCATTGTGTGATTTACATATGACAGTGTGTAACACTGTTATGAAAAATATTTAATGATAATTCATTTTTCGGAGTTGTGGGACTAAAAAAAGTAGGAATTTCAAGAAAAAAACTAGGAAAAGTTAAGAGTAAGGTAAAAAAATACTAGGAAAAAGTAGGAAAAGTAGGAACACTTGAAAGCCTGTTTGCTGCTCGTTTGAAATTTGTCTTAATTTTACAATGAATGTAAGAATTTAGTATTGTATACACGTATGTGTATGAAATATGCAAACTGCATAATAATACATCAGTGATGTGTTCAAAAGATATATGAATGATCTTCAAGAATGATGATGAAATGGAACAAATAACATTTGGTCCAAATGTACTAAACAGTGTCATACATGTATTTGCAATTAATAGCATTTTTTTCTTTTAAATTCACACCAATTTATGGAGGTTAAATTTTTCAAACTTCCCAAATGTATACAAAAAAAAAATCCACAAATCATATCCTTATGAAATACATGCAGTTTTAAATCATGCCTGACTAAATCTCCGTCATCTAATTGGTAGGTTCATGATGACACGTCACTGAATTATTCATTTCAACCCACGGCCCGGCCGCGCCGCAAAAGTAGAAGTTCTATTCCACGGTCACACCATTGTTTGGCTTTGACCAATCAGATAACGAGGACTTATTCAGGTGTTGCATAAAACAAATAATGAATGTTTCACAATCATGCAATGGAAAGAATAGTTTCAGTTGGTGACAGATGGAATGTTCCATTTCGCTTCGTGGAATGGAACATTCCATCTGTCACCTCATGAAATTATTCTTACCATTGCACTCATAAACATTCCTTGTCTGTATACTAACCATTGAAATATTTGGTACAAAACAAAGCTAGACTTCCTATTTGAAGTAAACATATCTATTTTAAGGATCAGAATAATCCTCAACAATCATAAATCCTTAAACTCAAAAATAACATTAATACAAAATTTAGTTCGTTTTCATAGATTTACAAATAGGCCACACATTCAAAACTATAAGCAGCCTCTAAATGTTAGCTCATGAAGATAGAAAATGCAACGAAATTGACAATAAATGTAAGAAAATTGATAAAATAAGTGCTGTTCTAGACGATTTAGAATCAAGTACATGTACATGGGTTTATCGACAAAGTCACGTTTCAAGGAAACAATGCCATCTTGTCATCAAGAAAAAATAGTTGTGTAAAAAGTTGAGATAAGAGAGAGTATTTACAATAATAAAAAAAAACCCAACCCAGATCTGCTGGTAGTTTCGAAACAATATCAGATGATATAAAAAAGAGACTGTATGTTGTATCATCAAGAAAAGATAGTTCTGTAAAATAGAATTAAAGCTGAGACAAGGAGAGAGTGCTTATAAAAAAAAACACGCACGGGTCTGCTGGTAGTTTAGAAACAATATCAGTTGATTTAAAATAGAGACTGCATGTAGTTGTTCATATTCTCTTTCCAAGCTACATGTATTTCTGATAAACAGAGAAAAAATATTGTTTGGGTAACATACTTAAGATAATTTATTATTTTCATGGCCTGCAAATACTTGTTTTATTCTATTTTAAACCTTTGCAAGTTTCACTTCTTTTGTTATAAAGCAATGAAAAATATAACGTCGTTAGAAAGGATTTCAAATACTTATTAGCAGTACACATATTGGGAACATCAGAAGTTCAGTTGGGCTTTACTAAAACAATGTCAAAGGTACACAAAAACATACACTATACTCCAGTTTACAACTACAAGTAAAATAACACGTACATTTCCTCTCATGGGAAAATAGTGAAATACGGTGTAGTCAAGTTGGATAGGCAATTACATTCACTGTGTGGCCTTCCGAACAAAAGAGGTCCACATAAACCAGGTAGAGGCGACGTTGTGTGGACGTGGGCAAGTCCACACAGTGTTTCCCCCTTTCTGGAAAACAGGTTTAGAGGCATTTTTGGGTTAGGTTTATCTGTGGCAAAATGAAGAGAACCACTAAAGGGAAGCATAGGGGAAAATGGATTGAAAGTGTTTTCACAGTGAGAGTAAAATGATTTTTTTCCGAGGTTTTTCTTAACAACACGAAACCAAGGGAATGTCCACACTAGGTACATGTATGTAATGTAAATATGGGTGTGTATGTGTGTGGGGGGGGGGGGGACCTCATTTGACAAGACACTTGGGGCCTTTTAAAGCTATAGTCCATCATTTGCAGCTATCCAAAAAGTAACTGACGTAATAATTGTGGAAAAACATGCTTGGTTGAAAGAGAGTAAAAAAACTAAACTCCCTGTGAAATTGTTCTTTCTGGCAAGCTCTCATTCTGAAGAAATCAACGAAAGAAGGCCTTTCCAACGGTAAAAGACGCACCGTTGGAAATTTCCGTTAGTAGTTCGTCTATTTTTTCGGTGAATCGCGCGCTGGCGTTGACATGACGAACACGCGCGCGCAGTTGCTAGAATTCGTCGGATCGGTGCGCGACATCACCGCGTAGCTGCAATCGGCTCAGTGAGAATGTGTCTCGGGCGCTGAATTCAGGCCCAATTCAAAACATGATTCAGCAACTTTTGATTTGACATCGAGAACCTAGAATGTTGTTTTTCTCAAAATGTACAGCTAAAGCTGAGCTGAAACTTCATCAGGTTAGTTGTTTAGCATCCTTCTTTACATTGTGAAAACTTTTGTTGCTTCAAACAAACAAAATGCACAAATTACAAATGATGGACTATACCTTTAAGATTCTCCATTTTAATATGTTGATTGCATTTGCACATTATCAGTTTGACAAGTTTTACAATACATAAACAAAATGTAACCAACATGCCTCAATAAAAGTCATTACAAATTTAACTGTGTTTTGCCTACCACAGTGAGGTTGTGATTTTTTTCGCCTCACAGACTGACATCGGTGAACGCAAAAACTCATAGACAGTTTGCACTGCCGCCATGTTTGAGGTGCGTGCTTTTGTTCAACAGGGACACGAACGAGTAGACCCTTGTGCATTCATTGTTAATTAATTAACATAACAAAACACCTCAAAGATGGCGACTGAATGCAATCGATCTATTAAAAAAATTGAGGTAGTCTAAATCAGGTCAGATTCAAAACTGAAAAGATCTGTGAGCCAAACGTGCTGATACATGAAGCATTTTGTCATTTTTTTCACAAAGAAACAACTTTTCAATCTTCACAAAACTAAATTCATCACTTTGTAAAAACAGCAACATCTTTGTCCAAAACTGGCGTTATAACCTCGGTGAGCAGCCTCAAATGTAAAACAGTGGAAATGTAGAACCAACTCTAGGCTGAGTTGTTATTGTCTTGTGGAACTATTTAAGACTTTTGAATAAATAAATTCAATATCTAACCAAAAATGTGTTCAAGTAAATAGTTAAATAAGGAAAATAAATACATAAAGAAAAAGAATACTGCTCAATTTAAAGTTCTGTACGACATTTAAATTGTGTTGTATTATTTTGCTTTGTATTAAATTGGAAAAGCTACACTAAAATATGTAGCATTTTTTCCTTAATTTTTGGAATTTCCCATACCTTGTACATGTACTCTTGTCCTTACTAAATCAAACATGAAGTTCACTGTGCATGTATCTACATCAAATATTTTGCAGGCACTACCACGATCAAGTGATACCGCAATCTTGCCAACAATGTGTGACATGATAGATATCCAATGCAATACAGCACAGTACCTGCATACCAAATTGATTTTAGCATTGTATGCCATTTCAATCCACTCAAACCACATTTCAATATCTAATAAGAAAATTTGCTACTGGCTAAATTAATAACTCCTTATCTCCAAATTCAATCTCAGCCTCAAGATTCTGTTAAAAGGATTTCACGTTTACCAAAAAATGTTGAGTGTAAAATCAAATCGAAGGCTTTTATCACTTCCACACCAAGCTTTTTTTAAAAGGAAACGTCTCAAGGAAACATGTACATCTCTGAAATTCAGCACGAATGACTCAGGGGACTAATTGCAATCAAAGGACTTAAAGCAGTCTTCAGCTACTGCTCTGTTGTACATGTAGCAATTTCCTCCACACATAATGTCCCTCAAATGTCTCTTAAATAATAAAGCTACAGTCCATCATTTGCAGCTATCCCAAAAGTAACTGACGTAATTATTGTTGAAAAACATACTTGGTTGAAAGATAGTAAGGAGACTAAACTCCCTGTTAATTAGTCTTTCTGGTAAGCTGTCATTTTGAAGAAATCAACAAGTAGTTCATTTTTTATATTCGGCGAAGCGCGCGCAACCGTTGGCACGACGCACATGCGGTTGCTATAATTCGTCGGATCGGTGCGCGACATTGCATAGCTGCAATCGGCTCAGTGAGAATGTGTCTCGGACGCTGAATTCAGGCTCAATTCAAAATATGATTCAGCAACTTTTGATTTGAAATCGAGATCCTAGAATGCTGTTTTTCTCAGAATATACAGCTGAAGCTGAGCTGAAACTTCATCAGGTTAGTTGTTCAGCACCCTTCTTTAGATTTTGAGCACGTTTGTTGCTTCAATCGAACAAAATGTACAAATTACAGATGATGGACTATACCTTTAATACAAATTCGATTCAATTTCTTCCCAGAATTGTGTTGGCAAAAAAGGGTAGAAGTGACTGAGATTTCCTCAAGCTGCATAACCTGTGTTTTTTTCCCCGAGTTTCAACCTGAAAAAAATACATTCCTTTTTCTAAATTGCCATTTTTTATAGCAATACAAAAGTTATTCTTTTTCAATGAAAAAAATCGGCCCATGTTTAGTAATTTTACTGTTCTTTACAGTTTCGAATTTTTTGGCTGCTAGACAATAATTCCCGTTATCACAGGGTAGGCTGGTTCCTGCCCCACAATCAACTTCAATAATGTACGGACCGGGAACCAGTCTGCTGGCAAAGCAGATCTGTTTGTGCCCGAAAACAAAACCTTTTTTTTTTCGGAATTTTTTTTTTGTGTGTCTGAATAAAACACACAAGTTGACAATTTATTAATGGAAAATAACAGCGAATTTTGTTGAAAACAAAAGGAATACAACCTTAAATCAACTTTAATGGTTACTTCCTTTTCCCCCCTTAATAGCCTAAATTTTGTGACATGCTAATTATAATGTGCCCAAAACAAAACTGGCCTTAAAACATGCAAAAATAGTCTTTACGTTCTGAAACTAGAAAGTACACGTCTTATTCGTCAAGTGCTACGTCATTAACCTTTAATCCAAGGGAATTTTCACTTTTTTACTTGGATGCTTTCCAAATCAGCCAACATCCAAAGTTCTGTAATAAACCATTTGTAATTTGTTCCTGAAAAGCGCCATGCAAAGGAATGGTGGCTGGGCTGAATCCATCAATACCCCACATATCCCGATGTTGGATTCTGTAGGATCTGGGAATAGGCTTTACAGGAAGTTTGTAGACACTAATATTCACAACCCGACTATCACTTCAAACAATTATCAATATGCAGTATGGAAAATACAACAAGTAAAATTACTGATACAACTTTTTGGTAAATGTATGGATATTCTTAAACTATGACAAAATATTTAATTTAAAAAAAGAAAGAATAATAATATCGCAAATCTACGTAAATAATTATTAACATGGTAGTATAATAATGGTATGTACACTTTTTAATAATCAATTTTTCTTTTTAAATTAGATTGTACACTTCATTTTAAGAACCAGAAGTTGGGGGATATAGCAAAGAAAGAAGACTTTCTGCCCTGTTTTCAGAAACAAAGTGAAATTTTGTGCACACGTGTAACGCGCCTAGAGAGTACATGTGCATGTACATGTAATGACCTCTTTGTCAGATTATATAAAATTGATTAAATTTGTATGTTGTCGATGTCCTGAACCAAGACATTGACAAAATGGGCATGATGGGGAACCGCCAACATAGGGCTGGATAGCTCAGTTGATAGAGCACCGGAACAGCAATCCGGAGGTCACAGGTTCAAACCCTGCTCCAGTCTATTTCTTGGTTCAACTTAAAAAAACTCATTATTAAAATTAAAAGCCAACTAATGAGAGATCAAGCACTCGGTGCAACTAATAATAGATTTTTATCATCTCCAAAACCCTAGGCAATTTTGCTAGGAAACTTTCTGAATACTTGAAAATCCTCCAATTTGCAAGTAAGGCCAAAAAAAAAAGTCTCCGGTTTCTGGTATGGAGCTTGCCCAAAAAGTGGTTCGGCGATGTGTTTTTTTTTCTTTTTTCTCTACCTGTTTTTTGCTTCAAATGTCGGCTGATGACTGCAAATGGTGCCCGACTAAACTTAGTGCAAATATATGGGACTCCAGAGAGGTCACATAAAGCTTATTCTCGACCATAACCCAATCTAAAACATGTTAAAATTGTGCAGCAGCAGGATTCCAGTCAAACCGGTGAGTTTGGTGGTTTTGAGACATCATCTTTCATTGAAAAAAAAACTTTTTCATTTTGCCGACGCGCATGGCTACGGCGACGCGCTCGCATACCAGAAACCGGAGACTTTTTTTTTTTTGCCCTAGGGTTACTTTTTGTTTTTAACACTTGCCGTAAATGCACACTGAGGTGGTGAAATCCCAGCTGAAAATGCCACAACAGCTTGACAAATGCTCACTTGTGGGTTTGAGACAAACCAAGCATCGTAACTCCTTGAACAACTAGTTCTGGTGTTAATTTTCATTCGCTTATCATTTCAAAACAAATCAACAATTCAAAAATATAACATCGATCTCTGCTGTAGTAAATCTACCATACTTGCATAATAACTTCTGCACACAGTGCCACACACATGATATTGCTATTTTCTGCAAACGGCTAAAGCTGTCCAATTTTTTTTTCCCTCCAAAATGATTTCTCAAAGTGATCTACGTTTTTCAGGTGCAACTGTTTAAAAATAAACGAAAATTGTTGACATTGTACCACATTGATCACAAATGACACAGGCAGTACCGATAAATTTCACCCCAAAATCACTTTTGCCCTCAGCCTAATGTCACGGCCCTGCTAACCCCAGAATTCCAAGCTTATAATCCCCACTCTGTGCTAACCCTATAAGCACAGACTCCTTTCAGGTACATATGCGTGTGCATAAGCCACAAGTTTTTTCTAACCCATGAAAAATGCTTACCGTAAGCGCAGAAATACCTGGGATACATTTAGTTAGCAGAAATGGTAAGCAACAAAAAGAAATTGTGCCCTTGTTATGACTGATTCCACAAAGACAAGAGATTTTCAATGATTAAGCGTCTCATAACCTTTTCCTTCGGTTTGTGAAGAATGGAAAAAAATTGGAATGTGAGTCCGCTTTGTTTGTCAAAAAGTCTGCAATGGCGTAAAGCCTGTCTTCGTTATTAACACCTGACATGAACCGCCTTTTCTTTGTATATCCACACAACTCCGCATGAAACTCATAACAGGAGCATCCATAGCTTTCAAAAGTCACCACCAGCGATAAGAGCCAAAATCTCAATCACTTTTAAGTCTTCTTGCAATAAATGCATGCCTAGTCCCATCCCAGTCTGCAGTAACAACAGTTCTGGTAACGGAGCACAAAAATGGCTCAGAAATGGAATGCCGTGGATTGCCCACAGAGGTTCATGCTGCAAGTTTGTATAAATTCAATTCAAGCCTGACTGATCAGTGTGTATTAAATACAGGCATCAGCTTCAGCATAGCAAAGTATATATTGCAAGATTGGCTGTACACTGCTCAGAACGCCGTGGAATATTTCTGAACACACACAATTTCTCGCCAGCATACCTCAGTGAGACTTGTGCGCGACGCCGTTAGTCTCCAAGCCTTGTCCAGACGGTTTGTTGGACATCTTAGTCAGCATCCTCCCTCCTGCTTGGAGGATCAAGAGGAACCAGTAGCACTGGAAGAGGAAGATGAGCCCCGAGATGACGTTGCACTTGAGGGCTATCCGTCCGGGAACTTGCCAGACGGAGAGGCCGACGGTACGGCCGTAGAGCCAATACATGAAGGGAAAGTTCATGATACGGAACACGAAGAATGTCGTGAGAAGCATCACGCTGACAAAGAGGTATAGGTTGGGGAACTTGTTGTCCCATTTGACCTGTAAACAAAGACAGGACTAGCATCAACAAATGAAGTTCCTTAAAGGTAATGTTTGCAGACATCAAAAACAGAACTACCAAATTATTATGAGATACCTCACTTGACTTTAAGTGAATAATAGTCTCAAGCATCCCGTGAAATCGTGGCACTTGGTGTGCTGTCATTTTCAACAAGAGTGGAATTTTTGTATCAATTTCCAACAATGGTCAGCCAACCATTGTTGGAAAAAACCTGACATGTCTCAAATACTGCCCCCCCCCCCTCCCAATTTACCAAATTCAGTTAGTCCACATTTTGTTGGCAATCTTGTTTGCAATCGGTTACACATGTCCGTGAATGGGTGCAAGTTTGCTTGTCAGGTCCCCTGACCACACCAGACGATTCCCCAACGACTACACCTGTACATTGCTGCTTTTCGTCTGAAGTAGGGAACCAGGCTACTAGAATGACATTTTTTCAACAATATGTTTATGGTTCAAAAGTTTCTAGCCTGAGTAAAGTCTGGACAACATTTAACCTGAAACCAATATTTCTCAGCAATGATCAGCCTACCTTTCTCATAATGGCCCTCATGCTAACGAACGGTGTGCTGACTTCTGTCATAAACATGCAGCCAATGAAGAAATCCCCCTTATCATTACGGTAAAACTGCAAAGAAATGGGGAGAAATATTCAGGAACCACTTCACACACACAGAAACCTATGGAAACTTGGGTACTTAATAATGTCTTCTGTGAACACATGGTTTTAAAAGTTGTAAATGAGACAATGTATAATGGGATCACATACATACTGTACATGTAATGTACATGCATGTACATACAAGTATGCTGCGCTAAACCTTGGCACTTCAAACTTTAGAAGTAAACCTCTTACTTTATCCCTAACCCCCCAACAGGTTTTCCCTAGGCACCCTGCCAAATGCAACAAAATGCACGTTAGCTGAAATAAGGGCCATGCAAAATGCAACAAATTGCAACAGTGGATTCTGTTGCATTGTGCAGTGGACCCAGTGCATACCAGCCTTGCACCAAGCAGTTACCCTGCTAAATGCAACCAAATGAAGCAGTGGATTATGTTGTATCACCATGGACCTATGAGCAGTTACCCTGCTAAATGCAACAAGATGCAACAAAGCACAGGGACTTGAGTTGCCTGCTAAATGCAACAGTATGCAACAACATTTTAGCTCTGTTGCTTTCTGTTGCATTTAGCATAGTTAGGGTTAAATAAACAAATTCTTCATTCAATGAATTCTGTGCACGAGTATCCCTTCAGTGCTTACAATGGGAGAGTTGGGGGACACCACTGGGAAGGACATTTGAAGGCATTGTCGATGGCACCTGACATTCACACAGACACTTTGGGTTTGTGTCCATCTCACAATAAAGCAAGTCATACACGCTTCGCACAATATGTACACAAACCAGTGGGCGCAGGCTCTGTGTAATTTGCACCCTAATAAGTGGTACGAAATACTACTTTTCGTGAACAGGGTCCACAATAAAACAGAGTAAGGCCAAGTCTGAAACGGTGTCCAGAGTAATGTTGTACAAGTCCGACCCCAAACCGAAACCGACCTGACCCGAAACCATCTTTGGGTCGGGTCGGGTTGGTTTGTCCATCGTCTTTACTGAAAGACAATGTTTTTTACGCAATGCCGGTAAGTTCAGGCACAGAAAGTATACACAGTTGCCCAAGCCAGATATTCGGGGTTTTCGGGTTGGTTCGATTTCGGGTTGGTTCAGATCGTTTTTTTTTTGGCTTAATTTTGTTGGGTGGGGTAGGGTCGGGTTTGGGGACTTCATATCGGTTTCGGTTTGGATTCGGTTTATATCTATAATGTCTTGGGTCGGTTTGGCCTGGTCAGCCCGCCCCGATGCACAAGATTAGTCCAGAGGTATGGCTACAGAGTAGCTTTACACAAGAGATTCGTATAAGACCCAACTTTCATTCCACTCACCAAGATAATTGGTAGGCATATGCAAGCAAGACCCAGGTGATGGAAGATCATCAGCCAATGAACCCTGATGAATTCTACGGCCACGGTGACCGGCGACGATTGTAAGAGATGCTTGCTCTCCTGACGGAAGGCTTCACACATCGCCAGGATGTCATACAGCATGTAGGGTAGACCAAAATGGGTGTATGCATTGATGATCCAATGTCTGTACCGAGAAACCAAAACCAATATGGATGCAATTGAAAAGAAAGTTCAGCATTTTATACAGTTATGGTAAGTTTGTGTCTAGTGGCATACCCAGCTTTTTATGCTGGGGGTGGGGGGAGGGGGAGGGGGAAAAATTAAGATTTTACTGTATCAATGTCTGAAACCATCTTAAAACTGTCTGAAAGTCAAAAAAAAAAATGATAATGTAAACTTAAAGAATTTACTGTATCAATGTTTCGAACTGTCTTAAATTTATTGTTAAAACAAAGCCTGGGAAGAATGGGAGGGGGTAAGTGGCAAGTCGTTTTTTTGACTCACCCTGTATAAAATCATTTACGAGTAGCAAGCCGAGGTGACGCGGCCCTTTCTATATTTGATGTCTCAGTATTCCCCCACGGACATGATGGAAATGGTACATTAGGCACGGACTTGAAAGATGATGCATTAGGGTACATTTATTATTGTGTGTCTAAATATGTACTGTGTAATGCCTCTTGACAGGCAATTGTACATGTAGGCCTACACTGCATTGCAGTAATAGCCGTGGCCTACATGTACATGTACATGTACATTGTATACATGTGTATTCATGGAAAATGAACACATATGGCAAGGAGTCATTACAGTTCTTCATGATTCATGTTCATGATGCAAGTTCACGATAAGAGATGATGTACGATGGGCCTTGGGCTTAACGATAAAAACGTCACATTTGGACGATCAAAGCCTACAATCACGCAGGCTTAGTAATAGACGAGTGGAAATATGGATATTTATACAGCAGCAAGAACAATTAGGAAAAACTCTGAAGAGTTACTCAATTTAAAGATGGACTGTCCGTTCTCTATAACAAATTCAATTCATTTTTTTCCTACTGACAAATGTTGACCTTTGAATGTTTTAGTAATAACAAAGAAACTTCTTAATAAAATGCTTCTTAATTTCACCACAATCTCAATTCCAGCGTCCTTTGTGATCCCCCCTTTCTTTTAGCATTCACTCAGCTTATCAAACTCTGTTTTAAGAACAAAATTTGGATTATTAATAATCATCAAATTAAAATATTTGTTGTATAGATATGTGATTGAGGGGAGTCAGGTTGGCGTAGCGGTACTTTCCTCGCCTTCCACCGCTGTGACCCGGGTTCGAATCCCGCCTGGGCCAATATGTGGATTGGGTTTTCAGTCCCTACCTGATTCCGTGGGTTTTCCTCATAATATTCCTCTGGGCTTTTCCTCCCACCTCTAAAACTGTAATTTCTTGTCATTGTCTTCTCTCTGCAGGTTTCTTCAGGCTTTTGTGCTACAGTGCCTAGGGCACTTTTAAGGGATCCTTGGTTTGATTTAAAAACAACATAATGCACACACACTGCACATTTTTCTTTCTTGCCCCCCCCCCCAAAAAAAAACCCCCACTCCAAACAAACCCAGACATGTTGCAGCAAATTATTCATTTCACATTATTCATTATATTTACAAGTCCTAACTCAGCCTGTGGAATTTCACCAATGCTATGACTCATGAGACTTCTGTGCACAGTCACAAGTTTCTCTAATTTTCTGTTAATGCCAGTCAAATAACCTCATAATTTCACGATAGAATGTTTTCCAATACTCGCACCTACTAGTATAAATTTATATAAACTGTGTCCAAAATCAATACCCTGCATGTCGGAACGCTTTCTGTAGTCTTCATACATGTACATGTTCCGCTCTGAAAGTGTTAACATTTATTTTTATCACCAAATTTAATCAGACACTGAGTCTGGCCCAGCAATGGGCTTCAATTGAATTGTGGAACTGCACACCTTATGGTTTTCATAACTCAATAACGCATGTGGCCCTCAGCTTAAATGAAATTATGACGCACAAAAACACACATTGCCACAAGCAGTGACCTATAGGCGATGGACAACATTCGCACATCGATGTTACAGTCATGACAGGAAGGGTTGCAACGAATATACCAAATATTCCATCAGTAACCGATATCTGATTAGCATTTCTATTTTATTCAAATATTACCCAAATGTGAACGATCTTTTAATCGATGAAGTCGCATGGATAGCACTATCTTAGACAGGTACTTGAATTTATGTATTAACCCTAACGCACCCGAATCCATCAAAATCCAGCCGCCTGTTTCAGGGAATTTCGGTGGAGATAGTTAGCCTAGCAGAACTGTTGGATTTTGATGGATTCAGGATACCTCTTTTTTGAGCTGTTGGGGGACTTTGGCAGATTCAGGATCTCAACAGATTTACTCCCGGCTAACTGGTGGATTCTGATGGACTCACTGGCCACCAACATTTTTTTTGTATGGCAAAATTGATGAATTTTGGCAGATTCAGGATACTTTCTCATAAAAGGGACCAAGGGCTTAGGGTTAACCAGTATTTTGAGTCCTGTATTCATTGAAAAATGCCCGCACCAGTGAATCTAAAGTTCACCTGAATCCTTGAACTTCTGAAAGTCCTCAACAAAAGTAAATTGATTGGGGTCAAACTTCAACAATCCCAAACAATGACTCTTGCAGAAATGGGGTAAAAAAAATATGTTACTCATCTCAAATTAACGGGGACATAAATTGGTTACAGTATCAAAAATGACACTGTTTGCAAAGCAGTGTAGTGTATGTACTTGTACTCGAGTGCAGTTTTTGGTATTCGTACTCATAAAAATGTACTCCTACTTGGAAGAAAAAATCATCTGCACTCCTTCACAAGGGTACTCATGACAAAGTACTCATACAGGTACTCTTGCAAATGTTCTCCCGCAAGAATTATTTTTTTTAAATTAAGAGCTACACAAATGTAAATGCAGAGAAAGAACTTTTTTTCTACTGTTTGAGAGGCTTCTGTTTAAGCCTACATTAGATAGTTAGCAAAAATTAGCTAGCAAAAAGCTCTTTAAACATTTGTCAAAGCACATGACACATTGAAATTTGCTCCTATTTTCAGAAAGTACTCAGACTCGTATTCGTACTCGTACGCGTACTCGAGTGCATTCCTTGGTACTCGTACTCATGGGAAAAAATTGCCATATACTTGTACTCGTGACAAAGTACACGTACATTGTACATGTACTCGTACTCATACTCAACTCAACTCAAGGAAATTTACTCAACTGCAACACTATAGCCAAGTTTTACAATTATTTGGACTTTTTTGCATGTTTGACAAGATTTGTGTCACCGACCACGCTTGCTTTTTGTTTAGTGAATTGCTAGAACTAAATAGTTGCAAGGAGACGAAAAAATCAAATCAATGAAAAAAATCTGCCACATTGTATTTTTTTATGTAAACAATAGTAATACTTGTAAGGTTAATCAAAGAAACTGCCAGGAACAGCATATGAAATTGCCGCCTCCGGATTACTGAACAAGTGTCGCGTTTCCTTTTTCTCTGTCAATTACTTTGTTCAACTATCATTATTGTGTCTGTATGCACCACAAACATGTATAGTCAGTTTCCGTCTGTTGATTCTTTATTTACTTTTTGCTGAGACTAAATGTTTGAGGATGCGAAACACATATTTTTTTTTATTAATTTCTGGCAAATACTTGGACTTACCTATCATGCACAAGGTCGGTGTTACAGTAGCAAATGGCAACAAAACCAGCGAAGGATGACATAAGGGCCTGAAGTATAGATGTCAACCTGTCAAAATAAACATACAATATTATTACAACATTGAGCATGGATGGGAAAATGCATAATTCATTATTTCCTTGTTTTTCTTCAATCTTGCCTTTGTTTGGGCCACCTGTTCAACAATTGCAGTCTTCTTTTCAATTGTCTACAATCTTTTTTCCCCTATTTTATGTTTGCTTGATCTAACATGCTACAAAACTGTACATGTATTATGCAAATTGTTGGCCAATTTTAGTTTTGTTATAGCTGACACACAGATATGAGTAAGAAACATATATAGAGCATGCACACTTTGTTGGGTATTCTTTATGTTTGTTTGTCTGTACCTACATGTATGCCTACATTGTGCAATTCAATGCTTATTGGCATAGTATTTAAAGGCATATACAGTCAGTGTGACAGTTCTGGATCATCGACAGCTCCGGATCACTTGATAAAATAAATTGTAATTCAAGTGTTACCAAAGTTTTTTACCGAGAATTTTTTCACCAATTTGAAGGTCTACCATTTTCCAATTATAGGGGAAAAGAAATTTTGAAAATCGCTTGAATGATCCAGTTCAGCGTACTATCCACGTGTTTTGTAACTGTGAAGGAAGCGTGTCAAGGAAGGCACAAATCTGGTTTCCTATGGAACGTAGTCAACATTTATCATTTTTTTCCTTCACTATATTAGGTTTTCTTGTTTAGGAAATAATCTCAAGAATACTGAGTAATAATGATTTTGGCATTTGATTAAATGAATTGCCGTATTCGCTGAAAGATTTTTATCCCTGCGTGACAGACGCACATGATGCAGTTTTGTGAGCAGTTCAGCTGAATGATGCATGAATGATGAATTTGTACCAACACTACCACATAGCGCAGCATGTGTGATCCGTAACTGTCGAAAGTGATCCACAACTGTCTAGTTCAGTCCTGTACAAAAGCCATGATTTATCTCCCTTTAATCTGAGTCTGTGTGAACATATTTGTTTTTAACTTGAAGAGGAGGAATTTACTACGGAATGATGTCACTCAGACACAGAAACCCCGAATTGAACATGGACGGACGGTCTAGCCAGATGGAATTGTGGGGTGATAGCATTGTGTTCCCATTATCTCTTTTTCTAAAGATTCTCTTCTGGGGTGATGTTTTTCTATCGTGAAAATAGTGGGGTGATGTGTCCTGAAAGGAACATCACCCCACAAGGGGGGTATGGTCAGAACGGGTGTACAGCAGTTTGTATAAAAAGTGTTTCGGAACTGTCGCACTGATATTAGGTTAATTTGCAAACACTCCAAAATGAAACTGACACAATATTACGAAATAGCCCACTTGATATCGAAAGTAACTAATAGCATGAAACATCCTGCAAAATCGCTGAGTCTGGTACATGCACTATACTGTCATTCCCAAGAAAAGAGGAAGATCAGTACTAACGATGGTTAGGACCTAACCATCACTGAGAACAAACAGTTTTCTATCAAGTATCATAGCCCAAATCTTCAGCTAATTTTTCTAAAATTTACCCCAGAGGTTAACATGAATGGTACTACATGTACAATGTACATGCAACATTTTCTCACGCAACGTGCACGACAGGCACTTGTACACGTTACAGACGTACATGTACATTGTTTGAAGTTTGTAGAATAAATACACAATCCATGTTTGTTTTACATGCGCTACATCTACATGTATGTGGACATTCCTTTGTTTTTGTGTAGTTAAGAAAACTCGGTACAAAAAATAACTTTACTTAAACTGTGAAAACTCTTTCAGCCCCCAATATTTTTTTTGGATTTCCTTGAATGTTTCTCTTCATTCTGCGACGGATAACCCTAACCCCAAAATGCCTCTAAACCTGTTTTCCAGAGAGGGCGAAACGTTATGTGGACACGGCTTAGTCCACATAACGTCAACACAACCTGCATTATGTGGACATCTTTTGTTCACATGTCCACATACATGTAGTGACTGTAAGACAAACTCACGTATACATGTACATGTAGCAGTACTGTCCATGTGTACATGTATTGTGGGATTGCTTTTTCTAAACAGAGATTTGATTGCGTAATACAACAATACAAATTTGCATATGCCACAAGGTCAGACGTACAAGTAGGCTGAGTTATGCAACAAAAGAAGCAAAACTAAAACCAAATTCACAATGCTTCATTTAAAAATAAAAATACTTTTGAGGGTAAATTCTGACTGAACATTGTATGCTAATGTTTTTGGAGTAAAGGTACGTGTACAGTATGTACATCTCAGGCATGCAACTTGGAAGAAACTACAAACAAGGAAACTCCAATCTTTAAAAGACTTTATGCAGTGTTTTTCAGTTTTGAATGGCATAAGTGTGAAGTGAAAAACGAGGAAATCAGCTGATCCGAGGAAAAGTTGCATGCCTGGTATCTAGGTAAAAAAATAATTATTTAATTGCCAACAACAAACAAAATCTCAAATCAAATCAAATAGTCATCAAAGCTGAATTTTTTGGTGTACATACACATTAGCTAAAATTGTACGTTTAGACTATTTGGGTGGCAGCCATTTTCTGCGGTGGCACCAGGCTCGTGTGATTGGCGTTCAGGTAGTACACTCCGAGCTCCTTCCAACAATAGGGTCACCAAAATGCACGCGCTTCTCGTCTTTAAGAACGCACATGGCATGCACGTGGGCATGGCACCACCGCAAAAATGGCTTCTAATTTTGTTTGGCGAATTCCAGTATACATACCAGTACATGTACATGTACATGTACATGAATTTTTGAGGGGGAGGGGGTTTAAGTTGATAATTTTTCCTTCATAACAATAATTTTTTCTTCATTTTATTCATAATGTAAATTTTTTTGGAAGTAAAAACAAAATACCCCAAATACATCTGAAATACTTGTAAAAAATACACCAAGTACATATGTACCGGTACTGTACTGTACATGTCTACTTGTCCAGTTATCCTCCAATATACCCACATGTAGAGTACATACATGTATGTTGTATGGAGAAATTAAGAAAAAATACCATACATGTACCTACTGGCACATGTACTGTACATACCAGAAACAACATTTATTTGGGGGGTCTGATCATATTTTGGGACATTGTCACAATTCTAATGAAGCACTTCAAGTCATGAGTTTTTTAATTTCAAAAACCAGTACCATACCAGACAGTCTGACCGATCATATCATACTGTTGAATGCCTGTACAGTAGCCTATGCAACTGCGTAAAGTGCATGAAGGTCTTCTTACCAATAAATCAATACATTTACACAGTGGGTTGTTGCATTATACAATGCACACAATATCAATACAAATGATGCATGTTTTATGATGCTTAAACTGAACTACATGTACATGCATGCATGTGATATATTAACATTCATGTGTGTAAATTGTTTTATTCATGATTTTAAAAGTCCTCATCTGGAAGAATACATTTTTGATACTTGCCATTTCCTTAATGTTTTGTTTTGTTTTTAATTAGGGATCTTCTTATTACATGTAATTATTCCTGTCATATCAATTAGGACGCGTAAGGCCAAAAAAAAAAAATACTCAGTCTCTGGTCAGCGCGTGCGTTGAGTTTAATCATGCGCGTAAACCTTTTTTTTCTCTTAAAATTAACACGGAAGCTACAACAGCGCCCTCTATTGCCGCGCCTTCTCAAATTTTTGTACCAAGGAGCACCAAGGAATGGGGAAATTGCACCAAGGCAAATGATAAAGGGCACCAAGGCAAATTATGGAGGACACCAATGTATAGTGAGGACACAAAAAAGCAAAATAGTACCCACCTTGTCTGTACCATACAAGCTTGAAAAAAAAAAAAAAGCCACCAAAAAAAAAAAAAAAAAATGCATCGCCGCATCAATTCCGGAACTTCTGTCTGACCAGAGACCGACTATTTTTTTTTTTTTGGCCTAATACTAATGTGGTGCTTACCGGTAGTTATATACATGTAGTGCTCTATACAGTTCTACATACACGTACATTGTATGTAAGGTTTCAAAGTGCTTTACACTTATTATCCCTATTCATCAGGAATGAGACCGTTCTTCTGCAGCAGCTTGAGATCAGTGCAATCTGGTTTCTACCTTCACAGGTACCCATTTATACTCCTGGGTAGAGAAAGGCAATTGTAGTAAAGTGTCTTGCCCAAGAACACAAGCACCATTTCCCCCGTCAGGGTTCGAACACACGTACCACGTCACATGAGACCAACACCATAACCAAAAGCACCCCAATGCAAGATGTACCGTATTTTATGTGAAATAAATTTTTAATTGTGCAACATATAATCAGACAATGCGTTGTGTTCATTAACAGCTACATGTGCATGTACATGTACATACATGTAGGTCATGAATCTATGTTGTGAAGGTGCACTTGTTTTTAGAATTGTGTGTAATACATGTGTATTTTTTTATATGGATCTACCGGTACATTGGATATTCCGTTGTCATATATATTATTAAAAAGGATCACTAGGTAAAATTATGCCACATGCAATACACATAAAAAATGCATACATGTACATGTACTATGTATGCATGTCAAAGTTAATTGAGCATAGTACATTGTACAAAGCACTACACCATGTGTTCGCATATATAAGAAGGCATGCTTACCGTATCTTTTTGCCTTTCCATTCATAAAATTGCACATCCATGTTTTACTTCTAATAGAATTTAAAACCAAAAATTCCCCAACTTTATAAAAATATAATTCCCTGATAAATTTTCCTGATAAATTTCCAAAATTCCATGAGGAATGTTTTCTCTTGTATAACAACATGATCAAGGCAAGTTGTGTCGTACATTTGTGCGTTGGGACGATCCCAACTTGCAGTTGGGAGGGTCCAACTTATAGTTGGGATGGTCCCAACTTAAGTTGGGACAGTACCAGTACTTAATTTGGGAGTAGTTGGGACAGTAGTAAGTTGGGACGGTCCCAACTAAAGTTGGGGTGGCCAAACTACATTTTGTAAGGAGTTCCAGTTGGGAAGTTACAAATGTAGGATGGTCCCAGCTGAAGTTGCGCCCAATGGTAGGTATGGGCTCCTTGGAATTTACATTTTATATTTTATAAATTCCACTTCTTCACATTCAAAGTGAATTGAGGGGACAATGTCAGATAAACCTAAAAGAAGACACAATGAACATGAAAACTACTTAATATCAAGTACCAGTCAGCTGTTTAATGACCTAGAGTTTGTGTCTGGATTTTAGAATCAGTAATGAACCTCACAGTTTATGGCAGACTAGGTTTACAGTTGACTGAGTGTTCAAACAAACAATGCAACAATTGGCCTACCCTTGCCATGCCAGCTAGATGTCAAACTTTGAACTTTGAACACTTGACGACCATGAGTACTGTACAACACATGTTCGTTGTGTGGTGCCCAGAACGTTGTCATATCAATACCAAATCGACTTGTCATGGTTCCGGACTATACAATGACGTATTATACAAATATTGAATGCTTCGAGTGGTGTAGTAAAACTAGCCTCCCGAGGTGATCCATGGACCATTCTATTTTCCCGAGGCGAAGCCGAGGGAAAATAGAATGGTCCATGGATCACCTCGGGAGGCTAGTTTACTTCACCACGAGATAAAGCATTCAATATTTGTTTTATAACACTTCACCCACAGATTCTGCTTGATTTTAATATTTTACATTATTTAAATCTGAACACAGTTGAAATAAACTTCAATTTCAATACAAAACTGGTGGAAAATGTATTTCTCTCTTAAAAACTAACCCTTCACGAAATTTTTGAACCCAAGTCTGTGGCGCGCTCTCTTTGGAATAATACGCGCTACGCACAACGCACACACCAGCATGCATTTGCACACAAATACCGCGCCATGGAAATAGTACTTTGGTTGCTAATGGTATAGGACTTTGGTTGCTATGCGCATAGTACTTTTGGCCGTGCACAGAAGGACAGCAAAATTAGAAAGTAACATGTGACTCGCTCCCCGCCAATCAAGACACAGAATCTGTGGGTGAGGTGTTATAAACAACTATGCATTAGCACTATGAATAAGCCTTATCGCAAATATCAAATACGCGAGCATCACAGGAGGGCTCAGGGACACTGACCGGGCACGTACGCTCTCAACGCGTACGCATGCCTTAACACGGCGGCGACGGCATGCGCGTTTGAACATGGCGTTAGTGTGTGGTTCTTTGCCCCCTTATCCTGCCCATAATGCTTTGCGCAGCAGTGTATTTTGCTATTGTGATATTAGTGCGACCGTGCCTGTGGATTTTGTGAGAAACTTGTCTGGAAAATACACTAGGAAAAAATAACCTTTTGAATTTTTTTTTTTTAAACATCGAGGCAGAAGTAAAAATCGAGGCGGGCGGTGATGAAAACCAAACACTTAGTCAATTTTGATTGGCCTTAATTTTTTAAAGAATGATAAAGGAAAACATAAAAAATCAGAAATCAACCAAAATCGCCATCAATGGCTGTTTAAAATCAAAATCAAGTTTAATTTAAGCACCCCCAAACAAAAAAAGCAAAAGAAAATAACAAAAATAACAAATTAATTCGTTCCTTTAGTTGCACCCGCCCGCCCCAACCGAGTCAGCCCGCATATGGGCCATGGCACGCCCCCTTCCGGCCCGGTTCCCCATGTTCCCCATGGCTATAGTCCTTTCTCCATGACCAATGATAATACAATGTCCATATTTTTCAAAGTGAGCGTGATATCTCTCATCAGTCTCAAGCACTCTTCTTGAAAACAACGACCCCCAAAATTCAGCCAAATCACAAACCTCATCGCCACCACGGACACGATTTCCGCCGAGTTGGCCAAGTGCGCCGTCCGTTGCTTGAGAAGTTGTCGGAAACTGAAGTAAACTAGCGGGAAAAACGCGGTGCCCACACCGGCTAGCAGCAGCCCCATTTTGATCGATATGTGAATGTCGTCGTTTACGTACATCGGGGGTAGGGGAAAGTGCAGTGCAGTTGGATCAGGAAGCTGCACAATTTAATAAGAAATTCTAGAATTAGAAACTGATGACCGGGTCATACTGCACATGACACGGCTCTACTTGTACAGTCATGCCATATGATTTCGTCCCCAGTGAGTTCTTTATCGGACACTCATACGATTACTGTTACGTGAAATATATTCCATGGGATCGCTCGTTGTGCCACGAGGTTGAAACATTTCTATGCGTCAAGTACCTGGACTTCTTTACGTCTAATATGAATGCAACTGCCGTATAAAATGTTTTATTTGGCAGCTGGTTACCTGTCTGCGTACATGGGGTAACCTGTGGCATGTGTGGTGTGGACCATAAACAAAGACAGAAAGCGGGACATTTGCTCTGCATTTTTATTACATTTTCAAACATCAGCCAACTGGTATTTTGATTTAGTTTGAACTTTTTATTTATTAAGCCAGCATTACCTCTGTTAACATGGCAATACTGATTTTTGACTTATGTAATAAGTTAAAAATAAGTTCAAGTTCAACTAAATAATAATTTGAGATGTTTACAAACTAGGCCCTCAATTTCAGTAGGCCAAAGCTTTCATTTGATTTAGTTACATGATTTGTGTTATTAGCATGTTTGTGTTTTGTGTGTACATTGTGTGAGTTCTAAGCTCAATCCTTCGATTGATCTAAAGCCCAGGGTGGACGTCGTCTTCATTGCATTACAAAATGTTAATCATAGTTCATACTTTATTTATTCAACATGTTCAATTCAGCTTCAGTAACTTGGAAAGAATGTTGCAACCTGATGCTGCTTTTTTCTTCATATATCATCTCAATGAAGGTCAGTCATTGCAAAAATGATGATAAGAGTAGATATGAATCTGGGACTGAGAAATATTTCTAATCTTGTTCATCATGTTCATGTTGATGTTGTTCATGTTGTTAGGAATACTTAGAAAATTTTCTTGACTCTCCATAGACTTTGTACACAACCGCTGAAGTAGCGTCAGGTTGCAACATTCTTTCCATAGAATGATTTACCCAACAGCTTGTTCATATCTAACCTGTAAAATTTTACCTTTTTTTGGGG
This sequence comes from Patiria miniata, assembly GCF_015706575.1. Lineage (NCBI taxonomy): Eukaryota > Metazoa > Echinodermata > Asteroidea > Valvatida > Asterinidae > Patiria > Patiria miniata. Next base: position 8,531,735 of record NW_024037061.1, read on the forward strand.
GGGGGGGGGGAGGGTTAAAGACATAACAAAAAAAAATGAAGACAATGAATTCTTTTCACAGAGTACAGGTTATCGGTGAGTCATGAGACGTGCCAAGTCAGCCCCATCTAGTGCTGCGGCAGGGTCTACTACTAGCACCACAGCATCAAGCGCCACTGACAAGAATGCCACGTCATCAGTGACAGCAGCAACAACAGCAGCTGTGGAGAAAACGACAGGAGCCGCCCAGACTGCAGCAGCATCACCCGCTGCGCAAGTAATGACTGCAGGAAATTTACATGTCTCGCAGTCTTGCGGTCGTGAACGTCGAACTCTAGATCTGCGGAAATATTCTGCAGATTGCGGGTTCGACAGAATGTTTGAGTTCAGTCCAGTGTAATGGTCCAAGTACTCGTGGTAGATCACAAGTAAATCACAAGTCAATTCACAAGTCCAGTCACAAGTAATGGCCTATGGGATGAACGATAACAAAAGAATGTTTTGTCAGAGTTCTTTTGAATAGCTTGTGACCTGACTTGGAACTAGTAGTAGACTGCAATCAGGGAACAGAGTAAATATTAACCCTAACCGCCCCGAATCCTTTGAAATCCTCTTTGCCAAAGTGGAGGAATTTGGAGGATTGAGGTTATAATAGCAAAAGTGCATTACTGATTTCGTAGGATGCACTTTGTCATGGTCTTGGGCCAGACTTTGTGTTGCTTTTGCTTAGCCATGCATAAATATTGGCCTGGATTATGCTTGAAATCCTCCGTACTGCTGGCCTCAACATATTGACAGTCACTGCTGCAGGATTTTGCAGGATTCAGGCAGTGGTAACCCCTCCACGGACCATATTTAAGAATAATGGAGGAGTTTGCAAGATTGAGGCTATATGTTATTTTTTCCATGGGGCCAATTGGAGGGTTTTGCTGGATTGAGGCAACATCCTAGCAAAAAGGTCTAGGGAGTTGGGGTTAAATAATGATGTATATAGGGGCACCTAGAGAATTTACTTCGGTAGAGAAGTGCACTTCATAAATGCTGATTTTTATTTTTGGAACAAAAGAAAGGGATCAAGCACAGTTGTATCACAGGTGTAGTAAGCTGGTGTGGCAATGCTGTCACAAGCAAAGTCAATGTAGCCGCAGCCCTGGATGCCTGTTTCGGGCATGGCCTTATTTTGAACAGTAAGAGCGTTCAATGTGCATGTCATCTCAAAGTTGACTTTTTGTCTGAGCAAAAATAGCTAGAGCAAGTATATATTGTTCTCTGACCAGATAAAGAGGATCCAACAGAATATGCGTACTATTTTTATCTTTTTTGGGGTAACCAATTAACGCCGGAGGACATGTAAACACGATCTGGCAGTGTATATTCACAGGGGCAGGTGATGGGTAAAATCGTCAAGTCTCCAGCAGTGGACATATACCCCAGTTGATTTTGTGCACACCGTGTTTTGAACCTGAACTTGGCTGTGATACACGGACTGTCGTAGCGACTGTGGCAGGGCCTGTGCCTCAGAGTGTTTCAAAATAGGAAGTTACTGTGAGAAGTATCAAACAAATATTGTACAAATGACTCTCAAAGAGTCAGTATTTGTGTTCGAGCATGGAAGTTTGTTGGAAGTATTTGTGTTGTTTAACTTAATTTTAAACTATGGCTGATATATCTTGTCTTTATCAAAAAGGGTGTTTTTCGGCAAAAATAATCCCAGCAAGTGGTTAAGCATGGTGAGGCTTACTGTTTTCCAGATAAAAGATATCATTTTGATGTGTTCACATTTTTGTGTTTCGCTTTCGCAGGCCCATGCAGCAATCACAGATGCCGGTGCCTCCATACAAGACATGTTGAAAGAACTCCACAGTCTCGTCAAAGAAACTCAAGTGGAGAGAACAAAGAGCGAACAAACACTCCAGACGATCAACAAGACCCACGAGCGCATGCACTCCGAGGGGAAGATCTCGCCATACTTCAAGACTAAACTGAGGACGTTGTATCAGTCGGCAGTTACTGAGGCTGAGAGCGAGGCTGAGTATGGCTATGTCCATGTCCAAATCAAACATTGCCTATGGCTATGTTGAAATCAGATGACATTGGTTATGGCTATGTCCATGTCCAAATCAAACATTGCCTATGGCTATGTTGAAATCAGATGACATTGGTTATGGCTATGTCCATGTCCAAATCAAACATTGCCTATGGCTATACTGAAATCAGATGACATTGGCTATGGCTATGTTATGTCCAAATCAAACATTGCATATGGCTATGCTGAAATCAGATGACAGTGGTTATGGCTATGTCCAAATCAAACATTGCCTATGGCTATGCTGAAATCAGATGACATTGGCTATGGCTATGTAATGTCCAAATCAAACATTGCCTATGGCTATGCTGAAATCAGATGACATTGGTTATGGCTATGTCCAAATCAAACATTGCCTATGGCTATGCTGAAATCAGATGACATTGGCTATGGCTATGTAATGTCCAAATCAAACATTGCCTATGGCTATGTTGAAATCAGACATCGTTGAGAGATGACATTTTTCCATTTTTAATCGGAAGTCCTACTTTTTCAAATTTATTTCCGAAATTCTGATTTTCGATCTTTTTCCCGCAAAGTCTGATTTTAAAAAATTAAATTTCAACCAATTTGATGAAAAGGGCACCGCAACATTTTCAACCCAAACCATCACAAATCCTCCTTCATAGTTCAACAGGTTTTGGAAACTTTGGCAGGATTGAGGAAAGTGGAGCCTCTTAGCTGGAGAACACAACATTCTATTGGGTTTCTACACAGTGTTAGATTTCAGGAAAGTGGTCAAGTCCCAAATTTGGTTCAACCATCTTTATATTATTTGACAAATTTACAGAATACTCCGGAAGGCCCTGAAGAAAATAGCCGACATTAAAGCAGTGCGTAACGAGCAACGTTTACAAGCCAAGAACGCTGGATTGTACACGGATGCTGACGGCCCTAGGAAGACCATGAGGCGAGGGGTGTTGATGACGATGCTCCAACAAGCTGCTCTGACGTTACCGTTATGGATCGGCAGACCAGGAGAGAGGTTAATCTTGATTCACGACTGAATTTGGATTTTAGTCCCTTATACAGCCAATCCCTGACAAGCACAGTAAAGCTGCAGGTCTAAGGAAGTTTGGCAGCGCTACCCAGGAAATTCTGAGTAAAACCTCATGCGTGCTGTATTTCAGCTGATGCGGTCACATGCACTGTGAGAAACGTACACAACCAAAAGTTGGCAGTCAGGTTGGCGTAGCGGTACTTTCCTCGCCTTCCACCGTTGTGACCCGGGTTCGATTCCTGCCTTGGCTAATATGTGCATTTGGTTTTCAGTCCCTGCCTGATTCCGTGGGTTTACCTCGGAATATTGTTCTGGGGTTTTCCACCCACATCTGAAACTGAAATTTCTTCACACTGTCTTCTCTTTACACCTAGTTATTGGAACCAGTACCAATAAAAGCAGTAATCCAAAATGGCAGCCTCCAATGACAACCTTGTATCTGCAACTAATCCTGCTTTGAAACACAGACCAATGGAAGGTTTATGTTCAGTTACTTCATCCTCTCCAAGTCAAATCATTCATGATGAAATAACATCAGAATAGAGGTGAAAATTGATAATTCACTATGCGTTTCACACGGACGCGTAGTGTGCGACATATTCGTGCCGTGTACACGGGATCTGATACACCGTGCCCTCTGGAGACGTGCATACAATAGGGAACAAAAGGTTGTATACGTCTCCACAGGGTAATTTCTATAGATGAATACGTCTCCACAAGGTTTTCGCGAAATAGATATATGGATTTTACTCAAAAACTAGGAATTTCCAAGGTGGGTTGATCCGTCGCAAATGGAAGAGTTTTAGAAAAGGGATACTAAGTCTGAATTTCAGCCAAGGAAATTAATTCTGGTTAAAATAAAAGCATTTTAAAACTTCACTTTCAAACTTGAAAACTTTACTACACGAGGAACAAAGAAATGTCTCCACAAGGATACAAATTTCAGGATTTGGGTAGTGGATAGTGAGTTTCTCATAACGTCACAAGACCAAACAAACTGATGACTTGTCCAGTGCGCTAACCATAACCATTCACTTACAAAAGACCTCTCTATTTTCATCTTGTTACCATTCTTGCAGTCCTCCACCCCTGTGCGGTGCCATCCCGGCTGAGAACAACTACCTGGCTAAGCCTGGGGACAAGGTTGCCGCTCGGGTCAAAGGTAGCGATGGTGATGAGAACTGGATCCTAGCTGAGGTGGTGTCCTTCAATCCGGCTACCAATAAATATGAAGTAGATGACATCGATGAGGAGGGAAAAGAGTAAGAGATTGTTTGACTTTTTGGAGGCTTAACCCTTACCGCCCTGAATCCTTCAAAATCCTCTTTGTCAAAGTGGAGGAAGTTCGAGGATTAAGGTTACATGGCAAAAATGCGTTACTGATTTTGTATGATGCACTTTGTCAAGGTCTGCCCCCCCCCCCCGACCTTGTGTTGTTTTTGCTCAGCCATGCATAAATATAGGCCTGCATTATGCTTGAAATCCTCCGTACTGCTCCAGGATGTCACTGGCCAAGCCTAAACATATTGACAGTCACTGCCACAGGATTTTGCAGGATTCAGGCAGTGATCACCCCTCCATGGACCATATTCAAGAAATAATGGAGGATTTGCAGGATTGAGGCTATATGCTATTTTTCATGAGGCCAATTGGAGGATTTTGCAGGATTGAGGCTACATCCTAGCAAAAAGGCCTAGGGAGTTAGGGTTAAAGATGGTTTCCCTGTGCTTGTTTGAGTTTCACCTCGAAAAACAGATTTATTTCTTCACAAAATTTGAATTATTGGCTGCCAGACAATAATTCGGCTCTAATAGGGCAGGTTCATTGTGCGCAAAATTATTTGTCAGAGGGGTTTGCAGACCAAAATTGTAATGTCCGTGACACAGCCAATTAACCATATCTAAAGTGAATCAGAGACATGATCCAAAACTCCTAGTCTATAATCTTGTTGACCATAACTAGATGAAGGATGTACAAGATTTTAAAAAGACATTTTTAGGTTTATTCACTGCGTTCTTAAAAGCTCAGAGACAGACATTACATTACGCTGGAACTGCCCATGAAGTGACTTCAAATTGGGGACATTTTATATTTGAAATGTAATGATATCAAGTTAGAATCACTCAGTGAATTAGAAGATACAAGCAAAATTTTGATTTGGTTGTACCTTCTCAGTAAACAAGTCAATTTTGTCAGGTCAGATCATTCTTCATATTTAATCAAAAATGGTTTGGACCACTTTATCCAGCCTGGGGCAATGCTATCGACCAATCCTGGCACGCTATCAATTCTAGCACGGAGGCCCCCTTCAATGGCGATAGCATTGTGCTAGCTATTGTTCAGATAATGTCACGGGGCAGTAGCTTTGTACAATGGCTGGCACAGTGCGTTGGCCATTGAAGGGGGCCTCTTGAGTTTACAGTGATTCGTCAATAGTTAATGGCTGAGCTTTTAATATAAAATTCTTTACAATGTACATGTACCTTTTTTTTTTTCTCCAGACGTCACTCGTTATCCAAGAGAAGAATCGTTCCGTTGCCGCTGATGAAAGCCAATCCCGAGACCAACCCAGAGGCGCTCTTCAAGAAGGGCACGGTACGTTCCAATTCCAAACAAAAAGACGTAAGAAAGTTTCTTTCCTTTAATCTTAACCCTAAGGGACCGTGACCATTCAGCCCTGGTATGAAAAGGGCCCCCTGGTACCTCGTCCGGTTGCGAGCCAGTCCGGTCTTCAGCCCAGTCTAGTCCGGTACATGGTCCTGTCTGACCAGCAGTTTTGAAGTCAGTCAGGCGCATCAATTTATTGCCCTTCTGAGAACGTTCTGAGCAGAACAATAGCAGACTTACCGGATTAAAGATAAAATCCTTCCAAACTCTTTGGTAATTTACGGTCCCATTGTGCGCGAAACCACATGGCAGGGGTTTCGATCTATGCCGGCAAAAGTGTTCTGTTGTTTCGCACTGAGAGATGAAAACCACAAGCGGGTTTCTTCTGGGATATTACATGCGTCAATACTTGCAAACAATAGACCCCAGGACAGAGGAGTTCCTGATTAGCAACCGGACCAGCTCCTGGGCCAGTAGCTGGGACGGTACGAAAGGACTTCTTGGGAGGGGACAAGCTTAACGGGGGGCCCTTTTCATACCGGGGCTGAATGGTCACGGGCCCTAACCCTCCTTGAGCCTTCCAAATCCACCAGCAGGTTTTTTTGAAGGATTTTGTGGGATTGAGGAAGATACAGTCAAGGCTCTTGTAAAATTTAAGTACAAGGAATGTGCCATTGGGTTCCTACAGAGCGATGAATTTTGAAGAATTCAGGAAGGCTGCCTGCAAAAAAATTGCTCTTAGGAAATGTGGGTTAAACCTGTTAAAACCTTATTGTTGTACTTGGAAATATATATCAAAAAGCAGTGTGGAGAAATTATGGGAGGTCTAAAACATTTATTACCTTTCATTTCATGAATTACTTTGGTTAAGCTCCCTCTCTGAATGAAATGACAGCGGATGTGGCTTTATCAACAGACATCCAAAATCATATTCAATAATCACAAAATCCCCTTGTGTGCTTACATAAATTACAATACAACAATCAAACTCGGACAAGAGAGTCGCTTGTCTCTTGGAAGTAAAACGATTTGTGCCTCCTGGCTCGGAATTTTGGATTGATTTATAAACCTTCAGAGGGCCTGCATGGCTGCAGTCCTCTTTGACTTCAGTACAGAATCAAATACTTGGGTTCTTTAAAGATTGGACATGCCTCTGCCATTAGTTATTAATAAGTGTTTACCCAAAGTAAAAGCTGTCTTAGTTGAAGCAGTCCCGCGTTGGAAACTTTACAATTTACAACAAATATTTACACTTCACACAGATTTATTAGTTGAAATGACTTGATGAAAAATACACTGATCCATTATGAATAAGCAGTTATCCACTGGATGGCTTGGAAGATTTAAGCGTAGCACCGCATGACAAGAAATCTCCTCTGTAAGTTTGTGCAGTTTTAAAAGAACTAAGGGAACTCACTGCCCGTCGTCAGGAGAGATAATTGGGGGAGACTTGCTTTGAACCAAGCATGCTGTCCGAAACTTTGAGCTTCCCCCGGTTCTTTGCAGAACCATACATGGTCACGAAAGAAATTTCTTGTCAGGTGTTGCTACCGTAAACTTACTCTTATTGCTAACATCACCATGCAAACCTTCATATCTTACCTAGATTGCAAGATGCATATTTTGTTACCGTTTGAATATTGTTTTGGTCTGTGTATTTTTGTAGTTGGTAATGGCTCTCTACCCACAGACGACATGTTTCTACCGAGCATTAATTGATGCACCACCAGAAGGGGTAGGCAATTTAACATTGTTGTAACTCCTGCAAATACATGTCATACTGGCTTTACATTTGAAATAGAAGATAAAAACAACCATAGAAATAAAGAGGTGAACTACAGACTTTGTACAACAAAGTACCTCATAACTAGTAATGTTTCTTTACAAGAAAAATGGCATATCGGGAACAAGCTGTGTGTAAAAACATCAGCTCAAAAACAACAGGCAATGTCTCCCAGTCAATTGTCCCAAGAAGCATTTGGAGTTTTTAGATACTACTTAAACCACTCTTGAAATAGTCACAAAGCAAAAACATGTAGTCTTCATGTGACAAAAGTGTAATTTTACAATTTACATGTATACCAAAGGCGGATCTTTACAAATGTCTACACACTATTTAGGTTTATAAATAGTTGTGACACACTGATGAAATATATCTTTAAGATTAATTCCTTGTCCTTTTTACAGCCTATGGATGACTACAGTGTGTTGTTTGAGGATAACTCCTATGCTGATGGCTATTCACCAGCCCTGAAAGTTGCCCAGCGATACGTTGTACAGGTCAAAGAACCAAGACGGAGATAAACATTTGTGAACCGAATTTCTCCAAAGAAAAACTTTTTCTAGTGTTGAACCAGCAACAGCAATAACTTGGAGCTATTTCGAGGGAGGACTAAGGTTAACCACAGTTCGACTAAGTTCACTCGAATGCAGGATGGTTGGACTAAGTCTAGTTGCCTATTTGGAACCAGAGCCTAGGGCATGGTTGCATCACTGGTAACCATTAGCCATGCGCATCACAATGCCAGCAGGGAGCCAGGATCAATAAGTTTCGTGATGACATTTTGACCAGTGTTTGACTACAAATGTTCCCACATTGCTATAGTATTAGTGCGCAGGCAAAAGTTACATGTACGCCACTAATGAGCCACAGGTGAACTAATGGTCCTCACCGGAACTTGTTCTTGTACGAAGAGAGTGCTTATTGACCATTCAAAATCGGTGGACATGGATTCTGTGGCACTGTTTCTGGTCAGTCCATTATTGCGCCTGTCCATTATGGCACCCATCTGTTGTGGCCATTCGTCCATTGTGGCACCTATAGGTTATGGCCACCCATTCATTATGGCACCTATTTGTTATGGCCACCTGTCCATTATGGCACAAATCTCTTATGGCCACATGTTCATTATGGCACCTATTTGTTGTGGCCACCCGTCCATTATAGCACCTATCCGTTATGGCCACCAGTCCATTGTGAATACCATTATATCACCTACATCACTGCCACTTGTTTTTAATATATGACAACCTGTTTATTATTGCAAAGGTTTTACAATGGCCACCTGTCGTTAAAAACCAGCTGCACACTGCACAAACTGAAAGCTGCAGTTCTTGCCATCAAACAATTGCCACCATCAGATCACTGTACAAGCGTACAAGAGTCTCTTGATTATTTCTAGTCCGTTCTGACAAGTAACACAAGGCACTAGCAAAGATGGCAAGGGCTCAGTCGTCGTTCTCCTCATCTTGTTCTTCATCAGGTGCACACTAGGATAAGGCAAAACGTTACAAAATAAAGACAAGAAATCAGTCAGGCCGTTTCTCAATTCTTAGATTCAGCTGTGTTTTTTGCTTCATGATTATCTGTAGAAGGCTGTGGCTAGATCTGGTTCCCTTTTCACTGTACGCACATCAATGTTTGAAATTGAAGTCGCAGAAGAATCCTGTTCATTTTCTTCACAAGGTCAGCAATGAAGCCAGAGACGAAGCCAAAGTCAAAGAAAGGATTGAGAAATGTTGGATTTGTTTATCCCTTGCCTTGGCATTGAACAAGCTCCCTTTGCATTTGTATTTGTACTTGTAATAACACAAAGTTAGCTGATACTTGAAGTCTATGTGCAGTATTGTTGATCTCAATTTTGTAATGTTTAACCCTTTAGTCACCGGAGTGCCCTAAACCGCCCTGCCTATTACTCACTGTAGCGCACATCATCCGAGCACTCTATATGGTTTTTAGTGATTCTTCAATGAATAAATACAATGTAATACAATGTAGTACAGGTGCTAATGGGTTAACTCTTTCAGTCCAGAACCTGGCAGATCACAAGCTGAACTTTTCACCTTGAGACCCACACCCATGGGCGTCGCCACGATTTCTTTTAGAGGGGGGCAAAGCACTCACCAGAAGCAAAGGGAGCTTGGCTCCCCCCCCCCCCCCCTCATCACCAGGGATGTCCCAGGCAGTATTGTATGCAAGTCCATCACAAGTCATCAAGCTCTTAACTTAAGTTTAACTGTGGCAAAAGGCATTCCTTTAATACTGTTCATCATCATTCAGTTAGTTGTGACCTAACTTGTTACTGACTTGTGACGGACTCAACTACTATTCCAGTTCATTACTGACAGGGTCGATCAAGATTCTGTTGTTTAAATTGCCGAGTGAAAAAAAGGGGGAAGAATGTAGTATCCAGACGCAACGTCAGTGGTTGTGTACGAAGTCTATAGAGAGTCAACAAATTTTTTAAGTATTTCCTATCAAAATTGGAAATGTTTCTCAGTCCCAGATTCATGTCTTTTCAACATTTTTGCAATGACTTACCTTTACTAAGATGATATATGAAGTCTTTCCAGTATAAAACCCAAGTACACACAACAGTTGCAGTCAAATCAATCATAAGTTCATTACAGGTCTGTTAAAGAGGTTGTGGAATGCTCGAAGACATTTCCGTCATTTTTCGGGTATATGTAGCCTAAGGTGTGATGAAATAAAAACGACTATTGTTTCTGTCATGAAATGAGTACAAAAGGTACTTTTGAGAGCTGTTTTTTTAGGTCCTGTTTCGACCCGAACGTGCAATTTGTGTAAAAGTCGTCGTTGGGGGCAGCAAACAAAACATAGTAAATCGTGACGTAATAAACAGGACTCCCGATGCAGCGTAGTATAAACGAGTCCAGTTTATTACGTCACGATTTACTATGTTTTGTTTGCTGCCCCCAACGACGACTTTTACACAAATTGCATGTTCGGGTCGAAACAGTACATGAAAAACAGCTCTCAAAAGTACCTTTTGTACTCATTTCATGACAGACACAATAGTCATTTTTTATTTCATCACACCTTAGGCTACATATACCCGAAAAATGTCGGAAATGTCTTCGAGCATTCCACAACCTCTTTAAAAGAAAGGCAAGTCACAAGTGCTACATGTAGGTGATGGACAATACAAGGAATGCATTTGTTACAATTCATTTGAATAGCTTGTGACTTGAAGTGAAACTTGAGGACTTGTGATGGACTTTTAAGGACTTGTAATGGACTCGAATTGTACAGTATACAAATAATGAATGTTTATGAGTGCAAAGCTAAGAATGATTTCATGAGGTGAGAGATGAAATGTTCCATTTCATGAGGCGAAGCTGAGTGGAATGGAACATTTCATCTGTCACCTCATGAAATTATTCTTCCCTTTGCACGAACGAGAAACATTCATTATTTGTTTTATACAACACCTGAATAAATCATCATCTGATATAGTGTGCCCCGTTTTCTCTTCTCAGTCCCGAGTAAAATCGCGACAAGAAGTTGTTCAGTTGCGAATCAGTATCATGCTTCAACAGATGATCCTGTGTGTTTTGCAAATTTGTCTAATCGTTTGGCAGCGTATTTTATTTGTTTCTTTGTGTTAGCAGCGTCAGCATAACCTACAAGTTCTGATATTTCATCTTCTGTTTGGAGAACAAACAGTGTTTCAGTCTCACGTAGCATTCGCATTTTGTGAAATAGATTCGTGTCACAGCTACCACTGGCAGCACTGAAACCGTGTAATGGAAGTTCTATTCACCGTGCAATAGAACTTCCATTGCACTGTGCCCTGCGTGCCGTGCGTTGGGACAAATAATTCAATGACGTGATCAATGATCCACCAATCAGACGACGGGGATTTATTCAGGTGTTGTATAATACTGTCTGAGTGACTCTACTCACATAATATTCCACGAAGCATATCTGTCCGTCCTCGTTGCGTATCATGTACTGTAGAGACAGGAAACCACGATTGTCCGTCCGGATGGAGACTTTGGTGGATGACATGAGGGCTTTGACTGTTGGCTTGAGTAGCACCAGCTTGTATCTGATGATGGGAGGGCGAGAACATGTGGCCATTTGATATATGCTTGAACAACAGAGCTATACTGTAGTTACTGTGTCCTTCATTGTTCACACAATTCCAGCTCTGCTCTCTACTTGGCAACCCTGCAAGGCAACCCATGTCTCAGCTCTAGACCTCATAGAAAGAACGGCTCCGGGGACACATTTTGTACTTTTATTCAATTTTTAGACGCCTCGTGGACGAAAACGTCAATCGGGTACCGCAGTAAAAACGTTCACAAAAGACAAACGGTAAATGCGATTAACTTCATTTTTTTCACACAAGGTTACTTACGAATATGTCATTCTTACAAGGTTTTACAATTTCAAAATTTCAATTTGGTTTTGAAAAAAAGATGGCTCCTTTGCATAATTGCAGATTTTTTACTCGCCCTGTATATGCATTTTAGAATCTTGTTACAATAAATAATGAAAAGAAATCTTGATTATTTTAAAAACCCACATTACCTGTTTGATTGTGTCTTTGTGCACTGGAAGGACTCAACAAGATCCGAATCTTTGGGAAAGTCGGACTGAAATAGAATCATATGACAGTAAATGATTGATAAATCTAGGCCCGTCATAACATTTCAACAATTTTATATTAACAGGAATTGTCACTGTGATAGACTGTCCATGAAATGCCAATAACAAGTGAAGACTGGCTATGTAAAAAAAAAATGAAAAAAAAGAGAATTGATTCACAAAATGATAAATCACAAGTGCAGTTTCGATCGAGTCCACCCAGAAACCTCATGAATAAAGTAGACTCTGGAATCAGTAGGTACATTTCCTGAATAAAAATTAATTTATAAAATGACAGATGTACGCTGTGCACCTTACAAGTACCCCCAAACTAGTCAAACATTCTGAATGTGAAAGGTGCAGTTGGTATGAATCGGGTAAGAGCCTTGGTCCTGCTAGTCTTTTAAGATTAAGTCCTGTGCTAATTTGTCAAAATCCAACTCCACAGGGAACCAAAAACACAGGTCACTCTTTTATAGAAAGAATACTTCGGCTGCAAGACAAAATGTGACTGATGATACTTACGTGTGCACTGCCTGCGTTGCCGAATGTGGAGAGTCTGAAGTAAGGTTTATCAGGCGACATGAGAATCTCTAAGACTTCGCTGGTCATGTCTAATTCTTGGAAAGCGTCCTTCAAACACTCCGACTGAAAAATAAACATCACAATTATCAGTTTTTATCTTTAAATACGTCTTCGTGAACTCTCTGCATAAGTTCAATGGTGATCAAGAGATTAGTGCTGCAAGTAGACCCTCAGGTATGATTCAGGTTTCGTTCGGGTTCGGGTTAATAATCTTTATTCAAACAATAGTTTGGTTCCGGTTCGGCAGCAAATTGGGACATCAAAGTGAGTTGCTATGGACGTACATCTGTTAATTGTCTGCAAGCTTAATTAACCATTTATAGGGGTATTTTGCAAGGGTACGTCTTTTTTTGCCTGTTCAGTCTTAGCATAACTGCTTTTCAACAACCTTTGGACATCAAAAACACTCATATAATTACCGCTTTCGTATTGCTTCTTTGGTACTCATAGTTTTTTTCATACTGTTGGTGATTGAGAGCATGTAAAGCACAATTTTCTAAACAGACTTTGAATACTACATAACACCGGGGCTTCTTCATTGCTGCAATCCCTTCAGTCTCCTGACAACAGGCAGAGCATACTGTCCGAAACATTGAGTTTCCCTCAGTTCTTTTCAGAACCTCACAAACTCACAAAAGAGATTTGTTTGTCACATGGTGCTACCGTAAATCTTTATCTTATTGCTATCTTCACCATGCAAACCTTCAAAATTAATAAGATAATATTTTTTCCCCCAACGTTATTGCCTTCCAGATGGTTGTGTAGCAGTACTGATAGACTGGTTCCCGCTGAGTAGGCGGTACAGTTATAGACGGACCAAGAACCAGCCAACCCACTTGACAACGATGCTGTGAAATATTTCACACAAAAATGTTTTTCAAGGAGCTTTAAGACTTCAGCAAGTATTTCTTAAAACTGGATATTTTATTCAAGGGTATGTATTTCCATTTTCAAGTATTCATTTCAAGCATTGAATACCAAAATTCATAACGTTTCCTCGGCATGAGTTTTCCAAATGGCCGCTGGTGCGTGCATGTGGTTGCTCAGTCCAACACACGCATTATGAACTTTGGTTTGGTTGAATGTTTGGTTGCAGCACCCGAAGAGAAAGATATAGATTGCTGTTTAACATCACTTCTGCCCCTAGTGGGGTAGTGGTGGTGACAGACACGAAGATCAGGTGATGGCTAATCAAACGCTCTCGTGTAAGCTAATCGAACATACTCAGAGTATTTGTGGATGGGGGTATCTCCTACCTTCATTATTATCTTATTGATGACATTGGCGCCGCAGAAGTTGAAGTCCAGTGTCTCTTCAGGTTCCAGGGTCTTGATGCTACAATCGGTCACCACTCCGTTCTCTTCCAATCTAAGATGAATAAAAATTATTCATAAAAATACTGCAAGTGAGACTTGCACAATCCCCTTGGCATGCTGGCATTTAAAAAAAAAAATCAGTGTCCCTAACCAAAATGGAAGATATCTATTGTTTTAGCAATTTCTATTGTTTTAGCAATAGTGACCTTGACCTTAGACCTATCGGTCCCAAAAGCAACAGGCTTCTTAAGACTATCAGGAAGAACCCACAAACCAAATTTCAAGTTCCTAAGTAAAGTATTTCTCAAGTTATCGCATTGACAAGATTTCTTTTGTTTTAGCAATAGTGACCTTGACCTTTGACCTGTCAGTCCCAAAATCAATAGGCTTATTAAGACTATCAAGAACAATCCACAAACCAAATTTCAAGTTTCTAAGTAAAGTATTTCTCAAGTTATCACTTGATTTCATTGCTTTGATCTGAACTATCCAAAAGTCACCTAAACAACAACTAATTACACAGAAAAAAACTCATTTTGTGAGACCTTCCGTAGTAAGAATTTCCTGTTTTGCTGAATAAAGTTCATCAAAGAATGAAATGAAGAAAACTGTTTTTAAAACACAAACAACCTACAGAAGAAGCAATGGTGTTCCATAGCCACCATAGCACATCTTCAAGGCAGGGGTCACTCCCGATGTTCCAGTTCCAAAGATGGTCAAACATTCCTGTCACGAATAACATAAAAAGGACAAATACTGTACTTCTATTTTAACCACATTCATGTACATATTTTGAGACCATAAATCATACATCATTGGCGATGGAGTAATTGTTTCTGTTGCCTCCGAGAAGCTTCGGTTTGAATGCCTTTTGATGGAAATTACAATTTGGACCAAACATTGGGCCCAAAATTACCAAATATAGGGTGTGCATTCATGGGTAATATGGGAACCAGTGAAAAAACACGGGTACCCGGATACCCGCTAACGAAACCCAACCTTAAAGTTCAAATCTCGGAAGTTGCTGTTCAGTTGTTCATGAAGGTCTGCACGATAATACTACCACGTCTCCGCGTCAATACAGCAAGATACAAGTGTGCACAGTGAGCTTAGCGTTACGGTGTAAACTGCAACTTTTGCAAGCGACATGTGTTTTGTTTTCCCATGTAGCCTGGTTTTCATGTTTTTCAATCCCCATAAATGACATTCAAAACCTTTCTTGTTAATAGTCAGTAAAGTTACTGAGTAATTTTAAGTTGGTTACGGGTACCAATTCCGTAATCAGGAACTGGTTCCTGACATCAACGGTCGGGTACTCGGAGGAAGCTGGGGGGGGGGGGAGAACAACTGATAGGTGCAATAGGGTTTAAATCAAAGTTACTATCCCTGGGCATCCTTACCAGTAAGATAGTGAGATTGACCATGAAGGTAGCCGACTGTTCCTTGATGACGTACTCTTGGAAGATTCCTGACTGGATGAAAGCGTTCGCCTGAACACTCTTAGAATCCTCGACAGTGACTTTCAGTCCATTTTCACTGGCAAAGACTGTTGCTAGCTATTTGGAAAAAATGAACAATACTAATTCTTTAAAATGTCAAGAATGATGTCCCACATAAAAATGGTCAGGTTCATGACCTCGTGTTTGTATGGCCGGCGGTGCCGCGCAACATGAGGTTATGAACTGTACAATGCATATTCATAACCTTGCTTGCCCGAGCGCGCCTGCATAAATGCATTTTATGTCTGCCATTTTGAAATCCCATGGAGGAACATTTTTGAGACGATATTTGTGGTAGCTGAAGACTGATCGTCATTTCTTGGCCATGTGGATAAAGATTTTTAGATAAAGGAACGAGTTTTGGAACAGGTATGAGTTCCTCTACGACTAGGTACCCAAAATTAGGACTTCCCCATCTTTCCTTCTGATGAAATTTGTCTTTTATTAAAAATTAATTTGTCAACCGAAGTGGAAGTTCATGACAGGCAGCTGAGTATTAAGTAGTCTGGTTCTCCCACCAAAAGATTTCCCTTTCTTTAACGTACACACGTGAAGGGCACTGTACCTGGTTATGGCCGTATCATATCTGAAAAAAAAATCGCATTCGGGATCAGAACTGCCAGCCAATCACAGTGCACGCGTCTTGATTATTTATGCTGAATCGAGGCGTGCGGCACTGTGATTGGCTGGCTATTCTGATCCCGAAAGCGATGTTTTTTTGGATATGATATACCAGGCGTGTGTACATTAAAGAAAGGGAAATTTTTGGGTCGGAGAACCAGACTACTAATACTCGGCTAGCTGCCTGTCATGAACTTCCACTTCGGTTGACAAATTAATTTTTAATAAGAGACGAATTTCACCAGAACTTCAGAAGGACGGGGAAGTCCTAACTTTGGGCAAATATTGAGAGGTACGGGTAAGTGAACCCGCATGCTGAGTATTTAATTTTGACAATGTGCATCGGTACGGCTTTTGCCTGTCAATGATTCTGTTTTGGTCAAAAGCTACAATGTAGTGAGGGCACGATTTGCAGCATGATGCTTTCATGAACAATGGCAGGTGAATGGCACTGGCAGCCGAAAGTCGTCTGAATTCAACCCAAAATTACAAGACAACTAGACCTCTGAAGGTGCAGAAATTAATGTTTTGTTGCTACTGGTATTACTATTAAGCAGTTGTAGACGGCATTGTGTGAGTATAAAGTGATTTATAATAATTGCGATTTCAAATTGATTTTCTGCTCCCCTAGCGCCTAGCAACGGGACCGTCCATGCACAGGGCATATTGGCAGTGTGTGGCTGTCTTACGGAGGTAGTCCAGTATGACAGCCACATTTATTGGGCTGGTGCTGTGAGGCGATCGTGTAGTGTAGGGCCCGGTTCCTATAAGTTTTTTGTATAAGGGAACAAAATCCACTTTAAAATTAATGGACCTACCAAACTAGTTGGCGACATTCTCAATAAACAGGTAGGGCTTATGTCATGGATAGAGGGCAGGGTTTTGATTTTTTGAGGGAAATTTGGGGGTAAAATGATGATGACTGCGCGATGTTCCATGAGCACGCACGGCACGCTGAATGGAAAAAATTCCGTACTGGATCACCACTTTTTTCAATTAATTTTCAAGCGCCAAAAGTTGCATTCTTTATGGTTATTCCCTCCACTTTCCCTCCTCTACTCTCACCCTCTCCTTTCCTTAATTTCTATTTATTAATCAGTCTCTTACTTCATCGAGATTCGAACCTCGGACTCTTGCTTGAAACACGAAACTCTTAACCGCTAGGCCGCGCACGATCGCTGTTGCAATAATCAATCTTTGGACGTATTTGAAGTACATCCATTGAAATAAACTAAATATTCATGAGAAAATAAATATTCATAATGACGTATTGCACTATCATTGGCCGGCTCATGCGTTGTCATGGTTGTCGATGTCATGCATATAATGTACCGCTGTCTTCCAGCCACTTCAATCAGTTTTGACCGGCTGTTTCAACTTGCACGACGTGTGCATCCAAAATGTGCTCTAAAAACACATTTTGCCTATTTTTTTTTCGGATTTACACAGCTTCCTGGATTCCTCTTGGGTGAAATCATAAGGTCAAGAGGAGGTGAAAATTGATGTGTTTGGCGGCAGGTAGGCCTAAAGTGGTGATCCAGCAGTATGGATTTTTCCCCCCGCTGAATCGCAAGGCACAAACCGTGCAGGAAAATCGGGATTTCTACCCCAAGTCCAGATTCTGTTTAAAATTGCAAAACGGAAGTCATTAGAATCGAGAAAAGTCTGCTTTTGATTGTAACAAATGTAAGGGTGATTTTTGAGCAATAACAAACATGTTCGACTCTAATTTGATCAAAACAAAGGTAATCCTTATCTTTAGGACACCTCTATTTTTTACGAGTTCTGTTCAAAACTGACTTTTGCAGATGACTGTCCAGTCCCAAAGTGACTTTTGCAGGCTAAAGCAGTCTTTTTTCTTCATATAAACTCATGTTTGTTGTAATTTTGAAAGCACTTTCAAAGAAAATGTGACTTTCCTACCTTTTTTTGCAGTCAGACGTGCATGTTGTAGTTCTCAAAACACGAGTGAAAGCCCTAAATAATAAAAGCCCGATGCTGATTGGCTGCTAAAAAAAATAAATAGGGGCCTACAATTGTAAGATGTTAATTTTTTATCAGCCAATCAGCATCGAGCTTTCATTGCATTGAGCTTTCACGTTTGCCATCTTGGTTTTTGAGTCTGTTTTCTAGTTGTCATTGTCATCTTTTACCCCTAAATTTCCCTCATAAATCAAAGCCCTGCCCTCTTTCCACAAAATTAAACCTGCTGCTGATATTCAAGGTGTCATTGCCAATTGTTCAGATGAGTCAAGAAATATCAGAATGTCAATTTGGAGTGTGATTTAGTCAACTGTTCTGGTGAGTCTTTCCCTTCCTATATAGGAACGGGGTCCTAAAAGTAAGGATTAGGCCTACCAAGTACCAGTACCAAAACAAAACAGGGGCCCTACACTTCACGATCGCCTGCCGTGTAGGCCTAACTAACTGAGTCAGTGAGTGTACTGTAAAGTGTAAGCGTGAAAAGCGTGACTTATTTACCTACCTCTTTATCCTTGAAATGCACTGCTTTTAGGACATTGGACACATTTCTGGCGTTGTCAGCCTTAGCTACAAGAATAAACTGTGAATCCTCCTCACTTTGCTGCGTTGATAAAGTCATATTTATGGCGTGAAGTTTGTTCACTAAATCTCAACTTTGAAACCGCGCTCTTCTCATGGGAGCTGCCATCTTTTTTCTTTGACCAACAGAGGGCGCTATAACAGTAAAATGTGTTCGATTTGCTGATTGGTCAAAAGTTTCGGACTTTTTCCGCGCCTCTTTTTCTAGATGCATCTTGAAAATAAATTTGAACCCTTTAAAGCTGTATTTCCCGTGCTATTTTAAACTTTCCCCTCGAAAAATTGATGTTTTTTCCACTGCTTTGCCGATCGAAAAAAAATCCACCAACTTTTAATTACTGAATTATTTCTTCCCCGAATTCCAATGAGAGGGTTGCAGATGCCCAAACTAGGAATAAAGTAGTGCTGAATAATTTAAAATTCGTTAGGGTATGCAACCATGAAGTTTAAGCAATGCTTAAACTTTAACAAGGAAAATGAACACATAAAATAAAAAGCTTAGTAAATCATTTCATTCTTTGGCCTGACCGAACTTATCTTACTTTCATTCTAAAATTCTGCCTTTTTTATCCCATGTTAGTCCTCTTCGGAATGCCTAAAAAGCTACAAAGTTTAAATGAAACAATACAATGAAACAAAAACAATTCAAACCTTAAAGACAATATATATATTTTTTCAAAATAAATTGATTGTCATTCATCTCTACATACACAAAACACACCAATATTTTTCTTTGTCACTTCAAAGTTAAATTTCAGATTCATTCCAACTTTGTGCAAGGACTAAAAAGTTTCTAACTGATTGTCTTTAGGACAAAAACCTTAAATAGATAACACTTGTGAGTTAAAAAAAACTATACATTTTTAAAATTGGCCATAGTTTTATTCTGTAGCAATATGGATAAGATATTTTCATATGTACTTTTAGAGTAACTCTTCCTGCTTCTTTTGGTGACATTTTCACTGGATTAGTTTTCATGCATGACTGCACGGGAGACAATTTAAGGGGTCGGGTGAAATCTGACTTAGACAACTGGTCAGGGCTTTGTCACTTCAAAGTTAAATTTCAGATTCATTCCAACTTTGTGCAAGGATTAAAAAGTTTGTAACTGATTGTCTTTAGGATAAAAACCTTAAATAGATAATACATTGTGAGTAAAAAAAACAACTATACACTTTTAAAATTGGCCATAGTTTTATTTTGTAGCAATATGGATAAGATATTTTCATATGTACTTTTAGAGTAACTCTTCCTGCTTCTTTTGGTGACATTTTCACTGGATTAGTTTTCATGCATGACTGCACGGGAGACAATTTAAGGGGTCGGGTGAAATCTGACTTAGACAACTGGTCAGGGCTGGATAAGAATGAGACAATTTAAAAGAACACAACCAATGTCGTGGTTCTGGTCATGAGATGCATAATCAGTTCAGATTTGTGGATCTTGCTTGCAAAAGTTTCAGTAGGCAAATCTGGATGACCTCCAGGAGAGGATAACTCGTGAAATTGACATTCTCAGACACGACAGGGAGGTGATTCGCCATGCTGTTGCAGGAATGATGCGCCGAGCCTAGCTATGTGCATTGAACGAGATGGTGGCCATGTTGAGGACTAAGACACCGTGGAATTGCCTTTTTAATTTAATTTAAATGTTTTAAATAAACACGAAGTTTAAAAGCTAATGAAATCCTGTTTTGCCTCTTTGTTAGACAATGGTTGTGTTCTTTTAAATTGTTTCTTTCTTATCCAGCCCTGACCAGTTGGTGCAAGTCAGATTTCACACGACCCCTTTAATTGTCTCCGGTGCAGTCATGCATGAAAATTAATCCAGTGAAAATGACATCAAAAGAAGCAGGAAGAGTTACTCTAAAAGTACATTTGAAAATATCTTATCTATATTGCTACAGAATAAAACTATGGCCAATTTTAAAAGTGTATAGTTTTTTTTTGACTCGCACTGTAGTTTTTCTTATAACTGAGAATATAACCAAGGAATACACATCCATTACAAATACCTTACTACAATGTTTAGAAAATAACTTTCATAAAGTAATTACTTAAAACATTCTGAAACCTATCCCATTAAATACACACAAATCATTACAGATTTTACTAAAATGCCGAAGGTAGGTTTTAGAATTTTCATGCAGAAAAAAAGCTTGACTTTTACCTCTCCATCATAAATACCTGAGACAGTTTAGGCTACCAATTCCTATTGGTTGAGAGCCCGTCACATGGGTGGTTTTAAACCACTGGTAAAACACCGCATGGCGCAGTATGCACAGCACATGGCAATTTCCATAAAAGATATTTAGCACTAGGTGCCCAAAGCACATACCTTAGACATGGTCAGAGGGGTGTTTCACAAAACGAAGTAAAACTGTTGAACAAAATCGTTGGAAATTTGTGAATTTTTGAATTGATTTGACTTTTTGACCAAAAGCTTTCGGCTCTGGCCATTATCAGCGTCCAGCCGCTTTTAACGTACTTGCTTAAAATTGGCCAAGCACATATTTTTTTTTCATTTATACTGCACCATAAATACTAAAAAAATATCAGTTTTATATGTTATATTAATTATAAGCTTAAACCTACAAAAAATCAGCCCTCCTTCCCTGACGATAGCTTAATCAATGACGGTTGCAAAAACTATTATTTTTTGGCACTTGATTTCTTCCTTATCAAGAATCCTGTGAAGAGATAAGAGAAAGAGAAAGAGAAAAGTTTATTTGCAAAACGTGATATATCCATTTGAAAAAACGAAAAAAAACACCTTTGCACTTATATGAAACCTTAAAGAATTAAAACAATATAACAGCTGTTTCTAATTTTTGTTTTGTTTTAGTGTCTCCATAAATTATGTTTTATCTACAAAAAAGCCGTTGAAATTGACTTTGGACAGCCAGGAGAGAGCAGGATTCTAAAAGGGAACAAAATGGCATATATCGCTTCAAATGCACGATATAATATGGACTTTAAAAACATCTTTAACATGACTTGAACAATGACTTTTTTTAAATGGGCTGTTTAAGATGATCTTGTCATCTTCTTCTTTTTCCGGTGAGTACATCCCATAACGCCATAATATTGCCATAATGTAAAAATATATAACACACATGATTTGGCAATGCTTCAAAATCTCGGGGGTGGGGGGGGGGGGGGGTGTAAAAAAAACCTCTGTATTTGTAACCTTTGTACATGGAAATATTCTAAATTTTAGCCTTATAATATGGAATTTTACTGAAGCTGAAAATGGGTACAGCATATTGAAACATATCGTCACCGTTTTCACGAAGAGGCGAATTTAGTATTTCACTGTCTTAACAAACATTCGAGATAATCGCGTTTAAAGTTGGTCCTTCTTTCATTAGACAATTTGAAACTGAAAAATGCATAAAATATGCAAGATTTAGGTATCAGAGGAAAGAGGAGCTTCTAATCTTCCTAAATGTAGCAAACTTTAAGAAAAATAGGTGATAAGTTTTGCAGAATTAATCAATTAAGAGAAGTGGCTGTTCGTGAAAACGAAAAACAGACCAATTTGCAAATTTGCCCCTTCGTGAAAACGCTAAAGTGACTACGCGCAGGTTTCGCCCTTCTGCGGTCTGAGTCAATGCATTTTTTGTACAGTACGCGCAGATTCTGCCCCACTGCGCATGCGCCTTGAAATTCGCCCCTTCGTGAAAACGTTTTATTGCACGCGCATGGAATTCGCCCTTTCGTGATTTATGCGCTATTGTATTAAAATGTATTTACTTACTGAAAATTTATTAATCCCATAGAGTGCGGAAATTCGCCCCTTCGTGAAAACGCAAAACGGCACTTTTGGCAAATTCGCCCATTCGTTAATTAGGTTAATTAAGATTTTAATTGATTTTTTGAACATATAGCCTCACCAGGTGGTAGATATTGATATCTTATTCGTTTTCACCAAAAAACCAAATTTCGAAAAACTGACGATTTTCATGAAATTCGCCCCCTTCGTGAAAACGGTGACGATATAGTCCCTCAAGTCAATAGGGCCTCAACTCTCCTGAAGCCGAACCTGAGATGAGGCTAAGGTTTCATAAACCTCCTTGAATCAAAGGAAATAGAGGACTGTGTCCGAGTTACTTGGCTACGGCTTAAAATTACACACAAGTCTATGGGAAGTGGCTGCAGCGGCTACCATAGACTGTGTGCAATTTCAAGCCGTAGTCAAGTAATTCGGACACGGTCTAACCGATAACCCCATGCCTTGAGTTCCCAGGGGGAGTAAGCACACTTAATGGATCAATAGCAATGGAATGAGACTAACCTTTAACCCCATGCCTTGAGTTCCCAGGGGGAGTAAGCACACTTAATGGATCAACAGCAATGGAATGGGACTAGCCTTTAACCCCATGCCTTGTGTTTCCAGGGGGAGTAAGCACACTTAATGGATCAAAAGGAATACAACGAGACTAACCTTTAACCCCATGCCTTGTGTTTCCAGGGGGAGTAAACACACTGTGATGGAACCCGTGATGCAGACGAAGAAATAGATAAGAATTGCGTCGACAGGGGAACGCTTGATGAGACTCTGAAACGAGAAACAATTGCACAGATTGGTAGATGCTGTCGTTTGAAATTAATCAATAAAAAATTTGTAAATAAAGTTCGGATGTCTGAAACTAAGTTTATTTAGGTCGACTGAGTTGCTCCAAATACATTTTGGTTTTGAGCAACTCTGGAATGCCAGTTTTAAACAGGAGCAAAAATATTTACAAGAACATTTTCTTAAATCCAGAAAAATAAAATTGAAAAAAAGGAAACAAAAAGAAGGGCAGGGCCAGGTAGGTGGGTGGGGGAACAAACTGAAACATTTTTTTAAAAATGTTAGTTTTTCCTACGTGTTAAAATTTGAAAAAGTGTTCTTGTTTTGAAAATCACCTAAGGGAGTCTGCCAGTGTACAGAGTTTTAAGTCCGGTTTAAAAATTCATTTCCTAAGCAGGCCTTCTTTAATTCATAGATAATGGTTTTTAATGGCTAATTTTTACTCACTGGGCTTATATTGTATTGATCTACCGGTACAGGTTCACTTTTTAAATAATTTTTTTTATTACCCAATCATTTTAATGTGTACAGTGTCTAAGAGCATGGATTTTCGGGTGCTATATAAATGTTAATGTTTTAAAATATTATTATTATTAAATTGTTAACTAAAGTTACTTTGTTTTCATGATCCCAAAGTCATGATTATATATTACCGACCTCTGCCACGAAAGGTGTGAGGGCGCCAGCCATCTTCGCAAAGAACTGCCCCGTCGCAAGCGCAATGGCCCTTGTAGACGTCGGATAGGCTTCCATAGTGTACAGGAACAATCCACCATACGTTCCCATGGTTAGTGCACGGGATAGAAAGATGAAAACTAGTGGTGGAATCCTAAAAAAAGAGTAAAATAACCATCAGATCGCGCTGGATGACGTGTACACCTGTAAAGGTTTTGTGGTATTCAGAATGGATGATGGATAAACACGGAGCGAGCGAGGCCAGAAATATCTGTAAGCGACCTGCTCGCAGCGAGCAAGGCCAGAAATATGAATGTGCTGCCCGAGGGTGATGGCTTCAACCCGCCTGGTTTGAGGTCGAGTGAAAAGTGATCCCGCGCCTTGTTCCATTCTTGTCAAAATAATCCCAGCGTGAACTGGTTAACTTAGCATTGAGAGGTTGTTCTGGGAAAACAAGTTATAACCTTGTTTCTTTGACAGAGGAGTTGGGAAAAAACATAATTGAAAAAAAAAAAAAATTTCACCAAGTGAGAGCGTTGTAATGGCGGACTTGTACAAACAGACGTGCATCCAAGATTGACTTGAAACTGCTAAATTGTTTTAATTGATTTGCATAAATATACAGTGCCTTTAAACACTCCCGTCTTTGTTTTACTAATTAACCAATTAGCACCTGTACTACATTGTATTTCATTGTATTTCATTGTATTACATTGTATTTATTCCGTGAAGAAGCCATAAAGCCATAGAGTGCTTGGGTGGTTTGGGGCATTACAGGGATTAGTGGGTTAAAGCCAGAGTCCATCATTTGCAGCTATCCAAAAAGTAACTGGCGTAATTATTGTTGAAAAACATGCTTGGTTCAAAGATATAAGGGAACTAAACTCCCTGTGAAATTATTCTATCTGGCAAGCTGTCATGTTGAAGAAATCAACAAAAGAAGGCCTTTCCAAGGGTGCTTCTTAAGAAGCACCGTAGGAAATTCAACTTAGTAGTTCGTTTTGTTATTTGGCGAAGCGCCTGCAAGCATTGGCACAATG
This sequence comes from Patiria miniata, assembly GCF_015706575.1. Lineage (NCBI taxonomy): Eukaryota > Metazoa > Echinodermata > Asteroidea > Valvatida > Asterinidae > Patiria > Patiria miniata. Next base: position 8,556,674 of record NW_024037061.1, read on the forward strand.
CACACAAGTGCGCAATTGCTATAATTTGTCGGATCAGTGCGCGACGTCGCGTAGCTGCAATCGGCTCAGTGAGAACATGTCTCGGACGCTGAATTCAGGCCCAATTCAAAACATGATTCAGCAACTTTTGATTTGAAATCGAGATCCTAGAAAGTCGTTTTTCTCGAAATATACAGCTAAAGCTACGCTGAAACTTCTTCAGGTTAGTTGTTCAGCACCCTTCTCTAGATATTGAGCGCGAACGAACAAAATGCACAAATTACAAATGATGGAGTAAACCTTTAAATACAGAAATTCACAACTTACTGGCCTAGTGTTACAATTATGCACAGCATGAATGAAGCAGCTAGTAGGAGTGATATGCTCATGCCTCCCTTACGGCCGAAGGTGTAAACGAGAACCACAATACATGGTGCAGCTGCAAAAAAGAGGAAGTTAGACGAGACTTATAAATCAATTATGTTCCAATTTCTAGTTACTACCTGAGTCCAAAAAAAGTCTCCGGTTTCCGGTTTCCGCGCGTCGCCGTAGCCATATGCGTCGGCAAAATAAAAAAGTTTTTTTTTTCAATGTCAGATGATGTCTCAAAACCGCCAAACTCACTGGTTTGACTGGAATCCTGCTGCTGCACAATTTTAACGTGTTTTTAGATGGGGTTACGATCGAGTATGAGCTTTATGTGGCCTCTCTGGACTCCAAAATATTTTTCACTAAATTTAGTCGGGCACAATTTGCAGTCATCAGCCGACATTTGAAGGAAAAAAAAGCAGAAAAAATATAAGCCGCGTCACCGCACCACTTTTGGGACAAGCCCCATACCAGAAACCGGAGACTTTTTTGGGGGGCCTAAACTTCTATACAGCAAAAATGTCACTCCAAAATGTGCCACATTTGTTTTTCCATATGCTATGCATGATACATTTCTGTTGATTTTTTGACATGATTTAAAATGGGGAATCGCCAACATATAGGGCGGGATAGCTCAGTTGGTAGAGCACTGGAACTGCAATTTGAAGGTCACAGGTTCAAGTCAATTTCTTTATTCAACTTTTAAAAATGATTTAAAGACATTAATCAATCTAAGGTGTGTTATTGTTGAAAACTAGAGTTCTAAATGAAACCAAAACAAACAAAAAACAAAAATAAGGCAGAAAAAGATGAAAATTCAAACAACTTGAAGCAAAGAAATTTAAAAAACCAATAGGGAAAATTAATCAGAAATAAATCGAAAAATGAAAAAATATATTCTTAGATTTGAAATTTTTTCCATACCCATGAAATCCCCAAAGGAGGCAACGACTGAATCAACATATTCAGAGTTTGAGACGATGACTTCACACTCGACTGGTTCCTTGTCTTCTTCTGCACAAGTTGGAGCAGTCATCCGAGGATGTGGGTGATCCGGCTATTTTTAAAAAAACGTTAATACTTACTAAAAAATTTCTTCCATATCATCATTTTCTGGCAAGTTGAATTTGAATTTATTTTTTAATGTTAATTTCAAAAGTGCAAGGCTTTTTAAATCAAACCCAGAAAATCACAAAATCGCATGTCATTACCAAAATATGTTTGCGTTTGAGAAGGATCATGTCAGGGTCGAAATCTTTTTCTAAAAGGACCTGTAACATTTTTGATTTGTATATTTTATGTCAATCTTGTCAGTATGCAGTTTGCAGCAGTTTCATTCAATTTCTCTGTTTCAAATAATCTTATTTTTTTCCTTAAAAAACAGGAACTTTTCACATCAAAGTTCATTAACATTTTATTTTGTACCAAATCAAATCTTGTTTTGAAAACAAAACCTTTGATAATAAAATTTCATTACCAATATATCTTCAGTAGCAACTCGTAAAACATTCTCAGGTTTAGCTTTAACGACACCCTCTGCTACTGGGTCAGGTGGTATAAAGAGCGTCGAGTTTGGATCGATATCCAGATTCAAGGATTCGTTGCCGGCCGTGGGTGGGAGCGGGGAGGTGATACGAATCAGTCGGCCGCTGGATAACGCGATGCCCAGGTAGCAGAAATACACACAGAACCTACAACATTGTACAAGTAACAAAAACAAATTATGAGACGTATTAAGTACGTTAGTTAATAGTCTCAATGGTAAGTTAAACAACGCTTGTAATAAGTAAATATATGTGTGCATGGGAGGTGTTAAACACTCTGTTTAAAGGGAATGTACATCATTGGCTTTTGCCGTAATTTTCAGAAATGAACAATTTGAGGGGTTAGTATATAATAGATCAAATATTGTTACACTGACATATTTGAAGTTTTGTGTTCGAAAATGCTGGAAAAACCAAGAAAAACAAAACTGTTCAAGTAGTCTGGTTCCCTGACTCCACTAAATATAAAATGGATCAATTTACAGAAGCCAGAAAATTGTAAGGTAAGGGTACCAGTCTAGCTGGCCTGCACCCGTTCATGAACATGTAACCAATAGCGAACAAAATTTGGACTGAATTAATGGTGAATTTGGAGCAGTAGTTGAAAAATAGTTAGGTTTTTCCAACGGTGGTCGGCCGACCAGCGTTGGAAATTTTTACAAAAATATCATTTTCTTGAAACTGACTTCACACCAGGTGCCATAATTTAACAGGATGCTTTAGACTGTCATTTACCAACATCCTAGTAAGGTATTTTGTAAAAAGTTGGTAGTTCTGTTTTTCGATGTTTGCAGATGTTGTATATTCACTTTAATAATTACAATGGTAAGTTAAACAGCGCTTCTAATAAGTGAATAAATGTGTACTTGGGAGGTGTTAAACACTCTGTTTAAAACTAACTGGAGTCTGGATGCTGAGGGTAATTATCAGCATTCCATACGGAGTGTTTAATACCGACCAAGCGCATATATTTATCCCCATTCATACATACCTTTTCAGTCAACAAATCAAAACTTTTCGGTCCAAAAGTAAACAAAAATAAAACAGTATAAAAACAATTATAAATTTTCAATGATTTAAATCAACAAACCACCCTCTAGCAATACAATGGTAAAGCCCTCTGGGTTGACCCTGCTCACCAGGCCCATGAAAAAAATTCTTTAAAACCATCATTTAAGGTCATTTTCTTGCTTGTTGTATATTTCGCCTATTAAGGCAACTTTTCAATGAAAAGAAAAATGGCAAAGAAAAGATGATTTTTTTTTGTAAAACAGCTCTCAAGCTCAAATTGTCAAATGGAGAAGTAAAACATTTTATCACTAGTTAACCAACACCAGCATTGCATCAACAGTGCACACTGCTGTTCATATTTAGGCCTACCAATAGACTTTGCCTCCCTCCCCCCCCTCTCCAATTACTACCCCTGATTGTCATGCCAAGATTGACTCATGGAGCTGTCTCGATTTCCTTACCATATGATCCACAGCATCAGAGTCTGTCGACTCAGTTCGGGGCTCAAAAGCTGAAAAACGGAGCTTCTCTCCTCCTGAAAAATTTTACCAAAATTGTATTAAACTATAAAAAAAGAAGTTACATGTCTTAAGGTAAAAACTGGTAAGTCTTGATAAATGAATAGATTTAAAATATAAACGAATAGATTTAAAATAAGGAACAATTGATAAATTAACAGCGATGTTACTTACCAACAAAGAGGGTATTAAAGATGGAATAAATTTTGTATTCAGCTAATTTTTTTTGCCATTTTTCTGTCAAAATTTCAGGGAAAAAAATCCAAAAATGAAGTCCTACTAGTTCAATTCCTCCCAGTTTCAGTCCTGAGATGTACTTAGACACTTAAAGGTATAGTCCATCATTTCTAATTTGTGCATTTTGTTCGTTTGAAGCAACGAACATGCTCAAAATCTAAGGAAGGGTGCTGAACAACTAACCTGATGAAGTTTCAGCTCAGCTTCAGCTGTATACATGTGTATTTTGAGAAAAAGAGCATTCTAGGATCTCAATTTCAAATCAAAAGTTGCTGAATCATGTTTTGAATTGGGCCTGAATTCAGCGTCTGAGACACGTTCTCACTGAGCCGACTGCATTTACACGATGTGGCGCATCATAGCAACAGCGTGCCTGTGCCTCGTGTCAGCGCTTGTCGTTTCAACGCTTTGCCAAAAAACAACGAAATAAACGGAAATTTCCAACGGTGGGTCGCCTTCTTTTGTTGATTTCTTCAAAATGACAGCATGCCAGAAAGAATAACTTCACAGGGAGTTTAGTCCCCTATCTTTCAACCAATTATGTTTTTCAACAATAATTACGGGTACGTCAGTTACTTTTTGGATAGCTGCAAATGATGGACTGTAGCTCTAACTGCTCCATTTCCAATTTCTCCTCCACAGCCAGTTTCCACCCCAATTGTGACCCCATTTGTCACCCTATGCATCGCTCTATCTGCCAAATGCCTAATCCTAGATTCCTAATGTTTAAATTCTCTCTGAACCCTTTATCACCCCATGTATCATCCTGTGTATCACTCTTTCTACAACTCAAGGGCGGATCCAGGGGGGGGGGGCCAAAGGGGGCCATGGCCCCCCCAAAAAACGAAACCATTTTTTTTTTTTATGTGACATCGCAATAAAGGCAGGCAATGAGTACACCACCATCTTTTCCTAAAAAAATATTGGTTAAAGTGGTCAGAAATTGCCTCAGAACGCACCACAGAGCATCTAGAATCCAATTTTTTTGACCCACTTTTTGGGGGGACCAAAAATTTTTTTTGGCCCCCCCCCAAAATTTTGTTCTGGATCCGCCCTTGCTACAACTCACCTTATCACGGATAGTAGCCTGGATTAATTTGCCCTCGGGTAATTCTTTGTTGTTTCCAGCCGCGATTTTCTTCATGGTTTCAACGGCTGATTTTAGGCTGCCCGTCAGAGCATAATACCGCGGAGATTCCGGGAAAATCTGTTACAGTAATGACACAACACTGAAATAGCTCAATCAATTGACGTGTGACTGACTTATGATTGACTTGTGACTGACTTAAGACCATAGAGCTATATTATATTACTAGAGCACTGACTCTTGTACAAAGTGATGCCTGCTGGGGGTATCCATGTTTGTGCACAAACCTATGGAAAAGTCACGATTTTGTACGGCTTTTAATTGTACGGCTATTTGCATATCTGCGTTTGTATTCTATACAGGTGCGTTACCGAAGCCGATACTCCCAAAACCGAAACGCACGATCAGCAAATGAGCGTGTCATTTTGCTCTACGCAAACAGTGCAGCGCGTGTGCGTATCCGCTGCAGATGATTAACTGTGACTTTTTTTAAAACCGTAATGACGTGCTTAAGTTGTTTGCAAACGTTCTACTTGCACGTTGAATTTAGAGTACACCTTCAAAATTCAATCCATCTATTTCATTATGTTCTACAAACACGCACATGAATTCAAAATGTCTGTGCCCAGGACGGCTTCAAAGCGTCTCTGCGGATAAGAATGAGGAGTTAGTGCTCCAGTAATTTAATATAGCTCTATGCTTAAGACCGACTTGTGACTGATATGTTATTGTATGATTGACTTAAGATTGACTTGTGACTGACATGTGACTGAGATATGACTGACTTATGATCGAATAATTATTTATCTGTAATTAACTTATTGTGATTCGACTTGTGATTTACTTATGATTGACTCGTGACTAATTTGTGATTGATTCATGATTGACTTATGACTGACTTGTGACTGACTTGTGACTGACTTGTGACTGACTTGTGATTGACTTGTGACTGACTTGTGATTGACTTGTGACTGACTTGTGACTGACTTGTGATTGACTTATGATTGACTTGTGACTGACTTATGACTGACTTGTGACTGACTTGAAATCTGACTTGTGACAGACTTGTGAATGACTTATGATTGACTTGCCACTGGCTTGTGACTGACTTGTGATTGACTTATGACTAACTTGTCACTGACATTTGATTGACTTGTGACTGACTTGTGACTGACTTGTGATTGACTTGTGACTGACTTGTGATTGACTTGTGACTGACTTGTGGCTGACTTGTGACTGACTTGTGACTGACTTGTGCCTGACTTGTGACTGACTTGTGACTGACTAGTGACTGACTTGTGACTGACTTGTGACTGACTAGTGACTGACTTGTGACTGACTTGTGACTGACTTGTGACTGACTTGTGACTGACTTGTGATTAACTTGTGATTTGTTGTGTGATTGATCTATGATTGAGTTGTGATCTGGCTGGTTATTGACTTGTGACTGACTTGTGACTGACTTGTGATTGACTTGTGACTGACTTGTGATTGACTTCTGACTGACTTGTGATTAACTTGTGATTTGTTGTGTGATTGATCTATGATTGAGTTGTGATCTGGCTGGTGATTGACTTGTGACTGACTTGTGACTGACTTGTGACTGGTAATTGACTGGATCACAACCCTACATCTCTTACCCAGGCAGCAACCATGACTGGTAGGATAGGCATAGCAGCAAACAGACACTGAAATCGCCAGCCCATGACTGGAAGGACAAGATATCCCAACGTAGCAACGTACACGCTGCCGATACCAAAGAAAAGCTGAAAGAAATCACAGGATCAAATGGTCATTAAGGAAACTATTTTTGTCTGGTTAATAAACCTAGTATCAGGCAAGCAACTGGAAAGTAAGAAAAAATAGGAAATTTCAATCCTTTATGCAGCGTTTTTCAATTATTAATAGCATCAGTGGAGGAATTTTTTTTTAAATGTTCAGTTGTAATTAAATTTGTTTTTAATTTCTTCTGGGAAATATTTCTTCAATGTGAATGGGCATCAGAATCCTTATAACTTTATTTTAAAAGCAATGTCACTAATGAAGATAAGAGGAAAAATTGGTGATATTTTGGCCTATTTTCGAGTAGTATAATGGGGGTGTAAGTGGCGCCACCAACGTCAAAATAGTCCCCCCCCCAAAAAAAAAAAAAAAAAAAACACCAATTTTTTCTGCGGCTAAAAATTTGGGCAACATTTTTTGAAAAAATTTTATCTTCTAACAAATTTGACATAAAATTTGTGAGCCCCCCCAGCCAAATCCTGGGTGCGCCACTGACTCAGTGTGAATCAAATGCAAATGCCATTTTTTTTCATCAAGGCAACTATTTGTGATGTGACACCCAAAAATGGAATACATGAGCGATTTTGCCATTAACGCTTTGTGGTGTGATGTTCGCTTCACATTTTCCATTAGCCGTAAATCGAAGGAGGATTATGAAAGGTTATCCAATTTCAGATTTTGATTAATACAATAAAAGAAATTCACTTTTTTGTCAATCTTGAATATTAAAAAACATATAAAACACTAAATGGTTGAACAGCTAAATGATTTCAGTTAATGTATTTAATACAAAAGCACTTTACTAAAAAGCACTTTTATAAATTTTAGATGTTAAGTGATATTGCCAATGGCAAAAAAAACACATTGTCTGACAATATTTCGCTTGGCAATGTGCCAATTGTTTCAAGGCTGCATTACATGCATAATGTTGGTTCACTGACCTGACTCCATCACGACAACTCTACATGCATAACCAGCAACATTACGTGCCTCAGGGCATTTCGTTTAACGATCCCAAAACAAAAAGCCTCCATGTTAACTCACGCCCCAACAGACAGACGATCAGTTTACGAGGAAAAAACTGACTCAAAATATAACAATATTATCAAGGAATATCTTGTACGACAGAATTTGCATCAGGGTATAGAAACTTAGGGTCCAAAGTGCGACTTTTTTCTTGCCCATATTGCCATGGTACTTTGTAATTCACCATTCAAATCTGAATCTCATTAATAATGACTTCAAACGGTTTTATATTTGTTTGGGTAGGTACCGGTTGTGTGCTATTCATAATTCACTCTAACTGGATGACTGCAATAAGGAGTGCATCAGAATTATAAAATCTTAGATGTCAGAATGGAACAGAGGCAAGAAAAAAAGCAGACCCCAAATTTATAAAATGACTCACCAGAGCAAACAAATTGTTTTTTGTTGTTGCTAGTTTTAAAATTTTGCACGTCATTATACTGTTGTATTTTTCATAATCACTGTTTTTTTCCTTCTTCCGTGCTGTCTGAGTCTACCTTACAACCAAATTCACGAGCTTGCACAGTTGGGACTCAAACCCACGACCTCCTGCTTATGACTGCAGGGAAGTCATACAATACACAAGTCGATGCGACAGTTCTGCAGTCACTGAGCCGTTATAACCATATTTTGAAATAAAACCTACGTTTCAGTTTTTTTTTTAGACCTACATGTCCCTTTGTTTAAAATAAAGAAAAAGACATAAAATTCAGCTGTGGAAAAGTTACCTTGGGCTGCTGTCTACCACGAGCTTTACATTTTATGTTTATGATGTCTATTCTACAATTGCTGGTACTGACTGTAACAATAATGATGATTAGAGCGTGCAATTCTCGCCAGCCCACGTTCACGTTTTAATGCCTAGTTTGGTACCGTTAACCCTCCTATGCAAACATGCATTCTGAACCATGCTGTTACTTGGGTCAATATTGGTCAAGTGACCCATTGGTGTGTTAAAAGTATACCAGGGGAAGTGGAAGGAAAGTTTGACTGTTTGTGACCTTTTAAACTGCAGGGGTTCAAATCAACACTGATGTCTAGTCACAGACTCCCGTGTTTGAATTTACCCAACTGTTAATATCTGCGTGATCTATTGAATGGAAGTTGAGGTCAACGTTTTTATTTATATAATAGTCATCAATTTGCAATAATTATTTTCAATATGTTGTAAATTGCAATGCTTTCTTTTCTTTCAAAATTCCCATTTCTTCTTGTTCATTGGATGAGCCCAGTCAGGATACACTGCAAAAAATAGGACATTGCACACGTTGTAGATTCTATACACGGTGACCAGATGTGCTGTGGTAAAGTCACGGGTATTTGAGATCAAATTGCACACTGTATTTGGAAGCAGCTCCTTCCAATATTAGTCAGATCCTTGTTTGACTATTGGCAAGTATTAAGTTACACCTTTTCAACAAAAACAAGTTTTCAGAAGGACAAATTCATTATATTTATAACAAGCTTTTCACCAAAATGTAGACAATAACCTGTCATTTTTGTATGAATATGATTCTTCATTTGATAAAAGTTGCCCTCCGGATGCTGTGCTATTTTTTGTTTTCACCCATTTTTTTTTTAAATTGGTACTTTTCCAGTATTAAATACAAATTATATTCACTTTTGAATGAGACACCAAACAAGAAAAATTCACCCATGTTTAATTATGGAGTACAGGTATTAACTATACAAATATCAAGTTATTTGCTGTTGATAATTATTCAGGTGAATCTTTTGGTCTTAGAGGCATCAATTCAAAACAAAACCAATTTTCTAGTAGAAGATGCCCCAAAATAGAAGAAATAAAGTAGATTTTTGAAAAAAATAAAACATATTGAAACGTTCCAAAGAAAAAAAAATCTTGTAACGGACAGTTTGTTTGCTTTTGTTGTTGCTTTTGTTCACCAGTCGCCACCGGAGGGCTCCGGCGGTGCGTTGTTGGCGCGTTTGGCCACAGGTGTGCTGACCTGGTTTTGGATGGGTCTGGCTAGCGCGTGCTCCGGAAATAGGTTCTACAAATAGGTTGTTTTAATGGGGTTCTTTTGTTCACCTACAGGTAGGGCTTGGCTGGATTCCAGGGTTGGGTAAAGTTGTAACATTGTAATACATTTTGTGAAGCTGTGCTTGTCTATGATGGAAATCGATCAGTTGCAGTTCTGGTAGCAGTGGGGCAAGTTGACCACAGAGTCCGTTTGGGAAAATAAATTAGATCTTCCTACAGAGTTAGAAATCCCATCTTTTCTTGCGTTTTGCTCAACTTGGCGGACAAGAGCCCAAAAGGTTCCCGCTACAGTTTGTTTAAGAGTACGGGAAAGCAACTCTAATCTGTCGAATTCATTTTTTTCAAAATCAAGAAAAAAAAATGTATTCATGCAAATTCCATTATTCTAGTGATGGATTTTCACCCAGTTCTTACCACTTGTCCAAGAACGAAGAGAGCTCTGAAACTGGATGGTGTGATCTCACCAAGGTACAGCATAAAGGAAGACTGGACTCCGACAACAAAAATGCCGGCTATCAACCGGAGAATTAAAACCCAGACGTAGTTGGGGGCGATGGACACGATTGCCGAGTAGAAGAACATTAGACAGGTGATAAGAATCAACCCCTGGAAATGTGGACAATTGAAAGAAAAATAGTATTTTTAATATGAAAAAATAGTGTTGCATCCTTTGAATTTTCCCCGATTTTCTTCATGAATTTTTGCGGAACCTCTTTGTTGACGAGCTTCATAATCATTCAGTTAAATATTGGCACCATACTTATATAACCGAGAAATGAAAACCAACAAACAATTTTAGTATGACATTTACGGTAGTCCACAACTTTGAAGAAAAGATGGTGTTTGGAAATTAGGTACAAAAATTGAGCAGCGGTTTCGTTAACTTTGCGAATCTGAACAAATCTAAGAAATTCTCAGAAATGTGGGAATTTCTGTAGAGTTCAAATACTGTGATAAACCCATAGAGCTATATTAAATTACTAGAGTGCTAACTCCTCTTTCTGCGTGCGAGACGCTTTGAAGCCACTCTGGGCGCAGACATTTTGAATTCATGTGCGTGTTTCTAGAACAATGAAATTAGATGGATTGAATTTTGAAAGTAAAATCTACATGCAACGCGCAAGTAGAACATGCGCAAACAACTTAAGTGCGTCATTGACGATTACTTCAATTCAATTCAATTCAAGAAAACATTTATTCCATACTCCTTTAGAGAATACATCCATCAATAAAAAAGAAATCTGGTAAATAACAAGATAACAAAATCAATAAATATGTCTAAAAAAAAAGAAAATTAATACCAGTAAGATACGCTATGAAGAAATGTTAAACTTATTTCGATTTATGTACAAAAGAAACTAAGGAGTATGGGGCTGTTTAAGTAAGCCGAGGCTTGTAGGAAACAGCCCTAACAGACAACACTAACAACAGAAAAACAACATGATAACAACACACGGACAAGAAAAAAAAACCTGACGGCAAAAAGCATCTGCAGCGAATACACGCACACGTTGTGCTGTTAGTCTAGAGCAAAATGACACGCTCATTTGCTGCGTTTCGGTTTTGGGCGTATTGGCTTCGATAACGCACCGGTATGGAACACAAACGCAGATACGCAAATATAGCCATACAAAAGCCATTTGTGCACAAACATGGATGCACCCAGCAGGCATTACTTTGTACATGAAGTTAGCGCTCTAATAATTTAATATAGCTCTATGGATAAACCATTATCTCCCATCACACATCCAACTACGTGTACATGTTTGTCAAGGCGCTAGGGGAGAAAATCATGGTGTGTTATGTTGGGAAACTTTAAAATTACATGCTCAAAATAATGCAGTAATTATATCAGGCCGGGAGCTGGGAACTCTCGTACAGAACAGAGGAAAAAAAGAGAGAAAAACAAACAATTCAAGAATTCAAGCAAAAACGTTTGACTGGTGAAAACAAATTGCTGGGGGGGGGGGGGCTTAATGGGTTAGGGCGATTATGAATTGTAAAAAATTTAAAATTACAACCCCTACCCACGAAGCTCATAAATGTCAAGATAATCAAATAATAACTGAAATCATACCAGAGCTCATTTATTCTGCATTGACACCATAATCTTTGGGCAATTTAATCCAAGTAATTAATTGTTAAATTTCCAATGCAAAGTGTTGCATATTCTAGCCGCGTGAGTCATATGCAAGGGTACGCATGGCGGAAATTTTCGCACACATGTCGGACATTAATTAAGGCTGTGATTGGTCAAAAATATGCCAGGGCGGAGCTTGGTGAATGGGTCTTTTGATAACTGGCTTACCGGTCTCCTTCCATAGGTATCCATGAGCTTACTGATAGGATATGTGCCCAGTAACTCACCGACAAACAACATCTGGTATGGAAAAACAGACAATTGAAAAAATAAGTTGCTTGAATCAATTGAAAATCAGAGTGTGACAAATTAAATCTCCTTTCTATACAAGATAAAGACGAAATCACAATGTAAAAAAACATTGATTTGAATGATATGTGGAATAAGGATTATGAATAATTATGCATATTTATGGCCAAGTCACAGGAGTAAATTTTCACGGGCAACCAAAATATATCTTTCAAAGAATTTATTTCTCAGAACATTTATAGGGACCTGAAATGTTTTTGTGATTTCCAGGAAAAGGGTGCCACTGGCTGCCCAATTTTGCTTTTGTTTCGAAATATTTTTTTCCTTTTTTCCTTTCAATTTTAAGGCTTTGTCACGGTATAAACTTTATTAGCAATAATAAACTTCTACATCATGAATTAGTTGGGGAATAAATACTTTGTGAAAAAAGAATACTCACTGTGGAGATTAGTGCAACTTTGTCATCGCTAAGTTTGAGAGTACATCTCAAGATTTCATTAATTGTGGTAGACAGGAGAATCTGAGCAAAGACTGCCAGCTGTGGAATCAAAAGAAGAGAAAAAACGAGTGACCGAAAATTCTTGCAAGCATTAAAGCTACAGTCCATCATTTGCAGCTATCCAAAAAAGTAACTGACGTAATTATTGTTGAAAAGCATACTTGGTTTAAAGATAATAATGGGACTAAACTCCCTGTGAAATTATTCTTTCTGGCAAGCTGTCACTTTTAAGAAAACAATGAAAGAAAGCCTTTCCAATGATGCGTCTTGCATCGTTGGAAATTTCCGTTATAAGTTTGTTTTTAATTAGGCGAAGCACAGCACGGTTGACACGATGCACACGCGCACCCGGTTGCTATAATTTGTGGGTTCAATACGCAACATCGCGTAGCTGCAATCGGCTCATGTGAGAACGTGTCTCGGACACTGAATTCAGGCCCAATTCAAAACATGACTCAGCAACTTTCGATTTGAAATCAAGATCCTAGAATTTTGTTGTCTCGGAATAAACAGCATTCACTGAGCTCAAACTCAGTCAGGGTTAGTTTTTAAGCACCCTTCTTCGAATTTTCAGCAATTTTGTTGCTTCAAACATACTAATGCACAAATTACAAATGATGGACTGTATCTTTAAACATTAATTCAAAATGTTATTTTTAATACGAAAACACTTTTTTACGCATAGTTGTCCTGAACGAGGCTAAAAGTGTTTCCATTAAATTGAGTTTTCTTTAGTACACCATTGCTGTAATTAGCCAAACATGCTCAATTTCTTCTTAAATTCCCGATCATTTTCTAAAGTGTTCCATAACTGAACACCTCTCTTTAATGAGAAATTTGAATACAATATCCTTCAATTCTCCAAATGAGTGCCTGCAAATACTCCGTGGGTATCAACATATGGCTTCATTTCAGAAGCACCATTAATCATGGTCATCACGATATGCATGACTTATCATTGATATTTTAATGAATTAACCGACTAAATTATTATTTTTGTTTTAATTTTCAAGAGCAGAAGAGAGGAAACAAGAACATGTGAAGGACTCATCTTCAAAATTTTAACTTGTTTATTTCATTTTGTTAATTTTTAATTTGTATATTTCAGAAAATTATGAAAGTATTTTAAATTTTTTTTTTTTTTTTTGATTGAAATTTTTGAGGGAATTTTCTGGAAAAAATTCTATAGTGTCATATTCTGCAAAATAGTTTACATTTTTTCCCAATCCTTTTTGAAGGGAAGGGACTTGGCAGACAGGTCCAAAAACCTTGTTCCCCCTAGGAAAAAAATGAACAAAGCAGTGTTTTAGTGGAGAAAGGATGGATCATAAGTCATCATAAGCCCATCACAAGTCCATCCAAAGTCCATCACAAGTCTATCTCAAATCATCCAGTCCTAAGTTGCGTTTTCTAAAACTCAACTGTAACAAATTCACATTGCTTTGTTTTGCATATCATCCCCTGTTACTTATGCCTGGGGCCGATTTCACGAAACTCGTCTTATCTTGCGACTCATCTTAAGTCAAGACGAGTCCCTGCTCTGAGGTTGATCTTCGCCAAAATGCGTCGTAAGACTGATGTCACTGAACCCATCTTATGCAAGATGCATAAAAACTACAAATTCGATAGCTGTTTCATGTTTGTTTTTACCGCTTGACGAAACAGTCGTTAAGAAGAAGCACGCAAAGCCAATTTCCCCCGTGTGCGCGTGCATAGAACACAAACTTTTGCCCGAAAAATTACTATACTCAATCAATTGACCTATCGCGGTAGAATCGCGGTAGAATCCCGTCAACACAGCTTGTGAAATATTGTCCAATAACAGGATACATACAAATAGACGCGGAACGCGCAAAATCTGAGACAATCAAAACTTAGTGTACAAGAACCCCATAGGGTTGTCTAAGGGGTGTGGCTAACTCGCAAAGGGCGATAGGTCAATTTCACAAGCAAGTAGTTCTACACAATAAACGATTGAGTCATTCTTGCTCCCCATTTTATCAATCTATTTTATAAAGACAACTAAGTGTTAGCAGACATTAAATTTTGTAAATAAGATATTTTTTATTAAAACTACCCACATATATCTGAAATCTTTTCAAATCGGTTTCTACAGCAGTTTTCTTCCTTGAAACTAAAACTCTAGGCCGACACTCGTCTTTAACAGAAATGATTTCCAGACAATATACAAATTAACGCACGCATTAATAAGATAAGACGACCCTCATACCGATCTTATGTTAAGACAAGTTTAGCCGCGTTGCTAAGGAAGTTAGGACGTGTTGAATGCATCTTAAGTTTGGTGAAATCGATCCTAGGACGAGTCGCGAGTTAAGACGGGTTACCGATCCTAAGACGCATCTTAGGGTTTTGTGAAATCTGCCCCTGGACTCATAAATTGACTTGTGATTTTCTTGTCATTGGACTTGTGACAAATTTGATCCATCACTACTCCCTCGACTTCAAAACTGAAACAAAGTAAGTGCATCACAGATCTATAGTTTTGAAGTGTACCTACCATGGCTAGAAAAGACATGATAAGGATGGTGATCTGTAGCCAACCAACACCGATAGCATCAATGGCGTCATTGACTGAATAGTCCCCAGACTCCTCTGCTGCGTCTGATGTGGTCTTGGGCCAGGACGAGTTGGAGCCATACTCCAGCATCTTGAGTGCCGCCTCTGCTTCATCCAGTAGGCCGGCGGAGCCTTGGACTGTGGTCGAATCTGTAGAATCGAGACGGAAAAACTTATCCTAGAAAATTAAAAATTGTACTGAACCAACAGCTGAGAGTAATTCTGATAACATATAAAGATATAGTCCACCATTTGTAATTTGTGCATTTTGTTCGTTTGAAGCAACACTATATGTTCAAAATCTAATGTATATTTTGAGAAAAACAACATTCTAGGATCTCAATTTCAAATCAAAAGTTGCTGAATCATGTTTTGAATTGTTTTGAATTGCAGCTATACGCGATGTCGCGCACTGATCCGACGAATTCAAGCAACCGGGCGCGTGTGCGCCTTGCCAATGTTTGCGCGCGCTTTGCCAAATAACAAAACGAACTACTAATTTAAATTTCCTACGGTGCGTCTTAAGACACACCGTTGGAAAGGCCTTCTTTTGTTGATTACTTCAAAATGACAGCTTGCCAGAAAGAATAATTTCACATGGAGTTTAGTCCACTTATATACTATCTTTCAACCAAGTATGTTTTTCAACAATAATTACGCCAGTTACTTTTCGGATGGCTGCAAATGATGGACTATAGCTTTAACATTGCTAATTGTGGAGCCATATGTTGACCTATAATCCAATCTCCACTATACAATTAGCCTAGAGAATTTTTTTTCACCTCGAGTTCTGACTATAGATCGTTTGCACTGCCGCCATGTTTGAGGTGTGTGCTTTTGTTTAACAGGGGTACGCGCATGATTAGACCCCATGCGCATTCATTGTTAATGAATTAACATAACAAAACACACCTCTAAGATGCCTGCCAAGTGCAATCAATCTATATTTTTCTGCTGGAAGAAATAAAATGCGAAGAGCATTAAGAAATACAGCTCTATTTTATGGAAATTTAAACAAGTGAAAACAATTGGCTACATCGCTCCCAAAGTTACACATGCTTGTTAAATCATATGCAATTTTTCATTAAAAAAAAAAAGTCAGCATTTTTCTTTTTACATACCAGTGTGTTATGAAATTGTATTTTACTTTTTTTTAATGGAAAATGACAGCTCCGGCTGCAAAACTCACTAATTATTTTAAAAATCTCATTTACCTTTTAAAGGTAGTTTTTCTCCTGTTTTCCCTCTTAACCTTGGTGCTGACGCCTCGCTGGCCATGTTCATCAAATGCATATGTATCCTCAGTTCAAGCCGTGAATAAGACTGCCTGGTGCATTAAGGTTGTAGAATTCAGCGGGTAATTGCATGAAGTGTGACTGGTGTTGGAGACTAGAACAGAACTCTTTATTTCAACTGAATAAGAGAAAAAAAAGTGAAGTACATTAACACGAAAAAATAGAAAAAGAAATGCAAGTTTAATCTTAGATCAGGATTGATAAGGATTTTGTATTTGATAGAATCAGAAATGTCTAGCTTTTCGTGTTCACAATTTGACAACTAAGTACAACTGTTCTGGCACTTAAAAGTGAACCATCATCAATCTCACGAAGTTTGACAGATGCCCCCCCCCCCCCCCGCCCTTTAAAAAAAGGAGGCTTTTGAAATACACCTCACAAACAACCTGAATTAAAGGGAATGTACAACATTTGCTTTTGCTACAATTTTCAGAAATAAATGGATTTGGAGGATTAGTATGTTATAACAAATATTGTTAAACTGACTTGTTTCACGTTTTGGGCTTGTAGATGCTGGAAAAACCAAGAAAACCAATCATGTTCTTGTAGTCTTGTTCCCTGACTCCACTTAACATGAAACAAAGCAATTTAAAGACTTTGGGGAATTGTAAGTTCAGAGAATCAGTCTAGCTGGCTTGTAGCCCTTCACAGGGGTGTAATCAACTGCAAAGAAAATGCGGAATAACTAAATATAAACAATTTTACAGGATGGTTCAGACTTTCATTCCTTAACATTCAGTTAGGTATTTCGTGATAATTTGATCATTTCATTTTTTGATGTTTGCAAATGTTGTATCTTCCCTTTAATGTAATTTCGAATACTTCCACCCAATCCATCCAACATGCTGAATACACAAAAAGGAAATGAAAAATAAGAATTTCTGGGGATTAGAATTAAATAATTGATAATTGACCTTATCCGTAGCAGCCATCTTAGAGGGCATCTTTTGTTATTTTAATTCAGTAACAATAAAAGAACAAAAGGTTCACTCATGCATATCCCAGCAAAACAAAGGCAATGCCCTCTAAGATGGCTGCTACGTAAGGTCTTTTGTCTGCTGGTAATTGTTAAACAATCGAAAAAATAACTTACCTGCGTGTTCTATTTGTGTAATTACCACTGCAATGGAGTGACAGTAGCATTGATCATAATTACATATGAACATATGCAGCATAAACAAAACCCATAGTTTTAGTAGTCCAATCCGAAAATGGCAGCACTGCAGCAGTTAGATGTTGTCCAAAAAACATATGTGGGAACCACTTGTTGCACTACAGACTCACACAGTTGATTAAACCTTTGAAATACCAAGTGATCATGCCACGCAAACCAATGTAATACAATATCACAACATATGGTACTTCATTTGCATAATACAATTTGTGACGACAACTCACACGTATTGGCACGCAATGATATTTTCATTCCAAGTACTAGTAACAGACAACCGTTTGTTTTTCAGCCGGAATAAATTAAGGATTGCGGTGAACCGTCGAGTGTATACCAACTAAAAACTGAGACACTGCACTGTGCTATGGGTTGCAATCAGTATGATAAACATTTATCATTATTAACAGATCTCTAAACAGTATTTTCCAACCAGCACATTTCTGCAATGGTAACCACGATATGATCATGTGAACATCACAAGCATGGGTACCAGGGATGTCAGTCACGTCAACTAACAATGAAATCAATATGATATTCCTGACATTGAAATTCATACCAGCAAATAATTTCTTTCGCACTTATAAAGTGCTTCGAGGCTGTTTAATCTCAAAGGTCACTGGGAAAAGAAGTGGTGTATATTTATTTTTGGCAAATTTAAAATTTAAATAAGTGTGTGCTTTTTAATTTGGCAAAGTCCAGGAATAAAGTGAGTCCAATTACAAAGACTTTGTTCAAGTATTTCTCTCATTAGGAACATATTGGGATATACGGAATATTGAAATAATTTATCATCAACCAAATATTCGAATAGCTTTTTGCTAGTTTGAATATTCAAAAAGGAAAAAAAAAACTATGCATGTGCACACATACTGGAATTTGTATCCTTGTGGAGTCATTTCTTTGTTCTCATGTACTAAACTTTTGAGTTTAAAAATCTAGTTTCAAAATGCTCCTATTTTAACCAGAATTGATTTCCTGGGCTGAAATTCGGACTCAATATCCCTTACATAAATTATTTCAATTTGCGACGGATCAACACACCTTGGAAATTCCTACTTTCTGAGAAAATCCTTATCTATTTCGTGATAACCTTGTGGAGACGTATTCACCTATAGAAATTGCCACGTGGAGACGTATACAATCTTTTGTTCCCTATTATACACATGTCTCCACAGGGTACCGTGTATCAGATCACACATACATGACTGTGATGTTATTTTACTCGTAAGGTTGCGTTTGTTATTGTCAGATGCCACTATTTTGTCCACCATCACTTATTTTGTCGACGCCTATTTATTGGTCCCATTACTTTAGCTGGGTAAGTCCCTTGACAGTTTTACAGTACTTTTTGTCTGCAAATTTTGACCAATGAGGAAGGCAGCTGCAGCTGGCGTGTGTAATTGGCTAGTTTTGAATATTTGAATATTCGGTCAAGTGCAGTCTCGAATAGTCAAATACAGGCATGCAACTCGGAATTTAAAAAAAACCGAGGAAATTCAAAATCACTTTTTTCAAATTTTAATGGCATTCGTGAGAAGTAAAAAACGAGGAAATCAGCGGATCTGAGGAAAAGTTGCATGCCTGAATACTAAAGTATTTGAACATAGACAGCCCTACAGTGTAGAATAGCATCTGATCAAATTGAGAAATTGAAATTAACATAGGTAAAAGTTTAGAAATTTGAAAACAACTTTGAAACAGACTGGAAAGTAAATTAATATTGTTGAAAGAAGGAAATTGTGTTAAGAACACAAACTTTTTGCTTTAATACATTTAATCATTTTGAATTGATGCCACAAATATATTTCTAAACTTTTTACTGATTAATTATTTGAAAAAATTTGGGCAACCTGAACGACTATTACAAATTTGTCACATAAATTCTAAGTATTTGGCTGGGCACATTAAGAGAAACGTAAAGTAGTTTATTTATCAACAAAACTGCACGTAATAGAAATATTTATACACAATCATTCTGTGTAAAAGAAATTGATAACTATTCAGACACATTTTATCTTGAAAATTAATAAATAAATAAATAAATAACATAAACCAGAATCTGCAACATATCAAAAATATATAATGCTCATAGGTCAATATGTATGTGCACAAATCAAAGCAATAATATAACTTATGTAAGATTTTTAAGTTACCATGTTGATGTTAGAAATAAGTGATGGTCTGAGTCGACATACTGTGACATTCATAAATACCTCAGACATACCCATTCCTATTGGTCGGGAGCCCGTCACATGGCCGGTCTTAAACGGATGATAAAGACATGGCTAGCTGGTCTTAAACACTTTTCCAGTGTCACATGAAATTTTGACTCCTATGAAATCTGGTCCCTCTTACCCATATATTGGTGGAACGCTCACATTCCTTACTTGGACATGCACAATACTACCAATGAGTACGTATTTCATAGTCCTAAATTCGTCACTACACCAGCACAGCTGCGTTCTGCGCCACTCGCACGCGCTAATCATATAAGGAGTTGTTTACGACTACTTGCGAGAGGCACATACCATAACATAGCTTGAGAGGAGTTAAAAAAAAAACATGAAGTAAAACTGTTGAAAAAAAATCGTTGGAAATTTATAATTTTTGACTTGTTTTGACTTTTTGACCGAAAAAGTATTTATGAATGGGAATAAACATGTGCTTGGCCGTTATTAAACGTCCGTTTATGACCAGCTCAGGGGCATGGTCACTGATAATGAACCGGCCAAGCACATATTGATTCCCTTAGTAAATGTCTTTTCTTCAGTCATGTGTCGTTCTGAGAAGGACCTTTTCAAAATATGGAATTTATTACACCCCAACTATACCATTGCCCAACTACAGTTGGTATGATCTCAACCATTGTTGGGATCTTCCCAACTATGGTTGACACTACCAGACTATACATGTAGTTGGGACTGCCCAAACTTTAGTTGGGCCATTGGTACAGTTTGGGCGTAACCAATTTATACACAGTATCATCACAAACTCCAAATTATTAAGTATTAAAATAATTTGTGCTAAACTTATCTGAGGATGAAAAGTGCTCACAAAACTAATCAGATTCTCCAAAGGTTAAATTTAAATTGGTTTGGATTTGATTTTTAAACAATGTTAAATATTTAAAAGTTGGAACTCCATTGGGACGCTGACAATTGCTTACAAAATCTGAAGACTGATCTAAAACAAATCTCAAGTCAATCACAAGTGGATCACAAGTGGATCGCAAGTGAATCACAAGTGAGTCACAAGTGAATCACAAGTCAATTAGAAACGAATCACAAGAGAATCACAAGTGAATCATAAGTGAATCACAAGTGAGTCACAAGTGAATCGCAAGTCAATCGCAAGTCAATCACAAGAGAATCACAAGTGAATCACAAGTGAATCACAACTGTAGTCAATCGCAAGTCAATCGCAAGTCAATCCCAAGCCAATCGCAAGGCAATCACAAGTCAATCACAAGCCAATCACAAGTCAAATGACAATTCAATTCATAAGTAAACAAAAGATGACCAAAATCAAAGGAATACCTTTGTCATAGATTATTTTAACACATTATCGCTTTACCCGAGACTGGATGACTCAACTTTTGATTGACTTGATAAAATGTCTTATGACTGATACTTAAATGACAAGTAAAAAACACTGACAATCCTAGCTGTTACTCATCACATTTGCCATTGCTAGTGGGGAGTTCTGACTAAGGGTACATCTCATACAACTGGGCCAACATGGGGACATGAAAGTTAGCAAATTACAATAAAAATCAATACATTAATTACATATTCATCCATTTATTTTTGGCTAGGATGTCCTAAATGTTAAATCCTAAATTGAAAGATCAACTGCGAGGACAATTACAAATTTTATCTCATTCAATTTGCAACTATTTACAAATTAAAATATCTTCTCGATATTGAACATTCATATCATAAATTTGTTTTATCCTATTTGATGAGTAATTGCACAACAAAAGGTATTGTTCAACCAAATATTTTCGATTGAGTTACCATTAAGTACATGTGAATAAGACATCAAGTATTTACTTTTAAAGTACATTTATATTGCACTGATCACAAACAAAACAAAACAAATAATACCGGTAGAACTTGAATAAAAACCTTTCGTACAATGAGCTCTATGTATTTACTTACTGGGGGTTCCGAGGGAGCAAACAAAAGCAAGTTATTGACAATTTGAGTACATATCAGTTGTCATTTGTGCATTTTGTTCGTTTGAAGCAACAATAGTGCTCAAAATCGAAAGAAGCGTGCTCAACAACTAAGCTGATGAAGTTTGAGCTTGGCGAATGCTGTATATTCCGAGTTTATGCTGTATATTCTAGAATCTCGGTTTCAATTCAAAAGTTGCCGAGTCTTGTTTTGAATTGCGCACGGAAAGTCAGCGCCCGCGAAATCAGCGTCCGGGACAAGTTCTCATTCAGCCGATTGCAGCTACGCGATGTCACGCACTGAACCGACGAATAATAGCAACCTTGCACGCGTGTGCCTCGTGTCAATGCTTGCGCGCACCCATTCACGGCCAAATTCAAAACAAACTACAAACGGAAATATCTTAAACATGTGTTTTTAGACACATATTTGGAAATGACCATCTTTCATTGTTTTCTTCAAAATGACAGCATACCAGATACAAAAGAATAATTTCACTTTACCCCCTTTTAAACTTTCACTTTAACACCTCCCCCCCCCTTTTTAACTTACCGGTGACCACAAAATAATAAGCACAGTTAATGTAATAATGCATGACAGACACACTCAGGATACCAGACCAAAATGCCTGCATTTACAAGATGTTCCATCCCAAAAGTAGTTTGGTTGCAGTACTCCCTGCTACATGTATAACAGATTCGAACCAGCCAACCGACCCCGGCAAGCTCGGTGGTCGAGTGGTAAGACATCTGCACTAGAAAGTAGGTGGTCGTGGGTTCGAGTCCCACTCGAGTGATTTTTTCCAACTTTCACTCTTTTTTTTCTCCCAATACTCAAACACTGAGTCTATAAAATACGTCGGTGAAGGGCAAAACACAATATTGAATCCAAAGATAGCTGCTGAACGTAATTGATCCATAATTATTATAAGATGGAATTTTGCGTCGGGATAAGTAAATCAAATTAGGTTTTGCCCTTATAATATTAATGCGGTACCCACTGCTATGTACATCAGATTCGAACCAGCCAACTGATCCCGTTAGCTTGGTGGTCGAGTGGTAAGACATCTGCACTAGAAAGCAGCGGGTCGTGGGTTCGAGTCCCACCCGAGTGATTTTTTTTCCAACTTTCACTCGGGAGGTAACACACCGAGTATCCAGTGTTTAAACATCGGTGAAGGGCAAAAACCTAATTTGATCCATAATTCCACAACTAAATGAACAATTACATTTAAAATTGTATGGCTACGTTACACATTGTGAGTTCAGAGAACAAGTTAACATAAACGACAAACACACACTTTTATTGCACGAAAACATCACCTTGACGTGCCCGCCTCGGATGTTGCACTCTTTGGTTTTGATTTGGTGGCAACAGTCTGAAAGAAATTGTGAAATCAGCAAAATTATGCCAAGGATTATTGCAATGGTCTTTGCTGGTGCCAGGGGGGGGGGGGGGCAGCCTAGTGTGCTCTTAGTACCTGACCGACTGACTAACTGACCGACTGACTAGCTGTCACATGAGAATTATACTGGTTACCTATATCACAGACTGACAGTCACATGTGACTTAGACTGGTCTAGGACCAACTTACTACGAAGCTTGCCTATTCCTGTATGTCCTGTCCTGTGTGTCGTCTATACCACATTTGCATTACTCCGACACCACTTGTTTCATGTACTTTCATATCTCGCCTACGTCGCTAAGAGAAAAGAGGCAGAGACATTACTACTGACAGCTAGAGACAATTACAGTCGAGTCTCGTTAAAACAAACTTGTTCGGACCTAGCCAAATTGTTTGTTATATCGGAATTTTGTAGTAAAAGGAACATTAGTCCCATTCATTGTGCATATAAATGCACAGTCAGGACCAAGGCTTTATGTTTGTTATAACCAGAATTTTGTATTAACAGAGTTTGTACTAACGAGAGTCGACTGTAAATGATTTCTTTATGTAACCTCTCTTTTAGTCAACAGAGGGCGCTATCCATCATTACTAGGGCACACTGGTAAAAAAAAATTACACAGTTAGGCCAAAAAAAAAAGTCTCCGATTTCTGGTATGCGCGCGCGTCGCCGTAGCCATGTGCGTTGGCAAAATGAAAAAGTTTTTTTTTCAATGAAAGATGATGTCTCAAAACCGCCAAACTCACTGGTTTGACTGGAATCCTGCTGCTGCATAATTTTATATATTTGCACTAAGTTTAGTCGGGCACCATTTGCAGTCATCAGCCGATATTTAAAGCAAAAAAATCAGGTAAAAAAACAACAAAAAGACGCGTCGCCGCACCACTTTTTGGGCAAGCTCCATACCAGAAACCGGAGACTTTTTTTTTTGGGCCTTATACTTCCATTGGCAAAATTACTGTCACTTTGTGGCGATTTCCTTTTACCTGTTCTTTGGAAGAAAATAATGTCAAAATCAAATTTTGGTTCCTTACCTGCATTTCTCGGCCCTTTGTTTCCACAGGTAGTGCCAAGCAAGCAATCACAGCAACTAATGCCACGCCTCCATAGATGGATATAGCCAGATGAGGAGACACGCCCAACATGACCTGTAATCAACAACAGAGGGCGCCAGTTAATGCAGCCAGAAGGGGATTCATCACTGGCAGTGTTGGAAAACACTGGCTTTTTTCAAATACTGCCCCCAATTTACCATATTTAGTTAGTCCGCATTTGTTTGCAATCGATTACACAACTATAAACGGGTACAAGCCAGCTAGACTGGCTCCCTAACCGTACCATATTCCCCTCCCCAATGTCTATAAATTGCCCTGTTTCATCTTAAATGGAGTCAGGGAACCAGACTACAGGAATATTATTGTTTTTCCTGGTTTCTATAGCATCTACAAACCCAAAACGTCAAAAAAGTCAGTTTAACAATATTTGCTATATATTACCAACCCCACAAAATCCATCCATTTCTGAAAATTACAGCAAAAGCATATGATGTATCTTCCCTAAAGGGAAAATACAACATTTGCAAACATCAAAAAATAAAACTATCAAATCATTTTGAAATACCTTGCTGGACGGTTAGTAAATGACAGTGTAAAGCATCCTGTAAAATCATGGCACCTGGTAACTGTCATTTCCCAAAAAAGTGGTGATTTTGATACAATTTCCAACGCTGATTGGCCGATCAGCGTTGGAAAAAACTGGCTTTTTTCAAATACTGGCCCCAGTTGACCATCGCACTTGTTTGCAATCGATTACACACCTATGAACGGGTACAAGCCAGCTAGACTGGTTCCCTGACCTTACCATTCCCCAATATATGTAAACTGCTCTGTCCTTCTGAAATGGAGTCAGGGAACCAGACTACAGGAAAATGATTGTTTTTCTTGGTTTTTATAGCATCTACGAACCCAAAACGTCAAAAAAGTCAGTTTAACAATATTTGCTATATATTACCAACCCCCCAAATCCATCCATTTCTGAAAATTACAGCAAAAGCAAATGATGTATCTTCCCTTTAAGATGCTACCCCTTTGGGGGCGCCCTACCACTTATTTGAAGACAGTTCAGTCGGCTACAATGTGATGACTTCTATAAGATCGTGATGATATATGAAGTAATGATTGGGACCAAAGCTTGCTTACCTGGGCCACGAATGGAGTCAAGAGAGCTCCAATCCGAGCCATGGCACTGCAGGATCCTACACCCAAGGCTCTGGTGGCTGTGGGGTAAACCTAAAAATATGAATCACATATTAAAAGTTGGTAAGTTTCCTTTTCAGATATTTTTATCAAAGGAGTGTGGGATAGGGAGATTCCCCCCCCCCCTTGATGGTTAATCATAAACGCTGCAAGCTCCTCCCTACTCCCACAACCTACATTGTGTAGCAGGTGTCAATCAATTACCTCAGGTGTGTAGACATAAGCTGCTTGGAATGCACCTGATATAAACCCTCTAGATGCAAATAGGAAGACAGTCATTAATGTCCTGTACACAGACTACCCCCCTCCCCACTGCAGCCCCTCCTCTCCTAGAACCTAGCAGGTGCCAATCAATTACCTCAGGTGTGTAGACATAAGCTGCTTGGAATGCCCCTGATATAAACCCTCTAGCTGCAAACAGAAAGACTGTCCTTAACGTCCTGTACACAGACTAACCCCCCCCTCCCCATGCAAGCCTCTCCCCTCTCCTAGAACCTAGCAGGTGCCAATCAATTACCTCAGGTGTGTAGACATAAGCTGCTTGGAATGCCCCTGATATAAACCCTCTAGCTGCAAACAGAAAGACTGTCCTTAACGTCCTGTACACAGACTAACCCCCCCTCCCCATGCAAGCCTCTCCCCTCTCCTAGAACCTAGCAGGTGCCAATCAATTACCTCAGGTGTGTAGACGTAAGCTGCCTGGAATGCCCCTGATATAAACCCTCTAGCTGCAAACAGAAAGACTGTCCTTAACGTCCTGTACACAGACTAACCCCCCCCTCCCCATGCAAGCCTCTCCCCTCTCCTAGAACCTAGCAGGTGTCAATCAATTACCTCAGGTGTGTAGACATAAGCTGCTTGGAATGCCCCTGATATAAACCCTCTAGCTGCAAACAGGAAGACAGTCATTAACGTCCTGCACACAGACTACCCCCCCCCCCTCATGCAAGCCCCTCCCCTCTCCTAGAACCTAGCAGGTGCCAATCAATTACCTCAGGTGTGTAGACGTAAGCTGCCTGGAATGCCCCTGATATAAACCCTCTAGCTGCAAACAGGAAGACAGTCATTAACGTCCTGCATAAAAAAATAAACACAGAAGTGTCAAGCATTAAAGGGAATATACAACATTTGCTTTTGCCGTAATTAATTCTCAGAAATGGCTGGAACTGGGGGGGGGGGGGGTAGTATTGTAGCAAATAATGTTTCACTGACTTTTTTAAAGTCTTGTGTTCGTAGATGCTGGAAAAACCAAGAAAAACAATCATGTACTTGAAGTCTGGTTCCCTGACCCCACTTAAGATTAAACGGAGCAATTTATAGACGTCGTCGGGAAATTGTAAGGTCAGGAAACCAGTCTAACTGGCTTGCACCCGTTCACGGACGAGTAACCAATTGCAAACAAAATGTGGACTGAATAAATTTGGTAAATTGGTGGCAGTAGTTGAACAAAAGTCAGGTGGCCGACCAGCGTTGGAAATTGAAACAAAAATTACCCTTTTCTTGAAAATGATAGCACACCAGGTGCCATGATTTCACAGGATGCTTTAGACCATCATTCACTAACAGTCCAGTAAGGTACATGTATTTCCAAATAATTTGGTAGTTTTGTTTTTTGATGTTTGCAAATGCTGTATATTTCCCTTTAACACATCATTTTTAG
Organism: Patiria miniata; assembly: GCF_015706575.1. Lineage (NCBI taxonomy): Eukaryota > Metazoa > Echinodermata > Asteroidea > Valvatida > Asterinidae > Patiria > Patiria miniata. Next base: position 8,583,659 of record NW_024037061.1, read on the forward strand.
TGCTGCATGTAAAAGGTACAAGGCCATATAGTACCAGTGGCCCCATAATTTCAATTTTTTTCTATTACTGATAAATCAACCAATAAATATCGATACAAATGTACGGTTCTGGGTAAACATGCCATGCGGTAAGGGAAAGATATAATTATTATCTTATAAAATTTACTTACATTGACGAGCAAATGAAAAGTAGAAACACAAAAATTGCAAAAAACAGGAACTCTACTGCCATTGTCTTCTTTCTGCCCAACTTCTCGATGATGACGAATGTGAGGATGATACCTACAAAAGGAGAAATTGAAAGACAATGGGAGACTTGTGCGACGGTTGGTGGTAGAAAACATAGCAGTCCTTTTCTATTGTTTGACTCATGTTGAACATGCGCACATCAGCTTAAACATGGCGTAGACAATAAGCCATTTGCGAGTAACCTATACCCTTTGGGATTTACATTTGAAAAACATCTGGTACACTGACTTGTTCAGAATGCTTGGCACATTTTAACTTTGAATTCTCCAGACCAAAAACGCTGTTGCTAGTCACATGATTTGGGGCAAGTTCTTGCATAGTTGCGTATGAGACGCTCAGCACCAATACATTGTTCACAATGGGTGAGAATGGCACAAAGACACCAGACCAGAGGTGGGAATATGAGGATCTGCCAACATAGGGCTGGCCTAGAGCACTGGAACGGCAACCCGTTGGTCGCAGGTTCAAACCCTGCTCCAGTCAATTTCTTTGTTCAACTTCCTAATCATTACATATGCACCTAGTCAGTTTTCCTTTTTGTTTTATTTGAGTTAATATTTGTGAGGATAAATTATGGATGCAAAGCTACATGTATAGTAGACTTGTGACTGACTTCATTCCATTTCGTTTCAATCCAAATTTCAATCTTTCAATCCAAATTGTTGTTGAGACACTGCCTAACATACACATATCTGGTTTGCGCTAGTAAGCAGAAGGTCATTGATTCCAGTCCCACCCGAGCAGGCCTGTGAATTTATTTCTCGTAACCTCTCAGACAATACAGAGTATACAGCACTTATGAAATTACAGCAAAAATTTAAAAGAGGGGCAAAATCGAGTTTAACATTTAAAATACACATACCAGGAAACTCGGCTAGTGTAGTCCACAAGAGAAGTACGTAATCGTTAGTTGTCAGGGATTTGCAGGCATCGAAGCATTCAAGTTGCTTTTGAGATTGGCCTTCCGCTAAAAGATATGAAACAAGATAAATCATTATAAAGAGTAGTCAATTTCACACAACTGTCAATGATACATGTATTATCAAATGTTAGGATGCCAAGATGAGATATTGTTTGATTTGAATGCTGTCCAAGTTGACATCGAATGACTTGCTTTCAAAATGAAAGGCGCGTAGCCAAGTGGTTAAGGTCTATGACTTGTGATTTGATGGTCATGGGTTCAGATCCAGCTGCTATCAAATGTTATGTCCCTGGGCAAGCCACTTAACCATAACTTGCAGGGAAACTTTGATAGATACCAACTTGATGAGCCATATTCAATATTGGCTTGAGACAGAACTGATTTTAACTTACAGGAACAAGTATTTCCGGTTGCAAACAGCTCCGTGCTCATCAAGACAATTCCATAGTAAGCGAAAGCATTCGCAAACCTGGGCAATGAAATAAAGGAAATGTACAACAATAACTCAAACAGTATCGGATATGGCTGACCCCGACAAGCTCGGTGGTCGAGTGGAAAGACATCTATACAAGTAAACAGGACGTCATGGGTTCGAGTCCCACCCAAACTTGTAAGCTTGTGAAATTTTTATCCTAAACCCCACACAAGTACACAGTGTTTATGAAAGAAGTTCCGTGAAGGGCAAAACCCAATTTTGAATTATGTAGTTGAACTGGAGAAGTACATGTAAATGAGATGCTATTTAGGTGCTGGAGAAACCCAAGTAGGATTGGTGTTAGAGTTGAGTTAGAGCTGGGTCCTTCTCTTGAAATTACGCTCAGCCCAGCTCTTTACAGCTGGCTTAGCTGTATCTATTTGGAACTAAATTTCAAGGCACTCCATCTTTTACACAGACACCACAAGCAGTTTTTTTTTGTACCTCAGAAAAAAAAGTTGCTTTAACCCTAACCACCCTGAATCCATTAAAAATCCATACCTATGTTTTGGAGTATTCAGTGAATTCAGGATACCTCCATATTGAAAATAGAGGGATCTTGATGGATTCAGGACTGTAAGCCTAGCGATACTCCATGATTTTGATGGATTCAGGATATCTCCATACTGAGCAGTCACCAACACCTACATTTTTGTGCATGACACAATAGGTGGATTTGGTGGATTCAGGATACTTTCTAGTAAAAGTGCTCAAGGGGTTAGGGTTAATCAGTGACACACCTCTATGCATGCTCAACTATTAACACATCCATGCCATGAAATAGTGCCTAAGGTTAGCACAATTTTCTGCCATAGTTAGCAAAACTTTTCTGCTAACTGTTAAGCAGCGCCAAGAAATGTGGCCATTTCCAGATCAAATTCCATGTTCACTGATAGCATACGGGTGACAACACGCGCGTCTGCCCAATGCCTTAATGCATGCTTCGTTACGCATATCATACTTAAGTGGAACCATGTCAGGCTTTTGTCGGACATTTGGTTTTGCTACCTTGGCTGTGATTGGCCAAAACATCAATTGGTTGGGCACAATAGACTGCTCGATTCTACATTTAGGTTTAGGTTTGAGATTTTTTCTAAAGACAATGAGCGTAAGACTTCTTAAAACTCACCAAATGAACAGCAGTAGTACGGTCGTTATTCCCATCTCTTTGGTTTTGAAGAGATCCGCATAGGAACCTCTCTTAACCTGATGATGTAATTGCAAGTTGGAAAAAACAATGTCAAATCTCAAGATGACAATCTTTTTGTCCAACTAACTGCAAACGTCATTACTTTTTTCGATTTGAGATTACCCAGGTATGGCGAATCAAACAGAATGAAATTACCACTTACATGTCCAAACCACTCACACTTGGTTTTTTTTGGAAAACGATCCAGTTCACAGTTTAAACTTATTCCCATTCTAAATTTAAATGCACTGCTATGCATATGACTTTTTGCAAGCAGAAAGGACATTATAGAGCATGGAGCATGCTTTGTAAGTTAAAAAATTTGCCATAGTGACGGAAATCTCCAAGCATCTGCAAACATTCGCCTTAAAATGCATGCTTTACATTAGCACAGCTTTTTTTTTATTCGCTTTGTGTAAAAGTACTAGTCTGAGTATCACCCACTGTGCAACAGAGCCTTCTACGTAACCAACATCTGATATACATGTATGTGTGTGTGCATGCAAATTTCATGTGACCTAGCGCACCAGCCAATTGGAGTTGACTGTAGAAATTGTTACGTCAGTTCGAGCAGAAATTCAGCCTAAGCTGCAACTGGGTTGGGTGTAACAACGAAGAACTTGTACTTACCGGCACTTCTTCAATCTTGAGTTTACCGAGTGGCATAGGTTTGTTATTCGCCAAGGCAACCGCTTTCAGAATTTCATGAGCCTTCTGCTGGTTACCACATGCTACGTAGTACCGGGCACTCTCCGGTAACCACTGAAAATGATAATACATGTAATAATAATAATAATGGGTTCTTATATAGCGCGTTTAATCAAGATCAAATTGCTTTACATTATTATTACCCCTGATTATTGGGCCAATTAAACATTCCAAATACTATCTCAGCTCCCTGGGGATTATACAGCTTGATGCAGCCTGTTAGGCGCAAGGAAGCTAAATCAACCACAATAACCATCTCTGCCCACACAGGTACCCATTTACTCCTGGGTGGAGAGAAGCAATGAGTGACAAAGTGCCTTGCCCAAGGGCACACGCACCATGACCCCAGGCTGGACTCGAACCCACGACCAGCAGCTTTCCCTACAGACCACGAATCCTGTGCCCTTAACCAGGAGGCCACAGCAATGATCCAGTCAAGACCCCAATTACAAATAACAATGGATCATAAATCAAAGAAAATGACTGTAAAGAGTTTCAAAAATAACCCTCCCAAAACATAGTTCTGGTGCTGTACCAACTCAGCTATCTAGCCTTATTTTTTAGAAGTCTCCACAGTCGACGTGGTTAAAGGGAGAGTAGACCATTTGTCATTGGTGCAAATTTCATTTGTTTGAAGCAACAAAAGTGCTCAAAATCTTTAAGACGGGTGCTTAATTTTGAGAAAACTCAACATTCTGGATCTCGATTTCAATTCAAAACTTGCTTTAATCTCGACACAATCTCGAAATCAGCATTCGGGACATGATTCTCATTCAGTCAATTGTTGCTACGTGATGTCACACACTGAATAGCAACCGGGCACGTGTGCGTCGTGTCAACACGCTTGCAGCTTTCATTTTTTTCACAGCTTCGCCCAATTACAAACCAACTGCCATTGAAAATTTCCAAAAATGTGTCACTTTGACACATCTTTGGGAATGACCTTCTTTAATGCTTTCTTCAAAATAATTTCACAGGGAGTTTAGTAATAATAGACCATTATCATGGTGCAGCCATTTGACTTTTTCCCATTCAAATCTATGTAACCAAAGCGAGGCTGGCAAGACAAATAGTCTGGTTCCTTTTTGCACAAAAACATTATCATTCAGTACTTATATTGGATACAGGAAACATGACTGAAATGGTGGCAGCATGATAAAAGTCTATTAGGCCGATTTAGTGATGGCATGAGCTGGCCTGCACATTCCTATGAACTGTGTGGGATTCTTCTTTCAACACAGTCAGCATTGTTTGGACTGTTCCCATCTCACGAGCTGGAATTATTGTACCTTGACGAAATATAATTGCATTTTTCAGACTCCATGACTGCAGCGGTATGCATCAATGGAAAGCCGATGAACAATCCGTTCCAATTCAATAACATTGACATTGCTCAAGTTCACAAGCTTATTAAACATAATAGCCAATTAGTTTTGGATTACTTCTGTTAGGAATGAGAGTGCCAATTTAAAAACGGTCTGGAAATTTGATGGAAAGTATCTTGAGTGGAACGTCGCTACACCTAACACTGCTATACCGAACATTCGGCTATACCGAACATCGTCCTTGGCTCCCGATTTTTGTCCACTAAACGTACCGAACATTGTTGTTGAAAAATGTCAAGAGAAGAGCGACAAGTGGCTATTATTTCCCCAAGGAATAGAAGGGGAAAGCCACCCATTGCTGTACATGTAAGAAGTAAGCTAAAAAAACTGTGGAATTACATAATTCAAGAGTTGGCACGTGTTCAAAGTCATCTTTCAGTAACTACCAGGGCGTGAAGTTCTGAAGGGCGCTATTTATTGAAAAGTGAGTACCAGAGCACTAGGCAGCTTAAAATCGCTATAACCGAATGATTGCTACCCAGTATTGCGAACAATTTCTGTGGATCACACGATGTTCGTTATCGCGGTGGTCCACTGTACTTCTTTCTATACTGATAATTCTTTCTTTCCGATTAAAAAAAATCTGAATTCAGACAAAAGTTTGAAAAATGTCAAGCCTATTCTTTTGACAAACGCTTGATTATCTAATAAATTAATCAATTTTTAAAAGTCAGACACAATTTTGGCTGTGGAAAAGTTTTCCTTTTTGTTTTTGAGTGTAATCATGCCGCACAATCTTACCTTACAACTTAAGACGAAGATTAAAACTGGAAAAGCTGAGAAAAGCAGAAGATAATGCCATCCCAGCGTTGGCATGACAATGAGAGCTAGGAGGACCTCTACAACAGTACCAAAAGCCCAAAAGACCTGTAGATTGGGAAAAAGAACATATATTTATCTATAGGCCTACATATTTAAAATCATCTCATAAACATTTGAAAATCATCTCAAGGAAGTTCGGATGCCGTTAGGTATGGGAAAATCCACTCTTCGGCAGTGCAAATGCCTGCGCTCCCCCCCCCCCCCACGTCAGCCTTGAGGGAAAAGGTACAGCTTGCTCGGGCCCTAGTCATATCCAGGGTACTGTATGGTGCCACCACCCTGTCGATGAAGGCAGCTGACATCAAACGCCTAGACAGTTTCGGCCGAACCATTTGGCGACGCCTGCTCAACATCAAGTGGAAAGATCATGTGACGAATGAAAGCCTGATGGAGATGATCGGCGACCAGTGGTGCTTCAGCAGTAGCACCGGAACGAAAGGCATCGTGGTTGGGCCATGTGGTTGGGCAGGGCGACAGGGCGGCAGCCAGAGTTGTAATGACTCGAGTCAATGACTCGACTCGAGTCCGACTCGAGTCACAATTTTTGGTGACTTGACTCAACTCGTGTCCCTATGGGCAAATGACTCGACTCGAGTCACTGCGAGCACATGACTCGACTCGACTTGAGTCCCTCATCACAATGACTCGACTCGACTCGAGGAAGGCTAATGAGACTCGAGTCCCAAAAATAAAAGCAAAACTTTGCGAAACATATTTGCAATGACTTACGCCGGTGCCGGTTTTTGTTCACGTCACGTTTTAGAATGTTCGTGAATAATGTATACATAGTTTGATCAGTGTCCCCATTAGTTGAATGGTGATCAGCTGACGCCCCCTTTTTATTTTCATTAAGAGGCAAATGTGGTGTCACCACATGCAGTAGCCCGAATGTAAAATTTAAAAAGCAAAAAATGACTTTCTCTCTTGTGTTTATTTATTGTATAGTGCTCAAATATTTGTGACTTGAATTGACTCGAGCTAAATACTCGACTCGACTCGACTCGACTCGACTTCACACTGTGACTCGACTCGACTCAACTCGACCTTCTTGACCTAATGACTCGACTCAAGTCACTTCTTTAAAATGACTCGACTCGACTCGAGTCACAAAAATCAGTGACTCGTTACAACTCTGGCGGCAGCTGTTGTGGATAGGATGCCAGAGGGATGTCGTCGCTCTGTGGGCCGGCCAAAGATGCGCTGGGTGGACAACATCCGAGAAAGGTCAGGGTGTGACACCAACGAACTGAAAACAGCAGCACTGGAAAGACGGGCTGTGGTGGGAGCGGAGCCAGTGATCCCAACTGTGTATAATTTGAGGAGATCACGGGCAAATGCTTGTATCTATTGAACGATGATTATAATGGCTGTTTGTCTGGTTGCAGCAAGAGCCTGAAAAATGAAGGTTTTGTGTCGCTTATTGATGTAGAGTCGCTCATGGGTGTGTTACAGGGAACTGATTTTGAAGAAAAAGGGAAGGGGAAACTTTTTTTGGTACACAAGGTACATACAATGAACACTCAGTCTTCGTGAGCGTTATGCTATGCATGGATTCAACACGGTTGGGAAACTATTAAAGGGAATTTCAAACACTGCTCTTTTATGTTTGAATTACTCAATTGTATATCGTGAGCGGTTTTGGAAACTTGTGAAATAAAGGGGGGGAAAAAATAAATCACAGATGTTGTTCAAATGTCTGCCTATTGTATGCCTGCTATTGTATTTTGTCATCAGATCACTGAGCAATAACCACGTTGGTTTGAATAAGTCTAGGCTTATTGAAAATATGGTGAGCCAAAAGGTCAAATGAAACCAACAAGGTGCTTCATCAAAATGAAATAGCGCAATCACTTCTCAGCTGTCACATGGAGAATACATGCCAAATTCATTTGGATAGTTTAGAATGCGCTTGTGGTGCAACCTTTGACACATCCGTTTTGGGTAAAAAGGATTGTAAACGGTAAGAAAATGTCTGATGTCTGACTCATTTTATTATTATTATTATCAATGGCTTATTTTATTATACTTTCAAGGCCAAAAGGCTGAATCGCAGTTTAATTTTAACGCACATTAAAAATCGTTATGTTAAAATTACCAAGTTTGGACAAAAAGACAGATATAGACAAACATCTTTCCAGATTTTGGACAAACAGACAGATGTAGACAAACATCTTTCCACATTTTGGACAAACAGACACATCTAGACAAACATCTTTCTAGATTTTGAACAAACAGACAGATCCTAGACAAACAACCTTCAAGAATTTGGACAAACAGACAGATCTAGACAAACAAACTTCCAAATTTTGAGCACACAGACAGATGTAGACAAACCTCTTTCTAGATTTTGGACAAACAGACAGATCCTAGACAAACAACCTTCAAGGTTTTGAGCAAACAGACGATCTAGACAAACGTCTTCCAGATTTGTTGCTAACAGTCAGATCTAGACAAACGTCTAAGTTTTGGACAAATAGACAGATTTAGACAAACAACATTCCAGATTGTGGAAAAACCGACAGATCCTAGACAAACAACCTTCAAGATTTTGGACAAACAGACAGATTTTGACAAACAAACTTCCAAATTTTGGGCAAACGCACATATCTAGACAATCGTCTTTACAGATTTTGGACAAACAGACAGATTTAGACAAACAACTTTCTAGATTCTGGACAAACAGGCGGATCCCAGACAAACAACCTTCAAGAATTTGAGCAAACAGACAGATCTAGACAAACATCTTTCCAGATTTTTGGCAAACAGTCAGATCTAGACAAACGTCTTTCCAGGTTTTAGACAAATAGACAGATCTAGATAAACAACATTCCAGATTTTGGACAAACAGACAGATCTAGACAAACTGTTGTCAGGGTTTAAACAAACAGACAGATGTAGACAAACAGTTTTCCAGATTTTAGACAAACAGACAGATTTAGACAAACAGACAGGCATGTATGAGCCAACTTACTGCAGTAAACACCACACACATTCCTCTGGTCTTGGAAGGCAGAAACTCAGTATACAGTGTTATTCTGTGAAGAAAAGAAAAAAAAATGCAATCTGCATGTAGTCGGAACCCTACAAAATTCCAGTGTATAAAAGCATGCAACTGATCATGATAGCAAAACCACTGACAATTGAGAAATACAATCACCACATGTAGTGTCAATAGAAAGTATTTTTGTTGGAAGCAGTAACCTTTATACCAGGCTGGCGGGTACCGGTACCTCAGTAAATATCTCTGAAAAGATTTCCCAAATGTTGGCCTTGCAATGAGTTCGCAGTACGTTGCACATGTGGCAAGAAATCACTTTTGTGAGCTTTTGTGGTTCTGAAAAGAACCGGGGGAGTCTTGTTGATTTTATGCATAACATCACTATACAAGTTAACGCATATCGTCACCGTTTTCACAAAGAGCCACATATATGTCAAAAATTACCATTTTTGATTTCGAATTTTTTTCTTCACTATTTTGCTTTAAAACATTGTACTTAAACCATTTTCCATTTGGAAAAACACATTGAACAGAAAGGGCCAAAATGTAGGAAACTTGAATTTCGTTTTCACGATGAGACACATACCGGTATCTTTACTGATTAATTTTCACTAATTAACTACTGTATTAATTCTAATTACTGGGTTCATGTAAAAATTCAGCCCTCATAGAATCGGAATTGAACGGGAAATTTCACTTTTCATCCAGATCGTAATTAACTTTAGTACCTCGATCTTAATCATCAATCTCTACTTGTACCTCAGGTGGCACATCTAGTTATTTGAAGGCCGTTTTGAGGGTGAAATCTGATGTTTTTGTTGGGCAATGTTGGGTTTTTGGGTCAAGAACAGAATTGTGTGGAGCGATGGCAGCAGGTTAGCTTGGACCCTACTATCACCAGATCATGTCCGAATGTTAAGAAGGCGATAAGTTGCGTCCAAGTTACTCAGACTATACCATAGACACCTAATATGATGAGAGGCAACATCCTCTCATCTTCTGGGATTTCTTCGTGTAAAAATCTGGTATTCATTAAATAGCTTTTCAAAACACAGAGCCCGACTGCCTGAATTTTGTATTCATTTTTCTTTTAATTATTTGTTTTTCTTTTCTTTTTCTTTCTAATGGGTTCCACACAGCGTTGGCGGTCATAACTTTTTTTTCCTTTGGTTGGGAGCCCAAAATGAAGGTCGGTCGGAAATGAGAACCAAAGGAATACATATCAAATCCTTTGTGGTCAAAAGGACCCCATGTAAACTGGCCAAAGCGCACAGCCAGATGACCTTGGACACATAGAGATAAGAGCTCCCGGGCTCTGTGTATATACAGTAGTGCTGCCTAGCACGTGTACAATAAACAGACCCTACACGCTGAGCCATCATATTGAGCAACGGCAAATTTTATTGGAGTTTAGATGTACAATTCTTTAGTAAATGAATACACGCTAGCCTAAACCTTAACCAATCACAATAAGGGTTATATTGTTGGAAAGCTGACGAGACGAAGAAAAATGACTCGAGAGATCTAAGCTCCCAGGTGGCGCTATTTAACATTATGATGATGTTAATGGACCAGTTCTTGGCTGAACGCGTGGTTTACATGTACCCACAAAACAGGGAGATTTTTGACTGAAAATGCAATGTTTAACATCAATTCGCGAATGAAACTCAGTGTTTTATTCAGTTTTTCTTTCATTTTCAGAAAGAGTATATTGTTAGGGTCACACTGTAGTGAGATCTAAGGTATACCCTGTCGAATAATGAAGTGGTGGCGACAGATGTGAAAAAAGGCCCGTTTTTAATGATTTTTTCGCCGCGTTCTCTCTAGGAGGTTGCACATAAAAACCGGCCCGGTGGGTTAGTTCCCCAAAGGAATTCATATGAAAAAGGATGCCCTTATGCAAAAAGATTACTCCATGACAAATAGCTGACACAATGTTTCAAACAATTACTGGAGCCTCTGTGAGTTCACAATGATCCTGGGCCCAGATGTTTATTTTAATGAGGGGATTTTATGACATGCCTGCATACCAAATGTACGCATACAAAGATCGTTCGCTGCGAAAGCCATACTGATATCATATAAATTCCTACAAAATGTAAAGGGAACATCAATTTTACTGTTTGAATAAAAACTAATGATGTTGAAATCATTATTTTGTTTTGACTTACGATTGAGGAACACCGCCAATCCCAAAACCCACCAAACCTCTCAAGATGAGAATCCAGACGTACGTCGGAGCAAAGCTGCTGAGTAGACCGTGATAAAACAGCCAAGTGGTACAGGCGATTAAACCCTGGATAAAAAATATAAAAAGCAATCAAAATCTGATTAATTTATAAGATGGAATTTGCGTTGGGGGTGATGTAAGCTCAATACTGGGTTTTGCCCTTCACCGACATGTTTTTATAAACACTGTGTACTCGGTGTTGTCCCGAGTGAAAGTGAGAAAATTTTTTACAAATTACTCGGGTGGGACTCGAACCCACGACGTCTGCACTAGTAAGCAGGAGGTCATGGGTTCGAGTCCCACCCAAGTGCTTTGTGAATTTTGTTCTCACAATCACTCGGGACAACACTGAGTATTCAGTGTTTATAAAAATACGTCGGTGAAGGGCAAAACCCAATATTGAATTCACAATCTGATTAATAAGTTTTGCTATTTTCCAGGTTTGCAGCATTGCTAGAGTTTCTAGCAACATGACTTTGGGCGTGATCCCTGGCTACATTAGTGAGGTACCTTAGTGAAAAAATCGTGACACAGTGGACAAAAGCACAATTTTTTCACCAAAGCATCTCCATGGTATACCTTTTCGAAAAAAAGACGGACGCAAACAATTGGATGATGGGAAGGGCATGTATGACGTCATTATGACGTCATCAGCTAATTATTACATGAAAAAAATATAAATTGATAATAATCTTCAGAACTACAAGCATTACAACAACAAATGTGGTATCAAATTAAAGGAGACAGCAAGCTCTTTCATTTGAGTGGTATGTCATGGGGATGGAATATAGTTAAGGGCGTTTTTGTGGGTCAAAAAAAAAAACTGTTTTGGTCAAAAGACATGTTTTTTAGGTCCGAAAATGAAATAAGGTTCGTTAATCCGAAGATTTGATGCAATAGTCTGAAGGTTCATTACTCCGAAGGTTCATCAGTTTGAAGGTTTATTGATCCGAAGGTTCGATAGTCCGAATTTAGAATAAGGTTAATCAGTCCGAAGGTTCAATAGTCCGAAACGAAAATAAAAAGACCGCGGGAACGGGGGGTGCTGTGGGTGCTGCAGCACCCCAACTTTTTGGATTGGGGTGCTGAAATATGCTTCAGCACCCCCTACTCCCGGGCAAAAATGTGTTCCAGCCAGCAGTGTTCTACGACGTTGAAATTGCGCCGCTGCGCTATACATTATGCTTGCTCTAAAAATATCTCCTTCGTTTTGTTCGTTTCTAGTTTTGCCGCGGCTAAGCGCGGCGCTTCGAATGTCTAGAACAAAGTAACACTGTAAAATATCAGGAGGAGGTATTTTCTAAATTTTCAGGCAGTGCAGAATCGATATTTCTCTCAATGTATCTAAAATCATGACATGTCTATGATATTTCCGCCATGATGGAAGCTTTGACCCGAAAAAAATAACCTCGGCCATGACAATGGTGGCAAAGTTGATTATGCTTGCCATGATTTTTTTCATTCGATCTTTTGATAGGGGCAAAGTTCATACCTTTCCCCTGAAAGTTTTCTTTTCATTTAAAAGTTTCATTGACGTTGCTAGCATTCTGTACTCAACATTAACAAATATCAAAGTTCACACACATCCCAACCTAATAAGAGTGGGACGGGCTTCCATTGAAACTAGTTCCAGTGTAGTTTCGTTTTAATAAAAAAGCTATTCATGTGTTACCCTTTGCAAGTTTTTTCTCATAAAAACTCAGTAGACCGATAAATCCTTGCCTAGCCCCAAACTTGCCACCTACCGATCATAAACATAAAGATGCATTTAGTCTGTTAGTCTTTTATATTTGCCATTCCCTGTAACAAACAAATAACACTGCAAATATATCAAGAGCTACATCGTTTAGGCCTATGTGAATATTTTTATGAACAGAAATTCACCCGCTTCCAGTGGAACCATTTTGTTTTAACTTGAACCAAAAAACACCCTTTCAGGTTTTATAAGTTTAAGTATATACTTCAGTATATTTCATCACAGTGCATCCAGAATCCAACATTTTCAGGGGCCTTAAAGCAGGCCCCTGGCCCTGTGGCCCCACGCCGTAAGGGCTCGGAAAATAAAACAAAACATACACGACGGAATTTACTAACTGTAAGAAAGCAGCCTAGCAACAATAATATTTACATGCGATGTCATGCATAATAATACAATTCTTTGTCCAGAATTAAATGGAACAAAGAATGGAGATAAAAATACAGGGTTTTCGACTTTTCTGTACAGTAGAAACGTTATAAGAGCAACAGTATATTCTAAACAAAAAAGTGAAATAAATTGTCTTTATAATTTAAAAAAAAAAGTTTGCTAAAAAAGTCATATGAAAGTGGCCAGGAAACGCCTCATATTGCACCACAGAGCATCCATATTCCAAAACTTTTAGGGGCCCTCTAAGCCACGCAGTAAGGGCTTTGCGCTCCGCATTCGCATTAATTTTGTCCGTCCTTTAGAAATTCCAGCACCCCCTGGCAAAAGTTTGTTCCAGCGGGCTTGAAAATAAGGTTCAATAGTCCGAAGGTTCGATAGTCCGAATTGACAATAAGGTTCGATAGTCCGAAAAGACTCTATGATGGTCCGATGGTCCGAATCGACAGTAAGGTCCGATAGTCCAAATCGACAATAAGGTCCAATAGTCCGAATCAACAGTAAGGTCCGATAGTCCGAAGAGTCATACTGACGAACCGTATTGCCCATTCGGACAATCGAACCTTATTCTCAATTCGGACTATCGAACCTTTTTCTCAATTCGGACTATCGAACCCTATCGTCTATTCAGACTATCGAACCTTCGGATTAATTAACTGTATTCTATTTTTGGACTAATGGGACCTTCTGACTATCGAACCTTCGGATTATCGAACCTTCGGACTATTGAACCTTCGGACTAACGAACCTTTGGACTAATGACCCTTCGGACTAGAGAACCTTCGTACTATCGGGCTGTAACCATTACAAACACAATACTAGTGCAGCAAGTCATGTCCTGCAGTTTGTAAAGGTTTTTAGTTTGGGACGTGAACAAGACAAACAATTATCCATGATGCACAAGCACAAGTGTGTTTCTCGATTAAATGCACCATCCTTGTCGTTGATGGACCGTCTATCCTATTGAAGTATCCATCAGACATCATCTTCTGTGTGACACGAGCAGAGCATTTCTGAAGGTCCACTGTGTGAGTAGTTTATCCTTTCTTGTTTCCACAAAGCTGGATTGCGACTGAGATCGTGCAAATATATAATCTTTAAAAAAGCTTCATCTGTAATCTTGTTTATTAATTATAAGAGATTTTGGTAAAAATGAACAGAAGTCTTTGTAAAAATTGTAGATATAATTCATCTTGCGTAAAATATACCTTTGCAAGTTTACAAACTTCCACAAAACGTATTATTTTGCAACATTGGAACGTATAATTGGTTTGAACATTCTACCTTTTTATTGCTTATGTGAACTGTTACTATCGTATTTCAGGACAGTCATCATGGATTGGACTGCTTGCATTATCTGCATGCAAACTACACCAGAAAAACTACGTTGTCCACAAAAAGGTTTAAATTGTAACGCCAGAGAAGTATATGCTCAATTCCTGGCTAATGTTGAAGGGTTTAGGGCAATAAATGCATTGCCAGTTGATGTAGAATACGGAGCCGAAGGGACAGTAGAAACTTTTGTGGAAAATAATGCCTCGTGGCATCAGTCCTGAGGTAACATTTATGAGATAATCATGACGTAAGACATTGCATTTTAACGAATCATTGATCACAACAGGGGATAGGAGCGAGGGTCAAATGTACATGTACATGTATACATGTTTAATTTAATACATTAAATTAGAAAACATCCCTCATTTTATCAAACTATTTGTATTTAAAGCTTTTAAAGAACTAAGAACAAAATTGGCAACTGCACTGATTTCCTTGATCTCAGAAACATATATTAAATGTAAAAAAACGATCCATGGCTTATTCCTAACTAATATCTCAATTTTAATGTATAAGTGTGTAATAATTAGCCGATGACGTCATAATGATGTAATAAATGGCCCTTCCCATCATCCAATTTTTGTATCCTACCTTGTTTTCGAAAAGGTAAACAATGGAGATACTTTGGTGTGAAAATGGTGCTTTTGTCCACCCGTGTCACGATTTTATCACTAAGGTACCTCACTTTTCCGCTTATCTTTGGAACAAGTTCAAACATTTAAGATACTAATAATCAATTACAAAAAATCTTTTGGCATAGAATTTGAGCCTTTCTCTCTGACTTAAAAACAACATCTCACAATACCACATACTGTTTGCATGTTAAAACAAGGTGTCAAAGTGACTTCCAAAAATCCATGATTTTAGCCGAAAAAACAGGTCTTTTGACCAAAAAGTTGTTTTTGACCCACAAAATCACCCTCAACTATATTCCATCCCAATGTCATACCACTCAAATGAAAGATCTTGTTGTCCCCTTTAATTTGATACCAAATTTATTGTTGAGATACTTGCAGTTCTGAAGATTATTATTAATTTATATGTTTTCATGTAATAATTAGCTGATGACGTCATAATGACGTCATACATGCCCTTCCCATCATCCAATTTTTTGCGTCCGTCTTTTTTTCGAAAAGGTATACCATGGAGATGCTTTGGTGAAAAAATGGTGCTGTTGTCCACTGTGTAACGATCCTTAGCATTTTTGTTACTAATGTACCTCACTACATGGCATATAAGGGTGTGCTGCCAAAATGGGGAACCCCCAACATAGGGCTGGATAGCCCAGTTGGTAGAGCACTGGAACGGCAATCCGGAGGTCATGTGTTCCTTTTGTGGTGCACTGTTTATTTGATAAGAATAATGAACACCCTTTTGATTCAAAATGATCTTATATTATTATTTCCACATTACAGTTCAACCTTTAAACCATAAATTACACAAAAAGTAGAGTTTGCGGGAAGACTGGGAGGGACATTTGAATGCATTTAACTGACGACGCCTGACGCTCAAGCCAAGACGCTATGGGCAAGTACACAGTCAGAATGAAATTAGTCGTGTACGCTTCATGCCATACACGAATGAATCAGTATGCACACACGGCATGTCCTTCCCACCAGGGCTGTCCAAAGTGGTCATGTCATCTGACGTTCGGGTATGGAGTCTGCAGACTGATTTGACAAACTAATTGAGAAGCCATTAGTGGGATAGCGCCATGCTCATACACGCGCAGGTGGTACACAGGCACTGAGGGATCATTTTACTAATAGGGTTTCTCATTTGCCTTAAATCAAAAGTGCATATGACATGAATTGTGAACTGCCAGATAAGTCTAGTCATATTTATTTTAACCCCCCCCCCCAAAAAAATGTTGATTAAAGGGAATATACAACATTTGCAAACATCGAAAAATAAAACTACCAAGTTTTTACGAAATACCTCACTAGGATATTGGTAAATGACAGTCTAAAGCATCCTGTAAAATTATGGCACCTGGTGTGAAGTCATTTTCAAGAAAATGGTATTTTTGTATACATTTCCAACGGTAGTCGGCCGACCACCCTTGGAAAGACCTAACTATTTTTCAACTACTGCTCCAACTTTACACTTTTTTCAGTCCAAATTTTGTTTGCTATTGGTTACATGTTCATGAACGGGTGCAGGCCAGCTAGACTGGTTCCCTTACCTTACAATTTTCCGGCATCTATAAATTGGTCCATTTTATCTTTAGTGGAGTCAAGGAACCAGACTACTTGAACATTTTTGTTTTTCTTGGTTTTTCCAGCATTTTCGAACACAAAACTTTAAACATGTCAGTGTAACAATATTTGATCTATTATACTAACCCCTCAAATAGTTCATTTCTGAAAATTACAGCAAAAGCCAATGATGTACATGTACATTCCCTTTAAAATTGTCCACCACTATTACTGTACAGTCGATGCAATTGAATGTACACAAATATGCCTAGTGTGAAACTGCCTTAAAAGCAGAGTATAGACCATTGTCATTGGTGCACTTTCTTTTCATTTAAAACAATAAAAGTGCTCAAATCTAAAGACGGGTGTTTAACAACTAATCTGATGACAAGCTCTGTGAATGCTGTATATTTCAAGAAGAAATATTCTGGATCTCAATTTCAATTCAAAAGTTGCTGAGTCAAGACACAATCCCGAAATCAGCATTCGGAACATGCCGGTATGATTCTCATTCAGCATGTTCAGCCGACTGTTGCTACATGTACGTGATGTCACACACTAATAATAGCAACTGCGCGCACGTGTGCGTCGTGTCAACGGGCTTGAACCCAATCACAGATTTGCCCAATTACAAACCTAGCTACTGCCAACGGAAATTTCCAAAAATGCGTCACTTGACACATCTTAGGGAATGGCCTTCTTTTATTGTTTTCTTCAAAATGACAGCATGCCAGAAGGAATAATTTCGCAGGGAGTTTAGTGTCATTGCTATCTTTAAACCAAGTAAGCTTTCCAACAATAATTTGGTCAGTTACTTTTTGGATAGATGCAAATGGTCTATTCTACCTTTAAAGGGAAAATACAACATTTGCAAACAGCAAAAAATATAACTACCAAATTATCTTGAAATACCTTGCTGGACTGTTAGTGAATGACAGTCTAAAGCATCCTGTAAAATCATGGCACCTGGTATACTGTCATTTTCAAGAAAAGTGGTAATTTTGTATCAATTTCCAACAATGGTCTCCCGACCAGCGCTGGAAAAAACTGGCTTATTTCAAATGCTGGCCCCAATTGCCAATATTTTGTAGTTAGACTGCATTTTTTTGCAATCGATTACACACCTATGAACGAGTACAAGCCAGCTAGACTGGTGCCCTGACCTTACAATTCCCCAACGACAATAAATTGCTCCGTTTCATTTTAAATGGAGTCAGTGAACCAGATTACAGGAAAATGATTGTTTTTCTAGGTTTTTATATCATCTACGAACCCAAAACATCACACAAGTCAGTGTACCAATATATGCTATATACATGTACAATGTAATACCAACCCCCCAAATCCATCCATTCTGAAAATTACAGCAAAAGCAAATGATGTTTATATTCCCTTTAATGAAGGCCACACAAGAAAATTTAATTAAATCTAAATTAGAAAGCAAACACTTAACAATACCAGCTTCGTGCGCCTGTATAGATCTGCCTGTCAGGATATTTCAATGGCTTAATTTCTCCGCACTGAAAACGACCGACAGCAAATTGCACGACATTAATACTGCCCCCTTTAACATTGTATAAAATACAGTCCAATAAACTGAGATCCATTGTCCAAGCGACCATCCATGACATAATGAATGACTGATGTTACAATCCGTGCAGCGCAGCCACTAAAGATATTAACTAAACTTCCTGCATTAGAGAACGAGCTCATATTAAATTAATGACGAATTTTCAAGATGTTGTGCTTACAGTACATACATTTGTGGTTAGTTCGTGCGGAACCCAAACCTCAAAAAATATATTGCATACATTGTACATGTATTCTTAAAAAATACGTAGCACCAAAAATAATAATGACTGGAAAGCCATTTTCATAAACTACTTTTAGATGAAAAAAATAACTGCTCAATCCATTCAAAGCAAATAACCATTTGGAGTAATTGCAGAATACCCCGCCACTCGGAAATACACCCCTAAAATCACTGGCTACGAGGTTGGAATCACTGCAAAAGAAACAATTCAAGTCCATTGCCAGCTACGCGGATACTGAGTGGGCGTCCATTATTTGAGAACGAAGCAACACAAAATGAATGGGAGTTGCTGAATTTTTTTTAAGTCCAAACCAACCACCCTGTTGGCGGCTACGAGGCTACGGAGTGGGAGTCCCCTTGAATATGCTTGAGAACGAAGCAACACAAAAGGAATGGGAGTTGCTGAAAAAATTCTAAGTCCAAACCAACTACCCTGTTGGCGGCTACGCGGTCACGAAGTGGGAGTCCAATGGAGCATGACGCATAGTACATACAAGTAGCGCTGAGAATGTTTATTGAGGTCAACCAACCGTGACCTCGTAGCCGGCTACGAGGTGGATAGATCGAGTGGCGGGGTATTCTGCAATTGTGCCAACCATTTAAAAACACCATGACCCTAAAACCTCTTTCGTCCAAAACGCCATTTCAAGAATCGTCGTCGTCATAATTGTCTTCAAACATCACCAGCGATAACGCCTCAGTTTAAAAGTTACAAATATTCAATAAAGTCCTTTTGAAGGCCGTCTTTTGGAAAAACTGTGGATTTTATAAATCATATTACATGTGTATGTATTTGCCTATAAAGCAGAGTTGTTAAAGATATACATGTAGTCCATCATTTGTAATTTGTGCATTTTGTTCGTTTGAAGCAACAAAAGTGTTCAAAATCTAATGAAGGATACTGAACAACTAACCTGATGAAGTTTCAGCTAAGCTTCAGCTGTATATTCCGAGAAAAACAGCATTCTAGGATCTCAATTTCAAATCAAAAGATACTGAATAATGTTTTGAATTGTTTTGAATTGCAGCTATGCGCGACGTCGCGCACTGATCCGACGAATTATAGCAACCGCGCGCGCCTGTGCGTCGTGCCAATGCTTGCGCGCGCTGTGCCGAATAACAAAATGAACTACTAATTTAAATTTTCCTACGGTGCATCTTAAGACACACCGTTGGAAAGGCCTTCTTTCGTTGATTACTTCAAAATGACAGCTTGCCAGAAAGAATAATTTCACAGGGAGTTTAGTTCCCTTACTATCTTTCAACCAAGTTTGTTTTTCAACAATAATTACGCCAGTTGCTTTTCGGATGGCTGCAAATGATGGACTACAGCTGTAATAAAGATAATACGTGTACGGTATGTACTACAGTTCTGGACAGTTTGTGTACAACAGTTCTGGACAGTTGTTGGAACAAGTATTCTGTGTCATTTTCTTTGTTGTTCCAAACAGTCAGAACACCAATAAATTGCTTTTTTGGGAGGATGAAACAGGTTTAGGGTCATTGCGTTTAAATGGTGATATTCTTTGAATGGATTGAGCAATTTCAGTAATTTTTCATCTAGAAGTAGATTCTGAAATTGGCTTTCCAGTCATTATTATTTTTGGAGTTACATATTTTTTTTAAATATGAAATATATTTTTGGGGGTTTGGGTTCCGCTTTTTGTTTTTACTCACCCTGTATAATTGGTTGGAGAATCGAGGTTATTTTATTATCCATAAAAAATCCGACTACATGTATGTACATTTATGTACATGTAATTTGAATAATAATTGTTATAAATAATTCAGGCACGGTATGCATTGTGACCATGCTTGTTTTGCCAGTTCCAGGTCAATGCATAATTTACCTTATTATTTTCTACTCTTCCAAGCAAACAGATGAATAGCAGTTCTCCCATATGTAATTTTGTAAATTAAAAAAAAAATAATTGATAATTTTTCAGCTGTGCTTTTACATACCAGCACATTTAAACCAAGTATCCCACTTATCATTAATACTATTCTTATTAATTTCTGGTATTGAAACCGAGGATTTCACAAAATCGCCTGAGCACTGTAGCTTGCAAACCCGAAGAAACCTGGACAACGAGAAGAAATTACAGCTTTAAAGGTGGAAGAAAACCACCGAAAATATTCTGAGGAAAACCCACGGACTCAGGCAGGGACTGAAAACACATATTGGCCCACTGACAGGATTCGAACCCTGGTCACAGCAGTGAAGGTGAGGAAAGAACCACTGCACCAACCTGACTCCAAATATGAAAAACAATCCGGAGTTTTCAATTGGATATCATTTTAACTGAATAATAAAAGATGCTCAATTTACATTGAAAAATTATAAAAACAACCAACATGACCAAGACATGTAAGATAATGACTAAGAACACTTTGGATCATGCATAAGAAACAGTGGCCGTAATGTTAAAAATACTGGTATGAAAAAATTACTTACTAATCATTTAATATTTAGAAATTAAAAAAAATAATTAGAAAACATGTGTTCATGTATACTGGTACATACAACAAACACGTAATTCGTTGCATAATTTATATACAAAAATATGAAAATGTCGACACGTACAATGTACATGCATGTACATATGCAGCAAATGATGTTTATTTTGTCCCAGCCGGTGTGGGTTTTGTCAGTAAGCAAATACCGATATTGATTAACCCTAACTTCCTAGGCATTTTTGTTAGGATGCAACGTCAATCCTGTCAAATCCTCCAACTGCCTCCGTGTAAAAATTCCATACATCCTCAATCCTCCAAAAGCATCCGTTAGGCCCTATGTTTTTAATGTGGTCCTTGGAGGGGTGACCACCGCCTCAATCAACTATAAAATCCTCCATTTTGTAAAGAGGACTTTGAAGGATTTGGGAAGGTTAGGGTTAAAGAATTTGTTTCATTCATCAACAGGTCAGGGCCATAATCAAAAGAGAAAAAAAAACCAAGATTGCGTTCCGCTGAAGCAAAAATGTTTCCAGCGTTCAAAAGCTTTTATACATACCCAAATGGGAAGTTGTTGGAAACATTTGTGTTGTTAGCGTAAACTTGTGCAATGCATCCCTTTCATTAAAAACAAATTAGTAATGAAAAGAAATCATAAATTGGTTTTAAAAATTATGTTCTTTGATCCTTTTCAGTTCTGTTCTCTACTTCGTAGATCATCCATATCTTGAAATTCCCATATTCCAACAGCTTTACATGTATGTACATGTAGTTGAGTTACTATATGTACAATGCAGATATTTTGCATAAATACCCCTGATGTGATTATTTTTTTCCCTCAAACTTCCAAGCTTGTTATATGCAATCGGTGCACTAGCTGTCACAGCAGATGTTGAGTTCTTAACCCTAACAGAACTCAACCCGTCATAACCCCAACGGCATGTTTTGTTGGAATCTGTCAGGATGGGTACAGTACCCCTAAACTGGCAGTCGTTTACATTGGGTTGGCACATAACCTCCAGAATCAAAGTCAGAAACATGTGTGTGCAGTTTCCCATATGGTGTTGGAATTTGCCAGGATGGGTATGGTTCCTAGTCAATCATGCTAGGGAGTTAGGGTAAATACATACGTGTGACTCCAAAACTAAGCTTGATGCTCTTCATGTTGTAATACAAACTTGTACACATGATCTTTACCGTAGTTCTAAACATTATTTTAATATAAAGGGGGCTTCCGAAAATTGTCTTTGAATTTAAATGTGGAGGAGCCCTTTAAAATCTTTATATAAAATATACTTTTTTACCCCTCCCCCTTTAAAGTTTTGCAAGAATCACAAGTTTATATACAGTACCCTTGGCCTAAACCCCCAGGAGTTTCATTTAATTTCAGTCAAGCATCACTACACAAAATTGATCACAACAACATCTTTGGTCACTGTGACCAAGTTCCTTGTCTTAATGAATTTCAGTGCTGTGTTATGTATGCTGTGTAAAATCCTTCATGTTGTGAAAAAAGGGCTGGCGTTGGGGATTGGAATCATTTGCCTGGCTATGAGTCATCATGGCAAGACCTAAGTTTAATGCTCAAGGTCAAATGATTTCAATCCCAAACCACATCAGCTTTTTTTTTCACAATTTACAAAGTGTATGCCCTAAATTGTACCTCACAAAACCACAGCAAACCATAGCATAATCATTAACACGTACGCAGGATAAATTTGCGAAGTGTTTTTGTGTTTCAGTGAACATGACACTTAATGTATGACAAACCAGGATCCCGTGCGTTCTTCATCCTCCCGTGCAGTTACCATGGCAACGCACCCACTTCATCCTTTTCCCCCTAATGCACTCAGGAGAAGAGTCACTTACAGCTTCCGAGATTTGACTTGCGCAGACAACATGGCATCACATTTAGGGCTAGAACTATCATAAATTGTGCACAATATGTGAACTGTTACTCATCGTTTTAGTGACTGGAAAGAAATGACTTCGTTGATGCAGTTGAATTTTAAAGCTACAGTCCATCATTTGCTGCCATCCAAAAAAGTAACTGGCGTATTATTGTTGAAAAACATACTTGGTTGAAAGATAGTAAGTGGACTAAACTCCCTGTGAAATTATTCTTTCTGGCAAGCTGTCATTTTGAAGTAATCAACGAAAGAAGGCCTTTCCAACAGTGCGTCTTAAGATGCACCGTAGAAAAATTTAAATTAGTAGTTCATTTTGTTATTCGGCGCAGCGCGCGCAAGCATTGGCACGACGCACAGGCGCGCGCGGTTGCTATAATTCGTCGGATCAGTACGCGACATCACTAAAGCTGCAATTCAAAACAATTCAAAACATGATTCAGCAACTTTTGATTTGAAATTGAGATCGTAGAATGCTGTTTTTCTCGGAATATACAGCTGAAGCTGAGCTGAAACTTCATCAGGTTAGTTGTTCAGTATCCTTCATTAGATTTTGAACACTTTTGTTGCTTCATACGAACAAAATGCACAAATTACAAATGATAGACTATATCTTTAAAGGTAGAGTATGTCATTTGCAGCTCTATCTAAAAAGTAACTGACAAAATTATTGTTGAAAAGCATACTTGGTTAAAATAAACTCCCTGTGAAATTATTCTTTCTGGCATGCTGTCATTTTGAAGAACACACAAAAAATCTAATTTCCAAAGATGTGTCCAAAAACGCATTTTTGGAAATATCCATTATTAGTTCATTTTTTAATTCGGCAAAGCTATGAATGGGTGTGCGCAAGTGTCGGTTCAGTGCATGACATCGCGTAGCTGCAATCGACTGAATGAGAATGTGTCCCAGATGCTGATTTCAGGTGCATTTCAAAATAGACTCGGCAACTTTTGAATTGAAATCGAGATCCTAGAATAGTGTTTTCTCAGAATATACAGCATTCACAGAGCTAAAACTTTATCAGGTTAGTTGTTAAAGGGAACATACTGGCAAAACATTTGCTTTTGCCGCAATTTTCAGAAATGGATGGATTTGGGGCCATTGGGGGTTAGTATTTTGTACCAAAATTGTTATGCTGACTTGCCTGAAGTTTTGTGTTCATAGATGCTGGAAAAACCAAGGAAAACAATCATGTTCCAGTAGTCTGGTTCCCACTGCAGACAAAACGGAGCAATTTATAGACGTCACGGAAGGGAACTAGTCTAGCTGGCTTGTACCCATTCATAGGTGTGTGGTCGATTGCAAACAAAATGCGGACTAACTAAATATGGTAAATTAGGGGCAGTATTTGAAAAAAGGCCGAGCAGTGTTGGAAATTGATACAAAAATTCAACTTTTCTTGAAAATGTCAGCACACCAGCTGCCATGATTTTACAGTGTGATGCTAAAATACATCAGTCCTTCTGATTTGAGGCGTGCGATCACACCCCCACGCCATCACACGCCTAAATGCTTCCTGAGAAGTGCAAATAATCGCACGCCTGAATCCCTCAGTACCGCACACCTCGGCATACATTTACGGCATAATTATACTTCATAATTTGTGAAAAATAAAGTACATGTATGTCGGTGAAGAGAAAATGGCTTTATTGTTAACCAAGATGAATATTATGAAAAAAAATACCAGATTGTTCAGTCCCAACTTGGACCACAGGATCACACACCTAGAAAAATCACACAGCTGGAAAAATCACACGCCTAGAAAAATCACATGCCTAGAAAAATCACACGCCTAGAAAAATCCAGGTGTGCGTTTTTCCACACGCCTGTGATTTTCAAATCAGAAGAACTGAATACATGTAGACTGTCATTCAAACAATACAGTAAGGTACCGGTATTTCATAATAATTTGGTAGTTTTGTTTTTTTGATATTTGCAATTTATGTTGAATATTCCCTTTTAATAAGCAACCTTCTTTAGTTTTTGGGCACTTTTGCTGCTTCAAACGAAAACATATGCACAAATGACATATAAACTCTACCTTTAAGTCGACTTGGACTATAGAGTTTAATTCTATGCCTGGAATTATGAAACCTGTACAGATCCTGTTGCTGCAGACTTGGTCGCACAACTTTTTTCACAGGTTTTTCAACATGTACCGTAGCTGCAAACGGCTGTGCTGATTTTGGGAACAATTCAAAATATAACTTTTGAATTGAAATCGAGATCCTAGAATATTGTTTCCTTGGAATATACAGCATTCAAAAAGTAAAACTTCATCAGGTTAGTACCGGTAGTTGTTAAGCACCCGTCTTAAAGGTATAGTCCATCATTTGTAATTTGTGCACTTTGTTCGTTTGAAGCAACAAAAGTGCTCAAAATCTAAAGAAGAGTGCTGAACAACTAACCTGATGAAGTTTCAGCTCAGCTTCAGCTGTATATTTCGAGAAAAACATCATTCTAGGATCTCGATTTCAAATCAAAAGTTGCTGAATCATGTTTTGAATCGGGCCTGAATTCAGCGCCCGAGACAAGTTCTCACTGAGCCGAATGCAGCAATGCGATGTCGCGCACCGATCCGATGAATTGTAGCAACCACGTGCGCGTGTGCGTCGTGTCAACGCTTGCGCGCACTCCACCGAACTACTAATGGAAATTTCCAACGGTGCTTCTTAAGATGCACCGTTGGAAAGGCCTTGTTTCGTTGATTTCTTCAAAATGACAGCTTGCCAGAAAGAATAATTTCACAGGGAGTTTAGTCCCCTTACTACCGTATCTTTCAACCAAGTATGTTTCTCAACAATAATTACACCAGTTACTTTTTGGATAGCTGCAAATGAATAATGGCTTTAAATAAGCACTTTTGTTGCTTCAACAAAACAAATTAATACACAAATGGCAAATGATCTACTCTACCTTTAAACATCTGTAAAGTGTTAGCCAAGGGGAATTTATGGTGTGTTTTATTTATAGGATTTTTGTATGCTGTCTGTGTAATAGCATTTCAAGAGTATTTGAATGCAGCATTCATTGGCTTAAGCCAGGCATGACTTGATTTCAAAGTAGACATTGTTGGATCCAAAAACCCTGTGAAAGCATTCCGCCAGAAATGGTTTTGATCGGGGAAAAAAAAAGGTGCCTCGAGTACACTTTTTCTTGAAAGGCATTTAGCAACTGAATCCAGTCACAAGACCCCCAGAATTCTATGTTTTTTCCCAAAAGATATGGAAGCCACCGAACTAAACCTAAGTTGTTATAAGCGCCCTACTTCAGATTTCAAGCAGTTTTGTTGATTCAAATGAAGAAAAAACATGCACAAATAGCAAATGATCTATAATGTACCTTTAATCATGTTAATTAGGCTCCGATGGTAAATCAGTTTTACCCAAACAATCAATTTCACTGAGATATTTTCTTGATAAACAAAATAGTAACAGTCGACTCTTGTTAATACAAACTCAGGCGTCAGAAATAATCAGAAAAAGTAATACCCCTTTCCTTTGCAATGAGTATTGTTGAACCTGATCCACTGGAAAAAAGGCTTGAGTCAACAGAAGACAAACTGACAAAAATGCTGAACATTTATGTCTTAAAAAAATTAATTACTTCAATTTTAAAGTGCCAAGCAGGTTAAGTTGGCTTAGTTTCATCTTTTATGTAAAAAACAGCAAACTTATAAATCCCTTGTTTTAAATATAAAATGCAACCCTCCTGCTGTCTGAACAGTCACAGACAGTCAAAAGATCAATCCTCTTCCCCTGCCATGCCTTTTACACAGGCTAGTTAGTAGTCACCAACGATCAGATCATATTTCAAGCAAGCACTGTGACTAGTCAAATTCAGTCAACAGACAAAAGCAGGCAAGTAGTGGGCACAGCTGGCTTATCAATCACCTACTTGAACAGTCCAAGCAAAACTGTATCAATTACTCAGTCACAGCCTGTCAATGCTGCTGTACGTATGTACCGGTAGACTGGCAAGGGCGGATCCAGAACACTTTTTTGGGGGGGGGGGCCAAAAAATGTTGGTCCCCCCCCCCCCCCCAAAAGAAAAGTGTGTCAAAAATTTACGGCGTGAGGTTCAGGGCCCACCCGCTCAAGGGCCCTCGGTTTGCTTAATTCTACATTGTACATGTACGTGTAGGTGCTCTGTGGTGCGATCTGAGG
Source organism: Patiria miniata (assembly GCF_015706575.1). Taxonomy (NCBI): domain Eukaryota; kingdom Metazoa; phylum Echinodermata; class Asteroidea; order Valvatida; family Asterinidae; genus Patiria; species Patiria miniata. The sequence goes on from NW_024037061.1 coordinate 8,610,656, forward strand.
CAATTTCTGACCACTTTAAGTTCAAATTGGTTGAATTAACCAATTTTTTTTAAGGAAAAGATGGTGGTGCCTGCTTGTGCCTGCCTGCTTGTGCCTGCCTTTATTGCGACGTCAATTTAATTAAAGAAAAAACAACAATTTGGGTTTGTTTTTTGAGAGGGGGGGGGGGAAGCCATGGCCCTCATTGCCCCCACCCCCCACCAGGATCTGCCCAAGGTTGTAGAATGGGAGCTATTAACTGTTAAAAACAGTCACTGGACTGATTTCGACTGAAAGGACAACTTTGCCAAGAGTGTATGTTTGCATGGGAGGGTTATAATGATAAAACTAGGTTGTATGACATCCACTTTTACAATCAATCAGTGATTGTACCCAGTAATTCTTTATTTTTTGCCTTACTTGGTTTGCTATTTTCGAAAAATAGAAGCCTACACACACAAAAACATCTGTGCATTATTTAAAGTGACACCAAGCTGTGGTTTTCACTGAATACCCCGGTAGATCAATTTGTCCTTGGCTATCTGAACCAACACATGTCAGCATCCTATTCAAAGCCGTGTCAATATGCAAATGATGCTGTTTGCAAACGACATACATCATAACAACAACATTTTAACCTTACACCGTTTCAGACTAGCGTTTCAGAGTTGCAGCAGTCCAAATATTCAGAGGAAATTTTATATTATAGTTCAACATTTGAGGATTGACTTCACATGGAAGTTGGCAAAAGATTGACTTGCACATTTTGAAACTACAGTGAAATCGAATGGCAAAATGAATGGCTTATAGGATAATTTGCATAATTTATCCCCAAAGCGCACGGATCTACCAACAATTAGGTACTCAAGGCGCTGGAGATTATGTCTGTTATTAAAGAAAGGTAAATAAAGTTTATTGCTTATTACTTGGATTATAGTACTGGTACTAAACGCCTGTGTGATTTTAATCTGTCTGGCTTGATGTCATTTACCGGTACATGGGGAAAGTATGTGATTTCCAACGATCTGTAAATTGATTGATTTTGGGGGGAATAAATTAAGAGTGCTGCTCGAAATCGTGTTTCGTGATCAATACCTGTAGTGCATGTTTTTTTTACTGTTTTCTCGGAAAGTCTAATTTCCAATGACCTGAAACATTTGCTTTTGAACATTCTTCTTTGGATTTCGAGTGGTGTTGGTTTTTGAGTGGTGTTATTATTGGAAACAAAATGCAAGAAAAGCAAATGGTCCTATGCCTTATAGGCCTAATACGTAAGGTTCGCCGGTCTGAAACCAAAATGTATATTTGGGTTGACTTGGCCGAGTTTTTTCGAGTCAATTATGAGTTAGTTTGTCAGTTAATTCAGGAGTCAGGTCAAATGAAGCAAGAGACGATTTTGCCACTTTCGTGTGAGACATTGACCGAAAAATATCGGCCCATGTTTAGTGACATGTATTGAATTATTAATGTACAAGTTCGAGTTACTGGCTGCCCGACAATATTTCCCATTCTCGCTGGGTAGGCTGGTTTCCGCCCCACAATTGGTATCAATAATGTACAGACCGGGAGCCAGTCTCTTTGCAAAGCAGATCTGTTTATGCCCAAAACAAAAAACGAAAAAGAGCCAGTTTTTGGTCGGAATAAAACTTACAAGTTAAAAAATTGTTAATAGAAAAAAGAAAGAATTTGTTGAAGAGCATGGAGGATACAAATTTAAGGGTTTATTACAAAACATTTCACCAATACTCTCAAGGATTATTTCAAATGACATTGTAAATTGTCTCAGGGATGGAACTAAAGTTTCCCTTATTTTCAATGAAGAAACAAAGAAAAGAAGACTAGAAGATTGTCCCAACTTACCGTTCTTCTTCCGTACTTGTCACACATTTTCCCCCACAGCGTGGAGCTGGTGAACATTCCAATGAAGACAACGGTGGTGATAAGGGCTTCCTGCCAACGTTCAAGATTCCACAAACATCTCAGCTCCGGAGAAATAATACTTAAGAGCATCATTTCTATTGCATCCGCCATCTGTACGAGTATTTGAAGACATTTCATGGTTAATAGATTATTTTGATAATAACCTCTGACAACTGGTTGCTTCAGAAAAAAAACGACCTCATTTGTGCATCATTCCACCATGCAAAGTTTCATATTATAATTCAAGGCTGCTACATAGCCTGCATACTTCTGTACTGGATGAGTAAAAAAAAGCGAAACCCAAATGTCGGGACCATTGTTTTAGTGAAGTTCTGCATGTAGCACTTTCAAAATCTAGGATGTGACAGCCCAATTCAAAAGCTTTCTTTTAGCACAAGAATCATTCAAATCACCTAAGTACTTTTCGAGTTACGGAATATTAAACACAACCACCATTTTAAGTTCTGTCCACGGATCACAAAAAAGGTGTGCGTTCTTTCAGTAAAACGAAAACAATTCACACACATCCCTATGTGATTTGTTTTTTATTTTGCTGAAAGAACACTTGCCTTTATGTGATCCATGGACAGAACTTTAACAGAAAACTTATGAATTTGGCTTTCATATCCTAGGTTTAGAAAAAAAATACATGCAAAACTTTACTAAAACAATAGTCCCGACATTTGGTGTTTTTTTTTACTCACCCTGTACTGCAGATTTTCAGTGTTTTTGAATGGAAGAAAAGAAACGGAAATACAATAACACCATTCTTCAGGCATCATCAAAATTGGAGTGAATCCCTTCCACGATTGGCAAAAATTCACTGAAGTTTTGGCAAGATTTAGGTGGGAAAATTTAATTTGATCTAGCAAAATAGTTCATAGGAAAGTGAGGATTATATGTAAATGTACCAAACACTCTACACAAGAGAACGGTTGTTATGAAATTTCTAACGAAGAAGAAATATCTTAATTCCTTATAAAGTTGTTCTCGGCCCTGTGCTTTTCAAGATTGTTTTAATTTTTTTTTAATTTCAGTTTACTGTAAAAAAAACCATTTAGTTCTGCAACCCTCTGTAAAAAGTTTTCATTTTGATATTTTTGGCACTTCTAATGGATAAAAAGATCCGGCAGAATTTTTGTTAGGCTTCAAATAATGCATAATTCGTATGATGTAAATTTTATATGTACCGGTACCATCTAAACATGACCCATTATTTTTTTAATCTGAGGTCTCGTTCAAATTTACTTTAACTTTTATACTTAAACTTTAAAATGAAAAGTAATTCTGTTTTTAAAGGGGCCCATGCAATGTAATATTTTGAAAGCAATCCTTGAAAATGCAGCTTTGTGTCCGATTTTCATAACCTTATTTTCAATTTTCGTTTTGCCATTTTCAAGGGTATTTGTTGGTGCCTTTTTGTTTTTTTTGCTAATTAATGCAAATTTCCATTTTCATTAGCAAATGAGTGATGTCATTTCAGGCAGAATCCTCAATGTTCGAGCTATTTCAGCACCAAAAATTGCCATAATTTTGGATATTCTGTTGTATGTAAATGCTCTTTTTTATGACTGGTTGTTGTAAGCCAGTGAGCAAACGTTTTCAATGAACTAATTTTTGGGTCCACAATTTGAACAGAAAAACCCTTAACTGAACAGTGTCTTCCTGAAATGACATCACAGCAACAGTGCCCTCAATTGTTCGGAAAAAGCATGGACAATTTTAAATGTTTCAAAATGAAGTGCACTTTTCAATAAAATTAACCAAAAAGGAATTCATGTCAAATAGTTTTCATACATTTAAGAGAGTAGAAAAGTGCACAACATATGTTCCTAAGATAAATTCATCACATGAACCCTTTAAGCTAATAAACAATAATGTACGGTACACGTACAGTACAGGAATATTAACTGAGTTAACAAAGTCAGACTCCTTTTTCCCTTGACATATTAATGCTTGTAATAGCTTCACGGAGAAAAAAATGGAAGTGCTCAGCTGGAATTAAATATGAGGGAGAAATGAAGACCTCACAACATACCCAGCAAAATCCTACGAGTGCCGATATCTTAATCTGGAACCATCCAAAGCCAATTGCTTCCACTGCCTGCTCCACAGTAAACTCATCTACGGTTGAAAATGACAAGTCAAGTTACCGGACCTTTCAGTGGCGCACCCAGGATTTGAAGGGGGGGGGGGGGGGCTCACAAATTTGTTTCCCCCAATTTTTGTAGAAGTTTGAATTTTTCAAAAAATGTTGCCCAAATGTTGGCCGCAGAAAATATGTTTTGGTTTTGTTTGGTTTTTTTTTTAGGGGGTGGGGTGGCCTCTGTTTTTGAGATATAAGTACACATACAAACCAATTGAACTTTGCATTACCTTTTGTCACATTAATACCTTTCAACATAAGTAGCAAAATGGAGTAAATAAATAAGAAATATACAAAAACTGGCACACTTCAACAGTTAAAGATGTAGGTACTGGTGAAAAATTACCACAGTAAAGAAAAAGTCCATTATATTATACTATAGTAAGAGTACATTTTCTAGAAACTGTTTTTTTTATTTACTATTTTGGGTAGAATATAAATGCAAGGCCAAATAGAAAAGGAAAAAAAAACATGTTTAGCATCCCCGCCCGCTTCCTTTTTTTTTGGGAATTAAATTTTTTTAAAATAAATTCAATGATCTTTTTCGGAAAAAAAATCTTACTTTAAGACTTTAAGGCCAAATAAAAAAAAAACATGTTTAGCTTCCCACGTGCTTCCTTTTAGGAAGCCGCCTCTTTTTTTTTTTATTGAAAATATGATAAATTTTAAACAGTGACATCATTTTGGCCTCTTTGTGTATTGCATCTAGCCCATGTCATTACCTGAGTCCAATGGCGGTCATTTAAAAAAACAAAAAAACTTGAGGCCATCTTGAAAAATAGCCAGGTCGGGCTGCCATTTTGAAGGAGGAAAAAAAAAGGCATCCTGCTTTCTTTTTTTTTCAAAAAAGCAGGACACTAAACATGTATTTTTTTTTATTTGGCCTTATCATTCAATTAAATTTAAAAAAAAACATAATCACGGACATAAAACATCATGAAATTTAAGTACTTTTCAAGAAAAGAAATCACCAACCTTCACACAATCCTAACGCGTCTGCATCCACTTCCCCAACACCACCGACTATGCTACCGAATCCACTGGCCAACTCGGCCGTGTTTCGGCGCAATCGCCCCGTTGACCCACCGTCCGTTCCCCCGGTACCTAGATCAACATCTTCGTAACTCTCCCGATCTGCACCACCGTCACTTGCATTCGATGCTCCCCGGCGAAATTTTACCACTCTGCGAAGGAAATTCATCACTGATTTTTACACGGCGACACAGACGGATCTGAGGACTTCGAAAATCAAAGCTCTTATGATGCTGTTTTCTTTTTCCCAGCTGAAATATGACATTTTTGGGGCCATTCCACTCACGCCCATACGTCGGCTGTCACAATGCTGTCAGGTGGGGCCAGTGTGCTTACTTGCTGAGCTGCATGCATAAATGCCGCGCACGTACTTACGTACGTCGTGTACGACGTCGTACACGACGTATGTACGTGCGTTGCACATGCATGCCGCGCGACGCGCACGCGGCCAACCGGCCGCGTGCGATCCGCACCATTAACCATTGCATGTTTATGCCGCCAATGAATAATCCCTTCACATTATTTGCTAAAACATCAAACAGCCGTTGTCAAAGAAAAAATTGGACTGAAAGGTCACAAGAGGGCGATATTCAACTTTTTTGTTGCCGATTTGTCAAAGCTGTATTTTTTTTATCGTCGTTTTTTTTTCATATTAAGACCTTGTGTGTTAATATCGGTGCTATATAAGCCGAGGAATCGCTCCCCTAACAGCTTGCCTACAGAAATTTAGGCAGATGAATTGAACATAAAGTAAACATTGTAAAGTTTGGATTTGCCTTCCATACGTATATGGTTGCGTTGGAAATATTAGCAAACATAGGAGAATTTAAAATTAATAAAGTATCTATAAGAACAAGTCTAAGAATTAGAACAAGACGAAAACAAGACGGAAAATTTGAAAACTCACGGTTCCCGTCCGTCGTGTCGTATCTCGGTGTGATCACAGAAAGATGATTCCATATCTGTCGAAATCAGGGGGAAATCTCAATTTACCCGAAATATAACCAGTGTAAACTCATTAGTAACTTGGCAGAGGGGGCTGGGGGGGGGGGGGTCTCATTACTTTTTGCTGGAGGGGGCATACATTCAAAGGTTTTTTTTAACAATAAAAAGCTCAACAATGGTTGCCTTCCCTCCAATTTTGAGCGGGGACGTGCACCTTGTCCCTCCCTTATAGTTACGCCACTGGTCTGCTCAATGCGTCAGTAATTTAGGCACACGCACAGTCCTAAGCCCCTGTCACACTGTCACGATGTAGCCTCTCGATCGCGATAAGACAGTGCTGAGACGCAAGACTTGACGACATTGTGAAACTCGCAACGACTTATCAACTTTACCGGAGCGACTTCTTGAGCGTCGTTTCGGCATCCTACAGGTCGTGCATGGTCGGCAGTGAAGCCACGATTAGTTTCAACAGTTAAAACAAATCTTGATGGTGGGCAAAATCCAAAACGGATCAGAATCCATCCGTTCTCTGTCTGTACTCAAACGTTTAACGGAGTCGTTACGACATCGCAATAGTATTTGCGATATCGGCAGTGGTCGTACATGGTCGGCCATTTTTTTTTGCCGACTTTGAAACGACCATTACGACGTAAAATTCCGAAAATGACGTCATTTTGTTGTTTCGGCATCGGTTCTCAGTCTTTTGTATCGGTACTCAATCGGTTGTGTCGGTACTCTGTCGCAACGAGATCGAGACTCAGTCGTCAAAAAATCCATTGAACGGATCCAATTCGTAGCGAAGTCGTAATATTCGGTTCGAGGTCGTTTCGGAGTCGTAATATTCGGGACGACATCGCAGCACTTACTGATCACTGTCTGTAGACTGGAGCTCAGTAGACGAAATTTGAATTTGGCGCCACATTTCCTACGTTTTTGGTACGATTTTCAACATTTTAAATCAAGTTTTAAAGCTCATGGTCTTGGCGGGTTCTTAGTCTTTGGTCTTGGATGATCTACAAGTACATATGTAAAGCCCAAGTCACACATTCACGGTTGGAGCTACGAATATCCACGGATTACCAAGAATCAATCGATCACTATAAATCGTCGAGATTCGTGGAAAAATCAACTTTCTAAGAATGCACTACGGTTTCAGGACGGATAGCCACGACAGTCCTACGGTTTATCTACGAATACACCACGGTTTGTCACGAACATAGACGGATTGGTGAAGAATACCGACGGTATTACTAAGGATAATGACGTTAACGCGACGGTTGTCTGCGACTGGGTCACAGATGACCACGGTTCTCCTACGAATAAAGCGTGGATATTCGTATAGTAACCTTAGCAGAACCCAGCACATCCGGTCATTCGTTGCTAATTCGTAGAGATTACCACGAATGAGCTGCAAATCTCCAAGAATAGCCACGAATAACACTACGAATAAGTACGGTTGTCATACGGATGTCCCACGGTTGCACTATTAATGTTTATGACGGTTTACCACGGCAGTTATGAACAGTAAAGTTAAAACTTCAGTAACCCCTCCACGAGTACCCAAGGAAGATGACGGATAACCACGGAGTGTATTAAGAATGGAAATGGTACTCCCACAGTCTGTTTATCACAAATTGCAAACTGTGGAGATCCGTAGCTCCAAACCGTGATCATTTTTGGTGTGACATGTCACCTCACTTGTCAGAGAGAGGCAAATTGTCTTTCTCTATATACTTTATATTGACGTATAAACCATCCGGGCTCGAGGCAGTCCATCCTCCTTAGCCAGGGTGTGGTCAGTCGTAAGACTGCAGACGCAACGCAAGACTGCCCCCTGGCTAGCTAGCGAGGATCTACGACGGAAGCCAAGTTCTGCTATAGGGGAATAAAACAGTGGCGTATCCAGCGGGGGTGGGGGGGATTTTTTGGCAAATTTTTTTTGTCAGCAACGATTTAAATAAATGTTTACAGAGTTCTTCTGACATCATTGCCACAAAAGCGAACCCGCTCAACCACCATTACAATGCGCCGTTAAAAATGTCATATAATATGTAGTATGCATAATAATGGTCAGTTTTGAAGAGCGCCCCCCATTTGGAAGATGATACCAGTCCCCCCCCCCCCCCCCGCTTTTTGATTTTACGGAGGCCAAGTTAGTGTCCGGAGAAAAAAATAAACATGTCTTCATTTCGGCGCGGACGTGCGGTTGCCCCCCCCCCCCCATATCAAAAGCTGGATACGCTGCTGGAATAACTCAACAATAAAGCAATACACGCCTGTTCCTCGGGGTCAGCGTTTAGGCATCTTTTTAGAGAATCGGAGGGAAAGAAATGATTCCCTTGGGGGGGGGGGGGGGGGGGGTCACAAGGCTTAGGGTGAGTAAGGGGATAAGGCTCTCAACGTAAATCCCTGATGATCCGCAACCATTTCAGAAGCGGTAAGGCTCATCTAAATTGCATTAGGGGGGACAACCTGCTTCAGTATCGCTAACGAATCCTTCAACACAGTTATTCCTACTGTCCATCGCATTACCAATGATAATTGAACAAAACGTTATTTTTATGTCAAATTATAATATATTGCTACTTGAGAAACAAACCCATTGGTTTTTAACCAAAATGTTAAAGGAACACCCCCCCCCAATCTCTCCTCCGTAATTTCTCGCTCATGTAGGTGGGGGCGGGCTGACGTCATCCAGATGAAAACATCTACAATGTATTCATTTGCACACCAGTTTTCATTGGTTGCTATGTGTTACCATGGGTGTTGCCAGAATTGTTTCGGGGGGGGGGGGGGAAGCAAAGCACACCATTCCCCCAAATTCTTGTACTTTCTCTAGCATATTCGCAATTTGTCTTTTTTTTCGAGGGTGGGCGGGGGACATTTGCCCATCCCGCCCGATTGACACCCCTGCGGACGCCCATGTCGTTAATGTGCATTAAATGAACAGCAATCACTTTCTCTCTTTCCTTTTGTGTGTGAATGTGCGTTTGTTTATGGTGTAAATCGAGGACTCACACGTACAACATCATTGGTGAATCGAGGACAGGAACCAAATCGAGGACAACCTCGATTAAAAAACGTGTACAAAAACCAATTAGAGCTGTTGCGAAAAAGTAAAGTACAAACAAAGGAAAACGGAAGAGGAACAAAAGAAAATCCTCGATTTACACCATAAACAAACGTGTGTGTGTGTGTCTTCTCCACTTGGGGGAGGAGGCAAGCGCCCCCTTTACCCCCTCCCCCTCCCCACACGACGCCAGCTTGTGTGTTATCATTTAGCACTCCAAACTCAAGAACCATTGAGGCTCAAGAACATTGGTCTGGGAGCTAAGCAAATGTAAAAATGTCCGCCCCCACCTATATGGACGGACCTTATATCACCCTCAATGAACCAACAATAGTGGCCTATTTTTCCCCTTTAAATGCAGCCTCATGTTCGTTCTGTGTGAATGCTCGCAGTTATTCACGTGTGTAACTGTCTGATGGCAATTTCGCACTTGACTTCAGGTAATAACATGCCACTGCCCATACAACACGACCAAGTCGGTCGCCATTTTACAAGGAATGCATAATACATGTTAATGCATCATACTAAAAGCACACCAGTACATTATCATCTCTCTCTGTTTTGTGAACGTAAAATGCTATTTTGCATTTTAGAAAAAGAGAAACGCATGTATTTTTTGGGTTTTTTTTTTGGGGGGGGGGGTGGGCTGTGACAATAACCAATCACTAGTGTCAATGAACTAGAATTTATGAGACACTTGCAATTTCATAATGATTACAAAAAAATAGAGGTCTCATTTTAATATGAAAGGGAAAGAATTTACCAAAGAAATTTATTGTATATAAAAGTGAGGATATCGGTCAGCATACAAACGATGGAACATTTACACTGCAAGCCATATTTTTTTTGTCTTTTACTTGAGGAAAATAAATTACATACAACATGAAAGGCACAATGATAGGGACTACACGCAAAACAGAAGATATCTCTTTTTCAATACACACAAGAATACACTGGAATAATTCTTGTTGCTTCTCATTACAAATTCACAATCAACCATACTATACGAGCTCTAAATAATTCCAAGACAAACCAAATGTACATTTAGTTTTCCCGGATAATAATTCCAAAAGCACACAGGGCTGTGCATCAGAGCAGGCACGCACAACCAGACGAATAAAATATGTAAATTAGCTCCATAATCAATTTTACACTCACCGTCAGTTTGCGCTTCGAGGGGTATCAATCCAAATTTAGATTAGCTCAACCGTCGTATTCTCCCGAGAGAATGTTGGTCTATTAACTCGAGCAGTCTGCTGCTAGAGAAATTAAGAGATTATTGTCTTTTATTTTTATGGCAACAACAAATTTCGATGTCGAGTGTGTTTTTTTTACATTTTCTGTATAGCCTGGCGCTCAACCAACGGCCTAAGGAAAGATGTGTTGTGTACAAATTGGACGCGACGTGCGCCTCAATAATTCGATATTCTTAAGAGGTGGTCGATTCCATTCTCCTGGGAGGGGTGAGGATTAAAGATGTTGACGCCGCGTAAGGCGATGTTTTTCTCTTTAAACTCAATGTTGAATTTGTATCGTCAAAATAGCCGACAATATCCTTACGCCATTTGTTTGTGTGACCATAGATCAAGGAACAGTGTGCAACTGTATTCGTGCGAAATCATAAGTATAATAATACTTCAATATTCACGAAATTTAGATTTTTATTGCAGTAAGCGCGAGAGCGTACAAAGTAGGCCAATATTCGTGTGAGCTACATTCATTTATAATAATTGTTCTCATGCTTTCATATTTAAGTAATCATAAAAATGGTAATCACAAAACAAAGTTCGGCTGTATGTAATCATTGTCAATGATTGGCAGCGGCGGCGGAACGGTTTTCAAACTGGAGGGGGGGGGGGGGGGGTGTCATCAAAAAGGGGCACTTGCTTCCGTAAAATCAAATACTGGGGGGGGGGGGGGGGGGGGGGGGCGCTTGTTTCGAAATAGGGGGCGCTCGTCAAAACCACGCATTTGTATTAGGGTTTTCGGGCTTGGTTTTCATAATGCTGGAACATATCAGAAATCTCTATACCATTTTGGGAAATGGTTACTGAATAAATTATTTGCAATTTTAGGGCCAGTTTTGTTTTCATCTCGAGGGGCACATTTATGCTCGAGGGGGCACCTTTATGTCCGCAAGAGGAGAGGACACTTGGATAACTTATCCAATGATCCGGGGGGCAAGTGCCCCCCCCCCCCCCGGTTCTGCCACCCCAGATGATTGGTATGGAAAGTTATTCCATCGTGAAGGAAGTCATTTCAAGAAATCCTTACTTATTTATTTAGAATAGTCTGTTATTTTAGAAAGTTGCATACTTTACAACATCGATCTAAAAATACTCCCCCGATATTCATTTCTCCTGTTTAACGAAGACATGACCATAAACGCAGTCCCACTCGATGGTAAGTGCGCCCTCAAGAAATGTTTCCATGACTGCCGGGGTGGAAGGAGGCGGTGGGGGGGGGGGGGGGGGGGAGCTTTTCTTCGTTTTCTCAAAACGAAAAATTCCCCATGTACACTGGATCTAAATGTTGGAAATAGGCCAACGATTTGGGGCAGATCCAATTATCAGGAAACGTGGGGTGGGGTGGGGTGGGAGGGGAGGGGAGGGGTGGGGGGGGGGAGGTGAGTGAAGGCGTACCGGACCTTGCCAGGGGGTTCCGTGCATGCTCCCAGAGAAATTTTGGAATTTGAGAATATATATAGGAACTTCAGCATTCCATTTATTATTTTGGCTCCATTTCTCTAATATCATAACATACGTTTTTTTGTCTAACGATGGGGGCGCTACATTTGCTGGTTCCCCGAAACCCATTTTACCACAGGTCGTCTTTCCAACCTCGGCTTCGGTCTGTCTCCGACCCTAGGAAATAGCGACGGGGGCTGAGTTGCAACCATCACCGGTACAACAGTCAGTAAAACATTAAACGAACCCAATTCTATTTTTTAAGCGATGTTACAAAAAAGGCAGCCAATGCGTACACCATCATCTTTTCCTCAAAATTGGTAAAAGTGGTCAGAAATTGTCTCAGATCGCACCGCAGAACATCCAGAATCCAAACAATAATCGGGGCGACCTGCACGCCGATTTTTTTTCTTGGGGACAATTTGTTTTGCCCCCCTTCCCCCAAAAAGTGTGTTCTGGATCCGCCCTTGAATGGGGGTAATTCGGGCAAATGTCCCCAGCCCACCCTCGAAAAAAAAGATCAATTGAGAATATGCCAGAGATAATACAAAGATTTGGGGAGGCAAAACATGCTTTGCCCACTCTAGAAAAAAATCCTAGCAAAGCCCATGCACAGTATGGCCTCATTTCATTTAGCTGCTTACCACATACAATTTTTTTGTACCGAAAATATTTTCTCAGCAAAAAATAGTAACAGTTGTGAAAAAGAGGCTACCAAGAAGAGGGCAGAGACATAACAGCAAAGTAAACATCTAAGACGTTTGCCACACAGTTCTTTTCAGGACTAACATTACTTCCTTTTGACCATTGTTGAACAAAAAATTAAAAAAAACGCGAACAAAATGTATAAATAAATATGAAAACATTTAAAAACCATACCCTCACCCCAAATCCATATACACTCCTGACAAATGGCCATTGAATTGAAACATCGGCAAATAACTCAATGAATATTTACGCATTTCAATATATTTTTGTTGTTGTTGAGAAGCTAACAGACTATATTCTCTAAATATGTATAGATATTTGCGATGACTTCTTTTAAAAAGCTGTGAAACAGAGGGCGCTTTAAGGATTCGGGATTTTGTAGTGCACCTTGCAAGTATAATTATAGACAAGACAAAAACAGCCACCACGTCAGATGTATACAATTTTTCAACGTTTTCAGTGAATGTAACACATAATGTGATCTTCGTTGACCAAGACCCGGTTATATGATTAGTCTGAAACATAAAAAGCCAAAATATGTGTACCGATATTTTTCACTTATTTAATAATCATCAATGCTCCCGAAACTTCGCAAGATGCCGAAAGTTATTCAAATATTGTACGTTTATAATCATGCATTACAAAGAAGTTCGTAAAGGCTCAAAAACCAAGCACAAGTGTAGCCATGTTTTTTTTTTAATCAAACCTGATGAATTTACTTAGAACGAGAAATACAGAGAAGTACCTGCTTTTCGCAGTGTGACAAATTTTTTTAGGAGGGGACCACTATTTATGTAGCGCGCCCTTTGTTGACCAATAAACCAACAAATTAAAGTCAACTTACATGGAAAAAAAAACACACACTCAGTTACCAGACGATAACTCAAAAGAAATATAATTGTACTTCTTTTAAAGAATCAAAATTTCCTTCATTAATTACTTGTGATGTGTAACACAATTCTGTTGAAAATTGGGACTAAAAGTCAATAACAAAAATAATATAACAAAAAAAAAGGGGTTTTAAGCACGAAAAACGCAACCCGAATTGAAGTCCACTTTCATGGAATGAAAACAACGTACTTGGTTTCTCAAGAAATACCTCTCAAGACGATAACTCAAGAAATACCAATTGTAACAAATTGAAATTTCATCCACTTATCGTCCGTCCTTTATACAACACAAGTCTGTTGAATATTGAAAGAAATTGTCCAATAATTAAAATGATAGAGCCAAAACATTGTAGTATAGGCGAAAAATACTATCAGCTTATTAAAAATATTTGTGAGAAAAGGTTCTCATTGGTGAACTACCATGTACTGACAAAACGAATCTGTAACGAAATGAAAATTTAGGACAGCGAAAAATCAAAACTTTTTGCAACTTTTGGTGCTGAAACTTGTTGGAACATAGAGTTCTGCCTGAAATGGCATCACACTTTCGCTCATGAATATGGAAATTCGCATCAGCATAAAAAAAAACCCCAAAAGGCACTAAAACACCCTTGTAAAAGGTGTATTTTCAATGATTGCATTGAAAATTACATTGCATGAGCCTTCTAGGGTATAATGCAACATATCAGAATACAATTGGCACAAAATTATCGATCACACTACAATCGTGAGATACAAACACGATGAATTGAGATTAATGGAACCGGAATGCAATCCATACATCTACTCCACTCTTGCAAAAAAAGAATTGTCCATTTTTTTTTAGTATTAATGTGTGATAAGAGATATAAATGGACAAAACCTTAACAACATAATCTACTCATTTGAATTTTTTTAACTTATATTTCCATTGAAAGAATTTCATAAATAAAGTCAAACATTCCACATTTCTACATTCTGAAAACATCACACTTAATTTCATCCAAATTATGCCAAAAGTGTCTTTATCCACATTTTGGTAGTCCAGTGAGAACCTCATCCCCTTTAACAGTTACTGCTTCACTCGTACAGTATTCAAAAGAGATCTTCACACAAATCTTAACACCAAAGGTTTTAGACAAAATATAAACAATATATATAAACAATATGTAAAATGTGTATGTTTCTTTAAAATAAAAAGACAATTTTATTTATATTATTGGATTGTTATTACCGGTACCCTATAGTTGGTTGTTGGTTTTCAACGTTTTTACACAAATACCATCATTTTTCAGGCCAACCACTCTTTAAAAATATAATTGTATTTACAAAAAATGAACATCTATCATCAGTGGTTGGATTAATCCCAAAACAACTCTAAGCGCACCCACTATTTTAACGTTATACCTAAATACAATTGTTTGGCCAACAAGTTTCATCTTGTGAAGGAAATGCACCAAACCGCCCAAACAGCCTCAGTGTTTGGTAAGAAATCAACCAGTATCATACATTCCCTAGATTTTCAAATCAGTGATGTTTTCTTGCACACGCGTACAGATTCGAAGCCTATTATAATTTTGTTTGCCAATTTAAAATGTTGCCTGATGTACAATCGGCAAAGCACATACACTCTAAAAAGTCTCGGGTCAGATTGGACCCGAATCCGGGTCAGATTTGACCTGACACTTTTCCAGGTCGAAATGACGCTCCTCTGAGTAATTTTTCCAGCCATTTAACCCATACAATTGTCGTTTTGATAAGGAAAAATGTCATTTTTTTACAGTAAAAAAATGTCATATTGACCCAGAAGAGAGTCAGGTCCAATCTGACTCGAATTCGGGGTTATATCTGTCCCAGGACTTTTATAAGAGTGACTTCAACTTTGATGACGTATATAGGGATAACAGCTAATTGTCCGACACGCAGCGTGACCCTGCTGACGATGTGAATCGAGAGTATACATCATTTGTTGTTGTAATTTTCAGAAATGGATGGATTTGGGAGGTTAGTATTTTATAGCAAATATTGTTACACTGACTTTTTGACGTTTTGGGTTCGTAGATGCTATAAAAAAAAATAAAAACAATCATTTTCCTGTAGTCTGTTTCCCTGACTCCATTTAAGATGAAACTGAGCAATATATAGACGTTGGGGAATTGTAACGTCAGGGAACCAATCTGGCTGGCTTGTACCAATTCACAGGTGTGTAATCGATTGCAAACAAATGCAGACTTAGAACTAAATATGGTCAATTGGGGCAAGTATTTGAAAAAAGCCAGTTTTTTCCAACGCTGGTCGGCCAACCAGTGTTGGAAATTGATACAAAATACCACTTTTCTTGAAAATGACAGTAGGTGCCATGATTTTACAGGATGCTTTAGACTGTCATTCACTAACAGTCCAGCAAGATATTTCCTAATAATTTGGTAGATTTATTTTTTGATGTTTGCAAATGTTGTATTTTCCCTTTAAGATGTTTGTGTTTATAACTTGCATCCTGCAATGACACATTTTTGTAATGATCTGTTTTGTTCTTTGGAATTGGCACAATCTCCGATTTCATTCACGGGTGAGATTTTGCCTAAAAAACTATGATTTTTACTGAGAAGATCTTGTCAATTTAGTAGTTGTGTTCAGCACACACTGAAAATACACACGCACGGTTTGAGACAGGCGATACCCCCAAATGTCCGTCTACACTATACACACTCTAGACTATTGTAGCATATTATCACCCCCCTCCCCCTTAGATATCTCGAATGAATTCCTGAGATCACAATGACCAACACAAAGCGAGGGCGTCCTAGTCCGTCACGTATCTTGCTTCAAATGGACTATTCTTTAACGTCTTTTTTTTTTTTTTTTTTAAATTTCCTGTGAAACCACTGGTGCGAATATTGCCCAACCACATTCGTTTTTCACTAAGTAGCTGCGGGAAAGGACCACACAGGGTGAGTCAAGAAAGTGACCGAATTTGAAAAAAATAGTTTTAAATATTTTAGGCTTGCTCCATTTCAATAAAAAAAAAAACAAACATATGGATGAAGTACATTTCATTGACTTGTAACTGTCAAAATGTCACGTAATTTGAATATTCCCAATGTCTATTTCAATAAAAAGATCACAAAACTTGGCTGTCCATAACTGATCAATCACCGTTCTACGACAAATGAAGGACCACTGAGTACAATAAAACAATGCCGTTTTCCCACCTCGTTGAATGAGCGAGAACTTGCAAAGGAAAACCAACAAAAACCTAATCAATATATTTCAGAAAAGAACTGTAACTGTGTACATGACCCTGAAGCGACGGATAGCCGGACAATAACCCATCCAAATTAGTATGTGCCAGGCTGCCGTCAAGGGTCAAGTTCGTCAGTCTGGGCATGTCACGTACAGCCACGGCAATGTGTTCCATGTCTGCATAACTCAAAAGGCAAAAGTTCAGGTTCAGCCTATTTAAGTGATTCATTTTTGGCAATTTCTTGGCCCACAAGTTAGCAGATCCGCCCAATGCCCCGTTGCCAGCAAGGATCAAGTCAGTCAGTTTTGGCATTTCGCGTACAGCCGAAGCAATGTGTTCAATATCTGTTCGCTGTAGTTCGCAGCTTTTTATTTGAAGTTTTTCTAGGCTTGCCAAGTGTTTGATATGAGGGGTCCACTCTACAGCTCTACCTCCCAGTGTATTGCAACCAACTATGTCAAGACTGGTCAAGCGTTGGCTGCATATCGAGGACGTGGTTTTCTCTAGATCGCCCTTCACTAAAGAACATTTCTCAAGCCTCAGATCCGTGAGGTTTTCCATGTAACCTAGGGCGACAGCTAAATCACTGACCGGATATCGAGACACGCGAAAAACCTGAATAGTCTCAATGCGTGCCAGTTGTTCTGTGCGGCTGTCTGACCTGCAGATGATTTCTAGAAGGTATATGAGACTGCGAAATTCATTATCGTTACCCACAGTGATATTTGATGGGATATGCGATTCGCTGATGAGACACCGTGGGGCCCTTGCTGATTGGCTTTCAAAGAAGCAGTTTCGACATATCGCCTGTACTACATCTGATTGGTACCTGGGCTCATCTTTATTGAACGTATAGTCAAGCAAGTTTACGATGTCCGTCATGCACTTCTCATTGTCACCACAACAAAAACGAAAGAGAAACTCATTTGAAACGACGCCCTCAATTGTTTGACAAAGTTGCCTTAAATTGTTTTTAAATGTTCCAAATGGTACAACTTTGCACAACGTACGCTTTACAAGTCCAAGGTTCGACATATGAATACTCTGCAAGTAATTTGCAGCACAGTATTCCTGCATAGTCTTGTGCATGAACTGTATATTGTTGTGGGGTGCAAGGTTTTTGATAACTCTCTGCTGGGTCAGGATGCCTGCCTTTAGTGCCAAGTCCAGTGCCTTCGGTTTAAACTCATCTTTTTGAAATGCGAAAGTCTGGTTGGCACTCATGAGTCCACGCAGCGCAGTTTGACCAATTGCATTCAATGTTTTTGATACGTTTGGTACGTTTGCATCTGATACTCTCTTCTTGTCCTCGTCTTTTCTTGTGAACATGTAATTAACTGCCTTAGTGAAGAGACGTGAAGTTGTTTCTGGGAGTTGTTGACTCTCCCTCCACAATAGGCACATAAGAAGTAGCAACATAGGATTTGTCGCAAAATCACGCAGCGTGTTGGACTTTCCGATGGTTTGGATTAGTGCTTTGCCACTATCAAGATCTGTTGTTTCATAGAATTTCCGAACGTATTCCTGAACATCGTCGTCGGTAAACCCCAGAACCTCCACGTGTGTGCAAGGATTTTGGACAAGTGATGTTGACATCAGTGTCTCAAGACGAGAGGGGCGCGTTGATACACAGATGCAACATTCACGGTATTTTTTTCTATTGAGTGCTTTTAGGACAGAACCGAAAGAGGCTGCTTTGAGTGTTTTGGTCTTCATTTCATCAAACCCATCCAAAAGAACCAAGACCTCATTTGAGTTAGCCTGGATGACTGTATCAAGCTCATGTTCTGTTATTCCCGAATCTTCGTCTAGAAGTTGATCTAAAATGGAATCAACAAGATCGGATTCTTGGAACAGAGCACACATCTTTAAAAGAAAGACAAGCTTGAATCTTTTCAGGAATTCGTCTTTCCCCTCTGCCCAGTCGTATGCAATCTTATCAAAAATGGTTGACTTCCCAACACCTCCCATGCCAAAGAAAATGAGGCGTTTTATGAGTTCCCCAGTTCTTGTTGTTAGTAGGAATATTTTTGCATACTCTGTTGAGTTTACAGATTCTCTTTTCTGTCCAGTAACAACTGCTACCCCTTCCAGTGTTTCTAACTGTACTTTTGTGTATATACCAGCTATGTGCATTTGGTCATTATCCACCCTAGGCAGCAACTGCACGTAACTGCCTGTTGTTTTATAAACTCCCTTCAAAATGTCCCTAATCTTGTTACCAGCTTCTTGGTAGCTAGGAGCCCCCAGCCTTGGGTCTTGGTCCGGGCTCTGACTAAGCTGAGGTCTTGATGCAGGCAATCCTATTCAGATAAAAACAAGAAACATGTCAGTCTAAGACGTAGAAAATATGTAAAAGAAATGATGACTTGGGATTGCAAGTGCGTTAGTAAGGCAGTTTATAAAATAAATAAATAAATGCAAGCTGTTAGACACAACCTTGTCAAGTTGTGCTTTATTCAATGACATGTAGAACATTCACTTTTCTTGTAACACGGACAAAATAGATTCAGACCAAAAAATGGTAACCGCAGGTGTACACAAAAGTTAATTGGACATCATTATCCAAATATTGACTCAGACAACAGCAATAATCTTCTGGTGGTAATCACTTCACTCCAAAATAATTAGTCATATACGGTTCCTAATCTTTGAATTCTGACTGATGATAAGTTGAAGTCAATATCAATTTTTAAGTTTATAAAAAAAGCTCACGTTCCATGGCCAAGTTCGCGCAAGGACTATAGTTGACCAATGGTTAACTAACGTTTGCCCGAACTCTGACTAGTCGACGATGGTTGACTACGCTAGTCGACTATTTGGAACTAGCCTACTGGGGTTGGTTGCTTCGCTGGTAACCAATAGCCGCGCGCATTCATAACGCTAGCAGAAAGCCAGGATCCAGAAGTTTTGCGATGACATTTTGACCAGCGTTTGACTAGAGACGTTCGCACGTTGCTACCAGTGCGCAGGCGTAAGGTACGTCACAAATCAACCACTAGTCGACTAATGGTCCCTGCCCGAACTTGGCCCAAGATTACTCCTGTTTTGCTATTTAATAGCTTATTATAGTCAGTCATGTATAGATGCAATATTCATGTGCAACTTAGCCCTTTACAGAGGAGGAACACATAAGGGCGCTTTCTGTTGTTGCCTTGTGGGTAAATAGAGGAACAAATTACAAGACTTAACCACTATAAACAGCGCCCTCCTATTGAATCCACCATATATCGAACTGGCTTATAGTTGTGCCAAAGAAAATGGCGACTCTCTACCTAGCGGAACTGTCAATCAGTCTTTTGTTTCCATGGTTATGTAGTATAACCTCCCCCACCGACCAAAAAAAAAATCATTTACACTTGATTGGATATAGAATTGCTTTCATCTCAACAAGCAAGATTAAATTTACCAGGTCCCTCCAACGGGAAGTTGTAATTGATATTTACTCCACTTGAACCAACAATGGTAGGGTTGTTGTTCCCGCTGACTGTGCCCATGTTTCCGATGCTTCCAGTTGGTTGTGGGGAACCTACAAGCAGAAGCAAAAAGTAAAACATCCTTTAAAAAACAAGAACCGCTAAAATGATTCATGTACTTGATTCCATCTCCAATTGTCGTCTGTACTTGGAAACACTGTCTTATAAGTTTAAAAGGATTTTTTTTTCATCTGACTGTTCATAAAAAAAGAAGTACATGAAAAATCAAGCTATGACTAAAAACAACTTGAGAGAGGGGAGGGTGGTAAATGACCTTCCACTCCCCAGTAATGTTATAAATTGACTCCAAGCAACTATTCATTCCTTCCTCCGTGCTCCAAGCAACTAGCTACTACGTACTCACCTGTTGCATCAGAGGGGGCGGGTACCTGAGCCTCCTGTTGCATCGTGGTAGGTACACTGAGTGATAGTCTGATGGCAGGCTGCTCCAGATCACTCAGCCACAAACGGAAGTCCTGCGTGTCAATTATCAATGAAAAATGCTCTTCACATTATGTTCGTTAATATTACTAATCTTGTGAATGTTAACAGATTTTTAAACCCACCCACGATCAAGGCAAGGCAAGCCTCGTCTGAAAATGTGGGACTCTTAATAAACCTGATTGAATATTCGCATTGCATCATGGGTATGGATGACAAACAACTAATGCAGTCATGGCTGTTTATTGCACGAACCTACGACTCGAGCATGTCGAGGCAGCGGAACCATTCAACTTTAGGTGTTTTCCATGTCAAACATGACGAAATTTTGTCAGTTTGTATTATTAAATACAATATGAAATGTCCACTTATCTCAGAAAAGCGTCTGTAGTAGTTATCTTTGAGAAAAGACTTGTTGAATTTGAGCAAGAGTTTGAAAGTGGGCGACAATACGAACCATCGCGGCAGTAAATGGGATTTCCCTTACGTCATAGCAAAAAATAAACGGGGAACCATAGACATAAAGAACCTAGGTTCTTTATGTCTATGGTCATATGTAGCTTGAGTATAACTCCAGCTGACATGCTCATCAATTTACATGTAACGCTGGGGGCAGAACTACGTTGTAAAAGTGAGATCGTCAGAGACCCTAAAAAACGGCATCCACAAAGGACCATTTTGCAGAGGCCGTTTAGTTACGATCTCACTTTTACAACGTAGTTCTGTCTCCAGCGTTACATGTGAATGCCTGATGAGCATGTCAGCTGGAGTTACTCAAGCTATTATGGTCATTATGTTGCGTTCCAAGTGTGTCGTGTTTATCGTGTTTATCGTGTTCACCGTGAATTACACCAAGTTCTGGTGGAGAAGTGAATCGGGCTCACACAATACTTGTGATTACGTTGAAAACTGTTATACAAATATAAATGATTCACGAAAGACAATTACTATATTTTGACGGATTTGTATTTGTTTCTAAATTTGCACATAATGTTTAGTTCCCATGATTCAGTTATTGTCAGTTCGAATTCAATAAACAGGCTCACGCAACCTCGTCCCCAGTGCTTACTTTATTTCCAACCGTGTTTCCAATAGTAAACCCTGGATAGGAAACTTTCTTCCTGTATCCTGATTGGATACCGCAATTGGCTAGTAATGGATTTTTATCGTGTACTTGGTGCTATATTATTCACAACGTGCAGTACGTGGTTTCGCGGTCATTCGTCCACGCCTTCTCGAAAATACTAATTTCCTTTCCAATTTGCTCATATTAATATGAAATATGATACTGCATGTTGACTCGATAAGATCGTAACAGTTTGATTTCAAAAATCGTGTTTTCGTAACTCACGCCAAACTCGCGCTGCTACGAATCGACTCTGTTTTTACCCCAGACACCGCATACAAAAACAAACGCTAATGTGTAACGCATAGCCAGGCACCAGACTGTTCCTCATTTGCATACGTGTGCAAAAATCTTGCACATGCAAATGATCCAATACCAGGGTGGGAGAGCAGGTAGTGGTGGGCGCGTACTGCTCGACACCCTGGGGACGAGGTTGCAGGCTCACGGCAATTGGCTCCTAATTCTTATAAATCAAGTTCGATTTCTAATCAAGTTCAGTCAATTTGCAATGTTCATGTGAAGCTAGCTGCGGATACATCTTGCCAGTTTCTTTCCACATCTATCCCATCATGTGTCCAGCACGATTGTTGATCCCTGTTGATGTGGTGAACAGCGTTGACCCGTACCCCTCGACTTCATATGGAGGTCAATGAACTTTGTATACCTTATTTGTCGCTATTTATCATATTCATTCGTCAAAACGCCATTGTTACGTGCCAAAGTCTCAATAGTGCCAAAGAAAGGTTAGGTCAGGTTAGTTGAGGAATGTGGAGTTGCTCTGTACTGATGAATTGATGTAACTAGTTACTTTCCATCTTATACCTTCCGTTTCTGCGTTGTAGTTATTATTGTTGTTTACCAGGACACTTTCAAATTCGTAAAAATTCGAATCTCATCACATCCTAAATTGTACATTTGTAGCACGGCCTATTGCCATTCCGCCAAGGAGGTTGTGTTTCCATCGGATTTGGTTTTTTTTGTAAGTTGGTTGATTGGTTTGTCTGTTAACAAGATTACTCATAAGTTTGAACGGATTTGCATGAAAAAAGTTTAGGGGTAGTGATTGCTTCAAGTTATCGATTAGAGTTTGGAAGTGATCCGGATCTGGTTCTGGATGGAGGATTTTTTTAAAGGATTCTTCATCCGTCGTAACGAAAACGTTCACCTGATCGCTCTGTGTGAGCAGATTCATGAGTGTGGCACTTACCCGGTGACCCTGCCTCATCACCCACCTAATCTAACCACACAGGTCAATGGACTAGACCATTTTAAACAATGATGGAGTGGAAAGGTAGACCAACACAGGCAATGTGCACTAAAATATACAAGTCCAGTGGATATGCAGGTATTTCTTTTGGTGGACTAACATGGGCGTCAATCCTGGGGGGGGGGGGGGGGGGACAGGGGGACATGTCCCCCCCACTTTTGAAGGGTGGGGGACACAATATCAAATGTTCCCCTCCCCCCATATTTTTGAACTCGTGCCTCATTTACAGGGCCCTATTATGTAGTACATTGTATCTTTTGCTAAGAAAATATTGGTTAAAGTGGTCAGAAATTGCCTCAGATCGCACCACAGAGCATTTAGAATCCAACATTTTTCGGGGCCCTCAGACCCCGATCCCCACGCCTTTAGCTTAGAATATAATAGCTTATTCAATGACTTCAAACTCAAAAATTATTTTGAAATTTTTATCTTTTGCTTGGAAAATATTGGTTAAATTGGTCAGAAATTGCCTCAGATCGCACCACAGAGCATCTAGAATCAATATTTTTTTCGGGGCCCTTAAGCGGGCCCCGAACCCTACGCCTTTAGCTGAGAATATAATAGCTTATTTAATGACTTCAACCTCGAAAATGATCTTTAAATCATTATCTTTTGCTCAGAAAATATTGGTTAAAGTAGTCAGAAATTGCCTCAGATCACACCACATGAGCATCTAGAACAATAATCCGAATTTTTTCGGGGCCCTTAAGCAGGCCCCGAACCCCACGCTGTAAGGGCTTCGCACTTCGCGCTTGCATTATTTCTAATCAAGGTATGTCCCCCAACCCCAATTTTGAGAAGCGACTGACGCCCCTAGTCGACAATATGGAGGGACATTGTTAAGCCTTGGCGGATGGGTGTACTCTAGTGTGTGCTTTAACTCGGGAGGTAACACACTGAGCATATCGGTGAGGGGCAAAAACCTCAATTTGGAATAACATGATGACGATGACGCAAATAATTCCATCTTAAGAAATCTTCCCATCCCAAACCCCTACCGAAAAAAAAATGATTTTTAAATATTGCTTTTAATTAAAAGTAATTAATAAATAGCCATATAGGGGTCATCTTTTCTAATGCTTTTTTACGACCTTTTTGATCAATCTTCGCTTATTGCTGTTTTCCATATTTGGTATGAATGTTCCCATTATTCCGCACGACGTTTCTAACATATCCTGTACATAAACAAACAAATGGCTCTTATAGTTCACCGTGTTTGGTGCTTGCCTCGTTTCCATGGAAACAAAACATGACCTCGTTTATCAATAACTTTGATTTTGCAAATGATTAACTCAGAAATTCAAAGTGCAGCCCAGCCTCACCCCTATCAAACTCAAACGGATTGTGTATTAACTTATTTCATAAAGGTCGATTTGTAAAAGGCCAACCACATGACTTGACGTACGATATCAGCAATGCTAGGTGAACTTGGGCTTATGGACTTTTATTGGTCCCTTGTTCTGAGGTTGCGAACTATCTTGGACGTAGGCATTATAAGAACAGCACAAACGTCACCCATGACGTATGCGTTGTCCTTATATGGCTACGTCCAAGATAGTTCGCAATCTCAACTTCCACGATGGCGGTCAACTGTTTTAACGCATTGGCATTATTCGCCAATCCCGTTAAAAGCGAGCGGTGATGTGTTTTCGTAGCCGGGGTGGTTTTTGCACTGAAACATGGAAAAGTCGCAGCGGCTTCAATTCAAATTAAACATTAATTTGAAATCCGAAGTTATACTGGGCCGTTGAACGATTTTTTTTGAAAAATGTTGACGCATTTTTGTAAGCCCTTTGGCATTTACCAAGGCGTGAGCTCCCTTTTTTAAAGGGACCAGAGGTACACATTCTGCCAGATTTTGCTCAATTTTCATGTTTCAGATTTTGTAAAAAGGTCTGTGTCACATGCAGGAGATCCACATGGGGTTCGCCACCAAAATGGACTTCATATGACGATCAGGTCCGATGTTATGATACAAATTAGGTCCGAAATGGCGGCCATTTTGAAATATCCAAGATGGCTGCCATCCGTTTGGAATACCCCATCCACATTGATTTACTTGGGTTCCTTGGTATCAAAAACATAGGGTTTGCCACCAAAATGAACTTAATGTGACAATCAGGTCCGAAGTTATGATACGAATTAGGTCCGAAATGGCGGCCATTTTGAAATCCAAGATGGCCGCCACATGGTAGATGAAAAAAATGTTAAACTCTATCCAAATATGACAAAAAAATGTAAAGTACAAACAAAGGAAAACGGAATTGGAACGAAAGAAAATCCTCGATTTTACACCATAAACAAACGTGTGTGTGTCTTTTCCAAGGGGAAGAGGCAAGCGCCCCCTTGACCCCCCCCCTTCCCTCGCGACGCCCATGTGTGTTATCATTTAGCACTCCAGACTCAAGAACCATTGAGGCTCAAGAACATAGGTCTGGCAGCTAAATAAGCGAATGTAAAAATGTTCGCGCCCACATTATGGACAGACCTTATATCACCCTCAATGAACCATCAAATAGTGGCCTATTTTCCCCCTTTAATGCAGCCTCGATGTTCATTCTGTGTGAATGCTCGCAGTTATCCACGTGTGTAACTGTGTGATGGCAATTTCGCACTTGACTTCAGGTAATTACATGCCACTGCGCATACAACACGACCACGTCGGCCGCCATTTTACAAGGAATGCATAATACATGTTAATGCATCATACTAAAAGCACACCAGTACATTATCA
This sequence comes from Patiria miniata, assembly GCF_015706575.1. Lineage (NCBI taxonomy): Eukaryota > Metazoa > Echinodermata > Asteroidea > Valvatida > Asterinidae > Patiria > Patiria miniata. The sequence goes on from NW_024037061.1 coordinate 8,636,300, forward strand.
TCTCTCTCTGTTTTGTGAACGTAAAATGCTATTTTGCATTTTAGAAAAAGAGAAACGCATGTATTTTTGGTTTTTTTTGGGGGGGGGGGCTGCGACAATAACCAATCACTAGTGTCAATGAACTAGAATTTCTGAGACACTTGCATTTTCATAATGATTACAAAAAAATAGAGGTCTCATTTTAATATGAAAGGGAAAGAATTTACCAAGGAAATTTATTGTATATAAAAGTGAGGATATCGGTCAGCATACAAACGATGGAACATTTACACTGCAAGCCATATTTTTTTGTCTTTTACTTGAGGAAAATAAATTACATACAACATGAAAGGCACAATGATATGGACTACACGCAAAACAGAAGATATCTCTTTTTCAATACACACAAGAATACACTGGAATACTTCTTGTTGCTTCACATTACAAATTCACAATCAACACTACTATACGAGCTCTAAATAATTCCAAGACAAACCAAATGTACATTTAGTTTGCCCGGATAATAATTCCAAAAGCACACAGGGCTGTGCATCAGAGCAGGCACGCACAACCAGACGAATAAAATATGTAAATTAGCTACATAATCAATTTTACACTCACCGTCAGTTTGCGCTTCGAGGGGTATCAATCCAAATTTAGATGAGCGCAACCGTTGTATTCTCCCGAGAGAATGTTGGTCTATTAACTCGAGCAGTCTGCTGCTAGAGAAATTAAGAGAATATTGTCTTTTATTTTTATGGCAACAACAAATTTCAGTGTCGAGTGGTTTTGTACATTTTATGTATAGCCTGGCGCTCAACCAACGGCCTAAGGAAAGATGTGTTGTGTACAAATTGGACGCGACGTGCGCCTCAATAATTCGATATTCTTAAGAGGTGGTCGATTCCATTCTCCTGGGAGGGGTGAGGCTTAAAGATGTTAACGCCGCGTGAGGCGATGTTTTTCTCTTTAAACTCAATGTTGAATTTGTATCGTCAAAATAGCCAACAATATCCTTACGCCATTTGTTTGTGTGACCATAGATCAAGGAACAGTGTGCAACTGTATTAGTAGGAAATATAACAATTATAATCATACTTTAATAGTCACGAAATTTAGATTTTTATTGCAATAAGCGCGAGAGAGTACCAAGTAGGCCAATATTCGTGTGAGCTACATTCATTTATAATAATTGTTCTCATTCTTTCATATTTAAGTAATCATAAAAATGGTAATCACAAAACAAAGTTCGTCTGTATGTAATCATTGTCAATGATTGCCAGCGGCAGCAGAACGGTTTTCAAACTGGGGGCATCACCAAAAAGGGGCACTTGCCTCCAAAATACAGGGGGGGGGGGACCCTGGTTCCGAAATAGGGGGCGCTCGTCAAAACCACGCATTTATGTTAGGGTTTTCGGGCTTGGTTTTCATATTCCTGGAACATATCAGAAATCTCTATACCATTTTGGGAAATGGTTACTGAATAAATTATTTGCAATTTTAGGGCCAGTTTTATTTTCATCTCGAGGGGGCACATTTATGCTCGAGGGGACACCTTTACGTCCGAAAGGGAAGAGGACACTTGGATAACTTATCCAATGATCCGGGGGGCAAGTGCCCCGGTTCCGCCACCCCAGATGATTGGTACGGAAAGTTATTCCATCGTGAAGAAAATCATTTCAAGAAATCCTTACTTATTTATTTAGAATAGTCTGTTATTTTAGAAAGTTGCATACTTTACAACATCGATCTAAAAATACTCCCCCAATATTCATTTCTCCTGTTTAACGAAGACATGACCATAAACGCAGTCCCACTCGATGGTAAGTGCGCCCTCAAGAAATGTTCCCATGACTGTCGAGGTGGAAGGAGGCGGTGGGGTAGCGACTTTTCTCCATTTATTTCAAACGAAAAATTCCCCATGCATGCTACACTGGATCTAAATGTTGATAGACCAATGATTTTGGGCGGATCCAATTAGGAAACGGGGGTGGAATGGGGTGGGGAGGGGGTGGGGGGAGGTGAGTGAAGGCGTACCGGACCTTGCCAGGGGGTTCCGTGCATGCCCCCAGAAAATTTTGGAATTTGAGAATATATATAAGAACTTCAGCATTCCATTTATTATTTTGGCTCCATTTCTCTAATATCATAACATAAGTTAGCGGCACGTTTTTTTGTCTAACGATGGGGGCGCTACATTTGCTGGTTCCCCGAAACCCATTTTACCACAGGTCGTCTTTCCAAACCTCGGCTTCGGTCCGTCTACGACCCTAGTTCACTTATTACCATGAAAAAGCCACCAGCAGGACACTGAAGGAAATAGCGACGGGGGCTGAGTTGCAACCATCCCCGGTACAACACTCGGTAAAACATTAAACGAACCCAATTCTATTTTTTAAGTGACGTTACAAAAAAGGCAGCCAATCCGTACACCATCATCTTTTCCTCAAAATTGGTTAAAGTGGTCAGAAATTGTCTCAGATCGCACCGCAGAACATCCAGAATCCAAACAATAATCGGGGCGAACCGCACGCCGATTTTTTTTCTTGGGGACAATTTGTTTTGCCCCCCCCCCAAAAAAGTGCGTTCTGGATCCGCCCTTGAATGGGGTATACTTCGGGAAAATGTCCCCAGCCCACCCTCGAAAATAATTAAGAATATGCCAGAGATAACACAAGGATTTGGGGGGCAAAATATGCTTTGCCCCGTCTAGAAAAAATCCTAGCAACGCCCATGCACAGTACAGCTACCACGTCAGATGTATACAATTTTCCAACGTTTTCTCAGTCAATGTAACACATAATGTGATCTTCGTTGACCAAGACCCGGTTATGATAAGTCTGAAACATAAAAAGCCAAAATATGTCTACCGATATTTTTAACTTATTTAATAATCATCAATGCTCCCGAAACTTCGCAAGATGCCGAAAGTTATTCAAATATTGTACGTTTATAATCATGCATTACAAAGAATTTAGTAAAGGCTCAACAACCAAGCACAAGTAGCCATTTTTTTTAAAATCAAACCTGATGAATTTACTTAGAACGAGAAATACTGAGAAGTACCTGCTTTTCGCAGTGATGACAAAAATTCGTAAGAAGGGGACCACTATTTGTGTAGCGCGCCCTTTGTTGATCAATAAACCAACAAATTAAAGTCAACTTATATGGAAAAAAAACAACACACACTCAGTTACCAGACGATAACTCAAGAGAAATATAATTGTACTTCCTTTAAATAATCAAAATTATCTTTATTAATTACTTGTGATGTGTAACACAATTCTGTTGAAAATTGGGACAAAAAGTCAATAACAAAAATAATATAACCAAAAATAATTGTGTTTTAAGCGCGAAAAACGCAACCCGAATTGAAGTCAACTTTTATGGAATGAGAACAAGGTACTTGGTTCCTCAAGAAATAACTCTCAAGACGATAACTCAAGAAATACCTGTTGTAACAAATTGAAATTTCATCCACTTATCGTCCTTCCTATATACAACACAAGTCTGTTGAATATTGAAAGAAATTGTCAAATAATTAAAATGATATTATAAATAGCCAAAACATTGTAGTATATGCGAAAAATACTATCAGCTTATTAAAACATTTGTGAGAAGAGGTTCTTATTGGTGAACTACCATGTACTGACAAAATTTAGGACAGCGAAAAATCAAAACTTCTTGCAACTTTTGGTGCTGAAACTTGTTGGAACATAGAGTTCTGCCTGAAATGGCATCACACTTTCGCTCATGAATATGGAAATTCGCATCAGCATAAAAACCCCAAAGGCACTAAAACACCCTTGTAAATGGTGTATTTTCAATGATTGCATTGAACAATTACATTGCATGAGCCTTCTAAGGTATAATGCAACATAACAGAATACAATTGGCACATGATCGATCACACTACAATCGTGAGATACAAACATGATGAATAGAGATTAATGGAACCTGAATGCAATCCATACATCTACTCCACTCTTGCAAAAAGAGAATTGTCCATTTTTTAAAAGTATTAATGTGTGATAAGACATATAAATGGAAAAAGCTTAACAACATAATCTACTCATTTGAAATTGTTATACTTTTGAGTAACTTATCTTTCCATTGAAAGAATTTCATAAATAAAGTCAAACATTCGACATTTATGCATTCTGCAAACATCACACTTAATTTCATCCAAATTGTGCCAAAAGTGTCTTTATCCACATTTTGGTAGTTCAGTGAGAACTTCATTCCCCCTTCAACAGTTACTGCTTCACTCGTACAGTATTTAAAAGTGATCTTCACACAAGTCTTAGCACCAAAGTTAGTATACAAAATATAAACAATATATAAAATATGTATGTTTCTTTAAAATAAAAAAACAATATTATTTATATTATTGGATTGTTATTACCGGTGCTCTATAGTTGGTTGTTGGTTTTCAACGTTTTTACACGAACGCCATCATTTGTCAGGCCAACCACTCTTTAAAAATATTATTGTATTTACAAAAATGTACATGTATCATCAGTGGTTGGATTAATCCCAAAACAACTCTAAGCGCACTCACTATGTTCACGTTATACCTAAATACAATTGTTTGGCCAACAAGTTTAATCTTGTGAAGGAAATGCACCAAACCGCCCATACAGCCTCAGTGTTTGATAAGAAATCAACCAGTATCATACATTCCCTAGATTTTCAAATAAGTGATGTTTTCTTGCACACGCGTACAGATTCGAAGCCTTTTTAAATTTTGTTTGCCAATTTAAAATGTTGCCTGATGTACAATCGGCAAAGCGCATACACTCTAAAAAGTCTCGGGTCAGATTGGACCCGAATCCGGGTCAGATTTGGCCTGACACTTTTTCAGGTCAAAATGACGCTTCTCTGAGTCATTTTTCCAGCCATTTAACCCATTGTCGTTTTTGATAAGGACAAGTGTCATTTTTTTACAGGAAAAAAAGTCATATTGACCCAGAAGAGAGTCAGGTCCAATCTGACTCGAATTCGGGGTTATATCTGTCCCGGGACTTTTATAAGAGTGACTTCAACTTTGATGACGTATATAGGGTGAACAGCTAATTGTCCGACACGCAGCGTGACCCTGCTGACGATCTGAATCGAGAATGTGTTAATATGTTTGTGTTTATAACTTGCATCCTGGAATGACACATTTTTGTAATGATCTGTTTTGTTCTTTGGAATTGGCACAATCTCCGATTTCATTCACGGGTGAGATTTTGCCGAAAAAACTATTTTTTTTTTTACTGAGAACATCATGTCAATTTAGTAGTTGTGTTCGGCACACACTGAAAATACACACGCACGGTTTGAGACAGGGGACATGTCCCTATACACACTCTAGACTATTGTAGCATATTATCACTCCCCCCTTAGATATCTCGAATGAATTCCTGAGATCACAATGACCAACACAAAAGCGAGGGGGTCCTAGTCCGTCACGTATCTTGCTTCAAATGGACTATTCTTTAACGTCTTTGTTTCTTTTTTTGAAATTTCCTGTGAAACCACTGGTGCGAATATTGCCCAACCACATTTATTTTTTACTAAGTAGCTGCGGGAAAGGACCACACAGGGTGAGTCAAGAAAGTGACCGAATTTGAAAAAAAAAAGTTTTAAAAATATTAGGCTTGCTCCATTTCAATTAAAAACAACAACGGATGAAGTACATCTCATTGACTTGTAACTGCCAAAATTTCGCGTAATTTGCATACTCTATTCCCAAGGTCTATTTCAATAAAAAGATCACAAAACTCGGTTGTCCATCGCTGATCAATCACCGTTCTACGAACAGATGAATGCCCACTGAGTACAATAAAACATAGCCGCTTTCCCACCTCGTTGATTAGGCGAGAACTTGCAAAGGAAAAACAAAAAACCTAATCAATATTTCAGAAAAGAACTGTAACTGTGTACGCGACCCTGAAGCGACGGATAGCGGGACAATAACCCATCCAAATCAGTATATACCCGGCTGCCGTCAAGGGTCAAGTCCGTCAGACTGGGCATGTCACGTACAGCCGCGGCAATGTGTTCCATGTCTGCATCGTTCAAATGGCAATGGTTCAGGTTCAGCCTATTTAAGTGCTTCATTTTTGGCAATTTCTTGGCCCACAAGTTAGCCGATTCGCGAAATGTCTGGTTTCCAGCAAGGATCATGTCAGTCAGTCTGGGCATGTTACCTGTACCTACAGCTGAGGCAATGTATTCAGCGTCTTTCCATGTCAAATTGCAACTGCTCAGGTCCAGCTTATTTAAGTGCGTCATCTTCGGCAATTTCTTGGCAGAGCCAGCAGATCCGCCCAATGCCCCGTTGCCAGCAAGGATCAAGTCAGTCAGGTTGGGCATGTCACCTACAAACGAGGCAATGTATTCAAAGTCTTGCCATGTCAAATTGCAATTGCTGAGGTCCAGCCTAAGTAAGTGCGTCGTTTTCCGAGTCGGCATTTCTTTGTCCCACAAGTCAGCCGATCCGCTCAATGTCTGGTTTTCATCAAGGATCAAGTCAGTCAGTTTTGGCATTTCGCGTACAGCCGAAGCAATGTGTTCAATATCTGTCCGCTGTAGTTCGCAGCTTTTTATTTGAAGTTTTTCTAGGCTTGCCAAGTGTTTGATATGAGGGGCCCACTCTACAGCTCTACCTCCCAGTGTATTGCAACCAACTATGTCAAGATCGGTCAAGCGTTGGCTGCATATCGAGGACGTGGTTTTCTCAAGATCGCCCTTCACTAAAGAACATTCCTCAAGCCTCAGATCCATGAGGTTTTCCATGTAACCCAGGGCGACAGCTAAATCACTGACCGGATATCGAGACACGCGAAAAACCTGAATAGTCTCAATGCGTGCCAGTTGTTCTGTGCGGCTGTCTGACCTGCAGATGATTTCTAGAAGGTATATGAGACTGCGAAATTCATTATTGTTACCCACAGTGATATTTGATGGGATATGCGAGTCGCTGGTGAGACACCGTGGGGCCCTTGCTGATTGGCTTTCAAAGAAGCAGTTTCGACATATCGCCTGTACTACATCTGATTGGTACCTGGGCTCATCTTTATTGAACGTATAGTCAAGCAAGTTTACGATGTCCGTCATGCATTTCTCATTGTCACCACAACAAAAACGAAAGAGAAACTCATTTGAAACGACGCCCTCAATTGTATGACAAAGTTGCCTTAAATTGTTTTTAAATTTTCCAAATGGTACAACTTTGCACAACGTGCGCTTTACAAGTCCAAGGTTCGACATATGAATACTCTGCAAGTAATTTGCAGCACAGTATTCCTGCATAGTCTTGTGCATGAACTGTATATTGTTGTGGGGTGCAAGGTTTTTGATAACTCTCTGCTGGGTCAGGATGCCTGCTTTTAGTGCTAAGTCCAGTGCCTTCGGTTTAAACTCATCTCTTTGAAATGAGAAAGTTTGGTTGGCACTCATGAGTCCACGCAGCGCAGTTTGACCAATTGCATTCAATGTTTTTGATACGTTTGGTACGCTTGCATCTGATACTCTCTTCTTGTCCTCGTCTTTTCTTGTGAACATGTAATTAACTGCCTTAGTGAAGAGGCGTGAAGTTGTTTCTGGGAGTTGTTGAGTCTCCCTCCACAATAGGCACATAAGAAGTAGCAACATCGGATTTGTCGCAAAATCACGCAGCGTGTTGGACTTTCCGATGGTTTGGATTAGTGCTTTGCCACTATCAAGATCCGTTTTTTCATAGAATTTCCGAACGTATTCCTTAACATCGTCGTCGGTAAACCCCAGAACCTCCACGTGTGTGCAAGGATTTTGGACAAGTGATGTTGACATCAGTGTCTCAAAACGAGAGGGGCGCGTTGATACACAGATGCAACATTCACGGTATTTTTTTCTATTGAGTGCTTTTAGGACAGAACCGAAAGAGGCTGCTTTGAGTGTTTGGGTCTTCATTTCATCAAACCCATCCAAAAGAACCAAGACCTCATTTGAGTTAGCCTGGATGACTGTATCAAGCTCATGTTTTGTTATTCCCGAATCTTCGTCTAGAAGTTGATCTAAAATGGAATCAACAAGATCGGATTCTTGGAACAGAGCACACATCTTTAAAAGAAAGACAAGCTTGAATCTTTTCAGGAATTCGTCTTCCCCCTCAGCCCAGTCGTATGCAATCTTATCAAAAATGGTTGACTTCCCAACACCTCCCATGCCAAAGAAAATGAGGCGTTTTATGAGTTCCCCAGTTCTTGTTGTTAGTAGGAATATTTTTGCATACTCTGTTGAGTCTACAGATTCTCCTTTCTTGCCAGTGACAACTGCTACCCCTTCCAGCGTTTCTAACTGTACTTTAGTGTATATACCAGCTATGTGCATTTGGTCATTATCAACCGCAGGCAGCAACTGCACGTAACTGCCTGTTGTTTTATAAACTCCCTTCAAAATGTCCCTAGTCTTGTTACCAGCTTCTTGGTAGCTAGGAGCCCCCAGCCCTGGGTCTTGGTCCGGGCTCTGACTAAGCTGAGGTCTTGATGCAGGCAATCCTATTCAGATGAAAACAAGAAACATATCAGTCTAAGACGTAGAAAATATGTACAAGAAATTATGACTTGGGATTGCAAGTGCGTTAGTAAGGCAGTTTATAAAATAAATAAATAAATGAAAGTTAATAAATATATGTTTTGGCTTTTGCTGTTAGACACAACCTTGTCAAGTTGGGCCTTATTCAATGACATGCAGTACATTCACTTTCTTTTATAACACGGACAAAATAGATTCAGACCAAAAAATTGGTAACCGCAGGTGTACACACAAGTTAATTGGACATCGTTATCCAAATATTGACTCGGACAACAGCAATACTCTTCTTGTGGTAATCACTACACTCCAAAATAATTAGTCATATATGGTTCCTAATCCTTGAATTCTGACTGATGATAAGTTGAAGTCAATATCCATTTTTAAGTTTATAAAAAAAGCTCACGTTACCAACCATGATTACTCCTGTTTTGCTATTTAATAGCTTATTATAGTCAGTCATGTATAGATGCAATATTCATTTGCAACTTAGCCATTTTCAGAAGAGGAACACATAAGGGCGCTTTCTGTTGTGGCCTTGTGGGTAAATAGAGGAACAAATTACAAGACTTAACCACTATAAACAGCGCCCTCCTATTGAATCCATCATATATCGAACTGGCTTATATAGTTGTGCCAAAGAAAATGGCGACTCTCTACCTAGCGGAACTGTCAATCAGTCTTTTGTTTTCATGGTTATGTAGTATAACCTCCCCCACCGACCAAAAAAAAAATCCTTTACACTGATTGCTTTTATCTCAACAAACAAGATTATATTTACCATGTCCCTCCATTGGGAAGTTGTAATAACTGAAAGTTACTCCACTTGAACCAACAATGGTAGGGCTTGCGTTACCGCTGACTGTGCCCATGTTTCCGATGTTTCCAGTTGGTTCTGGGGAACCTACAAGCAGAAGCAAAAAGTAAAACATCCTTTAAAAAATAACAGCCGATAAAATGATACATGTTCTTGATTCCATCTCCAATTGTCGTCTGTACTTGGAAACACTGTCTTATAAATTTTAAAGGATACTTTTTTTCATCTGACTGTTCATAGAAAAAGAAGTACATGAAAAACCATGCTATGACTAAAAACAACTTGAAAGAGGAGAGGGTGGTAAGTGCCCTTCCACTCCCCAGCAAGGTTATAAATTGACTCCAAGCAACTATTCATTCATTCCTCCATGCTCCAAGCAACGAGCTACTACGCACTCACCTGTTGTATCAGAGCAGGCGGGTTCCCGAACCTCCTGTTGCATCGTGGTAGGTACACTGATTGATAGTCTGATGGCAGGATGCTTTAGATCACTCAGCCACAAACGGAGGTCCTGCGTGTCAATTATCAATGAGAAATGCTCTTCACATTCTGTTTGTTAATAGAATTAATCTTGTGAATATTTTAACAGATTTTTAAACACACCCACGACCAAGGCAAGGCAAGCCTCGTCTGAAAATGTATGTGGGACTCTTAAATGAAACCTGATTGAATATTCGCATTGCATCATGGGTATGGATGACAAACAACCAATGCAGTCATGGCAGTTTATTACACGAACACATCAACGGCGCTTTCTTTGGACAGCTGAGAGTCCACCACTCATGCAGCAAATGTTGTCCATCATTTTGAAATCAATGATGCTCTGCCATCCGTGACCGAAGAGATTTCAATAAGATATCACTAAAAAGCAAATGAACTACCCCTAAAGATGGGCCACTTTGACATTTTTGAAGATCCTAACCTTTACATATTAGCCCATCGCTTTTCGATTACCATTTTCTTGATGCATCCTGTTCATATGTATTGCAACCGTTAACTGACTTAAATTGTGTTCCAGAAATTTTTTTTTTGTTCCGTTCTTCTTTTAACTCCAACATATTCTGAATCCACACCGCCCCCCATTAATGGATCTTTTTCTCACTCTTCAACAGTGAATAACTTTATTTACCGTGTGGAACGTCATCCCACATCATGAATGGACTCCACCGTGACTACGCTTCTTGAGAGGTTGATATTAGCAGTGTTTTCAGCATGCAGACTCTAAGGCCTGGATCTTGATTGGATTGAACACCTGAACACTTGAACACTTGACCCGAGTTGACGACCCCAAGGCCTTGACCCAATGGTGCGGACCCACGGAATTGGCCTGAGTCTCGGCCCACGGCCATGCCATGAGTAAGTGGCGACCCACGGAATTGCCCGAGTCGGCGACCCACGGCAATGCCCCGAGGTGCCGGCCCTCGGAATTGGCCCGAGTCATCCATCGGCTCACGGCCTTGCGCCGGGGTGTCGTCCCACGGACTTGCTCGAGTCGTCGGCCCACGGCTTTGCGCCTTGGTGTCGTCCTAAGGGCTGGCCCGAGTCATCGACCATGCCTTGACCCGAGGTGCCGAGCTACGGACTTGACCAGAGCCGTTAACCCGCGGCCTTGTGACCACTACCGTGAATGCTCTTTGGAATTCTTGTGGTGATGGAGCAACTTTGGAGCATTGCATCAGATGGGTTTGGATGACAAACAACCAATGTAGTCATGGCAGATTATTGCACGAACCTACGACTCGAGGCAGCGGAACCATTCAATTTTAGGTGTTAACCATGTCAAACATGACGAAACTTTGTCAGTTTGTAGATTGAATACAATATGAAATGTCCACTTACCTCAGAAAAGCGTCTGTAGTATTTATCTGTGAGAATAGACCTGTTGAATTTGAGCAAGAGTTTGAAAGTGGGCGATAATACGAACCGTCGCGGCAGTAAATGGGATTTCCCTTACGTCATAGCAGAAAATAAACGGGGAACCCCCAAAGCCAATTAGCAAGGGCGCCCTCAGTCTGGGGAAGCCCTCTACGCGATGCGCCCGCTGGAGTTCCGAAGGGGAGAGGAGTATTTGCATAATCAATTTATTTTATAGGATGCCGCATTCGGGTTTCGTTGCGCTTAAACTAGTGTTGGGTTTCGTTTTTCCTTTTCCTGTTACACATTTTCTTTTTTGTTTGGCAAAAAAGTTTTTTCAAAGTTTTTAGTTGTTCGTTTTTATGGCGTTTCTGTTACAGTAAAGCAAATAATTAAATATTGTCGAAATGCGAGTGTGCTGTTTTTATTTACATATTTCAACTGTGTAAACGGAAAACGGTTTATTATTCGTTTTCTACGATATACACATTTAAAAATGGAATACTGTTACTCGATAGTCGATACGTTTTCCTTTTTTCTTAATACAGATTCCGAAACGGCAAAACGGTAAAGGGTTCGATTTTCCTTTTTCTTTTGACAGATTAAAAAACGGTAAACGGTAAAGGGTTCGCTTTTCCTTTTTCTTTATTCGATTTTAAAACGGTATTAATTGATTGGTATGTACACGGATCGTTTATTCCGTCATGCTTTGTCAATTTGAACTTAATTATGGTGGCGCTGTTGGGGAAGTGAATAGTGCACTTACCGTGAAAAGGCTGTTACTATTGTGACGTGTATGTTGATTATTCTGCTCGCGGGAAACTGACAATTAAGTGAGGGATCTCATTGCATTACTAAACCAGGACGGTTAGGGCTTAAACATGAATTATTCAGTAGTTTCGATCGGGCCAGTATGTTTATTCATGAGAACAGAACAATGATATCAAGAGAATCGTTGTTATTTAGTTAACCAGTTACATTAAAGCATTTTAAAGTACGGTTGTCGTCGAGCTTTGCGCTACCACAGTGGGCTAGTGAGATGGATACAAAAATCCCTGGTTCGAATCCGCGTCGTCGCTGCGCATTTTCATCAACTATTTTCTTATCTCAATTTATCGTGGAGATAATTTTAAAGATACATCTCGAAATCGTGACGCCACGCCAAAAATAGAGCTGAGAAAGCAGGCGTAATTTTTGCTTTTCATGCTTGGCAAATTCCCCCCCCCCTCCCCAAAGTCTTTGTATTTTCTAGCATTTTTTCAGTTGACATTTCTTTCGCGAGCAGGCGGGGGTAATTTACCCACCCCACCCGATTGACACCCCTGCAGACACCTACATTGTTAAATGTGTATCAAATTATCAAAATAATAGCAAATAATAAACATTTTTGTGGCTTTTCCGGGGGGGGGGGGGGGAGGGGGCGCAATCGCCCCCTTGGCCCATCCTAGCGACGCATCCATGGATATACCAAGGATTTGGTTAGCATATGTTCAGGGGCAGATCCAGCTATATCAGGAAACGGGGTGGTTGGGGGGGGGGTTGGGTTGAAGGGGTGATATGAAGGGGGGGGGGTTGATTAAAGACGTCCCAGGCCTTGCGGAAAATTTGGAAATTTAAGAATAATTTTGGAACTTTATCACTCTATTTATTATTGTTGGCTCCATAACATAAGTCAGCGGCTGTGTTATAACCCCGCCCTCCTCAAGATCCGCCACTTCCTTTTTTTTCTGAATTATCTTAACGAATTTGATCTGGTTGGTGGATGATCCGAATCCCTTGATGAAATCAAAGAAAAAGTTCGATTGTTTTTTTAGGAAACAATTCGGGCACTGTCTAACGATGGGGGCGCTATAATTCTGCTGGTTCCCGGAAGGGTGCAGGCCAGTAAATAGGCTCGGAGTTGCCAAATCGCGATTTCATGCCCTCGAATTCTCTGGTATTAGAACATTTTGAGGGATATGAACTTAAGGTTTTGTAAAAAAAAAAAGGATGGAAGCCGGCCAGAGTACCGTACAAGCTCGTATTTCTGTGAAGTTAGGCCCTAAAATTGCTTTATTTTGCTATGGAGAGTAGGCATCCTTTTTTTTCAAAATGGCGATGGGCTTCAAGACTGCTTTTAAGAGTGATCATCTTTGGATGGAATATTCTTCCAAAAGTCGTTGGTCAACCCCGAAAAAATCGAACAGAAAATGAACGATGATGAAATGCAATTTAATTTTATGTGTGTCTCAAACACCTGGAGAGTTGTGAATATATTTTTTTTTATAGAAAATTGGAAGTACGCGTAGTTATCATTGAGGTCTATGGAAGTCTATTTTGGTCTGCAATCCGAACCCCATTTCACAGGTCAGTTTCCAAACTCCGGCTTCGATCCGTCTTTGGCTTCAGTTCAATAATTGCCAAAAAGCATGCATATAACCAGAGACAAAACGAAGCCGGGGATTGGAAAACGGCCTTTGTCATCAGTAAAAATTATAGCCTTTCCCCATCCTCCAACAAACTCGCACAGGGCAGTGGGTACGAATTAAAAGGAAAACAAACAAGCAAAACAAAAACAACTGCAAAAAAGGTCAACTTGAAACGAAACTTGAAAATGTCACATTTTACGATCGTCATAAACATATTATTTATTTTCATTGGTAAAGTAAAAGAGGAAATGAGAGGGTGGATTTCAGACGAAGTTCACAATTTTACAACCGCACAGCACTCAGAACTACATTGAATGAGAACAAAGGCTGTTTCCAAACGAACATATTGCGACAGCACCCGTCGAAGACATGTAATTTTATGACTCTCGTTTATTGGCTCAGTTTTTCAACAATCTTTATCAATGTTTACCTCTTCTCAAAAGTTTGCAAAGGGTGGCAGGTGGCAATTGAACTTTGATACAAGTCTTAATAATTATTTTCGTACACACAATGAATAAGTATCAAAATATATATGTATTATCTAAGAGATATGTAAAAACTTCCGTCGTTTTGAATTTTAAAACCTGAATTTTATTGTATTTAATTTTGTATTTTGTATTTTATTATTTATAAGACAATTTTGCAGGCAGAATACATAGCAAATGTTTCAAAGTAGGATCTATGAAGTATATATAAACGTTAGGGAGATGTATTCCCTGTACTATTTCGAGTAATTCCCGAAATCTAACAGTTATTACACTTTTGAATGAGGCATCGATCGAAAAAAAAATGCGGCCCGATAATAATTCGGGTATGTTCCCCACTACCGATGTTTCCCACTTCCGATGTTCCCCGAAATCCTTACCATATAACCCTAACCCTAACCCTAGCCCTAACCCTAACCCCAGCCCTAGCCCTAACCCTAATCCTAAGGATATCGGAGAACATCGGTACTGGGGAACAAAGGTATTGGGGAACATCGGCTAGACCCCAATAATTCGGCTCTCACAGGGAGGGTTCATTATTTTGTACGCAAAAAGAAAGCCCTTCAAGAGTGTTGCAGACGCCCAAAATGGAGGCTTTTTTTCCGCTAAAACAAACCATACAAATATTGAAAAGTTGTTAGGAGAAGAACAAACAATCCATTTTTCTTTAATAAGAGCACGGGTCACGCGTCTTAATTGACTGAGATCGTATTGGTCCGGGCTGCGTTGAGAAATAGTTGGAAATCACCTATACATGGATTTCTTGATTTCTTTTAAATGACCGCAAGCCACACGGAATAATTTCACAAGGTGGTTAGTATCCAAGTAAGCTTTTTGAAAAACATAATTCGGTTGGTTACTGTGGGGATAAATGCAAATGATCCTATATGCCTTTAAATTGACAGATTTGCGACTTTGGGAGAAAAATATACGATCGTGTAGAAGGAAGTGTTGCAGAATTTTATGGATTATTTTCTGAAAGCCCAGGTAGCCAGTGCCATGAACGCGGTCAGCAGGACACTGAAGGAGATAGCGACCGGGGCTGAGTTGCAACCGTCCCCGGTACAACAGTACTCGGTAGAACACACGTTATTTACACAATTATGATAGTAGCTGGTTGTCGAGTCGTCCCTACACTTGTCTTCGTTGCGGCAAGATCGTGTCACTGAATTGTCGTTATCAAAGGTTTTCTGTAAATTAAAAAAAAAGTGCAGTAAATATATTTCACAACAGAAAGAAGCGAAAGAAGGAAGAGAAAATAGTTTTCTTTTAGCACAAGCAACACATATTATGTTCTTTATGCTAGCAACATTTTAAAACGATATAAAACAAGTATAACAATCGCATTTTATTGAGGATGTACATTAAGCTGTTTTCACGTACCAGTAACTAGTCTGTGATAGGCAATTGTTTTCAGGTTCTGCTTTGTTAGGTCTAGTAGGGAAAATTCACCATAAGCCTTGGATTTTACGATGATGCCTCCGGGCAAGCTGTTTCTAATATTGTGTGGAAGTCAATGTTTTTGAGTGAAACACATCTATACTTCAGCGTTCCCGACAAACCTTGGGTGTCTTGTTGTCTCACTGTATAGCGATTTGGGTGCACTTACCAAGCAGGTTTGGCCGCTGGTGCACGGCTTCAGCCAGTCCTTGTGGTTGGATGCGTCGAACGGATCGTCACCACAGCCGCTGTTTGATGGCGTGCACTGGTAACAATCGACGGCTTCACTCAGTGCCAACTGGGCCAAGAAACCTGTCACGAAATGAGAAAGAAATATGTGTGATATCAATTTGGTATAGGGTGAAAGAAAATCGAAAGGTTATTTTCTTTGGTGGTGTTGGAACATCACCTTCAGTAGGAGGCCAAGGGCGGATCCAGAACCAATTTTTCGGGGGGGGGGGGGGGTCGTCATCTTTCACAAAAAGGTAAGGGGATTATGTAGTATCGTGCGCTTTTTCCACATTGAAATAATAACACTAAAAGGGATGTGTAGCTGATGGCTTGCAAGGGAGATACGAAACGTTTTAATTTATTTCAGAAAATTTCAGACAAAAAGGTGTCTTCACTCCTTTGATAAAAACGAAAACATCTTTTTTGGGGGGAGGGGGCGGGGGCATGGCCCTGTCCCCGCGGATCCGCCAATGTAGGAAGCCGATAATGGATTGCCCACCGAAAGTGTATTACGAAAAATGTTTCGGGGAATTTTATTATTTAAGTCTTCCAGCCACTCAAGAAAAAAGCTGCAAAAGAAGAAAGTAGACAGGAAAGACAAATCGGAAGATTGTGGATGGATAGCAGAGTGCGCCTCTGAGATTCCTCTTGTCTCACAGTATATGGTCTTATCCCATGTAGCTGCTTTTCACAGGCATTTTTAAACACTCAGACAATATTTTCTCTTCAAAAACTGGTAGCCATGCAGTAAAAGTGCCATGTGATCTGCGGCGTTTTCAGGTTTTAGGTTCGGAAGGGAGTGGTACTTTTTCAAAATAAAAATAGTCGAAAAGGTCAGAGTTTGGTTCCTGTGATCCATAATTATTTCTGCATGTGAGAATTTGAGACTTTTGGTCGTCCACTTTTGAGTCGCTAGAGAAAGAGAGTCCTTAAAGTAAAATCTAAAATTTCTGCTAGCAGAAAATTGAGATTTTTCAATACGGGTAGCACGGCTTCAAAAACTCTGAAATTCTGCTATATTATAGCAGAAAATGGGAAAACTGGGTTGTTCTTGAAACGTATATTGACAAGGCCAAAAACCACTGCCACGTTGGGTGTAAGCCTACAAGGTTTTTAACGGTTTTTTTACTGTAAATGTAAGCCATTATGTGGATCTCATGCATGTAACACGGACCTTTTTTACAAATTCTGAAACATGAAAAGTGAGCAAAATCTGGCAGAATGTGTACCTCTGGTCCCTTAAAAAAATAATTAATCACCAGTGCTCAAACCTGGCACCTAACAACTAGCAAAAGAGATTTGACACAACGTGCATCAGAAAGATCTTGGGCATCAGGTGGAATGACATCATCGCCAACGAAGAAGTCCGAGAGCGGTCAAAACAACCTCCAGTGCCGGTATGCCCAGAGTGCAAGTGATAATTTATGTAAATGAACTGATTGGGTCACGTTGCACGGCCTCCCGGCCCAAAGGCTCGCCAACCAAGTGTTGTGGTGGACCCCAGTGGGATGGGAAGAAGGATGAAAGGCCGGCCCGGATGAGCTGGCACCAGAAATGAGCTACAGGAGCTGGAATGACGTGAAGATGCTGACAGCTGACAGGTCCTACTGGAGAGCGTTTTTTTTCTGATGCGTCGAACGACGTGGGAGCTACTAAACTAAACTAAATGCTCAAAACTTCGCAAGATGCCAAAAGTTTATAGCCTATCGTGCGTTACCATGCTGTCACGCGCAATGTGGGAATCTGGGTAAATTCCGAATTTGCCCAGGGCAAAGTTGGAATACCAACACTGAGCGGCAAAGTACATAAAATTAACAGAATTCCCATTTTGCCCAGGTTCAGTAGTAGCGCAATGTAGGATTCGCAATTTCAACTCCCCTTAACTACAGAAATTACATCAAAATTGACGGAAATTCACACTTTTTCAAGGCTCAGTAGCGGCGCAATGGAGGAATATTAATTAACTGTGGGTAATTTTAACACCACTTTTGTAAGGCAACTTAAATAAAAATTTCACGAAATTCACAATTTGCCCATGCAGGTTCGATAGTAGCGTAATGTGGGAATATTACCCATTGGTCATTTCAAAACCCCTTACCTATTGAAAAGTAGGCCTACAGCAAATTTACAAATTCCAACTTTGCCTAGGTTATAGTGGCTGAATTCCAACTTTGCGCGGATTTCCACTTTCTCCGCGACAATATTGCAAACAATAAAACATGACATAATTAATTGACAAACTTACCGCCCAGGAAAGCAGTCAGAAACAGAACAGACTTCATCGCGATGCGTGATACTCTTTCTCTGAAAACTCCGGCGCAACTACAAAATAAAAGGCCAAGTCGTCGGACTCGTACGAGAAGTTGACTCAAGAAAACTTATCAGGACTTAAAATAATTATGACTCCTGGTTTAATTTTAAAAAATCCCTTGGTTTAAATTAAGTTACAACTAGAAATAAGTGGTTTTTGGCATTTTGTAAGAATGGAAAGAGAAAGACTATTGGTATTTGAAATTTTGAACACCATTTTCAACTACAACATGAACTTAGAATGAACGACAAAACCCTAAAGGCATTGTATTTGATGTGCAAATGCATAAACAAATCTTAACTTCCACAAAATAGTTGATTGACGAATGATGGAAATACACGAAGTCTTCGTACCAGTAAATGAACAGATTCAGCTTTTCTCTTGTGGTCTTCAAAAAACGGCGAGGATTCGTCGAAGAGTTCTCCTGGCGCGTCTACTTCAGTTTGCACTGGGGACCAACGCCGTACTACACGGGTTATATACTCGCTCATCCCCGGTCCCCATCCCCGGCCCACACGTGACTATTGACGCAAATCAGACGCACGACAAAGTGAGAAATTGATTGGCTGAAATCCATGCAAAGTAGTCACGCCTCTCGAAATCAGGCGCTTCGGCAGACCTCATGCATATTCACGAATAGTTGTGTGCTCTCATTGGTCAAATCGTCAAGAGTCTCACTTACCTTGGGAACAGTGTTTTATCATTATTAACATCAACGATAAACGTAGGACAGAGTTTGCACGGTCTATCAAGTGCAATGCTATAAATTTAGGAAGTTTTATTGTCCGTCTCGATATCTCTTTGAATGACGTTAATAAAACTTACAATGAGCTCATGTCTGGGTAAATATCAGGGGGTTAAGACGTTGCGTCAAAACTAAAACAATTAGGCCAAAAATAGGCAGTCGGGGAGTCAGCCTATTCTTGCTTTGTGTTGTGCAATATTTTATGTAAGGGGGGAAGGAACTTTTTGTCCTAAACCTGAAATGTGAAATTTTAACAAACGCGTAGAGAGCACTCTTATTTTGATACTTGAATAAAAGGAAGAGAAAAATGAAACGCCAACGTATTGGAGTCATGAAGGAAGGCCGATTCTTATGATCATAAACCTTAATAACCACCTGCTATGATCATTCGCTTTTCATGCATTTTGTTCGTTTCCAATAATAATACCACACAAAATCCAAAAAAATGTTCAAAACCAAACCTTTTGAAGTTTCAGCTTAGTGGATATTACACTTCACTAAAACATGCCTTCGTTCATAGCACTTTTTATGTAAAAATGAAATTGACTGATGGTTGGAAATCACTATTTCTTGATTCCTTCTAAATGACAGCAAGCCAGACGGAATAATTTCACGGGGTGTTCAGTACCAGTACCATCTTTAATCCAGTAAGTTTTTTGATGATAATTCGGTAGGTTACTTTTGGGATAAATGCAAAATGATCCTATATGCCTTTAAGCTGTCCCCTGCATAGCTCACCCATGCTGATCCTCCAACACAACAAGCGCGTCCCTGAACTTCACTCTATATAATTATCCTCTAGTCTGGTTCCCAGACCTGACAATTATTCCCGACGCTCACGTCTTAAATTGTAGGTCAGGTAGCCTCCGTGGCTCAAATAAACATGACGACATTAATGGCCCTTTTTCAAAGCGCGGCTTCGTTTCCGATTTCGCTTTATCACTTGTAGCTTTTAATGTTCTGATCAAATCTTTAAATAAATCACTTGCTTCGTAATATCATACAGTTATGATAATACAGTTTGATGTTTTTTGTAATAACATTTAGTAATGTTGATCTGGAATCTTCAAAATTACGGAACCAAATAGCACTGTTAGCAGGCGGAGCCGAATGAAGACCGAGTTTTGGAAAATCTCGGTAACGGTCGTCAAATTCAAAATTGTACATGACGCAGCAAAAAGTTCCCCCGCACGATTCGAGTATATTTGATGCACAAAATCGTCGTTGAATTTCAAGTTTTCTAAATGAAAACAATGAATATTTATTTATCAACTCATTTAAAATAAAATTAATAAGCAATTAGCAGTTAATTAAACCTATATTATATACTTGGAAATACTCGGGCGCTATCCGATTGTCGACGAAACGACTTCGGCAAACTTCGGAAACTTTCGGAAAAAGGAGGAATTCCTCCCGTTTTAGTCACGTGACGTAAATTGTAATACATTGTATTACCGGAGGCTACCTGACCTAAGATTCATCAGGAATAGTCGGAATCTTTTGGTCTGGGAATCAGACTATATATCCTCCACATGTTATAAAGAAATGCATGCCAGTAAAAAACAGAATGTTTCTAGAATTAAAAAAAAAAGACGGAAAGGGGACTGAAAATGAATTAATAAATGAACTGAGGAGCATAGGAAATCACGGAATTTTAGAAAGAAATACAACAATTTTGTTACAAACAACTTGTCACCTGCATGGGCTTAAAATGTGTAATCCTTCTTCAAACGGAGAAAGCCTCGTGCTGTTTTCCAATTTCACTATAGCCTTGGTCCAAGAAGTCAGTGATCGAGAGCGATAGATGCATTGCTCTGTAGCTCTGTATATATTTTTTTACGTTTCATTTCGCTAACGTCTTGGTCATTTCGTAGCAATGGGGGCGTGGCCATTTTATGTAATTTGGACCGTCTGTATACATTGAACAAAACGGCTGTTCCCATTTGCCGCAGTAGTCGCGCCTTCGCACCCCGTATCACTGAGTCGCGAATGTTTTGAATGGAAAAAGGCAGTGTTTACAAAATATTTGGGGGTAAAATACAACCGTCGGGCGAGTCATCGAACCATTTCTCGATCGCTGATTGGTTCCCTAGGAAAGCTATATGATGCTAGGTCACCGTCGCCGTACGTACATGTATAAAGTCTGTATGTTTACAACAGTTGGCAGAGCCTTTGAACTATTTCTCGATCGCTGATTGGTTCCCTAGAAAAGCGGTATGATGCTGGGTCACCGTCGCCGTACGTACTTGCCGTAAAAAATGCTTGTATTTCTCGACACATTCTCGATTTATCAGTTTTAGAGGGGGGCAGGGACATTTTGCCCCCCCAACTCATTAAATTTACACCACTTTGTCTTCGCGCCTCTTTTTCTTTTCTTTTTCTTCCTTTTTTTGGGTGCTTTTCCGGGGGGGGGGGGGCAAGTTATTTATAAGGAAAATGAGACGAGGTGAAAAACGCTCACTGAGATTCGATCTCGGATCACCTGATTAGAAGTTAGGACTACTTCCAACCAGTCCACAATGAACTGCCAATCGTCAGTGATTTAAACACCATCATTCCTTGTTATATAACTTGTCACGGCTAGACTAGAAAAAGTCAAAAAATTAAGTTTGGGCTTACTGACCTACCCAAATAAGGAAGCAAAATAATTTCTCACAGACACAAGATTTAAATATGAAGGAAATCAAGAAAATAATTTAATATATACAAGACAATAATCAATCAATGAACACGGATTAGACTCCCAAATTATAATTTGGAAAGTGCGCAGGGTGCACTGGTGATGTCAATAAACACAAAATGTCACACTATCACCATCATTCAGGTATACATGAATATAAACAGAGTAACTACATGTAAGTTATGCCCAATCAACACTACTAAAATTTAGGTTGCAACCTCCCTTCTGGAAAACAATGGAGTACTTGCCTGAATTTGGTTTTCAGAAAAGACAAGTACAATTATGAATTCCAAATATATCTCAGGAATTATCCAAACAATTCAGTGATGAACAATAAAACCCACTAGCAGTAGCAAATGTTCATTCGCTTATCTACAGTGCGCAAATCAATATGATTATGAGAAATGAAATGCACAATTATCAGTAGCCTACAAGTTACTTACAATTATCAGGGAATATTAAGGAATTCCTTCTCACACAGTACAATTTGCAAGTTACAATCTTACTAAAAAAATATACACTGAATTAAATTGAAGCTGAATAAATACTTAACGCAACCAGTTCAGTGACACGAGCAGTCATGGAGGTGCGTCAGTATGTCTCTTCCTTGAAGATTACAATGGGTTCTTCCGGATCAGAAGAATCCAAATGACACGGAGAATTTCCTCTCTAGGACCGGTGATGGTAGGAAAGCACGCTGAGGCGATGCCACTTCTACGCGCTGGGGCTCTGCAGTGTCTGGAGACCCCCAGTACCGGCTACAATGTGGGGGGACGTCTAGGTAGCGGACTGCGTTGCAATGGCGCCTTCAGTTGGCAGCAACCAGACAAAAGTAGGTATACGCAATATGGTCTGTACTCGGCCACTCCCCAAAAGTGAAAAGCCGTCTATAAATGAAAATAATTAATTTACACATAGACTAATATTACCCTAAGCTCTAATAAAAAATGCACAATACAATGGTTTGGAATTTCAACTATCCAGAACGAGTCACTACATTTCCAATACATACATACGGATGCAAAATTCACAGATTTTTGTAGACAAAAAATACACATCAGGAATATTTAAGAAAATAAAAACCAAAGTGAAACATATTCAACTTACGGTTCTTCACCCTCTCGGTGGGAATTTAGAAGCACAACACAACCGGAAAAATAACTCGGCAAAATTGCATGTGGGCAAGATTTTGCAGCTATCGTTTCTGCGTCACGTCGGTTCGAGTCTCTACAAGCTTCTGTCCTGTACCAGATTCCCGCGCTTCGCGCTCCAGTACGCATGAAAGAAAACCCCGACATGTTACATAACTACGGCTAAAAGAAATGCAAATCTATGAATTTAAAGGACAGCTGTAAATAGACAAAAGACCGGGCAACAGACGATTACACTAAACTCAAACCAAGTCCTATATCATGTATACTACAAAAGAAAAAGGGAAAAAGAATAACAATTATTAAAATCTGGCAGCAACGCTGACATAACTTACTATCTAAAGCCCCGGACATCATGAATATGCATACTGCGTGAGAGCGCCCTCTTTTGATATTCTCCGATCTCGTTTGTGAAAAAAAAATCCTGGCAAGCTGGTCTAATTGTTGTGCCATTTAGAGGGCGCACTATGCACCATCCACTATCGATCACTAGCGGTTTGGGCTTTCACTAAAGTTATTCACTTTATGAGACATCGAAAAAAAAAATGTTTTATAGCATGGCGTCATTCAATTGAAAAGAACAACGATCTCACGCCTTGGTAAATGCCAAAGGGCTTACAAAAATGCGTCAGCATTTTTCACCCTAAAAATCGTTCAACGGCCTAGTATAACTTCGGATTTCAAATTAATGTTCAATTTGAATTGAAGCCGCTGTGACCTTTCCATGTTTTAGTGCAAAAACCACCCCGGCTATGAAAACACATCACCGCTCGCTTTTAACGAGACTGGCGAATAATGCAAATGCGTTGAAACAGTCGGCCGCCATCGTGGTTTTGAGGCTGTGAATTATCTTGGACGTAGCCATATAAAGACAGCGCATACGTCATGGGTGACGTTTGTGCTGTCCTTATAATGCCTACGTCCAAGATAGTTCGCAACCGCAGAAGCAGGGACCAATAAAAGTCCATGAGGCCAAGTTCACCCAGCATTGTTGATATCATTTGCCGAGTCTGGTTGGACTTTTACAAATCGACCTTTACGAGATAAAGTTAATACAAAATCCGTTTGAGTTTTATATACGAGCAAGGCTGGGCTGAACTTTGAATTTCTGAGCTAATCATTTGCAAAATCAAAGTTATTCTTAAACGAGGTCATGTCTTGTTTCCATGGAAACGAGGCAAGCACCTAACACGGTGAACTATAAGAGCCATGTGTTTGTTTATGTACAGGATATGTTAAAAACGTCGTGGGGAATAATGGGAAAAGTCAAACCAAATATGGAAAACTGCAATAAGCGAAGATTGATAAAAAAAAGGTCGTAAAAAGCATTAGAAAAGATGACCCTATATGGCTATTTATTAATTACTTTTAATTAAAAGCAATATTTAAAAATCAATTTTTTTCGGTAGGGGTTGAGGATGGGAAAATGGAATTATTTGCGTCATCGTCATCATGTTATTCAAAATTTCGGTTTTTGCCCTTCACCGATATGCTCAGTGTGTTACCTCCCGAGGGAAAGTTGGAAAAAAACACTCGGGTGGGACTCGAACCTACGACCTCGGATCCTGCTTTAGTCTCGGTAGGTAACCCACTGAGTATACAGTGTTTATACGTCGGTGAAGGCTAAAAACCTAATTTTTGATGGGGGGGGGGGGATATGTAATACTCATTTGTTGCGTTTATGAATGGAAATACGAAATGTAAGAATGGTTTAATTACAGTTTCGAATTTGATTGTTTGCAAATGATGCACATTACCTTTAATTAAGGGTAGATTGCTCTAAATATTTGCCTGCAACTAAAAGATGTACATCCGGCCAGATATCGCTAAATTTATTTACGTAAACCGTGGTCTTCCGCAAATATTTCGAGCAGCGGAATTTTGAGCCAGACTGCCTCCTGGAATGAGCCCAATTGGGCTACAAAACGCGCTTCGAACGAAATGTGATTACTCGGAAAGAATATTTAAAAGTAAGATATAAACATCCACACAACTCGGTTCCTTTAAAACGGGGCGTTTTGTTTTATTCTTGTGTCATGTGTGCAAGAACGGCTTTTCGGGGTCCACTTTTGCGACCCAAAGTCGGGCTGTTCATACTAGTTGTGATTCCAGCCTATTAGTTGTTGCCTTTTGTGGACGTGTAAGAAACCACATTTGTCCATTGATGTTGATTGTAATTTTTGTGACACACAACGTGTAAAAGTACATTGACTGAAACGACAGGAGAACCGTATGCGTACTCCATTGTGTCCGATGCAAACAACCGTTTTCTTTCGTCCATTCTCGGGAACGATAAAAGACATCACCATGGTTACCTTTCAACCAGATGTTTGAAACAGGATAAATATATGATCCAAAACATGAAAATATCGTGGATTTCAGGACGCAGTGCCCCTTTAAAGATTGGCGCCGCATAAGATGCATATACATTTCAACTTACGGTTACGAAAGTTGCAAACTTCGATGTTATTCATGGGCCACATTACTTATTGTTAATAATTGTTTGACCTTTCCAAGGAGTGCGTTA
This sequence comes from Patiria miniata, assembly GCF_015706575.1. Lineage (NCBI taxonomy): Eukaryota > Metazoa > Echinodermata > Asteroidea > Valvatida > Asterinidae > Patiria > Patiria miniata. The sequence goes on from NW_024037061.1 coordinate 8,661,490, forward strand.
CATTGCATAGTGCACTCCCGTGAAAAGATAACATTATGACGAGCATAAATACCGCAACTCGTCAGGAGACGGATATCGAATTCCTGTGACTGCACGATTCGACATCAATCCAGGTGAGCGGACTATAGAGATTTCATTCCTAAAACTAGAGAGCACACACAGGGTACAAACATCCGCCAAGGCTAAACAATTTCCCTCCATATTGTCAGTCCACCAAAAGAAATACTTGCATATCCACTGGACTTGTATATTTTAGTGCACATTGCCTGTTTTGGTCTGTGTTGTGATAAATAGCGACAAATAAGGTATACAAAGTTCATTGACCTCCATATGAAGTCGAGGGGTACGGGTCAACGCTAATTGCGACTCATCTGCCATCCAACCAACCGACCAATTGTTCACCAAATCAAAAAGGGATCAACAATCGTGCTGGACACATGATGGGATAGATGTGGAAAGAAGCTGCCAAGATGTATCCGCAGCTAGCTTCACATGAACATTGCAAATTGACTGAACTTGATTAGAAATTGAACTTGATTTATAAAATTATAAGAATTAGGAGCCAATTGCCGTGAGCCTGTTTATTGAATTCGAACTGGCAATAACTGAATCATGGGAACTAATCATTATGTGCAAATGAAGTTAGAAACAAACATAAATCCGTCAAAATATAGTAATTGTCTTTCGTGAATCATCTATATTTGTATAACAGTTTTCAACGTGATCACAAGTATTGTGTGAGCCCGAGTCACTTCTCCACTGGAATCTGTCTAGGGGAGGGAGTGTAGCGGGACTGTTTACCAGTCTAACATGATGTTATGTTGGGGGTTGGCAAAATGGCTCTCAAGAGTTGTTTGATATATAGGTGACTAAATCAGTTGTTTATCGTCTGTAATTTCTGTGTCAATCCACCATTTTTTTCACTCTTGTCTGCCCATCTAAACAAATCTTTGGCGGGAACCATAACGTGCGTGTTGGTGGTGAGTATTTGAAACCCACTCGTGAACTTGGCGTAATTCACGGTGAACACGATAAACACGACACAATTGGAACGCAACATAATGACCATAATAGCTTGAGTATCTCCAGCTGACATGCACATCAGGCATTCTCACGTAATGCTGGAGACAGAAACACGTTGTAAAAGTGAGATCGTAACTAAACGGCCTCTACAAAATGGTCCTTTGTGGATGCCGTTTTTTTAGGGTCTCTGAAGATCTCACTTTATAACATAGTTCTGCCTCCAGCGTTACATGTGAATTCCTGATGAGCATGTCAGCTGGAGTTATACTCAAGCTACATATGACCCATGCAGTGTAGTTCAACAGCGCCCCCTGATGTTGTGTGTTGAAGTTCTAGCATAATATTTGATGCAGATGTGTTACTGATAAGTTCAATTCGTGTCCATAATTCCAACTTAATCATCACATTACATCAACTTATATAGTTAAACTTAGTGATCATGTTAATTGATACAGGAGTCATAATTATTTTGAGTACTAAAATGTTCCTAAAGACAACTTATTGTTTCGAGTGAACGATTTGTAGGCTTTATTGTTTTTTTATAACTTGATTTTCTAAGATTTTTTTTGGCATGTAGTTGAGCCTGAGTTTCCAGGGATCACGCCTATAACTATGAAGTCTTTTCTCTATTTGACTGCTTTCCTGGGCGGTAAGTTGTGAAAGAATTTTTCCATATTTTATTGTTTGCTATCATGTTTGTCAGCTTGCGGCTAGCTTGCTATAGCTCGCTAGCTTGCTATATAGCTTGATATAGCTTGCTATAGCTCGATATAGCTTTCTGTAGCTTGCTAACTTGCTGTAGCTTGCTATAGGTTGCTAGCTTGCTAGCTTGCTATAGGTTGCTAGCTTGCTATAGCTTGTTAGCTTGCTATAGCTTGCTAACTTATTATAGCTTGCTAGCTTGCTAGGTTATATCTTGCTAGCTTGATATAGCTTGCTAGGTTGCCTAGCTTGCTAGCTTGCTATAGCTTGCTAGAATGCCTAGCTTGCTAGCTTGTTATTGCTGACTAGCTTGCTCTAGCATGCTAGCTTAAACTAGCTTGCTATAGTTAGCTAGCTTGTTATAGCTTACCAGCTTGCTATAGCTTGCTGTAGCTTGTTTTAGCTTGCTAACTTGCTATAGCTATTGCTAGCCTGCTAGCCTGCTGGCTCGCTAGCTTGCTATGGGCTTGGTTGTTGAGTTGACAATCTTTTTGTAGTGATGCATGATAATGCACAATAGTTTTGGAATCTTGTGACGTTTTGAACATTGGTGATTATTGCACAATATCAATAATTGAAGACATTCTGCCAGATTGTATTCATATTTCGTGTTTTAGATTTCATGGCTTCGGGTCTAAATTTTCTTCGCTGATCACAACATCAAAACAAAGTTTTATCATGCAAAACTGTTCCTGATTATTTAAAAGTGGACATGTATCTATTTAATTTTTTGAAAGGAGGGGATACATATAGCTGGCGTTCGAATTCAATTTGCCAATGACGAAATCAAGAATTTGAAAATGTGTTTAAAGTAAGGTTTTGGGATAGTTGTGCGTTCCAGAAAAACAAGGTGGGAGTCTGTCATGCTGTTTGTACACGACAAGCGGCCGCTCTACCGCAGTGTATTCGCAAAGTGATGTGAACGTAACAAAATTACACTGCAAGTCGCTGCAAATATTTTTTTCGCCGAAGTTTGCTTTTATTTCCTGGGGGACTCGGGTCTTATTGGCTTTTGTTCGAGTCGAGTCCAGTCTTCTGGTGAGGGACTCGAGTCGAGTCGAGTAATTGACTCTAAAGGGGGTCGAGTCGAGTCGAGACACCAACAATTGTGATTCGAGTCGGACTCGAGTCAAGTACTTGACTCGAGTCATTACAATTCTGGGCCATGTACATGTACTGTGAGACAAGAGGAATCTTACAAAGGCACTTCATTAACATCTTCCGTTTCGACTTTCCTGTCTACTTTCTTCTTGTGTAGATTTTTCTTGAGTGGCTTTAAGACTTATAATACATTTAAGTAGAATTCCATGAAACGCTTTTCGTAATACTTTCGGTGGGTCAGTACTTAGACTCCTACTGAAGGTGTTTTCGAACACCACAAAAATAATTTCGATAAAATCAATCCACCCTTCAATTTTTATGTCAAACCTTGATACCAAAACTGGCGTGGCGCACCTTTTTTTCTCGTTTCATGACAGTTTTCTTGACCCATTTGGCACCGAGTGAAGCCGTCAACTGTTACCAGTGCACGCCAGCAAACAGTGGCTGTGGTGACGATCCGTTCGACGCATCCAACCACCAGGACTGGCTGAAGCCGTGCCCAGGCGTCAAAACCTGCTTGGTAAGTGCACCCAAATCTCTAGTCGTTGACGGAAAAACACCCAAGGTTTGTTGGACATGCTAAAGTAGATTTTTTTTTGTACCCCCTTGCGACAATATTTATATCAAATGAAAGATATTTCCAAGCTTAATCGATTACCCGAAAAAAACGAATTTGACCTATCGACCCATTTTTCGCCCTTACGACCTACTTCCAAGCACCCGATTATTCTCTCTTGTGCTTATTGAAAAAAAAAATTATTTTCTCTTCCTCCTTTCGCTTCTGTCTGTTGTAAAATGCTTTTACAGAAAGCTGCACTAAAACAAACTGACAACAGTGGACCATACCTCTTCTTTAATTTTACAGAAAACCTACAATGACGACAATTTGGTGTCATCACGAGCTTGCAACACCCGAGACGAGTGTTTGGGTGAGGAATATCTCCTATGTAACGCTACAAACTACTGCGTCTTCCAGCAGTGCTGTTACGGGGATGGCTGCAACTCAGCCCCGGTCGCCATCCCCTTCAGTGTCCTGCTGACCGCGTTCATGGTACCAGCCATCTGGGTTTTCATCAAATAATCATCAACACTCTGAAAATTAAATGATCTTATAACCTCGGGCAAGTCCACACAACGTCTCTGCTACCTGCTTTATGTGGACCTCTTTGTTCCGAAGTCCACACAGTGAATGTAATGCCGGTACACCCTTAACTTAAGGGTGCATTGTTTTTTTTTAATGAAGCCATCCACACTAAAAATTATATGTTGTTTGTGCTCCAATGTAAACTGATTCATAGTCGATTTGAATAAGTCTTTTATTTGGCACATGAAACCCATAATAGTATTTGGCCAAGTCTGTTTTAAAATTTTATTTCCTAAATGCAGTCCCGAGCAACGGTAAGCTCGGGCAAACGGGTATAGTGGGAGCGTACTGCTCGAACCAAAGGAACGAGGATGGGTCACGCTATACCACGTTGGTATAGGTTGCTATATATTAACAAGATGAATAAAAAATTATTAACACACACCTCTTGCCAGTGAACGGCTGCAATAGGAGACTTACATAAAAAACAGCCTAGAAAGAAATCTACATGCATCATGAAATATCAAGCAATCCATTCTTAAAAAAACGCGTTATGAAAAAGGAGTAGCTTTTAAATCATGGTAAAACAAATTTGGCTCCATTTGGGGACACCCTGCTCGAAAGTTTCTCAACGATACAGGTCCCATGGGATTTATTATTTAAGATAACACTGCCAGTCATGATCTTTTGTATCAAACCCAATCAACGTTTATTTTAACTGATTTTTGTTTCACTGCAAGAACCATGTTTAATGTATTTGGAATAATATATGCAAACTCGGATGTTATTATGAAAACTCAGATTTATATTCTTGTAGTGTGAACAAAAATGTTAAGACTGACTTTCAAGGTTCAATGTCTGCGCGCCAGCCAATTGGAGTTGACTTTGGAAATTGTGACGTCATTTCGACCAGAAATGTGGATTAAGCTGTTGATTGGTCAATTTGGCTGACATGTTTGTGTAATACAGCAACGGGCTTCCGACAACCCGCTAGAAGGCGCCCACTAAATAGTCAGAATCTCGAGGTCAAGACGCAGTCTTGTATATTATGGCTATTAATAAGTATATTAATCACGTTTAATTGGAATCAATAATTTAAATTCACCAAGATCAAACATTTGATTTTTTGCGGGGTTGTAATACTCCTTTGTGGCGTTTGAACATGGAGATAAAGATATAATTATTTTAAGGTATGGGATTTCACAATGGTTTAATCACAGTTTCGTATTTGAATGTTTGCAAATGGTGTATACATTACCTTTAATTCGCGGTAGATTGCTGTAAATATTTCCCTTCAATTTACATTTTGCAAATTCGGTCTGATATCGCTAGATTACTCACCTGAGCCATGGTCTTACGTACGTATTTCAAGCAGAAGTTCTGAGCCAAACTCTCTACAAAGACTAGCGCAGAAAAACACATTAATTCCAACTTTTTCACGTCCGAATGTTGTCAACTTCGATGCTCATGGGCCACCTTTCTATCTTGTTAATAATTATATAATCATTAACAGGAGTTTGGCCTTTTCATGAAAGTGCATCACATTATGACAAGCAGAGGAATACATGAATTCGGTATACCGGTAAGAACCCTAACTCCCTAGGGGGTGTGCAAATTTGTATTGAAATTGGAGGATTCTGGACTGTTAGGGATAGCTGTAACACAAATCGACATCAATCGAGGTAGGAGTAGAGAGATTTCATTCTTAACAAATCATGTCGGGTTTCATTTATATCAAAAGTCAAATTGTCCAGTAATTTAGGTCAAACAGAACTAGCCAAACCACCATTTTACAATAATTATGTTGTTTTAAGAGGATTCATTTTACAGAGAATATTTCTGCTGGACACAGACGGCCAACCTGATGTCATCTTTGTACCTATCTGAGTGACTTCTGCCGAACTGACTGACTGACTCCCCGACTGACTCCCCAACTGACTGATTCCCCGACTCATTCACCGCCCGACCGACTGGTCGGTTGGTCGGCTGCGATTTTTCTTTTCCCAAACTAGCCCACATACATGGTTGTTTAGCGCCCTCTACGATACTTGTATGATACGTACGCAGGTATATATATTTATTCCTCCCGGGCCCCCAGGCCCCCAGGCTTTGTCGAGCAGTGCGATAGCTCAGTTGATAGCTGCGTAATTTTGCACTGCGAGGCTGTGGGCTCGAGTCACAGTTTTGTACCCGAAATTTTTTTTTTTCGTTTCTAATCTGAGGTTTCGGAGGACTGGCCGGCCGGCCGACTGACTGACTGATGTGTATAATGGACAAAATGCATGAAGGACACATCCAGTGAATAGTCATCCTACATGAATTTGATAAATTGTTTTGCACTTTGAGACCAGCTTTATTAGGCTTGCTTATCTTGCTTTGCATGAGACGATGGAAAACAAAATGTGTGCAACTAATAATTGGGGGCAGAACTTGAAATTTTTTTTCTCCAATGATGGTCGGATGGACATCGTTGGAAATCGATACCAAGTTTCCACTTTTCTTGAAAATGACAGCACACGCGAGGTTGAGAATGTACGTGCGCTGATCGTGTTTAGTTCCCTACCCACAATGCTTTGAGATGTCTGCGTTTCCTTCAACAGATTCCATTTAAGCATTTTTGACGACTATAGCTCCTGCAGGTATATAGGGTTGCAGACCAGTAAATCGGTCCGAAATTGCCTACGCCGGCCAAATCACGATATGATGCCCTTAAAATCTTCAGTATTTGAGCATACTGTGGGCCAACTGGAGGGTTTGTAAAAAATATGAGTGGAAGCCGTGCACAGGACTGGGAGCTTGTAGTTCCGTTCAATTTGGATGAAATTAGGGCCCTAAAAGCGCTCTATTTTGCCATGGAGTGTAGGCATCGTTTTCAAAATGGCGATGGGTTTCAGGACTATTTTAAGGGGTGATCATCTTCAGATGGAAATTTCTCCTAAAAGTCATCAGTTGAAATAATGAAATAAGCTTTAATTTGATGTGTGTTTCGAACACCTTGGAGAGTTGTGAGTATTTTTTCCGGAATTTCTGAAGTGGGAGCATTTATCATTGGGGTCGGGGCAGTGGAAGTTTATTTACTGGTCTGGGACCATAGGCGTGGGTGCGAGCGAATTATACAACATGTGTTGGTGTCATAACCCGCTTATTTGTATATTCATTCTTGTGGTATTATATCAACAGCGCTCTCTCTTGATTAATGTTTCGTAACATGGCGCTTCCAGTTCCTACATGTCATTCGTCTCGATTGTTGAATAAATCTCCTGTTGAAGTTAAAAGACGGAATCTCTTGTGAGAGCATCCTTGAAGTTACTAAAGTTGGGGTCTAGTCCAGATGTAGCGGGTAGTCGGGTAGGGCAGTTCACCATGGACGTGCGTGTGGTTTTAATAAAATTGCAATACAAAAAACCTCAGTTGTTGATTTTTGAAACGATTTGGCTCATTCAGAGGGAAACTGGAATGGTTTTTGTCTCACGACGAGGGCGCTACATTTGGCTGGTTTCCCGACCCCATTTCACATACTAAAAAGTCACCCTTGGCATATTGCGATAACAAACAAAAACAAAATAAACAAAATCTCCAAAAATAAAATCAACTGCGAAACAAAAAGCCAAGAAAATGAAACCTACAAAATGTCACACTTTACAATCGTCACCAAAAGAAATCGTCTCGTTTTATTCAGTTGTATTGGTAAAGTTACAGAGAAATGAGAAAGGGTGGATTGCAGTTGCATTAACAAACTTGACAACTAGACGGCAGTCATATGATATTCAATTTTACTGAATGAGATAACAAAGTCTGTAGCCAAACGAAAAATATTCCAGTATCACTTTTTTTCAACAATATTGATCAAACTTCTCGCCAAAAGTTTGGCATCAAGAACGGATGGAAGGTAGTCTATGGAAGTTTATGATATGCAAGGAGATTCGGCGATTAAATATGCAAAACAAGACAACGTCTTGACTTCGTGATTCTGACCATTCAGCTGGCGCCTTCAATCGGATCTTTGGTAGCCCGTTGTTGTACATGTATTTAAAAAATGCAGCCAAATTGACCAATCATTAGCTTAGTAAATACTTCTGATAGGAAATGACGTCACAAGTCGACTCTGATTGGCTGGCGCGCGGGCTCCGTGGCAACAGCGGGTGAAACTCAGACTATGTGGAAAGGCAGCTATTGAACTTTGTGGTCAAGTCTTAATATTTTCAAAAATATAAACCTAATTTGTCACCTAATAAAAACAAAATCTCCAAAAAGTTCTAAATACATTAACAAATAAAAACCGATTATACGAAAAAAAATGCAAAAAAGAGAAACCAAATCAATCAAAATAAACATTGATTGGTTTCGATACAAAATATCATGTCTAACAGTATGATCTTTAACAATAAATCCCATGGTACCTTTATTTTTAGAAACGTTCGAGCAGGGTGTCCCTACAATGGAGCCGAATTTGGTTGATCATGATTTAAAAGCTACTCCGTTTTCAAAATTCGTTAATGGATTTTTTAAAATTGCGTTCACTGACAAGATGTGTGTATTAAGAATACTTGATTCATCCTGTAGCAATGTATTAACAACGGCTAAAATAGGGGCGCTGTGGTTTAGTGGTTACGGTGTTCGACTCGTGTGCCGTGGTACATGGGTTCGAATCCTGACCGTGGGAACATGGTGCTTGTGCTCTTGAGCAAGGCACTTTACCATCATTGCTTCGTCCTTCGGCTGGGACATAAAGCCGTAGTTCCCGTGTATTGTGGTATGCCCGTTAAAGAACCCAGTAACACTTGTCACTAAGAGGAGAGGGTTACCTCGGTGTTTCTGGCAGTTGGCTGCAATGTGCGCCGCAGCACCTAGCAAAAATGGTGCAACATAATGGGTCTCATTATGTTCATATACTTCATTTACCTGTCTTTGGTTGCATTCTCCCGTGCGCTTTTAATCCTTAGGAAAATACTCATTGAAGCCCAAGCAACATAGTGTGGAAGCCTTCAATAAAAACACAATGCTAAATTTAAGTTTCGCCCGTGGACGCCTTGCAAATCCTGACCAATAAGTCAATTCGACAAATTTCGCTAGCGCATTAGCAACTCTCATGAGCAATGCAATTTTGAGATAAACAAAACACGTCACGTTGTCCTTGACCAATAGATAGCAAGCTTACAGCATCACGTGGGTTTGTTGATCCAAAATTGCATTGTTCATTCATTACTCATATAAGATGTCGAATTGGTTTATTGCAAGTACGGCATAGTTTTCAAATCAATCATACAACAACAAAACGTTTTCATTTTTAGACACCCCGCGAATATAGTAAACTACTGTGTTTAAATTTAAAGGTACCGTCCATCATTTGCAGCTATCTAAAAAGTAACTGACGTGATTATTGTTGAAAGCATACTTGGTTTAAAGATAGTGATAGGACTGTAACTCTCTGTGAAGTGAAATTATTCTTTCTGGCAAGCTGTCACTTTGAAGAAATCAATGAAAGAAGGCCTTTCCAACCATTGGAAATTTCCGTTATTAGTTCGCTTTTTTTTCATTCGGCAAGACGCGCGCAAGCGTTGACACGATACACACGCGCGCGCGGTTGCTATAATTCGTCGGTTTAGTGCGCGGGGCGGTATCGTAAGTCCGACGCCTCATCAGTCCGAAATTTCGGAATTATGAGGCGTCGGATTTATGAGGCATTGGACTTTGGGATTCGGCCTCATAGCTCCGACGCCTCCTAAGTCCGACGCCTCAAAATTCAGACACGGGCAAACGATGTTTGGGACTTACGAGGCGTCGGACCTATGAGGCGTCGGACTAATGCACGGACCCCTGTAGTGCGCGACTTCGCGTAGTTGCAATCGGCTCAGTGAGAATACGTCTCGGAGGCTGAATTCAGGCCCAATTCAAAACATGACTCAGCGACGTTTGATTTGTAATTGAGGTCCTCCAATGTTGTTTTTCTCGGAATATACAGCATTCACTTGTACTGAGCTGAACTTCATCAGGTTAGTTGTTCAGCACCCTTCTTTAGATTTTGAGCATGTTTGTTGCTTCAACGAACATAATATACAAATTACAAATGACGGACGCTACCTTTTAACTGAATTGCTATTTGGAAAACAAATACGATTAGAATCAAGCAGTTGCAGAATTTTGCGTATTATTTTCTGAAAGCCCAGGTAGCCAGAACCATGAAAGCGGTCAGCAGGACACTGAAGGAGACAGCGACCGGGGCCGAGTTGCAGCCATCCCCGGTACAGCAATACTCCTCTGTACATATGTTATTGAAACAGTTTTGATCGTAGCTAGTTGTCGTGCCGTCCATACACGTGTCTTGGTTGTTGCAAGTTCGAGTCGTCGTCTTGTCGGAATTGATGGTTTGCTGTAAAATACAAAAAGAGGTCCGGCCTTCTGTTGTCAATTTGTTCTAGGGCAACCTTCTGTAAATACATTTCACAACGAGAGTGGAAAGCAGGAAGAGAAATAATATTTTTTTTTCTCTTTTAGCACAAACAACATATTTATGTCTTTTTCTTGGCAACATTTCAAAGGACTTCAAAACGGTTTAATAATCTCAAATATTTATTTTTGAAGTAGTTGTGAAGTTGATTGTGAAGTAGTGTTCAGCTTCCCGTTACTATTCTGTGATATGTTATCGTCTGCTTCTGTGTTTATTTGATGTATTGGTATTTCGCATTTGTTTGATGTTTTTGTTTGTCGAGTTGGAAACATCCACGTCAACTTTGGATCTTAAGATGATGTAACCGGACAGTATGACTGTGTTTATACTAATATTGTGTGAAAAAAAAGTTTTTTAGTGAAAACACTTTAACATGTCCGACAAACATTGGTTGTTGTTTTTCTCCTCACCGAATAGCGATTTGGGTGCACTTACCAAGCAGGTTTTGCCGCTGGTGCACGCCTTCAGCCAGTCCTGGTGCTCGGACGTGACGAACGGAGATCCACAACCGCTGTCTGTTGGCGCGCAGAAGTAACAACTAATGGCTTCACTCAGTGTCAATTGGGCCAGGAAAACTGTCACGAAAAGAGTGAGAAAAAATTAAGGTTGGTGATGTAAAGGGTTGCAGAATCGAATGATCGATGGATTTCAACGAAATTATCTTTTGCGGTGTTGGAACATAGCCTTGAGTGTAAAATCTCAGTACTGATGACGTCACACTTTGTTTACGCGTGTGCTTTCTTATGGGAGCCTGGTGGGGACGACGGTTTTGTAGCCCCATAGAAAAGCGCACAAGTAAACAAAGCGTGACGTCATCAGTACAGAGTCTTGATCATGCTCAACCTGAACACCGTTTTGAAATCGTTTGTTTTCGTTCTCCATTTTCTTTTCTTGACAATAATTCTCCGTCACTATTGTTCTAAACGGTATACGTGGGAAACTTTTAAACTTGGCATATTTATCAACCCTGATGTCAGGGTGAACATATTACTATGACGTCATAATGAAGCCATTAGATATTAAATGATAGGCGATTATAGTTGAACATATGACTACTTATATTCATTAATAACTCATGAACAAAATGAAGAGCCATCTTTATAATTTGTCCTCTAATAGAACATTTTTTGTGTACGTGTGTTGTGTACGTGAAGTTGGATGACCTTTCCTTCCGGATGGTAGTTAGGTGAATTCCAAATGCAAACGGAATACTCAAATCACAAACAAATTACAATTTCGTGGTTCACGGGATTGCGATAAAACCTTGTGCGAACTTGAATCCTAGTACAAAGATGTGAACAATTTTGTGACTTCTTCATGACGTCGTAAGGTATCAAATTACAAGCGATTTAAGGTAAAAATGAAAACGAAAGAAATTCAAACAACATGAAGTTGTAAACACAGTCTTATTTTGGATTCCCGGGGACAAAACCATTCAACCTTTACTTCCGATGTGAGTGTTATGAGAACTGAACAAAACTTGAAAACAAAAGCATTTTACTACAGAAAAACAAATCGAGGAAGTGTTTAGTGCATGAGGAATGTCAAACACAAAACCGCTTGATGGCGTCATCACCCGAAAGGGTGCCAACTAACGGCAGATCAAAGACAATTTAACGTCTGTTTTAATTTAGAAAACATTCTTCAGCATTTTATTCTCTCTTTTCTTGTCATTCATGGGTGCAGACCCAGTAAATCGGTCCGAAATTGCCTACGCCGGCCAAATCACGATTTGCATGCCCTCAAAATCTTCAGTATTTGAGCATGCTGTGGGCCATGAACTTGAGGGTTTGTAAAAAATATGGGTGGAAGCCGTGCACAGGGCTGTGAGCTTGCAGTTTTGTGTAATTTTGATGTAATTTGGACCCTAAAAGCGCTCTATTTTGCAATGGAGTGTAGGCATCGTTTTTCAAAATGGCGATGGGCTTCAGGACTTTTTTCAGGGGTTATCATCTTCAGATGGAAATTTCTCCTAAAAGTCATCAGTTGACCCCCAAAAATTGAAAAGAAAATGAAAGATGATGAAATAAGCTTTAATTTGATGTGTGTCTCAAACACCTTGGAGATTTGTGAGTATTTTTTCCGAATTTTTGAAGTGGGAGCATTTACCATTGGGGTCTATGGAAGTTTTTTTACTGGTCTGCTACCTCATGGTTCTGGAGGATTTTTTAAAGGGAAGTTAAGTCCGTGAACCATTCCGAAAGAGGGCAGCATATTCCTCCATTGCACACAAAATAAGGAGACCAGGTTGACCTTTTACCACGGATGGTTTGTGAATTTATAAGCGAGACGAGAATTTATATTTTGCAACGGGCAAGCAAAAACCTGGTTACGCGACTGGCGAGTTGAGGATATTTTAGCAGTCTACTTTACAAGGAAAAAAACCCCAGATTCTATGAGAAAAGGGTAAAGCATGAATAGTTTTTTTTTGTAAAAAATACCGGAGTTGGCGTTAAGCATGACTTGTTTCATTCAATGAAAGCCGGTTCCATTCCCAAATAGTTTTGGGATTTGTGTATAATCGCAGGATGAACTTTGCTAGTTGTTAAGGCTTGGCACAGAATTCTTACAAAGGACATCCGTTCCACGTCAATACAGCTTTAAAATGAAAAAGTACTTGAACTTTCAGGGGTAAGGCATAACAATTGCCCTTATTCATGTTATTGCAAAATCGAAAGAAAAAGTGCCCACAACGTCTAGCAAGAATAAACAATTTTGTCATGGACGAGGTTCTCGTTCGACAGTAAAAATTATAGCACCCTGCAAGGCACTGGAATATTAAAATCTTCCCTTTGAGGGACCATCAACATATTAGCCTGGCGCTTCCCCATTCAAAATGTTTAGCCTTTGCAGCAGCCGCCAACTTGGCTTTGCCATCAACTAGTACGTCTGTCGTGTGGCTAGCTCAAACATTGGTCAGGATTGACATGCCCCAGGCTGCATGTGTGGAGAGGTTTGGATACCAAGAGGTAGAGCAAGTAGTTGGTAGATTGGAAAAAAAGTACCGCCTTTTGAAATCACAAATGGAGGTTGGAATTCGTGATTTTTAAATTAAAGTCCAATAGTCAAAATTTACAAAATTACCTCTAGATATTCTTTGGACAACCGCAAATGGCTTTGGAAGGTTTCCAAATCATGACGTCATCAGTCCGAAAGTTATTGTGGGGAAAATTTGATAATGATCAGAAATTTCTTTTTGTTTTCTTTTAAATTCAAATCCATCATTTACTCCGGGTACGAGGACTATGTTCGTAGCACAAATAATGATATCCTGTGCAATGTTGACCTTGGGCTTCAAATGCTGTAACGTCACCAAACCACAATTCATACATAAAAAAATCATTACAATTGACATATTTTCAGAAATTATTTTCATTTCATGATGGACACATGAACTAGCTAAACCAATCAGTTTCCGTATTTTAACCGATGACGTCATCAAACCCGAAATAATGTGTATATGTGTAAATTATCGTGAAATTCATCAAACCAAAAAGGTGCATGTTTTCATATTGTACAAAATGGCTGTACTGGAAAGGCCGAATATTCAAATATGTGAATATTCACAACTCAACTGGGAAATGTCCACTGAAATATAGGGGCCAGCCCAATCACCCTGCGTTTGTAACTCGATAAACGCAAATCTCGAGTTTTACTTATTTAAGTCTTCAAGCCACTCAAGAAACAAAATCTGGAGATCAAGAAAATAGGAAAACTGGGTTTTACACTATTATATAGCCAAGGCCAAAAAACCACTGCCACGTCCGATGTAAACATTCAAAGTTTTTAACCCAGACTTTTCAAATTATAAGAACACAACCTGAAACATGCGCAATGAGCAAATATCTGGCAGAATGTGTACCTTTCTTCCTTTTTTAATGATCACCAATCCCTAATCTTAGCAAGATGCCAATCAATTATTCAAATAGCATGCGTTATATATGTTTTTCAACTCAATAACCAACACCCATGTAAGCTAGCAAGCAAACTGCCATGCATGATATAGCAAACAATAAAACATGAGAAAAATCACAAACTTACCGCCCAGGAAAGCAGTCAAAAGGAAAACAGACTTCATCGTGATGCTTGATACTATTTGCCTGGGAACTCTGGTTCAACTACATGCAAAAAAACAACACCACCGTGCAAATAATCAAGGTAAAAAACCTGAGGCCTTCAAGTCGTTTACTCAAGTTGAAGTTGACTTATGGAAGCATTATCAAGACTAAGAATAATAATGATTCATGTTTCAATTAAAACGATCCCTAAGTTTAACTAGTTGCAACTATCAACTTGGCTTTCAGCACGGAAAGATTGTTGGTGTCTGACATTTTAAATGTCTGTATCCATAACAATGATGAACTTAGAGTGAACAACAAAACTCTAGAACCAATGTAGTTGACGTTCTTGCAAATGGGTAATCAAATCTTGACATACAAAAATATTTTACTGATGAAAGATAGAAAAACACAGTCTTTGTAAAAATATGAGCAAAGTCCGCTTTACCGTGGTCTTCAAAAACGGTGCGGATTCGTCGAAGAGTTCTCCTAGCGCGTCTTCTTCGGTTTGCACTGGGGATCAACGCCGTACTACACGGGTTATATACTCGCCCCATTCCCGGTCCCCATCCCCGGCCCCGGGACAACATTGTGACTGACTACTGACGCAGAAACACGACAAAGCGCGAAATTGGTTGGCTGAATTTCATGCGAAACAGCCACTCTTTGCGAAACTAGAACTTAAATAGACCAAACCAATGCATATTCATGAGTATAGTCTGTTTTGCGCTCTCATTGGTCAAATCGTCAAAATTGTAAAAAATACAGAATCCCTTTCCCTTTGGGACAGTACTACCATTGCCCTTTAGTGCCTGAGAGTACTTGCTGGCTACTAAAATTGATACTACTGGCTGTGTGTCTCACTGTAGGCTCACTAATTGGAAAAATATTCACATTTGCCAATTTGCATATTTAATTTTCAACTTACGAAACGTCCACATATGTGGACGTCAGGCATTTACAGTTGCGTTATACACTATATTCCTCATGAATTAGGACTGATATAAACTGAGCTGTGGACACGTGTCTGGTGTAAAATTCAACTTCAGTTGCAACATTTATTCATCAAAGAGGTTGTGGAATGCTCGAAGACATTTCCGTCATTTTTCGGGTATATGTAGCCTAAGGTGTGATGAAATAAAAACGACTATTGTTTCTGTCATAAAATGAGTACAAAAAGGTACTTTTGAGAGCTGTTTTTCAAGTTCTGTCATGCATGTGTGACCCGAACATGCAATTTGTGTAAACTTCGTTGCGGGCAGCAAACAAAACACAGTAAATCGTGACGTAATAAACAGGACTCCCGATGCAGAGTAGCATAAACGAGTCCTGTTTATTACGTCACAATTTAGTGTGTTTTGTTTGCTGCCCGCAACGACGACTTTTACACAAATTGCACGTTCGGGTCGAAACAGGACCTGAAAAATAGCTCTCAAAAGTAACCTTTGTACTCAATTCATGACAGAAACAATAGTCGTTTTTATTTCATCACAACTTAGGCTACATATACCCAAAAAATGACGGAAATGTCTTCGAGCATTCCACAACCTCTTTAAGATGGTTAGTGATAAGCATTCTGGCAATAATTGCAGACTTGCAAAGAATGAAATGTGGAAATAATGTAAAATTCCGAGCAGGCATACATGTCAATATTCCACTGACAATATGATTCTTCAACATTTATTGAACATTTTGGTTCACTAGTACACAAACATCACATACATGTACATACTGGCAAGAATGACATACAACAATTAGTGATGAACACTAAGGAAAGTACAAAACAAAACAAGAATACAAGTATTTTCGAGATTGTCACTGTTGTTGATATAACATTTATAGAAGTACATGTAGGTGCATCTATACTACAATCACGAAAATAGTTGGAGGGCGCTGGCATTTTCCCGACCGGTCTCCCGTCCCGCCCGCACCCGTTGGCCGCGGGGGATGCGGAACGGGGCCCGGCTATTTCCGCCCTATTTCCCATAATTCCCTTCCCCATTGGGCCGCGCCGGCCATCTTGGGTATGGGCCGGTGTCACATGAAAATACGACTCCTATGAAAATCGGACCCCTATTTCCCTATTATTGGTTGATCCCTCGCACGTCACAGGTCACTCTCCCGAAATGATCCTTAAAATAGCACAGTATCGTACTCACGCGTGCGCAGTACTACCAATGAGTCCAAATTTCATGGAGTCGGATATTCACGCTACACCTGTCGTGCCACGTACGTATACGTATACGTTCGTATAGAGGAGCATGCGCTGCATGCGCATTCAACGGTATTCCATGCAACATGCAAAGCTAAAGGCATGCTTGCCCCACATTTCCTCAGCACTACTAGCTTCGTTTGATGGTCGTTTGATGCATTGATTATGCTGCAATGTTCTCTTTCAATGGTAAGTCCGATTTGTGCTATGACACATTATAGATTATAGTTAGTAGTAATTCTTTCGAACACCTCTGGCAAAGGATTATAAGTATTCTTTCGAACACCACTGCTGGCAATGCCCAATGGCAATGACAATTGTTGTTTGTGAAAAGTGTGACCCAATCGCGTGGGCCTCGGATATGGCGATCGTGTAGTATTTAGTATGTAGTAGTAGGGCCCGGTTCCTGTAAGGGAACAAAATCCACTTTAAAAAAGCCCAACCAAAATAGTTGGAGACACTCAATAAACAGGTATGTCATACTCATCATAGATAGAGGGCAGGGTTTTTATTTTTTTAGGGAAATTACGGGTGGAAATTACGATGACAGCACAGCGAAAACAAGCGACCCGAAAATAAAAATGGCGATTACTGCGCGATGTACTGTGAGCACGCACGGCGCGCAGAATCGTAAGGCACAAACCGCACAGGAACAATTTATTTGTAGCTATTGTTAGCCGATGTATTTTTTTTTTACAAGTTTTCTTCGTTACTCCTTTACACAGGACTCCCGATGACACCCACATCACATGACCAGCTCCAACTATGCTCCAAGCATGCTCCAGTGCATGCTTCAACCAGTTCCCAAAGCAAGAATCTCAACTCAAGACGAAGACGCGACACACCTATTCTTTCCAGTTCAACTGCAAGATTCCTGCTTTTTCTCTTTACCCATTCAAAACATATTTTTCTTCTTGCCATAATTTTATTATTTAGAACTTAGTCATGAAAATGAAATAGTGCAAAAATAATCACTCTTTTCTGCTGTTTTATGTCCGTCCTTTTTTAAAGTTATATCCTTGGCTTAGTTGTACCCAAGAATAATTATGGAATGATTACCTGTCTTGCTTGAAAGTCTTTACAAGCATCAGTCAACTTTCTATTGCATTCCTATACCGGGACCATAAAGCATCAGAACCATGCAAAAATATGCAAATACAACGTTTAAAAAAACACAATATATGAACATGTCATTTATATAGTAATCAAAATACTGATAATAAACCCTGGGTAATCATGAACATTTACACAAACCCAAAATACATTTAAGCCATCAAACCTCAGATCATCTTGACCAAAAGTTGTTTAAAAGATCTGGAATAAAAATAACATTTAGTTTATTATTATTAAATTGAAAACCTAGCTAGACTGAAGACGAAAACATTCTCTCCAGCCAAACCACACTAATTTCCCTTCTTATGGTCCAGGAGTGCCCCATGTACTTTTTAGGAAATGGAAGCTTGTATTTTTTAAAAGGGGGTAATTTTCTTCAGCTCTCTGGGAGGGGCACTACACAAATGTTCCTACATTATTACGATACCAAATTTCCACTTTTCTTGAAAATGACAGCACACACGAGGTTGGGAATGTACGTGCGCCGATCATGTTCAGTTCCCTACCCACAATGCTTCAAGATGTCTGCGTTTCCTATAGCTCCTGCAGGTATATAGGCGTGGATGCGAGCGAATTATACAACATGTGTCGGTGTCATAACCCGCTTATTTGTAAATTCATTCTTGCGGTATTCATATATCAACAGCGCCCTCTCTTGATTCATGTTTCGTAACATGGCGCTTTCCAGTTCCTACATGTCATTCATCTCGGTTGTTGAATAAATCTCCTGTTGAAGTTAGAAGACAGAATCTCTTGTAAGAGCATCCTTGAAGTTACTAAAGTTGGGGTCTAGTCCAGATGTAGCGGGTAGTCGGGTGGGGTAGTTCACCATGGACGTGCGTGTGGTTTTAATAAAATTGTAAAACAAAAAAGCTCAGTTATTGATATTTGAAACGATTTGGCTCATTTAGAGGGAAAATGAAATGGTTTTTGTCTCCCGACGAGGGCGCTACATTTGGCTGGTTTGCCGCCCCCATTTCACATACTAAAAAGTCACCCTTGGCATATTGCGATAACAAACAAAAACAAAATAAAAGAATCTGCAAAACTAAAATCAACTGCGAAACAAAAGGCCAAGAAAATGAAACCTACAACATGTCACATTTTACAATCGTCACCAAAACAATCGTCTCGTTTTATTCAGTTGTATTGGTGAAGTTACAGAGAAATGAGAAAGGGTGAACATCAGTTGCATTAACAAACTTGACAACTAGACGGCAGTCATATGATATTCAGTTGTACTGAATGAGATAACAAAGTCTGTATCCAAGCGAAAAATATTCCAATATCAATTGTCGAGGACAAGTAATTTGATGATTTTTTTTCGACAATATTTGTCAAACTTCTCGCCAAAATTTTGGCATCAAGAACGGATGGAAGGTAGTTTATGGAAGTTATAATATGCGAGCAGATCCGGCGATTAATTATGCAAAACAAGACAGCGTCTTGACCTCGAGATTCCGACCATTCAGCTAGCGCCTTCTATCGGGTCTTCGGTAGCCCGTTGTTGTACAGGTATTAAAAAAAAATGCAGCCAAATCGACCAATCATCAGCTTAGTCAACACTTCTGATAGGAAATGACGTCACAAGTCGACTCTGATTGGCTGGCGCGCGGTCTCTGTGGCAACAGCGGGTGAAACTCCGACTATGTGGGAAGGCAGCTATTGAACTTTGTGGTCAAGTCTTAATATTTTCAAAAATATAAACCTAATTTGTCACCTAATAAAAACAAAATCTCCAAAAAGTTCTAAATACATTAACAAATACCGATTATACGAAAAAAATGCAAAAAAGAGAAACCAAATCAATCAAAATAAACATTGATTGGTTTCGATACAAAATATCATGTCTAACAGTATGATCTTTAACAATAAATCCCATGGTACCTTTATTTTAAGAAACGTTCGAGCAGGGTGTCCCTACAATGGAGCCGAATTTGGTTGATCATGATTTAAAAGCTACTCCGTTTTCAAAATTCGTTAATGGATTTTTAAAAATTGCGTTCACTGACAAGATGTGTGTATTAAGAATACTTGATTCACCCTGTAGCAACCTATTAACAACGGCTAAAATAGGGGCGCTGTGGTCCAGTGGTTACGGTGTTCGACTCGTGTGCCGTGGTACATGGGTTCGAATCCTGACCGTGGGAACATGGTGCTTGTGCTCTTGAGCAAGGCACTTTACCATCATTGCTTCGTCCTTCGGCTGGGACATAAAGCCGTAGTTCCCGTGTATTGTGGTATGCCCGTTAAAGAACCCAGTAACACTTGTCACTAAGAGGAGAGGGTTACCTCGGTGTTTCTGGCAGTTGGCTGCAATGTGCGCCGCAGCACCTAGCGAAAATGGTGCAACATAATGGGTCTCATTATGTTCATATACTTCATTTACCTGTCTTTGGTTGCATTCTCCCCATCGCTTTTAATCCTTAGGAAAATACTCATTGAAGCCCAAGCAACATAGTGTGGAAGCCTTCAATAAAAACACAATGCTAAATTTAAGTGTCGCCCATGGACGCCTTGCAAATCCTGACCAATAAGTCAATTCGACAAATTTCGCTAGCGCATTAGCAAACTCTCATGAGCAATGCAATTTTGAGATAAACAAAACACGTCACGTTGTCCTTGACCAATAGATAGCAAGCTTACAGCATCACGTGGGTTTGTTGATCCAAAATTGCATTGTTCATTCATTACTCATATAAGATGTCGAATTGGTTTATTGCAAGTACGGCATAGTTTTCAAATCAATCATACAACAACAAAACGTTTTCATTTTTAGACACCCCGCGAATATAGTAAACTACTGTTTAAATTTAAAGGTACCGTCCATCATTTGCAGCTATCTAAAAAGTAACTGACGTGATTATTGTTGAAAGCATACTTGGTTTAAAGATAGTGATAGGACTGTAACTCTCTGTGAAGTGAAATGATTCTGTCTGGCAAGCTGTCATTTTGAAGAAATCAATGAAAGAAGGCCTTTCCAACCATTGGAAATTTCCGTTATTAGTTCGTTTTTTTTTCATTCGGCAAGACGCGCGCAAGCGTCGACACGATACACACGCGCGCGCGGTTGCTATAATTCGTCGGTTTAGTGCGCGGGGCCGTATCGTAAGTCCGACGCCTCATAAGTCCGAAATTTCGGAATTATGAGGCGTCGGATTTATGAGGCATTGGACTTTGGGATTCGGCCTCATAGCTCCGACGCCTCCTAAGTCCGACGCCTCAAAATTCCGACAACGGACAAACGATGTTTGGGACTTACGAGGCGTCGGACCTATGAGGCGTCGGACTTATGCACGGACCCCTGTAGTGCGCGACTTCGCGTAGTTGCAATCGGCTCAGTGAGAATGTGTCTCGGAGGCTGAATTCAGGCCCAATTCAAAACATGACTCAGCGACGTTTGATTTGTAATTGAGGTCCTCCAATGTTGTTTTTCTCGGAATATACAGCATTCACTTGTACTGAGCTGAACTTCATCAGGTTAGTTGTTCAGCACCCTTCTTTAGATTTTGAGCATGTTTGTTGCTTCAACGAACATAATGTACAAATTACAAATGACGGACGCTACCTTTTAACTGAATTGCTATTTGGAAAACAAATACGATTAGAATCAAGCAGTTGCAGAATTTTGCGTATTATTTTCTGAAAGCCCAGGTAGCCAGAACCATGAAAGCGGTCAGCAGGACACTGAAGGAGACAGCGACCGGGGCCGAGTTGCAGCCATCCCCGGTACAGCAATACTCCTCTGTACATATGTTATTGAAACAGTTTTGATAGTAGCTAGTTGTCGTGCCGTCCATACACGTGTCTTGGTTGTTGCAAGTTCGAGTCGTCGTCTTGTCGGAATTGATGGTTTGCTGTAAAATACAAAAAGAGGTCCGGCCTTCTGTTGTCAATTTGTTCTAGGGCAACCTTCTGTAAATACATTTCACAACGAGAGTGGAAAGCAAGAAGAGAAATAATATTTTTTTTCTCTTTTAGCACAAACAACATATTTATGTCTTTTTCTTGGCAACATTTCAAAGGACTTCAAAACGGTTTAATAATCTCAATTATTTATTTTTGAAGTAGTTGTGAAGTTGATTGTGAAGTAGTGTTCAGCTTCCCGTTACTATTCTGTGATATGTTATCGTCTGCTTCTGTGTTTATTTGATGTATTGGTATTTCGCATTTGTTTGATGTTTTTGTTTGTCGAGTTGGAAACATCCACGTCAACTTTGGATCTTAAGATGATGTAACCGGACAGTCTGACTGTGTTTATACTAATATTGTGTGAAAAAAAGGTTTTTAGTGAAAACACTTTAACACGTCCGACAAACATTGGTTGTTGTTTTTCTCCTCACCGAATAGCGATTTGGCTCCACTTACCAAGCAGGTTTTGCCGCTGGTGCACGCCTTCAGCCAGTCCTGGTGCTCGGACGTGACGAACGGAGATCTACAACCGCTGTCTGTTGGCGCGCAGGAGTAACAACTAATGGCTTCACTCAGTGTCAATTGGGCCAGGAAAACTGTCACGAAAAGAGTGAGAAAAAATTAATGTTGGTGATGTAAAGGGTTGCAGAATCGAATGATCGATGGATTGCAACGAAATTATCTGTTGCGGTGTTGGAACATAGCCTTGAGTGTAAAATCTCAGTACTGATGACGTCACACTTTGTTTACACGTGTATTTTCTTATGGGAGCCTGGTGGGGACGACGGTTTTGTAGCCACATAGAAAAGCGCACAAGTAAACAAAGCGTGACGTCATCAGTACAGAGTCTTGATCATGCTCAACCTGAACACCGTTTTGAAATCGTTTGTTTTCGTTCTCCATTTTCTTTTCTTGACAATAATTCTCCGTCACTATTGTTCTAAACGGTATACGTGGGAAAACTTTTAAACTTGGAATATCTATCAACCCTGATGTCAGGGTGCACATATTACTATGACGTCATAATGAAGCCATTAGATATTAAATGATAGGCGATTATAGTTGAACATATGACTACTTATATTCATTAATAACTCATGAACAAAATGAAGAGCCATCTTTATAATTTGTCCTCTAATAGAACATTTTTTGTGTACGTGTGTTGTGTACGTGAAGTTGGATGACCTTTCCTTCCGGATGGTAGTTAGGTGAATTCCAAATGCAAACGGAATACTCAAATCACAAACAAATTACAATTTCGTGGTTCACGGGATTGCGATAAAACCTTGTGCGAACTTGAATCCTAGTACAAAGATGTGAACAATTTTGTGACTTCTTCATGACGTCGTAAGGTATCAAATTACAAGCGATTTAAGGTAAAAATGAAAACGAAAGAAATTCAAACAACATGAAGTTGTAAACACAGTCTTATTTTGGATTCCCGGGGACAAAACCATTCAACCTTTACTTCCGATGTGAGTGTTATGAGAACTGAACAAAACTTGAAAACAAAAGATTTTACTACAGAAAAACAAATCGAGGAAGTGTTTAGTGCATGAGGAATGTCAAACACAAAACCGCTTGATGGCGTCATCACCCGAAAGGGTGCCAACTAACGGCAGATCAAAGACAATTTAACGTCTGTTTTAATTTAGAAAACATTCTTCAGCATTTTATTCTCTCTTTTCTTGTCATTCATGGGTGCAGACCCAGTAAATCGGTCCGAAATTGCCTACGCCGGCCAAATCACGATTTGCATGCCCTCAAAATCTTCAGTATTTGAGCATGCTGTGGGCCATGAACTTGAGGGTTTGTAAAAAATATGGGTGGAAGCCGTGCACAGGGCTGTGAGCTTGCAGTTTTGTGTAATTTTGATGTAATTTGGACCATAAAAGCGCTCTATTTTGCAATGGAGTGTAGGCATCGTTTTTCAAAATGGCGATGGGCTTCAGGACTTTTTTCAGGGGTTATCATCTTCAGATGGAAATTTCTCCTAAAAGTCATCAGTTGACCCCCAAAAATTGAAAAGAAAATGAAAGATGATGAAATAAGCTTTAATTTGATGTGTGTCTCAAACACCTTGGAGATTTGTGAGTATTTTTTCCGAATTTTTGAAGTGGGAGCATTTACCATTGGGGTCTATGGAAGTTTTTTTACTGGTCTGCTACCTCATGGTTCTGGAGGATTTTTAAAGGGAAGTTAAGTCCGTGAACCATTCCGAAAGAGGGCAGCATATTCCTCCATTGCACACAAAATAAGGAGACCAGGTTGACCTTTTACCACGGATGGTTTGTGAATTTATAAGCGAGACGAGAATTTATATTTTGCAACGGGCAAGCAAAAACCTGGTTACGCGACTGGCGAGTTGAGGATATTTTAGCAGTCTACTTTACAAGGAAAAAAACCCCAGATTCTATGAGAAAAGGGTAAAGCATGAATAGTTTTTTTTTGTAAAAAATACCGGAGTTGGCGTTAAGCATGACTTGTTTCATTCAATGAAAGCCGGTTCCATTCCCAAATAGTTTTGGGATTTGTGAATAATCGCAGGATGAACTTTGCTAGTTGTTAAGGCTTGGCACAGAATTCTTGCAAAGGACATCCGTTCCACGTCAATACAGCTTTAAAATGAAAAAGTACTTGAACTTTCAGGGGTAAGGCATAACAATTGCCCTTATTCATGTTATTGCAAAATCGAAAGAAAAAGTGCCCACAACGTCTAGCAAGAATAAACAATTTTGTCATGGACGAGGTTCTCGTTCGACAGTAAAAATTATAGCACCCTGCAAGGCACTGGAATATTAAAATCTTCCCTTTGAGGGACCATCAACATATTAGCCTGGCGCTTCCCCATTCAAAATGTTTAGCCTTTGCAGCAGCCGCCAACTTGGCTTTGCCATCAACTAGTACGTCTGTCGTGTGGCTAGCTCAAACATTGGTCAGGATTGACATGCCCCAGGCTGCATGTGTGGAGAGGTTTGGATACCAAGAGGTAGAGCAAGTAGTTGGTAGATTGGAAAAAAAGTACCGCCTTTTGAAATCACAAATGGAGGTTGGAATTCGTGATTTTTAAATTAAAGTCCAATAGTCAAAATTTACAAAATTACCTCTAGATATTCTTTGGACAACCGCAAATGGCTTTGGAAGGTTTCCAAATCATGACGTCATCAGTCCGAAAGTTATTGTGGGGAAAATTTGATAATGATCAGAAATTTCTTTTTGTTTTCTTTTAAATTCAAATCCATCATTTACTCCGGGTACGAGGACTATGTTCGTAGCACAAATAATGATATCCTGTGCAATGTTGACCTTGGGCTTCAAATGCTGTAACGTCACCAAACCACAATTCATACATAAAAAAATCATTACAATTGACATATTTTCAGAAATTATTTTCATTTCATGATGGACACATGAACTAGCTAAACCAATCAGTTTCCGTATTTTAACCGATGACGTCATCAAACCCGAAATAACGTGTATATGTGTAAATTATCGTGAAATTCATCAAACCAAAAAGGTGCATGTTTTCATATTGTACAAAATGGCTGTACTGGAAAGGCCGAATATTCAAATATGTGAATATTCAAATATTCACAACTCAACTGGGAAATGTCCACTGAAATATAGGGGCCAGCCCAATCACCCTGCGTTTGTAACTCGATAAACGCAAATCTCGAGTTTTACTTATTTAAGTCTTCAAGCCACTCAAGAAACAAAATCTGGAGATCAAGAAAATAGGAAAACTGGGTTGTACACTATTATATAGCCAAGGCCAAAAAACCACTGGCACGTCCGATGTAAACATTCAAAGTTTTTAACCCAGACTTTTCAAATTATAAGAACACAACCTGAAACATGCGCAATGAGCAAATATCTGGCAGAATGTGTACCTTTCTTCCTTTTTTAATGATCACCAATCCCTAATCTTAGCAAGATGCCAATCAATTATTCAAATAGCATGCGTTATATATGTTTTTCAACTCAATAACCAACACCCATGTAAGCTAGCAAGCAAACTGCCATGCATGATATAGCAAACAATAAAACATGAGAAAAATCACAAACTTACCGCCCAGGAAAGCAGTCAAAAGGAAAACAGACTTCATCGTGATGCTTGATACTATTTGCCTGGGAACTCTGGTTCAACTACATGCAAAAAAAACAACACCACCGTGCAAATAATCAAGGTAAAAAACCTGAGGCCTTCAAGTCGTTTACTCAAGTTGAAGTTGACTTATGGAAGCATTATCAAGACTAACAATAATAATGATTCATGTTTCAATTAAAACGATCCCTAAGTTTAACTAGTTGCAACTATCAACTTGGCTTTCAGCACGGAAAGATTGTTGGTGTCTGACATTTTAAATGTCTGTATCCATAACAATGATGAACTTAGAGTGAACAACAAAACTCTAGAACCAATGTAGTTGACGTTCTTGCAAATGGGTAATCAAATCTTGACATACAAAAATATTTTACTGATGAAAGATAGAAAAACACAGTCTTTGTAAAAATATGAGCAAAGTCCGCTTTACCGTGGTCTTCAAAAACGGTGCGGATTCGTCGAAGAGTTCTCCTAGCGCGGCTTACTTCGGTTTGCACTGGGGATCAACGCCGTACTACACGGGTTATATACTCGCCCCATTCCCGGTCCCCATCCCCGGCCCCGGGACAACATTGTGACTGACTACTGACGCAGAAACACGACAAAGCGCAAAATTGGTTGGCTGAATTTCATGCGAAACAGCCACTCTTTGCGAAACTAGAACTTAAATAGACCAAACCAATGCATATTCATGAGTATAGTCTGTTTTGCGCTCTCATTGGTCAAATCGTCAAAATTTTAAAAATTACAGAATCCCTTTCCCTTTGGGACAGTACTACCATTGCCCTTTAGTGCCTGAGAGTACTTGCTGGCTACTAAAATAGATACTACTGGCTGTGTGTCTCACTGTAGGCTCACTAATTGGAGAAATATTCACATTTGCCAATTTGCATATTTAATTTTCAATTTACGAAACGTCCACATATGTGGACGTCAGGCATTTACAGTTGCGTTATACACTATATTCCTCATGAATTAGGACTGATATAAACTGAGCTGTGGACACGTGTCTGGTGTAAATTCAACTTCAGTTGCAACATTTATTCATTAAGATGGTTAGTGATAAGCATTCTGGCAATAATTGCAGAAAATTGCAAAGAATGAAATGTGGAAATAATGTAAAACTCCGAGCAGGCATACATGTCAATATTCCACTGACAATATCGAAATTCTTCAAAATTTATTAAACATTTTGGTTCACTAGTACACAAACATCACATACATGTACATACTGGCAAGAATGACATACAACAATTAGTGATGAACACTAAGGAAAGTACAAACAAAACAAGAATACAAGTATTTTCGAGATTGTCACTGTTGTTGATATAACATTTATAGAAGTACATGTAGGTGCATACAATACAGAGCCACAATGCCTGACGTCCACATCTATATATATAAGAGAGAGTTTAACTCGGCCTCCGAGACGATGTTTGCTCATGAAAGGATCCGAGACCGCGGGCTCCCGCGGCGCCAAAATCGCTCCACGTCCGTGGAAAAATACGGAGGGTGTCTTCCGCCGGGTCGGACGCTTCGGGTCGTCCTGATTTTCCCGTACGGACCGGCGATCCTTTTCGTCTATTTTTCGTGACAGCATTTTGCACAGGAATTTTCCGTCGTGTGCGCTTTCACGTTGACTGCCTGGCCGCCCCCTGTGCTGGCTTTTCTGCGAGTCTAGACTGTGCGAGGTCAGCGAGGTCAACGTAGGGGTTTCGTTTACGTGTTCTACTCAGCCGTACTGCCAAAGCGTTCACCAAATTGTGATATGGGGTGACCTTGGTAAAATATTTTTTCTCCATGGTGCGTGGCCACCGAGTGCCCCTATTCTTTCATAATTCTTCGCTTGCCGCCCCTGCGCCGAGTGCAACGAATACTCAGAAGGACTACACATTAAGTATGCCTTGCGCGGTCTGACCAATCGAAAGTCTACACTGCGTAGTATATCCGGGCTATGCAAAACTGTCGATGGCAACGCGTACTGCAGCCTGCTCCACACCCTGGAAACGAGGTTGGGTCTACGGTGCTCGCTATTTGCATGATTTGAAGCACAAGCATGTGAGTGACGTGTATAGTGCTCTGTTGCTTCCATCGTGTGTTCATACAGCTCCATGCTTCGCTTCCACCAAGGCTGAGCGTTGTGAGTTCGCTGCCCGCCACAGTGTTGCGTTATAATTTCGGGGGCCTGTCTGGGATCAACGAAGGATCGATGCATTGCTTCAAACATCGCGATCTTAAACGCAGTCACACAAAAAATCAACGAAAATGTGTCCGATCCGGCGGAAGACACCCTCCACATTTTTCCACGGACGTGGAGCGATTTTGGCGTCGCGAAAGACCGCCGTCTCAGATCGTTTCAGGAGCAAACATTTCTCGGAGGCCGAGTAAAATTTGCTCTTATATAGATGGTTGACCCAAGTTGAATAACAGTTGACTCGACAAGTTCCTCGCAGACAGTCTCGCAAATTGTAAGACGTTCAAGTTTACGTTTGTTGAAGAGTCCAATATACTGAAACTTAATTATGACCTTCTTAATCAGCCTTCGCCTGTGTACTACGGCAAGCCTTTCAAGTACGTTTTCTCACAAATGCCACTGCCTCACAAAATGCCAATTTAACAGACCAAAGGGAACATTTACAGACTGTTGCCATGGTACATAATTATCATGGGCGTCAATCGGTGGGGGACGGGGAACCCCTCCACCCCCCCCCCCCATTTTAAAGCGGTGGAGACTTTTTTGGTCCCCCCCCCACTTTTCTTCCCCGAATAAAAATTGTAGCTACTACATGTATAATGATTCCATTACTCAGAATAGCTGATTCAATGACACCAAACTCGAAAATGATGTTTAAAAGTTTTCCAAATGCGACTGCCTCACAAAAAGCCAATTTAACAGACCAACGGCAACATTTACAGATAGTTGCCATGGTACATAATTATCATGTGCGTAAATCGACGGGGGACAGGGACCCCCCCCCCCACACACACACCCCCACATTTTGAGGGGGGACATTGTTTGGTCTCCCCCCCCCACACTTTTTCTTCCCCGAATAAAAATATTGTAGCCTACAATAATGATTCTATTGCTCAGAATACATGTAGATGATTCAATTACTCAAAACTCAAAACTTTCACAGATGATCTTTTGTTCAAATTGGTTTTAGTGATCAGAAATTGCCTCAGATCACACCACAGAAATTGATATTCTTTAACTGCATGTCTCACCAACTATATCCCCCATTTACATTTAACTCCCCACATTTTCATCCCCAACACTACGCCCTACCCGATCTATGATCGGGTAAACCAGCTTGTCTATATATATAAGAGAGAAGTTTACTCGCCCCCGAGACGATGTTTGCTCATGAAAGGATCCGAGACCGCGGGCTCACGCGGCGCCAAAATCGCTCCACGTCCGTGGAAAAATGCGGAGGGTGTCTTCCGCCGGGTCGGACACTTCGGGTCGTCCTAATTTTCCCGTACGGACCGGCGATCCGTTTCGTCGATTTTTCGTGACTGCGTTTTGCGCAGGAATTTGCTGTCGTGTGCGCTTTCACGTTGACTGCCTGGCCGCCCCCTGTGTTGGCTTTTCTGCGAGTCTAGACTGTGCGAGGTCAGCAAGGTCAACGTAGGGGTTTCGTTTACGTGTTCTACTCAGCCGTTCTGCAAAAGTGTTCACCAAATGGTAGTATGAGGTGACCTTGGCAAAATATTTTTTCTCCATGGTGCGTGGCCACCAAGTGTCCCTATTGTTTCCTGTGCTTTGCTTGCCGCCCCTGCGCCGAGTGCAACGAATACTCAGAAGGACTACACATTAGTATGCCTTGCGCGGTCTGACCAATCGAAAGTCTACATTGCATAGTATTTCCGGGCTATGCAAAACTGTCGATGGCAACGCGTACTGCAACCTGCTCCACACCCTGGAAACGAGGTTGGGTCTACGGTGCTCGCTATTTGAAGCGCAAGCATGTGACGTCGCGTGATAGAGTGCTGTTGCTTCCATAATGTGTTTACAGGTCCATGCTTCCACCTCCAAGGCTGAGCGTTGTGAGTTCGCTGCCCGTCACGTATAATTCAGTGTCGCGTTATAATTTCGGGGGCCTGTTAGTTTGGGGTCAACGAAGGGTCGATGCATTGCTTCAAATATTGCGATCTTAAACGAAGTCACAAAAAAATCGACGAAAAAGTGTCCGACCCGGCGGAAGACGCCCACATTTTTCCACGGACGTGAAGCCACGGTCTCGGATCCTTTCAGAAGCAAACATTTCTCGGAGGCCAAGTAAAACTTGCTCTTATATATAGCAGTGATGTAGTCGAGACCGGATAGTCCGAGACCGAGACCAAGACCGAGACCTGAAGATTCGAGACCGAGACCGAGACCAAGACCAGCCCCTTCGAGGCGGACCGAGACCGAGACCAATATGGTCCGAGACCGAGACCGAGACCGAGACCGCTGATAATAAATAACAATAGTCGAAATAAAAAACAAGACACGTTATTATAGTTGAAACTTGTAACCTTTCTGTTCACAAAGATTACAGACAAAAATTTTGACCAGTGGCAGTGTTGACAAATTGATACGTGACATGTTACCCAGTCTTGACAAAGGTAAAAGTTAAAGGTAGATGTTTCATCTGTTATAGGAACTCGGATCCTAAACTCAACAGTCACCCCTTGGTTTCAGCTATGACTTCTAACGGATATTTAAAGATGCAATTTTAATTTTACATTGTGCCTCTTTTTTCCTAAAATAAATATAGGACCTAACTTTTAACAAGACTTGTGTAGGCCAACTTGATTTTAAAAAATGGGAGCTAAAAAATGTTGAATCAATTTTTAAATTTCTGTCATAGAATGTGGACTTGTACATGTAGACCCACAAGTTGCGAGGTGGTAGCCAGAATGTGCCAGATATGGATTTTTATTTTTTTTCTGAACAGGATTTTAATTTTTGAGGAATAATGGGGTACTTCAAACTGAGCAGCCAGAAAATGGGGTCTCATCATACACTCTCGTGGCAACAGTGAATGGTAACTGGTAAGAGTGTGTGAGCTCAATGCTGGAAAATCAGGTAGAAAAATTTACTTTTTCTTCAAAATACTGTCCCAAATTAAAGAGATCTTTGTGTGGGGTCGAAAATATAACTAATTTGAAGCACCTCATTTATTATTAGAATACAAAATGCAAGTGATTACGCCCACAGGGGTGGGCTAAACTACACAATCCCCAAAAATGGTTGACCCTTATTGCATAAATTGTTACAAGTTTATTCTTTGCTTTATGTGCCCGACTCAACAGATAAATGCCGAACTTGTTCCAAATCGTTCAGTGACTGGTACTGCTGCAGCTTTACATGTACTTTGGAGACTTTCCAACGTGCAGTCGAGTCCAAACCGACCGAGATATATAACAAGCTTGATCTACGGGCTAGCAAATGTTTTAACTATCAATTGTACTGAACGAAGTGAACAAAAAGTAATCGATCGAGCTATAAAAGCTACATATTGCTGGTCTCGACCCGAGACCAGCCAAAATATCGAGACCAAAGGGGACCGAGACCGAGACCAAGACCGAGACCACAGCTTCCGAGACCGAGACCGAGACCAGCAAAAAGTGGTCTCGAGACCGGTCTCGAGACCGAGACCGGTCTCGAGACCTACAACACTGATATATAGATGGTTGAACCAACTTGAATAAAAGTTGAATCGCAGACGGTCTCGCAAATTGTAAGAAGTTCAAGTTTATACGTTTGTTGAAGAGTCCAATACTGAAAGTTATTTGTGACCTTCCTCCATGATTCGGACCGTTTGTAATTTTTTGGTAACACTCAACATTTTCATTTTAAATGACACCTTCACGTTTTATTGCATTATGATTTATTGTCAAACTGTACAACCAGCCTTCGCCTGTGTACTACAGTAACCTTTTCACTACGTTTTCCAAAGGCGACTGCCTCACAAAAAGCCAATTTAACAGACCAACGGCAACATTTACAGACAGTTGCCATGGTACATTTTAATTATCATGTGCGTAAATCGACGGGGGACAGGGGACTCCCCCCCCCCACACACACACCTTGGCAGGCCAGCTTTTGGCAATTTAACGGTGAGTAGGCGAGCGCCCTCTGTTGGCCAAATTTGTGAATGATCAACAACACATCACGATCATAAATCATTTCTCCACATAATACTCGCCCCATACCCGGTTCCCCATCCCCTGCCCCGGGACAACACTGATTATTGACGCAGAAACACGACAAAGTGAGAAATTGGTTGGCTGAATTTCATGCAAAACAGCCACTCTTTGCAAAACTAGAACTTAAATAGACCAAACCAATGCATATTCATGAGTATAGTCTGTTTTGCGCTCTCATTGGTCAAATCGTCAAAATTTTAAAAATTACAGAATCCCTTTCCCCTTGGAACAGTACTACTATTGTTACCATAGACGACAAACAGGTCAAGGTTTGCACAGTCTATCAAGTGCAATGCTCAAGGCAGAAAGTTGTATTGTCCGTTTCGATTTCTTTTATAATCGTCAAATGAATTCGGCCAGTTATTCGGGTGTTTGCAGATTGCTTTGTGTTATTTTCAACACTAGGGGACGTTTTCTAACACTAGGGGCGCTCTTCATCATTATGTTGCACATAGACAGCCGCATTATAGCCCTCTATCAGGCAATTCTACTGGGAATAATACGTGAAATTTTGCGTGAAACATTTGGCCCCTTCTTCCACTTTTCCTCTTAAAAAAAAATAATCCGAAATACAAATCAATCGGTTTCACCCTATGAAAAGTCTCAGTGGCGTAGAATTATAGTTTGTTTCAGTGCATTGAAAAATTGACCTAATCTTTGTGATTTGCCGACCACTGAAGACTTCTGTTTCGACTCATGGCGGACCAAAATTGTAAAATTGAGACGGAATCGTGTCTTTTTGACGAGTTTTAAAAATAAACACTTCTCACTCCCGCTTTCATTCTCGGTTGCATTTCAAGCCCGTGATGAAATTGTCTAGTTTGAATACCTAATTGACACTATAGTGAAACTCGGTGTGGAGTCGAGGTTCAGGGGTGATGATTCAATCACATCAAATTTATTAGTCGTCTATGCTCCCATTCATCACAAAAAACCTAGTAATCAAATACATTAAAAATATTACATTTTACATTTTATAACTTCACATACATGTGCACGTATACCATTATCACAATACATGTGTGTACAATTAATAAATCAATCCTAGAAAATTACATAGTCCAACCCATTTCATTTCATTTCATAAAAGGTTTATTAAAAAACTGAATTGCAACAATTATTACAATATTAAAAAAACATGAAGAAATAACATTGAATATATATTTAAAACATTTAAGAAAAGTAAAAGACTAAAATGCTCCAAAGCGCAGACGAACCAGCGCAGTCTCGACACCCGCGCAAACTCACTGCATCCATCCCGACCCAATCATCCCATGAATGGAATCAATTCCATGGACAATTAAGCCGGGACGGAGCACAACAGTCCGCACAAGTGTCAAGATCACTCAATACACCGGAATAGTTAAAACTGATAAACTGCATCCCAAAGGAACACTTTCAAAATAAACTAGCCAAAACAACATCAATCAGACGAGAGAGACACCACTTTAGTAAAAAAGTTAGTCAAAAAGACGTCTCCCACGACCAACCAACGCTGCCTCTATACCAGCCCACTCCGAGAGTGAAAATAAAAATTACTATTGCACATTATTTGAAATGATATTGATACTGGTACATGTAGTTGAAAGCATGAAAATAAGCGAGTATCAATTAATCAAGGATGCAAAAGTTTCTGGCTGTAGCAAGTCAGGATACAAAATCAAAAAACTATGAGCCATCCTTGTTCCACAGATTGGCCATGTATAGGAGAGGGTTTTTCTGACAGCGGGTCGTTCTACACCTTGGGATGGCCAATTTTTGTGAGTTCCTTAATACTTTACTATGATGGTGCTCTTCTTTGGTGGGACCCAACTACTGAAACGCTATGAAATGAGCTGAAGAAGTTCAAACAAAGCTGTTCCCGTCTATCAAACAAAGTAGGCAACTTAAGTGCCTCATCGTAAGACTTGAACTGATTGCCCAAGATGATTTTACACGCCCTCCTCTGGACTCGCTCCAATGCAGTGCTCTCAATGACAGTGAGTCCAGGATGCCATGCAAGGGCTGCATACTCTGCTAAAGGACGTACGAAACCAGAGAAGACAGTGATAAGATCATCCATAGGCAAGTTGAAACGCTTGAGAAGTTTCAGGAGATACAATCTACCGTTGGCTTTTTTAAGCATTTCTGTGATCTGGGTACCCCATTTTAAGTCAGCCCTGATGTGAACACCTAGAATTTTGGCATCTGCCACAGACTGAAGAGTTTCATTACCAATCTTTAGTGGTTGCTCGTCTAGGTTCTTTTTCATGAAAGACACTTTCATGGAGGCACATTTCTTAGGATTAAGTTTCATATGGTTTTGCATAGCCCACTCCTCAAATTCGTCAAGATGACCTTGCATAACTGATGGTGCATTATGTGCTCTTGTCTCTATCAGAGTTAAATCGTCTACATATTTCAAGGTGGTAAGCGAGGTGTCTGAAGCTGCGTCGTTAACCACAGCGACAAAACCAAGTGGACCAATGCGTGTACCTTGAGGCACACCACCCTTCAACCTGATCTGCCCTTGGCAATCTTCTGAGGAACTACAAAATGTAGTTGATTTATGATATCAGTCAACCCATCTTTGAAGATATTCCAGTTTTCCTCCACAGGTATCGTTAATGGAGATGAGTTCATAAAATCAGCTTGCAACTTGGATACTGATTCAATGAAGCAGGTTCGTCAACATCCTTCCATCGGAAAAGGGTCCTAGGTGGTTTCATGGGTTTGGTCGCCCTGATGTTAACTTCTGCTATCACTGCTGCATGATCACTAATCCCGGAACATGCCCGGGTGTTGTTGACTAAAGTTGGGCGTGTAGTGAACAAGAGATCTAAAATGTTCTCCGTACCAGACGCCGGGTCCCTTCTCGTTGTGAAATTTACCATCTGATCAAGGTTATGGTCGTTTGCAATGCGAAGTATTTCGGTTTGAATGCTATTAACAGGAATTGTAGCATCATCACTTTTTCAACACATGCCTGGTATGTTGAAGT
Source organism: Patiria miniata (assembly GCF_015706575.1). Taxonomy (NCBI): domain Eukaryota; kingdom Metazoa; phylum Echinodermata; class Asteroidea; order Valvatida; family Asterinidae; genus Patiria; species Patiria miniata. The sequence goes on from NW_024037061.1 coordinate 8,696,423, forward strand.
CTTCCCCTAATATTATAAACAGTGCATTCACACTGTTCTGCAACTTCTGTAAGCTTTCGTCTAAGCCTTTCAATGGCTCGGGTCTATATGATTCTGGTGATCTGTAGTATGCTTCCACAAGTATATAATCACTCCTGGACTTGGTATTGAAGGAGAGTTGACACCACAGTATCTTGCAGTCACCAATGGTTAGATCGTCACGTTCAAGAGATGAAATGCCTTGTTTTACCGCCACAAAAACACGACCACCTCTAGTTTTTCTATCTCTCCGGTAAACGGTGAAATTTGGGGGAAACACCTCAGCTGATTGAATGGAATCATCTAACCACAATTCAGTCCCAATGATAACTTCAGGGTTTTCAAGCGACACAAAAGCATCCAAGAGAGCAGATTTTCCCCTTAGTTATCTATTGAAAATTTATAATCTCAATGTTAGACTTAAAGGTACGATACAGCAGTGGCGTAGCCAGGATTTTTTCAGGGGGGGGGGGGGGGGGGGGGGGGGGGGGGGGGGGGGGGGGGGGGGGGGCGCTGGAACATTTCATGGGGGGCATCAAGTAGGGGCGTCAATCGCTTCTCAAAAGTGGGGGGAGGGACATACCTTGATCATAACTGATGCAAGCCAAAAAATTGGATTCTAGATGTTCTCTGGTGTGATTTGAAGCAATTTCTTACGACTTTCCTCTATGCTTTAACTAATATTTTCTTGGCAAAAGATAATTATTTTAACATCGTTTTCGAGGTTGGAGACATTGAATCAGCTATCGGTATTCTGAGCTATTGGCGTGGGGTTCGGGGCCCGCTTAAGGGCCCCGAAAGAAATAGGATTTTCGATGCTCTGTGGTGTGATCTGAGGCAATTTCTTACCACTTTACCCAATAATTATCTTAGCACAAAAGATAATAATTTAACATAATTTTCGAGGTTTTTCAGCTAAAGGCATTGTTTTTGAGGTTGGAGTCATTGAATCAGCTACCAGAATTCTGAGCTATAGGCATGGGGTTCGGGGCCCGCTTAAGGGTCCCCCAAAAATTTTGGATTCTAAATGCTCTGTGGTGCTATCTGAGGCAATTTCTGACCACTTTAACCAATATTTTCTAAGCAAAAGATACATTGTAGTACATAATAGGGCCCATGGCGTCATGTAGATCAATGATAATTTTTTTAGAAACTCAAAATCTCAGTGGGGGGGGGGGGGGGGGGCGACTGGGGGGGCGACAAGGTTTCATGGGGGGCGGTCTCCCCCCCCCCGGTGGCTACGCCACTGGAGTACAGACATGTGAACATAATAGTACATGCATGTACAGTATTTGCTAGGGGTACTACACAGTACCCCACATCAACGTATGACATGTGACCTCTGACCCGGTCGGTCTCATGGAAGTTACACTTTCGTTGCTAGTAATCAGAATTACCGTTTACACCGGATTCAAATTCTTCCCTAAATGTGAACAGACTTCTTTATCCTTAACCAAATTAGCTTTTTTGAAATACATGTATTGTGCGGAAAATGCTGCACTGTACTATGGGTGCAGTGAACTAATTCAAGTAAGAATTTCTACGCAAGCTGATTAGCATAAAAAGTGACAGTTTCTTTTGAAAACGGAGAACGTTTGGCTTTAAAAACGGTGGAATTGTGTAAATGTAGCCAAGGATCAACTCCCTGGTTTTTGGGCTTCCATCTGAGGGCAGGCTTGATAAAATTACGGTTGAAAATGGGTCCTATTTGCCTGAGAAAGTGGAAGGATGCCACTTGTAAAACGGCTACATGCAGGCTTGGGAACTATCACTTTTCGGGAGGTGATTTTGTTTTGGTGTAAATATTTAAAATGTAATCGGCTAATTTACCCAAAATTGAAAAGAAATGAAAAGATGAAGAACAAGACAATAATTTAATTTAATTTGAGAAACCCTAGTGATGTCGGCTTGCATGTTATTTGGCCCTGAACTTTGTTGATTTTACACTAGTGTTTTCAATGGGGCTTGAATTGGTTCAGTGCCCTCCAATGGGCAAAGGCAAATCGGTAGTCCAGCTGCGCATGCGTAAAAACAGCGGGTCATCGGTCATTCGTCAGGATAGTCACAAACAGGCCAAGAAAACAAACCCGTATTGGTTATTCACGGTACTTTCTGGCTTAGCTGCTACTGTTTTCGGTGAATGCCACATTTAGCGACTTTTAAGGTGGGCAGCGGCGCGGCAGTGACCTTTGGTACTTGTACGTCTTCGGACGTCCTTATCCTGACTGACCTTTGACCTTAACTATTTCACTGCGCGGGAGCCAACTACCGAATTTACTCATTGTGCACGACGAAAAAATACTGGAAATAGGCCCCTATATGCGATGAAAAAAATGCTGCACTGAGTTACGGAAAATTAATAATTTTCAACGAAGAATACACAGAAGACCACAGGCCCCAGACGGGTAACTGGCGTCTTCCCGCGTGATTTAAAAAGTCACGTTTAGATGCCAGCTGGGTAGCCTCCTTTCCTTTCATCACTGTAAGCGTTCAAGAATCCCTGCGCGTCACGCAGTATGCCTAGCACTACACATCTACCCGAATACTCCATGGGATAGTTGCCCTTCTCTCTCAAACCATCGATGACGGCCTGAAAAGAGACAAGCACAGTTCATGCAAAGAGTTTGTCGAATCTCAGGAATAAACTGGTTGAAAACACCGGTCATGAAATAATGTAGAGGGCGCCGTTACTAGCCCATGATAAATTATGCCAGACGAAACGTTTTGAAAAATTATCATAGTCTGCCAAATCTTTTGAAGTCAATTCTCTGTACATCTAAAATGCTAGACTTTTTATTCAAAAACACAACTTTTATTCGTTAGAATAAAAGTGATGTTTAAACCTGACCACACTGTCAATAGTGAGAATCCTGTTCGGGAACATCCTTTGTGTGTTGCTTGTCACCATGCGAAACTCAACGCCTTTCTCGTGTTCACTCAACGGAGATGGGGTTTCGAATACATCCTTTGTAGGTGTCTGCATTTGTTGGCCTACTTCGCCTGTACGCTCATGCGTCACGTTTAGCGTAGCAACCTATAGACCTTTATCGTGCTGCCACCATTTAAGTCATGTTCCCTGTATCCAATAACAGTACTGAATGATGTTCTTCTTTGCAAAAAAGGAACAAGACTATTTTTCCTTTCAGACTCGCTTTGGTTACGTTGATTTAAATGGGAAACAAAATCAAGATGGCCGCAACATGATAATGGTCTATTGGTGCGCGCGATGGGTCATTCTGTGTTCAGACTAACCTGGTTGTAGCCTGGCTCATAGGTGACATTATTTGGAACCAACTGATGATGAAGACGTTTGCGTTGGATCGCTTCTTTTATGCTCTCACCATACCAAAGTGTATTCACTGATACCTGAAACATCAAGCCAGTGTAAACATCAATCCAGCGGAAGTACAATTTTATATGAAGAAGACATTTTCAAAGATGTCTTGAAAATGTCTCCTTGGATATACTTCCTTTTGAGGAAAGAATTGACAACTGTGGATTATTTTTGGCAAGGTCTGCGCGTCTTGTTTCATGTTTTACCAGTCGATATTTTTGTGTGGTAGGTGAAAGTTGCCAAACCTGTGTTTGAACTGGAGTTCATTCGTATAATTTGTCCAAATAATCCAACTAACTCATTACCTATTCTGGTGTTCCGAAACTGTTTGAACTCACACCTAACCCTGTTTAGGCCTAGTCATAATCGGACTGCAATCCTGACCAAAGGCAACATTATGCGAGTGCCAAATAATCCTAAGAAGTCCAACATATTTTTGCAAAATTATTTCCTGACTGTGTATCAATAGACACGAGTTGCTGCGTAGACCCACTTCAACCATGTACTACTACTAAGGCTACATGTACAACAATATTTAGTTTTCTTTCATTGTGAAGTTAATAGGGCTGGAAAATGAGCAATGTAGCGAGACGACGATGTTTCATACCCAGGATTGATTCCCATAAGGAAGTGAGGAAAACGCATGGTTGCGTGGAACATTCCTCGATCTTTACTGTCATCGATAATGCAACAAATTTCTCTGATAAACCAATCCGAAACTTGCATACCTGAGTACACGTACATACCTGAGCAACACCGGTAGTAATACGTGATCCTCCCGATGCACCAACCACTAACTTAACTTTCCCATCGCGATCCACGATGATGATGGGTGTCATGGAAGACATCGGCCGCTTTCCCGGCTGGATGAAATTGCTCGGTGACGGCGGGAGGTGGAAATAATTCGGCCTTTCAGGTTGAGAAAAGTCGTCCATCACGTTGTTGAAGATGATCCCTGTTCGAGTACCGCAAACTTTGGAACCGAAACTACGCAACAATTATAAGATTAAGCCAAGGTCAAGGGTCAACAAAAGGTCAAGCTTCATAGGTCCTAATGGATTTTATCATTTAGACAAACTTAACTTTCCGAGTATTTGTAAAGCTTTGAAACCTGTGCGATACAGTTTCTCAAATTTTTTATTGAGTCCTTGTAATTTGGATGATTTTCAGACCGGGGAAACAACATAATAAATAGGCCTACTGAGGTGTTTTAGATTAAGGGAATAACAGTGTGAGGAGCCGGTCTTCACTGCGTGATAATGACCGGGTTTGGGGGTGACCGCTGTTAATGGACCGAGACGAAGACGAGGTCCATTTAAGTGGGTGCAGAATAAATTTGAGATAATGCATAAAATATTTTGCTTACTTTTAGTATTAAAGATTAAGTTGCTTACTATGTGTTAATGGTGCTTGATACAGACACCGCGTTGCCATCCCCATCGACAACTGACAGGTGGGCTGTGCCGCTATCTGGCTGGTTGCAGTAAGCTTTGTAGTAGGATGGATCGTGTGAGGAGTCGTCACTAATAGCGGCTCGTAAGGAGTCTGCGTAAGACTTCGACGTCATGTTGGCAACAATCTTAAGACCAAACGAAAACCAAAAAAAACCCGATTGGTTAACACAGTGCTACTCCTTTTCGCTCCCCACACTCCAAAAAGTCCCGAGTCAGACTTGACCCGGAAAAGGGTCATGTGCGGGCCTGACCCTTTTCCGGGTCCAAAATGAGCTCTTTACGGGTCAAAAATTACACTTTTCCGGGTCAAAATGACCCGGAAAATGGGTCATTAAGTTTAATTTTGACCCGGAAAGGTGTCATTTTTTTTACCCAGAAAAGGCGGGTCAGGCCCCACATGACCCTTTCCCGGGTCAAGTCTGACCCGGGACTATTTAGAGTGCAGAATGTTCCATGAAATGTTAGGCCACCCATGTCACATTCCTTTCCTCGATTCGGTATAGCTGCTTCTATTTTGACTTTAGACAACCCTTCCTCAGTGATATACCTTTTCCAGCTGAACCACATTTATAAAAGCTGCTATTTTGCAGTTATAGTATTCGCTTCTCTCTTTTCAAGGTGGCCCGGACCCAGCCTTGACTAAATAATGACTTATAAAAATACTCCAAATCTGAAACTTTTCCTCCTTGTTATTCATACCAAACGAAGAAAACACCAACAATAGTCTTGCAAGAGCTACAAAAGTAAAAAGTAAATACTTTCAGCCTTTAGCAAATGCTTTCCAGAAAAAGCATTTGCTTCATTTTTACCGATGCGAGTAAATACTTGGTAGTTAAAGGCAAATGCTAGTTTTTGCACATTCGTCCCAGCGTCTCGTTACTTTGCTGTGATTACATACATTTGCTTGTGGTTATCCTTACATTATCTCACCAAATTCTTCATCATCAACGCTTTATACCAGATCCTCTCACCTCTTTGACGTCCACGTAGTCTTCATCTCCAAGGAATGATCGGTCTGCATAGGCGAACTTGAAAGATTCCACCATGCGATGAGTTGCTAGGATCTCTGCTTCCGCGGTAGCTATGCTGTCCGGACCAATTTCATATCCTGAAACCCATCACAATACGGAATAATAAATACAAATAATAAAACGGACTATAACAGATGCACCTTTCGTGTTCTTCAACATGTTCACTTTCGTTTCTCATGATTCTACATGATAACACGAGGAAAGTTGAGACTACAAAAGAGGAAACGAGAACTGATTTTGGAGCGAGTGAGGGCGCTACACCAACACTATTTAACAACAAAAAAATGCCGTATATTGAAACAGAAGCAACTGTACTTTAATAGAAAAAAATAGAAATAAATTGTCTATACCAAAAAATGTTGCAATTTAAATGCCCCCATTAGGTCAAGAGTGAGGCCTTTGACAAAAGAAATACTACTTTAACGGAGCAATGAAATTTAGACAGAGAGGAATCTATACGCATTCTGGTTTTGGCGCCAAATCCTGAGACTTACCGTCAAGGATATTCATCATGAGTGAATACACAGCGCCGCTGCCTGGCGGTGGGGGCGTGTACACCTTCATACCGTCCAATTCAATCATCAGAGGTGTCCTTCGTCGGACACTGTATCTTTCCAGATCTTCCTTTGTGATTACGCCATCTTATAATTAGAGGGGAAAAAAAAAGATACATTGCTAATTAGTTATTAAATGATGCACTTTTAGTTAAAAAATAAAATAAATAAATAATAGGCCTAATCCACACACGTTCGGGGCAATATTCCTCGGAAACGGCAGGATTTGTTTTGCTTCAGAAGAAAGATGCATCAACATCTTTTCAATGGACATTAAGAATTATCTTAAGAATTTGCCCAAAGTAGCCTAATTGCTCAATTCCCCAGTTTGCCTTTTCCAAAAAAGGAGATGTATGTTGAAAAAGGGACAATCTTTGCTCCATTCGTCGCTACAGTAGTAGGGGAGGTGGGGGAACCGGAGCAAAATGGAAAAAATCTGCGGCAAGCCTGAGCACGCCGCTCTCGATTCTAAAAATAGTTGGGGAAAAATATAGGGGAATCCCCCGATCTCAAAAAAAAAAATCTGACGCCGGGTGTGGGGGAGAAAAAAAAAAAAAAAAAAAAAAAAAAAATCTGACGCCGAGAGAGAGAGAGAGAGAGAGAGAAAAATATATCTCTGACGTCGGGAGAAAAAAAAAAAAAAAAAAAAATCCTGACGCCGGGAGAGAGAAATAAAAAAAAAAAAAAAAAAAAAAAAATCTGACGCCGGGAGAGAGAAAAAAAAAAAAAAAAAAAAAAAAATCCTGACGCCGGGTTTGGGAGAGAGAGAGAAAAAAAAAAAAAAATCTGACTCCGGGAGAGAGAAAAAAAAAAAAAAAAAAAAAAAAAATCTGACGTCGCTAAAATGAGATGATGTCACCACCACGCGACCTTGAAAAATGTGTGAGTCACCACCACGTGACCTTTGGAATTTTTACTACAGTCAAGCTCTCATGGTTTATGAAATAATTGATCGCCCTCCAAAAAAAATGAGAAAAAAAATATTATATTTCTTATAATAAAATGGAGAGTAATATGTTCAGACCGACCGTCAAAGGATATTCTAAATGGAACAAAGCCACGCTGCGTGATTATGTGCAGCGGTATAATATACCGCACAATGAAAATGTTTCTCTTACTCGTAAAGTATACATCGAGGGGATAAAACATTATGAAAGTAAATTTAAAAACTTGAGGAAAAAGAAACTTTATGAGCTCAAACAGATTGTAGACGAACAAAATCTAGAATACGTACCGACGGGTTATAAAGGACGATTTTTGAAAAAAGATCTAATCTCGACGATTAAAACATACAGACAACCCGAATACTTTACAGAGTCAGCTTTTAGAGAAACGAGAAGGTTTAGAAATTACTACAGAAACTGGGAATTAAACCCCAGACTTTATAACCATGATTTAATCAAGTTTTTTGATTCACACAAGGAACAAATAGTCAATAAAATAAAGTCTGAATTGAGAGAGCTCAGAGGTTTAAAAGTAGAGCTTGTACTAAAAATAAGGTATCGAAAAATCAAACCGGATGGTACAATCGAAACGATCGAAGCTATTCATTATAGCAAGCCGAAAGCCGTTTTAAATCAAAGTCAAATAAAACAGGTTTTAAAAGAGGAGATCGAAGAGCTATTCAAAAAGGATGAAAGGTATACGAATCAAGGATCGGGTTGGGTAGTCGATACAATACTCGCGTTATACATCAACATCAACAGATATAATCCAGCGAGAGGTAGTTCTTACATAAACCTACCCGAACATCTTAAAATTAAACAGGCGATGATCAACGTACAAAACAAAGACAACGAGTGTTTGAGATGGTGTTTGAGATCTGCCTTGGGGTTATACACAGACAAAGTAAAAAATCAAATAAGAAATAATCCTAAATATAAAATCAACGAAAGCAGACCGTCGATTTACACCAAAGACGACGGACTCAGTTTTAAAGGCGTTGACTTTCCGACACCGGTCGATCAGATACCCAAGATAGAAAGACAAAATAATTTATCGATAAACGTATACGGTTATGAGGGTGAGATATATCCATTATACGTGTCTAAAAACTACGGGGCAAAAGAGATCGATCTGCTTTTGATTTCTAAAGGTGACAAGCATCACTATTGTTGGATAAAATATTTTACGAGGTTGATGTACGACGTTACAAAACATAAATGTAAGAAATATTTTTGTAGAAGATGTCTATGCCATTTTACCAATCAAAACAAATTGGACAGACATATCGCCGATTGTAAGGGTATAGATGCGCATCCATCAAAGATTGTATTTCCTATGGGTAAACCAAAATACATAGACGGACAACCGGGCGAAAGAGACGTACCGATATTAGAATTTAAAAACTATAGACACAAACAAAAAGCACCATTTGTCATTTATGCTGACTTTGAATCCATATTACAAACAACAACAACACCCACACAGACACTAACATCTAAACCTACTCACTCAGACAAAGAGACAAACACAAAAAAGATTAACGTTCACAAAGCTAGCGGTTATTCGCTAGTTGTCGTCCGATGCGACGGTAAAAATGTGTATCAAGAGACTTATAGAGGCAAAGACGCTTCAACTAGATTTATAACGACGTTGTTACAATTACAAAGCGATATTAATTGCATATTTGAAAAACCCCAAACCATGAAATTTAACGAGCGAGCTAAAGACCATCATGATAAAACAAACGCGTGTTGGATTTGTGAAAAACCAATTTATCCCAATTACTCGAGCAACTGTCAGTGCCAGAAACCCAGAGAACCCAAGACGATAAAACAAAAGAAAGAATATCAGTACAAAAATAGTAAGGGATTTATCGAGTCTAAATGTCTCGACTGCCAAAAGAGCATTAATAAATTTAGAAAGGTGAGAGATCACTGCCACGTCACTGGTAAATATAGAGGTGCCGCACACGCCTATTGTAACCTCAAACTACAAATTAAACCCGGTTGTACACCGATACCAGTCTTTTTTCACAATTTACAAAATTACGACGCGCATTTAATCATGCAGGGAATGACAGAATACGATAGTCAAACAGAAATACAAGTGATCGCTAAAAATTCAGAAAAGTATATTTCGTTCTCGATAGGAAATCTACGATTTTTAGACTCGTTTAGTTTTATGGCATCGTCGTTGGATAAATTAGTGAAAGCTTGCCCAAAAGAGTCGTTTCAGCTACTCAAAAAGCATTTTAAACATCCTGACTTGCTATTACAAAAAGGAATTTATCCCTACGAATATATGAACTCGTTTGATAAGTTTCAAGAGACCAGCCTACCACCCATCGGCAAGTTTTACAGCAGACTAAAAGACGAACATATATCGCAACAAGACTACGACAGAGCTCAACGCGTGTGGAACGAGTTTAATATACAAAATCTAGGAGAATATCACGACTTGTACGTGACGACCGATACGTTATTACTTGCAGGCGTATTTGAAAACTTTAGAAGAACGTGCATTACAAACTACGGGTTAGATCCAGCCAATTATTTTACCGCACCCGGATTGTCGTGGGATGCTCTATTAAAACACTCGGAAGTTAAACTCGAACTATTGCAAGACGTAGACAAACATTTATTTTTTGAAAAAGCAAAACGAGGAGGCATATCGAGCGTGGGTGGAATGAGACATCACAAAGCCAATAATCAATATCTCGATGACTACGATTCAAACAAACCCTCGAGTTATATCGCTTATCTGGATGCCAACAATCTGTACGGTTGGGCTATGAGTCAATATCTACCGTACAGCGATTTTAAATGGACACCCTCGAAACCGTTTACCGAAGAAAGAATATTAACGCTTAAGAAAACGTCCAACACCGGTTATTTTTTCGAAGTAGACCTCGATTACCCGCACGATCTACACGCAAAGCACAACGATTATCCCCTAGCGCCAGAAAACATCGTCATACCCCAAGCTTGGATGTCTGATTATCAAAATGACTTATTGGATACCGAACCTAGTAGCGACGTACAAAAATTAACGTGTACGCTTAATCCAAAACAAAAATACGTGTTGCACTACGTTACGTTGCAGTCATACCTCAATCTAGGTTTGAAATTAAAAAAGGTGCATCGCGTGTTAAAATTTAAACAAGCGCCTTGGATGAAATCTTACATCGATAAAAACACGCAACTCCGAACCAAAGCAACCTCTGATTTTGAGAAAGACTTTTTTAAACTGATGAATAACAGCGTGTTTGGTAAGACGATGGAAAACGTCAGAAACAGGATTGACGGTTACCTACTGAGAGACAATAACGAGAGCGATCAAGAAAAATACAAAAAAATAATTCAAAAACCGAGCTATAAAACAACAACGCCGTTTTCAGAATGTAACCTGTCGTTTGTCGAAACGTACAAGACTAAAACCTTGTTAAACAAACCCATTTACTGCGGAGTGAGCATCTTAGATCTCTCTAAGACGCTGATGTACGATTTTTATTACAACCGATTGAAAGACAAGTACGGAGATCAAATCAGGTTGATGTATACGGATACGGACAGTCTGTTGATTGTCGTTTACACGGATGACATATACAAAGACATGCAATCTCACGGGCAACACTACGACTTTTCAAATTACAATCTGGATCACGAGTTGTACGATCCAACCAATAAGAAAGTGATCGGTAAATTTAAAGACGAGTTTGGAGGTAAGGTCATTCAAGAAGCCGTTTGCATAAGACCTAAGATGTACTCGATTTTAGCAGATGACAACAACATCACTCTTAAAAAAGCCAAGGGGGTCACAAAATCGGTCACTGACAAAAAATTAAAACACCGGCACTACTACGACTGCATCTTTAAAAATAAATCTAAAACAGAAACGATGACTCACATTCGGTCGGAAAATCACATCCTTTACACCATATCTCAAAATAAACTATCGTTGAGTCCGTTGGATACCAAGAGGTACATTTTATCGGATGGAATACACACGCTCGCTTATGGTCACCGTAATCTAGATATTAATTAGGCGGTAATTGCGTGTCCTCGGGTACGACTTGAAGCTCTTGTCTCACAAAACTCCTTTTTGGACCGTTTTGAAGGTAATAAAGAGTAGGACCCGTCGTGACTTTTTTACCGTTAATCATTTTAAATTGACTCGTTCTTTTTTCCACGTTATAAATGTCTACGCTCCAAATGGGGTCCGTGGCTCTTCTCGAGGTTCCACCCTCTTGCTCACCCGGGTAATATAAATATCTAACCATGGCGTCTTGCGGTAATTGTTGCTCTTTTGTTTTAACGGGGTTAGCCGGCGATTGCCGGACCTGTTCTAGTTTAACCGCCTCTGACGGTGCTTTAGCTATTAATCTCGTCGTTTCATCGTTTATAGCTTTGATCACGCTGGGTAATCGCTCGACCCATTGCGTGTTTCTACTCTCGGGATTTAACATTTCTTGAGCGTACTGATGACCAAACAGTCTCTCGGCTAGCGTTCGGTTAAATCTTTCTACGATACCCTGCGATCGGTGGTTTCCTGGTTCACCTACGATAATCTCGACGTTTTTTGAGGTCATCCATTTTTTAAATGCACCTTTAAATTCGGTACCGGCATCTACTCTCAACGTTTTAGGGTAACTCAAAGGCGATCTCGCGTAAATCTTGACGATAGCATCCTGGGTAGAATCCGCCGTTTTAGAAACCAAAGGTTCTGCTTCGTGGTATCGACTCGCAACGTCGACAACCGTCAAAGCGTATTTATAAGTCTTGCGTTTTACTTTATCCCAGGGTAGGTATAGCACATCCATTTGGTGAAAGTCGTTTGGTGTTTCAAACTCTCGCGAAGTACTCGTAGGCCTGGGTACATATGCAGGACCCGGCAGATAAATTTGCCAGATCGCTTGTTTTTTAAGCCAATCTCTGATTACCTTTTTATCGAATTTGGTTTTATCGTGTAAATGATCGACGGCGCTTTCACCTTTCCAATAACCGCTCGGGCTATAATACAGTTTTTGAAGTTTATCCATCATTTACTATAATAATAATTTTAAAAGGCTTTATACATTAAATAGATGGCGTCAGCTGTTGCTATGATGGTTGGAGGTGCGATCATAAACGCCTTAGCTTTTACAGGTTCAAACTTTTTATTTTCAAGTCTAAGGGATGATGGCAGCAAAGAGCGTAAGAGACACGATTTAGCGACAGAACAACTCTCGGCCGCCAAATATCAGTGGCAACGAGAACGAACAAAACGACTCGATTTTCTCAACGAACGTATCAGAAAACAAAATGCCTCTAAAGAAACATTTTCCAACGTAGACCAAGCGTTGCGTTACTACAACGAAATGACCGGAGAAAACGTCGAGTTACCCCGCGAACCCAAACTCGAAGATTTTTACGAGCCTAGCGACCAACAAATAGAAAAAGAACTGGCGTTTATCGCGGGAGGAACGCTATTGGTGGGCTTCTTGGCTTACAGATATCTTTAAATTTAAAACTCGTATAAATAAAATGAATGCGTATGGAAAAAAGCTCAATCCCAGCAGGCTATTAAAAATACCCAGATCTATCAAGGGTGAGAGAAAAGAGGTGGTCATTACCCACAATCCCAGTAGTATATCGGCGGGGCAAACGCTGAGGGTCAAGTTTCCTCAATTGGGCGTAGACGACGTGATCGTACCCGGCACTTGTAAACTAGCTTTTAGTTTAGAACTCGACGGTGGAAGCGACGACAATAGAACCATTTTTGGTAATTTAGCCAGAAATTTAGTCAGTGAAATCAGCGTCAGGCTTCAAGGTCACGAAATTATAAGTTATCGTAACGCCGACGTGTATCACAACTTTAAAGACAATTGGATCAACAGCTCGGCAACTCGAAACATGGCGTACTCGGGCATAGAAAAAGAAAACGTGTCTAAACTAAGAATTGGGGCTGGAGATGCTAACGCGGGCGCCAACAGCGGTAAAGATCAGGCTATCGCGGATGCCTATGGTAACAGATATTGTATTCCCCTAGACATTGACATACTGACTTCGCATCACCCTTTTTACCCCAGCGGTTTAAAACAACCTCTGACGTACGAGATAAAGTTTAACGATCACGAAAAAGTAGTCAACAGTTCAGATACGGCGGCGATGTATTCTATCTCAGACTTGTCTCTCGAATACGAAGTGGTGACCAACAGAGACCTAGCTATCACCATCAGGAATAAACACAAGGGGTTAATGCAATATCTGTTTGATAAAATCCACTCGCTAGAAGTTAGATCCGTCAACAAATCGGACACGCTTTGGAACGTCAGCGTCAATCAACCCATCAGGAGTCTCAAGGGTATTTTGTTTTTGTTTAAAGATCCCGCGGTCAAAAATCCGCAGCGATTTTACAATCCAAAACTAACCAAAACATCGGTGACCGTAGAAGGTAAACCCAATCAACTCTACAGTCAAGGCATGTTTCAGTATCAACACTGGAACGAAATTAGCAAGTTCTTTGGAGACAGCGATACCGAAAGCGGGCGCGGAGTAGCTAAAGACTTAAATTTGACGGGTTTTGACCTCGGAGACTACCTAAAAGACAAGTACGGTCTGTGGCTCGATTTTAGAAGTAACGACGACAACTCCGCTCACGGATCCGGTAGGAAACTCGGAGACGGAGGAGGCATCAACATTCAATTTAACAGAGAAGCCGAAAGTCAAGGTGACCTCACGATGTACGTATTTTTGGTCATGGATGCTCAATTGAACTTGGAAGACGGGAATTTTAAATCTCTGTTAAGTTAAAATGACACAACCGCATTGCGCTTTAATCGTCGGCAAAACAAATTCGGGTAAAACCAAATGGATTTTGGATCTGTTAGAGTCAGACTATAAAAATACATTTGAAGCGATAGTCATCATTTGCCCTACCATATTTAAAAACAAAACGTACATCGAAAGAAAGTGGATTCAAGCAGATCCCGAGGTATACCTCTGCGATCCGGATTTGTACAAGATGACGCTCAACGAAGCGATCGATTTTTACAGTAAAATATTCGAAGGTGTTGCCACGCTGTTTATCGTGGACGATTGCTCTTCGGATCAAGAGATTAAATATCGTAAAAAGACGTGCGCGCTAAGCAAGATGGCGTTTAGCGGAAGACACATAAATCACAGCTGTTGGTTACTGACCCAAAAGTACAACAGCGTTTTAAAAGATTATAGAGAAAACACGGCTTGGTTGGCGTTATTTTACTGCAAAGATAAAACATCGTTTGATCAAGCGTTAGACGAAAATGACGTCGTACCCATTGAAGAACGAGATTATATAAAACGACGTTTAAGAGATGTGAAATATAGTAAATTGGTCGTATACACCGAACCTCCAGTTAGTTACGAGCTACTTGAGTAGGTCAATAACATAGCTCATCAACAAATAGGACCTAGCTCATCAACAAATATGACCTAGCTGCTTAACTAAAATAACCTAGCTGCTTAACTAAAATAACCTAGCTGAGTAATAACCTATTCAACAAGCTACACAGGTATTACAATTTGTTAATCAACAAACGTCAACAAAATACATTTTGCTGTTAGTAAATGATAGCAATATTCGAGTATTTGCAGTTTTTGGCTATTATCGTCATATCGATTAATTTATCGTTTTACACCTACGAGTACCTTCGCTTGTGTAACAAAGTTGCAACAGCTACAACAAAATTAAATTCCTTTCTAATTAAATGGAGGACCTAAAACTGACTTTAACGAACGAACAAGATCACAACGCAGAACATAAAGATCGTTTGTGCGGTGTCGTAGCAGCCGGAAACTCTAGAAAGTACCTGGGAAAGGAATACACCGTTAAATATATCGAAGCTCTTGACAGCAAAGAACTCGACAAATTATATCATCTGTACGAAACTAAATTTGGAAATGAAATTGTTAAAACCGTTGGTAAATACACTTTGAGTTTATTTTCGAGAGTGTTAGCCGTTGTTACACCCGTACAAGTTTTAGGCTATAACGTCACTATAGATTCTGAAGAAGAACTCACCAACGACTTGAGTTCCGATCCTATTATAAGCGCGAGTATGGCTGGTATGTTGAGCGACGTTTGTTACAAGTACGGAACTTTAATATCACCCCTAGTTGCTACGATTATCACAACAAAACATTTGAAATTTAATAAACCTAATATAATAAATGGAAGATCAACAAGCAGCGACAGCACCGATCACAGCTCAACCAGCAGAGACAGAGACGCCCCAACCGATAAAAACAACGTCGTCACCGACGGTAACGAGAGTGACCAAGACTAAAAATCCTAAACGAATACAGCAGGGTAAAGCTTTAGCCGAGCACAATAGACAGATGAAATTAAAATTAGCAAAAATGAACGTAACATCGGACGAAGCTACGAGCTCACCAGACTACAACTCTTGGGTGATGTGGGGGGCTATAGCGTCTATAATAGGAGTGGGGTTGCTGTTACTAAAAAGTAAGGCAACTGCGCCGGCCGTACAGCCAGTGCCGGCAGTCACGCAACCCACTACACCCAGCGCCCCCAAAACGCTAGACATGGAATAGATCAGACCTTTTAGGTCTGTAGCTAAACCAGCAATTTAAAAACTGTTATATTAAAAACGATGAGTAACTTTGACACCAACGGAATAGCTAATACGATTTATCACGGAGCCGTCATATCGGGTCTTTCGATGGGATACGCCATGGTAGGAAATAAACTACTCAAAATGAAAGCGCCGGATTTAAGCAAACTAAGCGTAGAAGATGCGGGTAAATTGACGGGTATTATAAGTGGAGCTCTGGCCACGCAAAATTGGTTGGTGGCCCAGGGTATACTACCGGGCAGTATAATGAAAACGGCATAATTTAAATAGGTTTATTAAATAAATGGATGAGGGAGGATTTGACTTTGACCCTGTTGATGATTACGATTACGATGACGATGATGATGTAGCAGAGACCAATGTAGATGACGACTTTGATACTACTACACCACCGGTAGACACAGAAAGCGTCCTCGGCACGGGAACAATAAGCAGATTATCTATAAAAGTAATAAAAGAAGATGTTGATTCATTTTACAAACAAAATAATATAGACCCCGCGTTTATCGACCCCAACGATTTTGAAATTGGTAAAGACAGAAATCTATACGTTAAAACATATAAAGGTCGAGAACCATTATCTTATAGACGAGGTGGTCAAAGAATATATTACAAATTAAGTACCTTACAAAATAAATATGGTACCGCATTTATTCGCGACACCCTCAAAATCGCTGACTATAAACCAACACTACTTGTCAAACTAAAAGATAAACTCGAAAAGGTACAACCCGAGAGTATCCCCATGACAGAACTACCCAGAGCCACCGATGAGGTAACCGAGATTATAGACGATTTACAACGCGACACCGGCGCTCAAACAGAAGGATTAAATTACAGAGAACTCCAGGGTTTAGACAAAAGTCTTCAGACGTTGAGAGGTAACCTAGAACTTAATTTAGCGCGTCTCACAGAACTAGACCAAGAGATATTTGATGCCGAACATGAATTAGGTGATCATAGGATCAGCGAAGAAGAACGACGAGAGTTAAACGATAAATTGAGCGACTTAGACGTCGAAAGATCCGCCAGATTAGAAACCGCAAAAACCAACGAACGAGGGCTCAAAAGTCAGATCGCTAGAATCAAAGAAACGATTAATAAAATATTAGGCAACGACACGACTCTGGCAGAAAAGATTAGAACTCTGTTTAGAGAACAAGGTGTGACCGTAGTGAGTATTTTAGCCGCTTTGAGTTTAGCCATCAGCACGATAGTGAGTAGCATCGTCGCTAGCGTGAGAGGTGCTGGTGCCCCACCCGCACCATCGCCAACACCAACACCAACACCAACACCACCAAAAGGCGGTATCAAAGAGTGGATTTCAAAACAACTCGCTAATTTTGCATCTGCTCTTCAAAAACTCGGAGTGAGCGCATTGGGTGCTCTGCCGGGTATCATAGGCAGCGTACTGAGTTGGATATTTAACGCGCTGAGTAAGTCCGTATCGTGGTTGGCCGAACACGTGTGGGCTTTGTTTTTGGGTGTGGGGGCCTTGGTGTTTGCGTACCTGCAAAAACGATGGTAGTTGTAATCAAGTTTAAACAAAAAAATAAGCCTTACCAACTTTGTGCTGGTAAGGCTTTTTTTTTGTGTTGTGAGATTAGAGTGTGACTTATCGCGTTGCCTCGTAAGCTAAAATACCCATGCCAACGATAGCTAATATTCCTACCGTCAACGATAATTTTTCGTCTTGGTGAGTTTGTAGTTTCGTGGGTTGGGTTAAAACTGTTGGTGTTGGTGTTAGTGTTGGTGCAGGTGTTGGTGCTGGTGTGAGTGTTGGTGTTGGTGTTGGTGTTAGTGTTGGTGTTGGTGCTGGTGTTAGTGTTGGTGATACAACATCGGTCATAGGCTCTAGGGGTGTTGGTGGCGCGACGTCATCGGTGTCATCAAAAGAGTCGTCCGGTTGAGGTTGTGAGTTTAAATCTGGTACCAAACCAGTGTTCATACTCTGGGTAGCGATTTGAAGATTGTTGTTATAGCCGTCGTGCGTTCCAACCCTCAAGTTCATATCCGATGGAATTAAATATAACCCCGGTTTCACGACAAAATTTAAAGGCGTTCTGGCATACTGCAAAGAGTCTTGAAATTGATCGATACTCGTTTCCATGTCGTCTACTGCATTGATGATATCTTCAACGATGACGTTAAATTGTCTCTGAGCGTCTAATCCGGTGCCCGGTGATAATACGCTCGTTTTTGTTTGAGCCTGCGCACCGAGTAAAGCATATACATAAGATCTGATCGATTCGTTGATCTTTATGATTCCCGCGGGGGTAAACGAACTCTTGGTGGGTATAAAATCTAACCAAGCCATTTTGACGATGTCGTCTTGTTCGAGATAACCCTTCCAATGCTTAAAAAAAGCATCGTGTTTTTTTGGATCGTCTAAACCCCAATTTTTATCACCCGTGGGGTTGATAAAATCGTCGAGTGTGGTCGTGTTTTTATCATAGTCTAACGGCAAGAGTAAAAACGATTTTGTTTTTTCGTTCCAAAGAAAAAGCCGACCTAAGCCATAAGTCTTTTGATCTCTCGTCTGTTTAAAAGACTTATTTTGATCGATGGCAAACGTCCGACAGATGTTGGTAAATGCTCCACGATCATAGGTGTTGCTGAGAGCGTCAAACGAGTCTTCTCCCGGTATTGCTACGGCCATGTCGTTTAATATCCTTCTCACCGTAAAGTATAGATGAAAATTAAATAAGGCTTTAACGTAACGGTTGTTCGAGTTTAAAATATCGATTCCAACACCACAGCCCGTTGTAGCGCAATAGATCGCAAAGTTTAACTGATTTTGATAAAAAGACATGGGGTCTATTTTCCAACGAAGTACAGCATCGTTGGTATTGAGGCGAGATATTTTATAGTCCGAGATTAAGTCGGGAAACGGGGTTAAAAACGTGTTAGACGCGTTGACCGTAATCTCGAGTTCGCCAGTGAGATACGGACTGTCTAGTACATGCGCTGGGGTGGTAGCTTGTCGTTTAGCTACATTTTGATTTACTTGTCTCGTTACCTGATCGGCTATCGATTGTATCTGCTTTTTTAACGACTTAAAATCACTCATTATTTTAGTTTCAGTTTTAATATAAAAAGACTTTAAAATAAATGCATTCGTTTCACTTGTTTCAAAATGAGCAGACGTTTAAATTAGAAGACGTCGTAGATAATTTAAACGGTCAAAAATCTATACGCGTAAAAAGGGTGTTGTTTAACGCCGGATATTTTAATATTTCCAGCGCCACGGAGATTGATTGGTTTACGCAAATAGATGGGAGACCCGCATTTACCACAGATAAACCTCCCCCCATACCCGCGGAGTTTCTTTCAGATGTACACATAAGAACGCCGGATAGAGATTTTATAGAGCGATTGTTACCCGATATACCATACCACTTTTTAATTAACGATGAAAATGTTTTACAAAAAACTATAAACGATCTTATAAAAGCGTACGAAGACGATAGACTAGAATCCGTTTTAGAATCAAACAAAAGAAAAAGAGCTATTATAGCTGAACGGCGAGGGTTGATTTTAGCCGCCATGTCTTCAGAAATACCAAAAACTGAATTAGAACTTAATACGCTTCAATCTTTAGTAAGATTATTATATGTTAGAGAAAGAAAAATCTTTGAAGGTGAGGAATTGGCTTCAAAGTTTATTGAAGGAGAAATGGGTGCGAGCGAGTTGAGCGAGTTGAGAGATAGTAGGGAAGCAGGGGTAATTATAAGGGGAAGTCTTATCGTGACGGGTGAGGATTTAGATTTTATTCCTCCGAGTCATTTAGAGCCGTTGCCACTCGGAGTCACCGGTTCGGTCATCATAGCACCGGGGTGGTACGACGTCGATTGGTTCGATTTCATTTTAAATTCTATACCCGGGGTAAGTTTTCGAATATTTAGAGAATCTAAAAAGGTGACGTTGGTGATAACCGACGTCAATCTCAAATTGCGCTTGAACAGAGAAGTATCTCGATTACTCAATTTACCCAAAGGAAGACTGGTACCCAAAGTGGTGTATACGGGGTCTTACGACGTTAATCCGTTTAAATTTTTGTTTATTCACTGCCCGCAATTAAGTACGAGTGAAAACTTTTTTAATGGTCGTCCTTCTGACATCTTAAAAATCGTACCCGTGGCTACGCGCAAACCCGATATTGATAGAGCCGAGGGATTCAAAAATCTTAAAAACGGTATAATCGACAAACTGACATTTTCTATCAGCGGTGAAAAAGGACAGGTATTCAACAACAAGGGTGAGGGTATCATTATCGAGTTGGAGATCTTTTAATTTTAAAATCTTTTTATATTAAAAACATGAGTGTAGATGGTAAGGCGTTATACCCCGATATTTCTGGAGATGTACTCCGATTAAATAGTAACGAAGAAACAAAAGTGTACAGACTTAAAAAGATTGAAGAGATTCGATCTTTAATCTTGAAAGAGAGAGACCACCGAGAGCGCACTTATAAAAAAATAAAGAGAGTGATCGACACTATTAATTACGTAGAGATAGGATTAGAAGGATTGGGGGTTGTAGCGGGGGCTGTCAGTATTCCCGCTCTCTTGGGTGTTATATCAGCCCCCGTTGGATTGGTGCTAGAAGGAACGTTTATAGGCGCTTTTGGTGTAGATATTCTGCTTAGAATCGCGTCTAGGCGATTATCCGCCAAGCTAAAAAAGCACGACCAGATTAAGATATTAGCAGACTCCAAACTTAACACGATTGAAGAATACGTGTCTCAAGCCATCAACGACGGAGATATATCGCACGAAGAGTTCTTATTGATTACGAGAGAGCTCGCCAAATTTAACGAGCTTAAGCAGAAAATTAGAACAAAGACCAGCACAAAGCTTCAAAAGATTAAAAACGATACAGACTTTGAAAAAGAAGTTAAAAAACGGGTAGACGAACGGCTGGCAAAAGAAAAAAAATCTCTTATCGAAAAACTTACAAGTTCAAATTCTCGGTAAATAAACATTATGAAAGCGAACCGCCGAGTTATACCTCTATTTCACCTCTTAGGGCTACGCCCTCGGCCCCGCCTTTATTGTAGTGGTCATCGTATATTTTTAGTGCTTTATTAAATTGATTTTGAGTCACTTTAAATAAATCTCTAACTCGTTCTTTGTCTAATCCAACGACGTGATGATAACACGCCGCTATTAATGACCGTTTGACGCAACCATTTCCCCTCAATGTTTTGTAATTAACGAGCTCGTTATATTTATTGATTGTTTCTTGGACATCTTCTGAGTCTTGCTCTGGACAAACAGACAAAATAAGTTTCTCCACAGTTTTTCTTTTGTTTCTCTTTAAAGTTGACCAATTGATACGATCTTCTTGCGCATTTTCTGCCGAAAAATCAAAATAACGTGAAACTATTTCACCGCACGTTTCACAAATTAAAAAACCATTCTCGATGATTATATGATGATCGCACTTATCCCCAAGTTGTGACGTCCCAAAGTATTCCATCTATTTAATAAAAACCGATATTATTTTTAATTCATTTTTCAAATACTCGTCGGTCTAAACATATTACTCTCCATTTTTATATTAAAAAACAGCTCCTCACCTTTTACAGGGTAAGGAGCTAATTTTTTTTGTCTCGAGTTTCAAGGTCACGTTGTGGTGACTCACACACGTTTCAAGGTCACGTTGTGGTGACTCACATATTTTTCAAGGTCGCGTTGTTTACGCCAAATTTCTATCGTGCCTCAACACGTTTCAAGGTCACGTGGTGGTGACTCACATATTTTTCAAGGTCACGTGGTGGTGACATCACCTCATTTTAGCGATGACAGATTTTTTTTTTTTTTCTCTCTCTCTCTCGGCGTCAGATTTTTTTTTTTTTTTTTTTTTCTCCCGGCGTCAGATATTTTTTTTTTTCTCTCTCTCTCCCGGCGTCAGAGATTTTTTTTTTTTTTTTTTTTTTCTCTCCCCCACACCCGGCGTCAGATTTATTTTTTTTTTTTTTTTTTTTTTTTTCTCTCTCCCGGCGTCAGATATTTTTCTCTCTCCCTCTCTCTCTCTCTCTCTCTCTCCCGGCGTCAGATTTTTTTTTTTTTTTTTTTTTTTTTTCTTTTTTTTTCCCTCTCTCTCCCGGCGTCAGAGATTTTTTTTTTTTTTTTTTTTTCTCTCCCCCACACCCGGCGTCAGATTTTTTTTTTTTTTTTTTTTGAGATCGGGGGATTCCCCTATATTTTTCCCCAACTATTTTTAGAATCGAGAGCGGCGTGCTCAGGCTTGCCGCAGATTTTTTCCATTTTGCTCCGGTTCCCCCACCTCCCTTACTACTGCTACACTGACTCCGCGAACAAACTAGTTTAAAACGAGGCTTGTGCGCAGACGCGTTCTTGAAGTTTAGGTGCGTAGGCCTACATCTTAATCCTATTGTCAAAAAGAGATATGAATCGAGTGCCCATACGCACTGCGCGCAACCATCATAACACCCGAGTACTGAGTTCTACTACGCCGCGTGAGCAGCCTGTAAAATACCCACCTCTGTCTGTAATATCAGCCAAGATGTCATCCGTCAGTTCTCCCCTATAGTAGGCATCTTCTCCACCCTCGGCTAGTTTCTTGTAAGTCGCTGCCAGTTTGGTGTTAATCAACGTGTCTCCCTCCTTTAGAATCTCCCCCGTGGCAGAGTTCACAAAAATTTCACTGAAAAGAATTTTTAATAAGGTTGAAAATAGGCCTCTACGGTTCAAATTTCAAAAAACCAGTGTAAAAGAACTGCATTAATTTCACTTTAGGAAACCTGGATAAGCCGTTTTTAAGATTGTGGTGATGTGCAACAAAGAACGGAAAGAATAGATGGGTGGATTGTTCCGTTCACAGTTATTTAATCTTAATGCTACTTTTGAAGGAAAAAAATCCCAAGGAGTCATGTTTTTATTTAGGCCCTACCTTAGGCTTGAATCGTTCTTAACTTTACTTTCTTCAAAAAGAATGGCACCAGCCAATGCTTTGCCTATAACATATCCTTCCTCTGCTAATCTGATTGCAGGCTGGAATAGATCCCTCCAGGGTAGGACACCGTAGCGTTGATGAGCGGTCCAGTAGCCAGCTAGTTCCCCG
This sequence comes from Patiria miniata, assembly GCF_015706575.1. Taxonomy (NCBI): domain Eukaryota; kingdom Metazoa; phylum Echinodermata; class Asteroidea; order Valvatida; family Asterinidae; genus Patiria; species Patiria miniata. Next base: position 8,719,462 of record NW_024037061.1, read on the forward strand.
GGAACACCAATAGCCAAGCCACCTGTAGTTAGGATATAACTAACGATCTCAGAGTGCATTCCATTTTGCGTTGATTCGCCGTATTGGAACAAAAGTGAGCTTGGACTTGAGCTACCAAGACTTTTTGGCATCGAATACTATGAATACTGCAAAGCTGTTATGTCAGATTTGACATAGAATCCTGGTGAAGTATTTGACCTGATACTTTTCCATGTCGAAATGACACTTTTCCCGGTCACGATGACACTTTTCCGGGTCACAGTGACACTGTTCAGGGTTACATTGACACTTTCTGCGCCACACTGACACTTTTCCGGGTCACAATGACACTTTTCCGGGTCACGATGATTCTTTTCCGGGTCAAAATGACACTTTTCCGTATCATATACCGGGTCACTTGACACAAATGTGATCCGGATTCTGGGTCAAGTTCTTACACGAATATGATCCAGATTTCGGGTCAAATTTTGACACAGGACGTTTAGAGTGTTGGGACTCAAAGGCCCCTCAACCTTAAAAACGGGCCAAGTTCAAACGGGGTCGACCGGGTCGATTTCTGATCCGGGTCAAATTGGACATGACACCGGGGAAAATGACTTTTTTTCTTGTCAAAATTACACCTTTTTTTCTGTGTCAATATGACAATTTTTTGGGTCAACTGACTCGGAGGAGTGTCATCGAGACATGGAAAGTGTCAGATCAAATTTGACTCGGATTTGGCTCGAATTGGACCCAGGACTCTAGGAAACAGTAAAAGTGACACAAAGTGAACTTTCTTTTCGTACAAATATATAAAATATACATTTCTGAAATGTTGTCAAGCTACAGAAAAACCCCGCAATAACAAGCCTTGGTCAAGGCGCTAGTTGTTATTCATCCGGCCGTAACGCGGTAAACGATTTCTTCGCTAGCGCTATGCATAGTCATATGTCTATGCATGCAGTGCATTAAAAATACAGCGCGAACAGCGACCTAACGCGGCCACTATTTTTATGCAAATCAGTTGGACCCAATCTAGCGCCTTGGTTCAATCGTCCTTGTGAGGTTTTGGGGGTGGTGCTCATCATGTTAATAGCCTTAGCTGACCTTAAATGTCGTTTTCTTATTGGTCGATCGTTGCGTGGAAACTTGCATAGTGAAACGTGGCACCGCACATAATCCATACACGTACACGTTGTGTGTCTCTGCACACGGCACCAATGCACAAAAACTGTGGTTCCTGTCACGTCCGCAAAAGGCGAATAGCCGCAAATAATTTGATGACGTCCGGATTTACCAAGGTGTGATTGGACACTCCACATATTAGCCCCGCCTACACTTATCTGTATTCGCATACGAGGTCATGCGCTAGAAATCCAGCGCAAAATAAAGAAAAACATAACCTTTTGCCGATGATTGAACCAAGGCGCTAGATTGGGTCCAACTGATTTGCATAGAAATGGTGGCCGCGTGAGGTCGCTGTTCGCGCTGTAAATTTACTGCACCGCATGCATAGCGCTAGTGCAGCGAGGATGAACGTTTACCGCGCTACGGCCGGGATGAATAACAACTAGCGCCTTGACCAAGGCTACGCAATTACCAAAGGTGGACGCATCATCAGTCTCATTTTTATACATGTTTTCAAAGGCGGCAAGTGGCGCCTTCTCTCTGGCATCCAACATGTCTACGGTTCGAGTCCTGGCGTTGTAGGTCAGCATAAAGAACCCTCCTCCGATCCCTGCATTGTGACAGTTATGAAGACCGACACACAACAAGGCTGCAATAGCCGCGTCAACGGCTGAGCCGCCCTTTTCCAATATATCCCTGAAAATAATAATAAAATCATAAACAGTATTAAAGAACTAAAATGAGGAGCGATTGACAGTGATGCGCTATGTCCAATCACAATGTGTGAACAGAATTATTGTCTTTATGTTGGCTGAGTATAAACTGGCCATATTCAAATTATTTCTGTGCCCATACTTTCTAATGTCCATCCTGCAATGTTGTAGTCAAATCCATCACAACTCTGGTCACAAATAACAGTGGAAAACAAGAATAAGGGGAGGGGGGTGCCTCAGTATCCGGGGTGTACATCTAGTGGGGGGGGGGGGGGGGGGGTAAAGACCCCTATTTTAGACCAGGGGGATGGGCTTTTGAATCATCCCCCACTTGGGAAAAACAAAAATCGCATTTTGAGGTATTTTTTTTAACATCCCAACCACCCAAATGTATTCATGTAGCATTAAAAATGGAGAAACACAATACAAAAGGTTTTAAAATGCGCTGTTTTGATTAGCACGAATATACATCTATAACCTGAAGAGCGCCCCCTAGTGTAATGTGGTGTCCAGCCCCCCCCCCCCTCCTCCCCCGCTTTCGAATTACCACGGCCGGGCAATTTTAGGATTCTGGTCATCCCCATCCCCCTTCTCGCCGGCACAGATTTACGCCACTGTTCAGTATCATTTCATCTTGTGATTTATTTGAATTCGGGCAACATGGCTTGTGATTGACCTGTGATTGACGTGGGATTGACTTATGATTAACTTGTGATTGACTTGTGATTGACTTGTGATTGACTTGTGATTGACTTGTGAGAATTTGCGATGGACCCGGTCACACCACTTATGAAAATATGTAGACCTGTACCGTCCATTTCCAGCCCTTACCAAACTTCCCCGCATTACCACACTGGCCAGTTTACAGGCCAACTCACCTGCCAATCTCTGAGCATTCTCCAACATCGGCGACCACCGCAGCTTTGGCATACTGGTACTCGCCACTCGGCTGTGGCGGGGCTTGAATTGGCTCATTGCCAGTGTCTTTGTAGTAATAGTCCTCGTCCTCCGTGCCCCCGTCTCCAAATCGCTGTCAGGGTCTAACTTTGACATCTTGTCCTAACTCGTGTGGACTGGATCTAATACGTTTACACTGATGTTCAAACACGATATATTTTGTTTTTGTTCCATCCTCTAGTGACTCTAACCCTCACAATCACATACATGACATACGTACGTACGTGACTTGCCTTTCGCTCATACCCCCGCCCTGCAAACAGGACGCTGGGATACTCTGATGAGCTTCACAGAATCTTGTGAAGGAAATGGCCTATGACCTATGTATAAAGCATCTGGCTGCAGCTGTTCAAGACCGCATTTAGACAATGTGCTCAAATGCTATCCGAAACTTTCCAAAGAATTGCGCGCATTCCTTACCGGATGTGATTTCTGTTTCATTACGGACCATGTGGACACAATTTTGAGCGTCGCATAATGCAATCCGACCGTTCGTGATTCGAAATGGAGCCTGAGCGAGTAACGGGAATTGTAAATTTACAACACAGATAAGTTTTATAGAATTTCCTACATTATTACGCTTTTTCAACGAGAAAAAACATCTCTAAACTGGAATAAAAGAGTAATGAATCAGTCTTAACGGCCGTTTCGAACTATGCAGAATCATGACCTTGATGACGCGCAGGTCACTGGTCATGCAAAATCCAACCAATCAGAGCGTGAATTCATCAGAGTATCCCAGCGTCCTGTTTGCCGGGTGGGGGGTACTAGCGAAAGACTTGCCTATGGGACTTTTGAATATGACGCAAATAGTGGAAAATGGACAGGCGTGTTTGCTGCCACCAGCGTCTCAAAAGTCTCCCATTCTGTCTACTGATAAACCATGCGCAATACTACAGAAACTCTGAAGGGCCACAAGCAATTAATAAAATCTAAATTTGTGGGTAGATAGTTACGGAGCTCTGGAGTTGCCATCCAAGATGCTATGATCCTCACGGGCTGAAGACTTTTTACACGTAAGATGTTCACATCCTGAAATTATTTTGACGGGCTGACAACATCCTGAACTGGATGTTAACATCTCGAGTTGAGATCATTTATCAGGGGAGGACGACATCCAAAGAGTTTGAACTCCAACATCCTCAGGTAATTATCATCACAACATCGTTAAAATGGCGGCTTCCTTACTTCTACGCTTCCGTAGTAGACAAATGAAGGACGCTCACAGGGGAACGGAATGATAGAAACGCGTTAAAGGGAATGAAACGAACTCCAGTGATGTGCACTTAATGAGACACAACAGCATGAATCTGACAAAGGGACAGAGACAATGAGCATACAGGATGGAATAATACTTTATTCATTCAGATTAATTGGTAAAAACACCTGTCTCCCAAAAATACAACTATCCAATTAAAAGTAGTACACCAAATTTGATTAAAAACCGCCCGACAGAGTAAAAATACATTAACAACAAAAATTCCCTAAATTACAACAATTCCCTTAATAATATGAAAAATCTGTGCGACAATTACATGTAGTCGTGTATATTATAATTTTAAGTTGCATTATAAAATTAGGTTAAATATCTCAACTTTTTGAAAGATTAACGAAAAACAAAATCAATTACAGGACTGACCAGGAATATATATATATATATACATATAATAAATCAGAATACGAGTTAAACAAACTTTGGCATATCTCTCTTCTGAACAGACTGTTTCGTACCATAAGGCACTCATCAGCAGAATGACGAAAAATAGAATACAAGTAGCATCTTACCTTATTTCGAATCAAGCGCGCGCACGCGTTACGCGCGTTACGTCATTGAAGTTAGTACGCGTTTACGTCACTGACGTAAACGCGTACTAACTTCAATGACGTAACGCGCGTAACGCGTGCGCGCGCTTGATTCGAAATAAGGTAAGATGCTACTTGTATTCTATTTTTCGTCATTCTGCTGATGAGTGCCTTATGGTACGAAACAGTCTGTTCAGAAGAGAGATATGCCAAAGTTTGTTTAACTCGTATTCTGATTTATTGCATGATTATAGCTCTACAGAGATGTATCGAGCACTGTGAATTGTGATAGAAGACGATTTCATTGGATATATATACATATATATATATATACTAGAAAAAGTGCATCGTTATATTTTTTACAGAAATTCTATTGATAGAGGATGGTCGTTGTGTTTCCAAGCTTAGTGCTTGCAGGAGGCAAAAGAATTAATAGCATTTTGTGAATACAACTGTTGAATGTCAATGAATAAAAAAAAAATCGAAGTTTTGAATGTGCGGGACGGACGGAGCAGCGTTTTGTGCATTATTACCTTGACGTAGACCATGATGCCCTCTCATGTCGGATTGACTTATTCCTTAAATTTGAGCAGCCTTCGTATTTCTTAGACCTCATTGGTAGACTTTATGCGTATAGCGGCCATCTTACAGGGCATCCTTTGTTATTTTAACTTAGAAACAATGAGTGCTTAAAAGGTTAATTGCTGGTATGTCACAGTAAGACAAATGTATTGCCTTGATGGCTGCTACTTATAATAGGTCCATATTCGCCTTGAAATATTGTGGGCAAGAGAGAGCGCCTTTTTTCAGTGGGTGACCTCTCTTGTATATTCACCCCGCAAATGTATTATATTATGTTATTATTCATTTTTTAAAAATATTTCATTGAAAATAAAACATGACAGCCAGAAGGCTAAATAACAGTCATTTTTACAATAGCAATAATATACATAAAGTCATCTTTAGCAAACTTACAACGAAATCAATATTGTAAAAACTATAAGCAGTCAGACAAGTATGAAAACACCACAAATCCAGAAAACTGTAACTTAAACATGATAAGGGAGTTGTGGTATAATGTTGGGGCTAGGGATAAGGTTGGAGGGAAGCATGGGGGAGTAAGAGAGATGGTATGAGGATTAGGAAGTGAATAAGAAATGGTGAGTATATAATCACAAAACACATTAAATAAGATCTTAAATAACATCCAAAACATAAAATGACGCTTACAGATAAAAAAGTATTAGGCCCTACTATAAAATTATTGTGAGCTCAACTATATATATATTGCGCCCACCATCATATCTCCAAAGGTGTGGACCCAATTTCATGACGCTGCTTACCAGTAAGCAGAAAAGTTATACTTACCATATCAGACAATAATTGTGATAACCTTACTACTTCATGAATTTCATGGCGCGGATGTGCTAACTTTGGCCCGCGAATGGAGATTTATTTATGTACCGTCACGGTCAGTGTACACGGAGGCTCAGTTAGCAGAAAATCGTCTGCTTAGCAGTGCCATGAAATTGGGCCCTGATTTTTAGGTTGCAGCCCAGTAAATAGGTCCAGTATTGCTAAGCTATCCAACTTCACGATTTGTATACTGTCAATAATTCTCTTTTAAATTAATAATTTTGTGGCACCTGAAGGTTCCCGGCTCTAAACTGGTCTTTGAAGAAGTGTGTCTGTGAAGTTTATTACTCTATTTTACAAATGTAGTCGAAGGATTAAAAAAATGATAATGGACCTCAGTACTGCCCTTAGGCGTGGTCGTCATAGGAGGAAAACAATACCCTTTTATGTTATATGTATTATGGCCTTGGAGTATTTTTTACTGGTTTTCTTAGGTCTGGTATTCTTCATTTGTGCCTGTAGAAATTAATATAGTGATGTGTGCATAAGGAGCGATTCACAATACATGTACACAGCGCCACCAAGAGGTCATAGTGGGAGAAGGCATAAAATGGGAGTGTGGGCGACAACCGAGCCCCACACGGTATGTACATGTATTCCTTTTGCACGAGCAACGAGGTGAAACATTGCAAACTTTATGTGGCACATGAGCTTTGAAGTTGGCACATACGGGACACCATCTTCCTTTGGGTGATTAAAACGGTCAAGTTTAGATGCCAGCCGGGTAGCCTCCTTTCCGGTCGTCACTGTAAGCGTTCAAGAATCCCTGCGCGTCACGCAGGATGCCTTGCACTACGCATCCACTCGCAGACACCATTGGATAGTTACCCTTCTCTCTCAAACCATCGATGACGTCCTGAAAAGAGACAAACAAGAAGCATGCAAGGAAAACTTGTTTGGTCAAATTTCACGAACAATAACAACTGCAACTGGTATATATTGTAGAGGGCGCTCATATACCAATGACAATCACATAAAATACAAAAGCCAACATTTTTCAAAGCCATTTTTTTTTACATGTACGCAATCTACTTCAAATGCAGGATATAGGCCTACCTTAACTTAAATTTGTGTTCGTTAAAGCGATTTTTTTTTCTTGCTTGTATTCCTGTCCACAAAAACATGTACTCAACCAGACCGTTGAGGGTGTCCTACCTGATTGTAGTCTGCCTCGTAGGTGACATTATTGGGAACCCATTGATGATGAAGACGTTTGCGTTGGATCGCTTCTTTAATGCTCTCACCATACCAAAGTGTATCCACTGATACCTGAAACATCAAACCAGTGCAAATACTATTGTATATAAAAATGTCTTTTCAAAGATGTTTTGAAATGACTCCTTTGGGATAGGCCAACCTTCTTTTAAAAGTTTTAGGAAAGAATGGATAACCCTTCCGATGAAATATTACAAGATCCGTGGACATCCTGCTCGATGTTTTTCCAGTCCATATTTGATTCGTGGGTGAAAGTTACTGAACTTGTGTTTTAACTGGCGTCCTTTTGCATCCCCCAAGTGAACTCAAGTTACTCAATATTACACCGAGAGCTTTTTACGTTGTCTAGCTCCAAGACCTATTTACTCAATACTGTATGGTTCTTGAGTCTGGAGTGCTGTAACCGGCGAAAACTGGTTTGCTAATCAATAGCTGTCTTCATTGGCTGAGAGAGTAAATTGAATTGTTGCCTACCTGGGCAACGCCAGTTGTAATACGCGACCCTCCCGATGCACCAACCACCAGTTTAACTTTCCCGTCGCGATCCACAACGATGGTGGGTGTCATGGAAGACATCGGCCGCTTCCCCGGCCGGATGAAATTGCTCGGTGACGGCGGGAGGCCGTAAGAATTCGGCCTATCAGGTTGAGAAAAGTCGTCCATCTCGTTGTTGAAGATGATCCCTGTTCGAGTACCGCGAACTTTGGAACCCAAACTACGCAACAATTATAAGATTAAGCCAAGGTCAAGGGTCAACAAAAGGTCAAGCTTCATAGGTCCTAATGGATTTTATCATTTAGACAAACTTAACTTTCCGAGTATTTGTAAAGCTTTGAAACCTGTGCGATACAGTTTCTCAAAAATTGTATTGAGTCCTCGAAATTTGGATGATTTTCGGACCGGGGAAACAACAGAATAAATAGGCCTATGTAGCGTTTTAGATTATCTGTTCTCAATATCCTACCCATCTTAATGTTTAGTTAATTATCACTCCGTTTAGTTATCAAAGTTTCTTTTTGAACATTTTAATATTTACGGTGCCTGCATGTACGTGTTACTATTAATCATCATGATTGTTCAATTTGTGCCGCAAAATGTAAGGCCCAAAAAAAAGTCACCCGGTTTTTGGTCTGCGCACATCGCCGTAGCCATGCGCGTCGGCAAAATTAAAAAGTTTTTTTCAATATAAGATGATGTCTCAAAACCGCCAAACTCACTGGTTTGACTGGAATCCTGCTGCTGCACAATTTTAACGTGTTTTTAGATGGGGTTACGATCGAGTATAAGCTTTATGTGGCCTCTCTGGGCTCCCATATATTTTGCACTAAATTAAGTAGGGCAGCATTTGCAGACGGGTGTTTTAATTTTGTAATTGTGCGTCTGGAAGCCAGACTGAGGGAGCAATGGTACATCTGGAACCTGTAAACGCTTTTTAATTAGCGCAATATGAAAGGGAGCAGACTAATGACCAGCCTGGCAGCACATGCACGATGTCGATGTCGCCGTATGGTTTGACGTTACCGTTTCTCTGATTTTGTCTTCACTATCCAAATTTCCCGAAGAATGTTCGTGTCGGTCGAGGTCGTAAGTGGGTGCAGAATAAATTTTAAATAATGCATAAAATATTGTTCTTACTTTTAGTATTAAAGATTAAGTTACTTACTATGTGTTAATGGTGCTTGTTACAGACACCGCGTTGCCATCCCCATCGACAACTGACAGGTGGGCTGTGCCGCTATCTGGCTGGTTGTAGTACCCTGCGTAGTAGGATGGCTCGTGTGAGGAGTCGTCACTAATAGCGGCTCGTAAGGAGTCTGCGTAAGACTGTGACGTCATGTTGGCAACAATCTTAAGACAATACAAACACAAGAAAACCTCGATTCATTAAGACATTGCTAAAAACCCTTTTCGATCCCCAGAATGTTCCACATTGCTTTCCTCAAATCGGTAGAGCTGCATACTTGTATTCTGATTTTATACAACCCGTCCGCCGTGAATAACTTTTACTGTAAACCACATGTAAAAGCTGCTATTTTGCAGAGTTGTATATGCTTCTCTCTTTCAAGGTTGCCCCGACCCATCTTTGATAAATGACTTGTGAAAACTCCAACGAAGCAAACACAAAAAAAATGTCTAGCAAAAGCTACAAAAGTAAAAACTAAATGCTTTTAGCTTTTACCAAGTGCTTTCCATTATTAAAAGTATTTGCTTCCTTTTCATTCATAGAGATGCAAGTAAATTGGTAGTAAAAACAAATGCCAGTAAGTATACACACGACCCAGTATCTCATTACGTTGCTGTGATTACGTGAATTTGCTTCTGATTATCTTTACATTATTTTACCAAATAATTCATTATCAATGCTTTATACCAGATCCTCTCACTTCTTTGACGTCCACGTAGTCTTCATCTCCAAGGAATGATCGGCCTGCATAGGCGAACTTGAAAGATTCCACCATGCGATGAGTCGTTAGGATCTCGGCTTCAGTGGTAGTTATACTGTCCGGGCCAATGTCATATCCTGAAACCCATCCCAATAATTATGGAATAATAAACACAAATAATAAACCGACACTAGCAGATGCACATTTCTTGTTCTTTAACATGTTCAGTTTTGTTTCTCCTAACGAAGTTTCAACTTGTAGGCTAGGCCTATTTCTGTTTTCAATGAAAAAAACTACTTTCTTCTTGGCTGGTGCGTCTGCAACCGCGCGCAAGCAGATCAGCTCTGAGCTTAGACTGGTTCCAGGTTTATACATAATCGATGCTGATAAAGTGTCGGTAACCAGTCTATCCCGTGAGAACTGAACTCCTCTCGAGTCGCATGAATTAAACATCGGCCTTTAGTCGTTCGAGTGTCTCATTTAAAACGAGATTTTCTATTAATAGAAAGTTAGACAGTATATAAAATATTTTTTTATGGGGGGAAAGGGTGAAACTAACAAAAATAATACAAATGTAGCAGGAACAGTACATGTACATCTTTAATATTAAGACTAAAGCCACCAAACGGGATCGGACATGATAACACGAGGAAAGTTGAGACTACAAAAGAGGAAACGAGAAGTGATTCAGGAGCGAGTGAGGGCACTATACCAACGCTATTTAACAAGAAAAAAATGCCGTATATCAAACAGAAGCAACTTTACTTTAATAAAAAAAAGTAGAAATAAATTGTCCATACCAAAAAATGTTGCAATTTTAGTGCCCCCATTAGGTCAAGAGTGAGGCCTTTGACAAAAGAAATACTACTTTAACGGAGCAATGAAATTTAGACAGAGAGGAATCTATACGCATTCTAATTTTGGCGCCAATCCTGAGACTTACCGTCAAGGATATTCATCATGAGTGAATACACAGCGCCGCTGCCTGGCGGTGGGGGCGTGTACACCTTCATACCGTCCAATTCAATCATCAGAGGTGTCCTTCGTCGGACACTGTATCTTTCCAGATCTTCCTTTGTAATTACGCCATCTTATAATTAGAGGGAAAAAAAGATAAATCGCTAATTAGTTATTAAATGATGCACTTTTAGTTAACCAAAAAAAATAAAAATAATAATCCAAACACGTTCCGGGCAATATTCTTCGGAAACGGCAGGATTTGTTTTGCTTCAGAAGAAAGATGCATCAAACATCTTTTCAATGGACATTAAGAATTATCTGAAGAATTTGCCCAAAGTAGCCTAATTGCTAAATTTCCCAGTTTGCGTTTTCGAAAAAGGAAACGTATTTTGAAAAAGGGACAATCTTTGCTCTATTCGTCGCTACACTGACTCCGCGAACAAACTAGTTTAAAACGAGACGCGTTCTTGAAGTTTAGACGCGTAGGCCTACATCTTAACCCTAAAGGGGCCGGGGGCGGAATCCGCCCCCCTCAACATTTTCCGCGATAGCCTCTAAAAATTTTTTTTTCGCGACCCGAGCTGTTATGACTTTTTAGCCTCGAGCTTTGCGCATCTTTTGATACCAAAAACATAAAAATCGGACCTCGGGTTGCTGCGTAGTGAAAAATTTTCTGAAAATTAAATGAATAATTAATTAGCCATAATTCCAAAACCCTTTGACCTATAGTCTTGAAATTTCTTGGGTATGTTAAGGAAGAGTTGCTCTATGCATGTGCTGAGTTTCAAAAATTTTCGTCATTCGATGGCCGAGATCTTAGGGGGGGGGCGGAATCCGCCCCCCCCCCCCGGCTGAGAGATGGTAAAAATAACCTGGCCCTTTAGGGTTAATCCTATTGTCAAAAAGAGATATGAATCGAGTGTCCATACGCACTGCGCACAAGCATCATAACACCTGAGTACTGAGTTCTACTACGCCGCGTGAGCAGCCTGTAAAATACCCACTTCTGTCTGTAATATCAGCCAAGATGTCATCCGTCAGTTCTCCCCTATAGTAGGCATCTTCTCCACCCTCGGCTAGTTTCTTGTAAGTCGCTGCCAGTTTGGTGTTAATCAACGTGTCTCCCACCTTCAGAATGTCCCCCGTGGCAGAGTTCACAAAAATTTCACTGAAAAGAATATTTAATAAGGTTGCGAATAGGCCTTTAAGGTTCAAATTTCAAACAACCAGTGTAAAAGAATTGCATTAATTTCACTTTAGGAAACCTGGATAAGCCGTTTTTAAGATTGTGGTGATGTGCAACAAAGAACGGAAAGAATAGATGGGTGGATTGTTCCGTTCACAGTTATTTAATCTTAATGCTACTTTTGAAGGGAAAAAACCCCAGGGAGTCATGTTTTTATGTAGGCCCTACCTTAGGCTTGAATCGTTCTTAATTTTACTCTCTTCAAAAAGAATGGCACCAGCCAATGCTTTGCCTATAACATATCCTTCCTCTGCTAATCTGATTGCAGGTTGGAATAGATCCCTCCAGGGTAAGACACCGTAGCGTTGATGAGCGGTCCAGTAGCCAGCTATCTCCCGGGAACACCGACAGACAAACCACCTGTAGTTGGAAAAAGGATATAACTAACGATCTCAGAGTGCATTCCATTTTGCGTTGATTCGCCGTATTGGAACAAAAGTGAGCTTGGACTTGAGCTACAAAGACTTTTTGGCATCGAATACTATGAATAGTGCTTACCTGTTATGTAATAATGCATTTCACTCTGAAAAGTCCGGAGTCAGATTTTGACATAGAATCCGGGTGAAATATTTGACCTGATACTTTTCCAGGTCAAAATGACACTTTTCCCGGTCACGATGACACTTTTCCGGGTCACAGTGACACTGTTCCGGGTTACAATGACACTTTTCCGCGCCACACTGACACTTTTCTGGGTCACAATGACACTTTTCCGGGTCACGATGATTCTTTTCCGGGTCAAAATGACACTTTTCCGTATCACATACCGGGTCACTTGACACGAATGTGATCCGGATTCCGGGTCAAGTTCTTACACGAATATGATCCAGATTTCGGGTCACATTCTGACACGGGACGTTTAGAGTGTTGGGACTCAAAGGCCCCTCAACCTTAAAAATGGGCCAAGTTCAAACGGGGTCGACCGGGTCGATTTCTGATCCGGGTCAAATTGGACATGACATCGGGGAAAATAACTTTTTTCTTGTCAAAATGACACCTTTTTTTCTGTGTCAATATGACAATTTTCGGGTCAACTGACTCAGAGGAGTGTCATCGAGACATGGAAAGTGTCAGATCAAATTTGACTCGGATTTGGCTCGAATTGGACCCAGGACTCTAGGAAACAGTAAAACTGTAACAAAGTGAACTTTCTTTTCGTACAAATATATAAAATATGCATTTCTGAAATTTTGTCAAGCTAAAGAAAAAACCCGCAATTACCAAAGGTGGACGCATCATCAGTCTCATTTTTATACATGTTTTCAAAAGCGGCAAGTGGAGCCTTCTCTCTGGCATCCAACATGTCTACGGTTCGAGTCCTGGCGTTGTAGGTCAGCATAAAGAACCCTCCTCCGATCCCTGCACTGTGACAGTTATGAAGACTGACACACAACAAGGCTGCAATAGCCGCGTCAACGGCTGAGCCGCCCTTTTCCAATATATCCCTAAAAATAATAATAAAATCATAAACAGTATTAAAGAACTAAAATGAGGAGCGATTGACAGTGATGCGCTATGTCCCATCACAATGTGTGAACAGAATTATTGTCTTTATGTTGGCTGAGTATAAACTGGCCATATTCAAATTATTTCTGTGCCCATACTTTCTAATGTCCATCCTGCAATGTTGTAGTCAAATCCATCACAACTCTGGTTACAAATAACAGTGGAAAAACAAGAATAAGGGGAGGGGGGTGCCTCAGTATCCGGCGTGTACAACCCATGGGGGGGGGGGGGGGGGGGTGGGGGGGACCCCTACTTTTAGACCAGGGGGATGGGCTTTTGAATCATCCCCCACTAACTTGGGAAAAACAAAACTCGGATTTTGAGGTATTTTTCTAACATCCCAACCACCCAAATGTATTCAATAGCATTAAAAATGGAGAAAAAAGTACAAAAGCTTTTAAAATGCGCTGTTCTGATGTTAGCACGAATATACATCTATATCCCGAAGAGCACCCCTAGTGAAATGTAGTGTCCAGCCCCCCCCCCCCCTCCCCCGCTTTCGAATTACCACGGCCGGGCAATTTTAGGATTCTGGTCATCCCCATCCCCCTTCTCGCCGGCACAGATTTACGCCACTGTTCAGTATCATTTCATCTTGTGATTTATTTGAATTCGGGCAACATGGCTTGTGATTGACCTGTGATTGACGTGGGATTGACTTATGATTAACTTGTGATTGACTTGTGATTGACTTGTGATTGACTTGTGATTGACTTGTGATTGACTTGTGAGAATTTGCGATGGACCCGGTCACACCACTTATGAAAATATGTAGACCTGTACCGTCCATTTCCAGCCCTTACCAAACTTCCCCGCATTACCACACTGGCCAGTTTACAGGCCAACTCACCTGCCAATCTCTGAGCATTCTCCAACATCGGCGACCACCGCAGCTTTGGCATACTGGTACTCGCCACTCGGCTGTGGCGGGGCTTGAATTGGCTCATTGCCAGTGTCTTTGTAGTAATAGTCCTCGTCCTCCGTGCCCCCCGTCTCCAAATCGCTGTCAGGGTCTAACTTTGACATCTTGTCCTAACTCGTGTGGACTGGATCTAATACGTTTACACTGATGTTCAAACACGATATATTTTGTTTTTGTTCCATCCTCTAGTGACTCTAACCCTCACAATCACATACATGACATACGTACGTACGTGACTTGCCTTTCGCTCATACCCCCCGCCCTGCAAACAGGACGCTGGGATACTCTGATGAGCTTCACAGAATCTTGTGAAGGAAATGGCCTATGACCTATGTATAAAGCATCTGGCTGCAGCTGTTCAAGACCGCATTTAGACAATGTGCTCAAATGCTATCCGAAACTTTCCAAAGAATTGCGCGCATTCCTTACCGGATGTGATTTCTGTTTCATTACGGACCATGTGGACACAATTTTGAGCGTCGCATAATGCAATCCGACCGTTCGTGATTCGAAATGGAGCCTGAGCGAGTAACGGGAATTGTAAATTTACAACACAGATAAGTTTTATAGAATTTCCTACATTATTACGCTTTTTCAACGAGAAAAACATCTCTAAACTGGAATAAAAGAGTAATGAATCAGTCTTAACGGCCGTTTCGAACTATGCAGAATCATGACCTTGATGACGCGCAGGTCACTGGTCATGCAAAATCCAACCAATCAGAGCGTGAATTCATCAGAGTATCCCAGCGTCCTGTTTGCCGGGTGGGGGGTACTAGCGAAAGACTTGCCTATGGGACTTTTGAATATGACGCAAATAGTGGAAAATGGACAGGCGTGTTTGCTGCCACCAGCGTCTCAAAAGTCTCCCATTCTGTCTACTGATAAACCATGCGCAATACTACAGAAACTCTGAAGGGCCACAAGCAATTAATAAAATCTAAATTTGTGGGTAGATAGTTACGGAGCTCTGGAGTTGCCATCCAAGATGCTATGATCCTCACGGGCTGAAGACTTTTTACACGTAAGATGTTCACATCCTGAAATTTTTTTGACGGGCTGACAACATCCTGAACTGGATGTTAACATCTCGAGTTGAGATCATTTATCAGGGGAGGACGACATCCAAAGAGTTTGAACTCCAACATCCTCAGGTAATTATCATCACAACATCGTTAAAATGGCGGCTTCCTTACTTCTACGCTTCCGTAGTAGACAAATGAAGGACGCTCACAGGGGAACGGAATGATAGAAACGCGTTAAAGGGAATGAAACGAACTCCAGTGATGTGCACTGAATGAGACACAACAGAATGAATCTGACAAAGGGACAGAGACAATGAGCATACAGGATGGAATAATACTTTATTCATTCAGATTAATTGGTAAAAACACCTGTCTCCCAAGGCATCCTTTGTTATTTTAACTTAGAAACAATGAGTGCTTAAAAGGTTAATTGCTGGTATGTCACAGTAAGACAAATGTATTGCCTTGATGGCTGCTACTTATAATAGGTCCATATTCGCCTTGAAATATTGTGGGCAAGAGAGAGCGCCTTTTTTCAGTGGGTGACCTCTCTTGTATATTCACCCCGCAAATGTATTATATTATGTTATTATTCATTTTTTAAAAATATTTCATTGAAAATAAAACACGACAGCCAGAAGGCTAAATAACAGTCATTGTTACAATAGCAATAATATACATGAAGTCATCTTAAGCAAACTTACAACGAAATCAATATTGTAAAAACTATAAGCAGTCAGACAAGTATAAAAACACGACAAATCCAGAAAACTGTAACTTAAACATGATAAGGGAGTTGGAGGCATAATGTTGGGGCTAGGGATAAGGTTGGAGGGGAGCATTGGGGAGTAAGAGAGATGGTATGAGGATTAGGAAGTGAATAAGAAATGGTGAGTATATAATCACAAAACACATTAAATAAGATCTTAAATAACATCCAAAACATAAAATGACGCTTACAGATAAAAAAGTATTAGGCCCTACTATAAAATTATTGTGAGCTCAACTATATATATATTGCGCCCACCATCATATCTCCAAAGGTGTTGGCCCAATTTCATGGCGCTGCTTACCAGTAAGCAGAAAAGTTATACTTACCATATCAGACAATAATTGTGATAACCTTACTACTTCATGAATTTCATGGCGCGGATGTGCTAACTTTGGCCCGCGAATGGAGATTTATTTATGTACCGTCACGGTCAGTGTACACGGAGGCTCAGTTAGCAGAAAATCGTCTGCTTAGCAGCGCCATGAAATTGGGCCCTGATTTTTAGGTTGCAGCCCAGTAAATAGGTCCAGTATTGCTAAGCTATCCAACTTCACGATTTGTATACTGTCAATATTTCTCTTTTCAATTAATAATTTTGTGGCACCTGAAGGTTCCCGGCTCTAAACTGGTCTTTGAAGAAGTGTGTCTGTGACGTTTATTGCTCTATTTTACAATTAAATGTAGTCGAAGGATTTAAAAAATGATAATGGACCTCAGTACTGCCCTTAGGCGTGGTCGTCATAGGAAGAAAACAATACCCTTTTATGTTATATGTATATGGCCTTGGAGTATATTTTACTGATTTTCTTAGGTCTGGTATTCTTCATTTGTGCCTGTAGAAATTAAAATACTGATGTGTGCATAAGGAGCGATTCACAATACATGTACACAGCGCCACCAAGAGGTCATAGTGGGAGAAGGCATAAAATGGGAGTGTGGGCGACAACCGGGCCCCTCACGGCATGTACATGTATTCCTTTTGCACGAGCAACTAGGTGAAACATTGCAAACTTTATGTGGCACATGAGCTCTGAAGTTGGCACAAACGGGATACCATCTTCCTTTGGGTGATTAAAAAGGTCAAGTTTAGATGCCAGCCGGGTAGCCTCCTTTCCGGTCGTCACTGTAAGCGTTCAAGAATCCCTGCGCGTCACGAAGGATGCCTTGCACTACGCATCCACTCGAAGACACCATTGGATAGTTACCCTTCTCTCTCAAACCATCGATGACGTCCTGAAAAGAGAAAAAACAAGGTGCATGCAAGGAAAACATGTTTGGTCAAATTTCACGAACAATAACAACTGGTATATATTGTAGAGGGCGCTTTTACATATACCAATGACAATCACATAAAATTAATACGAAAGCCAACATTTTTCAAAGCCGTTTTTTGGGGTACATGTACGCAATCTACTTCAAATGCTGGACATAGGCCTACATTAACTTAAATTTGTGTTCGTTAAAGCGATTTTTTCTTGCTTGTATTCCTTTCCACAAAAACATGTACTCAACCAGACTGTTGAGGGCGTCCTACCTGATTGTAGTCTGCCTCGTAGGTGACATTATTGGGAACCCATTGGTGATGAAGACGTTTGCGTTGGATCGCTTCTTTTATGCTCTCACCATACCAAAGTGTATCCACTGATACCTGAAACATCAAACCAGTGCAAATACTATTGTATATAAAAATGTCTTTTCAAAGATGTTTTGAAATGACTTCTTTGGGATAGGCCGACCTTCTTTTAAAAGTTTTAGGAAACAATGGATAACCCTTCCGATGAAATATTACAATATCCGTGGACATCCTGCTCGATGTTTTTCCAGTCCATGTTTGATTCGTGGGTGAAAGTTACTGAACTTGTGTTTTAACTGGCGTTCTTTTGCATCCCCCAAGTGAACTCAAGTTACTCAATATTACACCGAGACCTTTTTACGTTGTCTAGCTCCAAGACCTATTTACTCAATACTGTATGGTTCTTGAGTCTGGAGTGCTGTAACCGGCGAAAACTGGTTTGCTAATCAATAGCTGTCTTCATTGGCTGAGAGAGTAAATTGAATTGTTGCCTACCTGGGCAACGCCAGTTGTAATACGCGACCCTCCCGATGCACCAACCACCAGTTTAAATTTCCCGTCGCGATCCACGATGATGGTGGGTGTCATGGAAGACATTGGCCGCTTCCCCGGCCGGATGAAATTGCTCGGTGACGGCGGGAGGCCGTAAGAATTCGGCCTATCAGGTTGAGAAAAGTCGTCCATCTCGTTGTTGAAGATGATCCCTGTTCGAGTACCGCGAACTTTGGAACCCAAACTGCGCAGCAATTATAAGATTAAGCCAAGGTCAAGGGTCAACAAAAGGTCAAGCTTCATAGGTCCTAATGGATTTTATCATTTTGACAAACTTAACTTTCCGAGTATTTGTAAAGCTTTGAAACCTGTGCGATACAGTTTCTCACAATTTTTATTGAGTCCTCGAAATTTGGATGATTTTCGGACCGGGGTAACAACATAATAAATAGGCCTATGTAGCGTTTTAGATTATCTGTTCTCAATAACCTACCCATCTTTATGTTTAGTTAATTATCACTCTTTAGTTATCAAAGTTCCTTTTTGAAGATTTTAACATTTACGGTGCCTGCATGCATGTGTTACTATTAATCACCATGATTGTTCAATTTGTGCCGCAAAATGTAAGGCCCCAAAAAAAGTCACCCGTTTTTGGGTCTGCGCGCATCGCCGTGGCCATGCGCGTCGGCAAAATTAAAAAGTTTTTTTTTCAATATAAGATGATGTCTCAAAACCGCCAAACTCACTGGTTTGACTGGAATCCTTCTGCTGCACAATTTTAACGTGTTTTTAGATGGGGTTACGATCGAGTATAAGCTTTATGTGGCCTCTCTGGGCTTCCATATATTTTGCACTAAATTTAGTAGGGCAGCATTTGCAGACGGGTGTTTTAATTTTGTAATTGTGCGTCTGGAAGCCAGACTGAGGGAGCAATGGTACATCTGGAACCTGTAAACGCTTTTTAATTAGCGCAATATGAAAGGGAGCAGACTAATGACCAGCCTGGCAGCACATGCACGATGTCGATGTCGCCGTATGGTTTGACGTTACCGTTTCTCTGATTTTGTCTTGACTATCCAAATTTCCCGAAGAATGTTCGTGTCGGTCGAGGTCGTAAGTGGGTGCAGAATAAATTTTACATAATGCATAAAATATTGTTCTTACTTTTAGTATTAAAGATTAAGTTACTTACTATGTGTTAATGGTGCTTGTTACAGACACCGCGTTGCCATCCCCATCGACAACTGACAGGTGGGCTGTGCCGCTATCTGGCTGGTTGTAGTACCCTGCGTAGTAGGATGGATCGTGTGAGGAGTCGTCACTAATAGCGGCTCGTAAGGAGTCTGCGTAAGACTGTGACGTCATGTTGGCAACAATCTTAAGACAATAGAAACCCAAGAAAACCCCGATTCATTAAGACATTGATAACCCTTTTTGATCCCCAGAATGTTCCACGAAATGGTCGGATACCCACGCCACATTGCTTTCCTCAAATCGGTAGAACTGCATGCTTGTATTCTGATTTTATACAACCCGTCCGCCGTGAATAACTTTTACTGTAAACCACATGTAAAAGCTGCTATTTGGCAGAGTTGTATTTGCTTCTCTCTTTTCAAGGTTGCCCCGACCCATCTTTGATAAATGACTTGTGAAAACTCCAAATCCGAAGCATTTACTCCTTTTTGTTCATACCAAACGAAGCAAACACAAACAAAATGTCTAGCAAAAGCTACAAAAGTAAAAACTAAATGCTTTTAGCTTTTACCAAGTGCTTTCTATTAAAACTATTTGCTTCCTTTTCATTCATAGAGATGCAAGTAAATTGGTAGTAAAAACAAATGCCAGTTTGTATACACACGACCCAGTGTCTCATTACGTTGCTGTGATTACGTGAATTTGCTTCTGATTATCTTTACATTATTTCACCAAATAATTCATTATCAATGCTTAATATTAAATCTTCTGACCTCTTTGACATCCACGTAGTCTTCATCTCCAAGGAATGATCGGCCTGCATAGGCGAACTTGAAAGATTCCACCATGCGATGAGTTGTTAGGATCTCGGCTTCAGTGGTAGTTATACTGTCCGGGCCAATGTCATATCCTGAAACCCATCCCAATAATTATGGAATAATAAACACAAATAATAAACCGACACTAGCAGATGCACATTTCGTGTTCTTTAACATGTTCAGTTTTGTTTCTCCTAACGAAGTTTCAACTTGTAAGCTAGGCCTATTTCTCTTTTTCAATGAAAAAACTACTTTCTTCTTGTTTCGTGCGTCTGCAACCGCGCGCAAGCAGATCAGCTCTGAGCTCGAGTCGCATGAATTAAACATCATTAAACAATGTAAAAGGAACAGTACATGTACATCTTTAATATTAAGACTAAAGCCACCAAACGGGATTGGATATGATAACACGAGGAAAGTTGAGACTACAAAAGAGGAAACGAGAAGTGATTTTGGAGCGAGTGAGGGCGCTATACCAACGCTATTTAACAAGAAAAAATGCCGTATATTCAAACAGAAGCAACTTTACTTTAATAGAAAATATTAGAAATAAATTGCCTATACCAAAAAATGTTGCAATTTTAGTGCCCCCATTAGGTCAAGAGAGAGGCCTTTGACAAAGGAAATACTACTTTAACGGAGCAATGAAATTTAGACAGAGAGGAATCTATACGCATTCTAATTTTGGCGCCAAATCCCGAGACTTACCGTCAAGGATATTCATCATGAGTGAATACACAGCGCCGCTGCCTGGCGGTGGGGGCGTGTACACCTTCATACCGTCCAATTCAATCATCAGAGGTGTCCTTCGTCGGACACTGTATCCTTCCAGATCTTCCTTTTTAATTACGCCATCTTATAATTAGAGGGGGAAAAAAGATAAATCGATATTTAGTTATTAAATGATGCACTTTTAGTTAAACAAAAAAGAAATGAAAATAATAATCAACACACGTTCGGGGCAATATTCCTCGGAAACGGCAGGATTTGTTTTGCTTCAGAAGAAAGGTGCATCAACATCTTTTCAATGGACATTAAGAATTTTCTTAAGAATTTGCCCAAAGTAGCCTAATTGCAAAATTCCCCATTTTCCAAAAAAGGAAATGTATTTTGAAAAAGGGACAATCTTTGTTCCATTCGTCGCTACACTGACTCCGCGAACAAACTAGTTTCAAACGAGGCTCGTGCGCAGACGCGTTCTTGAAGTTTAGGCGCGTTGTTACGTAGGCCTACATCTTAATCCTATTGTCAAAAAGAGATATGAATCGAGTGCCCATACGCACTGCGCGCAAGCATCATAACACCTGAGTACTGAGTTCTACTACGCCGCGTGAGCAGCCTGTAAAATACCCACTTTTGTCTGTAATATCAGCCACGATGTCATCAGTTAGTTCTCCCCTATAGTAGGCATCTTCTCCACCCTCGGCTAGTTTCTGGTAAGTCTCGGCCAGTTTGGTGTTAATCAACGTGTCTCCCTCCTTCAGAATCTCGCCCGTGGCAGAGTTCACAAAAATTTCACTGAAAAGAATTTTTTAAAAGGTTGCGAATAGGCCTGAAAAGTTTAAATTTCAAAAACAAGTGTAAACGAACTGCATTTATTTCACTTTAGGAAACCTTGAAAAGCCGTTTTTAAGATTGTGGTGATGTGCATCAAACAACGGAAAGAATAGATGGGTGGATTGTTCCGTTCACAGTTATTAAATCTTCATGCTACTTTTGAAGGAAAAAACCCCAAGGGGTCATGTTTTTATTTAGGCCCTACCTTAGGCTTGAATCGTTCTTAATTTTACTCTCTTCAGAAAGAATGGCACCAGCCAGTGCTTTGCCTATAACATATCCTTCCTCTGCTAATCTGATTGCAGGTTGGAATAGATCCCTCCAGGGTAGGACACCGTAGCGTTGGTGAGCGGTCCAGTAGCCAGCTATCTCCCCGGGAACACCAATAGCCAAGCCACCTGAAGTCAGAAAAAGGAAATAACTAACGATATCAGAGAGAACATTCGATTTTGCGTGGATTCGCCATTATTGCAACAAAAGTGAGCTTGGACTTGGGATACAACGACTTTTTGGCATTTCGTATATACTATGAATACTGCTGAGCCTTTAAGTAATAATCCATTTGCTGAAACTTCACTCTTATTAAGTCCTGGGTCAGAATTGACCCGGAATCCGTGTCGAATATTTGACCTGACACTTTTCCTGGTCAAAATGACAATTTCCCGGGTGAAAATGACACTTTGACAGGTAAAAATGACACTTCTCTGGGTCCAAATGACACGTTTATTATTCAAAATGACTCTTTTTCGTGTGAAAATGACACTTTTCTGTATCATATATCGGGTTATTTTGAACCGGAACAGTATCGTTTTGACCAGGAAAGGTATCAGGTCAAATATTCTAGGTCAAATGTTCTAGGTCAAAATCGGGCACAAGACGTTTAGAGTGTTGGCACTCTATAGCCTTTAAACCGGGCCAAGATCAAATCACATAAGCCACACCTCGACTGGTTATTGTCTGCTAGTTCTCTAGTAAAGTCCCGAGACATTTTCGACCCTGGATCCGGGTGAAATTGGACCTGACATCGGTGCAAATATGAGGTGTTTTTTTCGTGTCAAAATGACCCTTTCTCTCTGTGACATTGCAATAAGACAATTTTTCAGGTCAAACGGTACTGCAATAGTGACTCAGAGGAGTGTCAGGTCACATCTGACCCGGATAAGCGTCGAATTTAAGAATATAAGGTTTTGCTGAGCATCCTCCACGTAGTTTACTTTTTCCGAATATGGAATCTAAGAAATATTTAAACAGACACAAAGTCATAGTTCTTTGCGTATAAATATATAAAATATAATTTCTGTAATTTTGTCAAGCTAAATAAAACCCGCCATTACCAAAGGTGGACGCATCATCAGTCTCATTTTTATACATGTTTTCAAAAGCGGCAAGTGGAGCCTTCTCTCTGGCATCCAACATGTCTACGGTTCGAGTCCTGGCGTTGTAGGTCAGCATAAAGAACCCTCCTCCGATCCCTGCACTTTGACAGTTATGAAGACCGACACACAACAAGGCTGCAATAGCCGCGTCAACGGCTGAGCCGCCCTCTTCCAAAATATCCCTGAAAATAATAATAAAATCATAAACAGTAATAGAGAACTAAAATGAGGAGCGATTGTCAGTGGTGCTTTATGTCCAATCAGAATGTGTCAAGAATTATTGTCTTTATGTAGGGTAGGCAGTGGCGTATCCAGTGGGGGGGGGGGGGGGGGGGCACTTTGCCCACCTGGCGGATTTTTTTGACATTTTTTTTTGGGGGGGGGGAGGGGGGAGGGGGTGGGGCTCAGTATCATTTCATCTTGTGGTTTATTTGAATTCGGACAACATGGCTGGTGATTGACCTGTGATTAACTTGGGATTGACTTGTGATTTACTTGTGAGGACTTGTGATTTACTTGTGAGGACTTGTGATTGTCGTAAGGAATTGGCAATGGACCCGGTCACCAAAAACATATACATGTAGGTCTATACTGTCCATTTTTAGCCACCTTTTTCATATTAAAACAACTTCCCCGCATTACCACACTCGCCAGTTTACTACAGGCCAACTCACCGGCCAATCTCTGAGCATTCTCCAGCATCGGCGGCCACCGCAGCTTTGGCGTACTGGTACTCGCCACTCGGCGGTGGCGGGGCTTGAATTGGCTCATTTCCAGTGTCTTTGTAGTAATACAACAATCCCATGGTCACACCCGCAGCCACCGCCACTATCAGCAGCAATGCAAAAGCCACTCGCCATTTTAGGAGTTTAGATTTTCTGGATAAAAGTAAACACAGACATTTTACCGATGAGAAAACGGCAATGCAATTATTAGAGTGGGAATTTTACATCAAGTATTTGACGTTAATCTGATGATTCGTGACGTGATCAGTATGCACAGCAATACTTAGGTATAGGCTCAATGGGCGTGGAAAACATGTGGAAATGGGAGTTACGAACGAGAAACAAGACAATAGGCAGGACTAGCAAAACTGTGACCAGAGCTCACAAAACTCTGGTCCATTGTATACGAAATGGCCATTCACTGGAAGTCAGTCATGTTTCTGATGTACTCTATACAATAGTATAGTGGGGAGTCAGCCAGTCAGTCAGTCATTCAGTCAGTCGGGGGAAGGGAGCCACAAAGACACTTGGCTGGACCTCTGGGACCAGCAGAAACCCAACCCCGCAACTTTAAAGCGTCTTATCGTAAAAAGGAACGCATAGGCCTAACGCAAAGACGAAACTGTCGGTAAAGGGGGTCAGCCTGGTTAGGTAAGGGGTGCATAACCTCCAATTCAAGAAATTGTGGTAAGGCACTTTGCAATGATTATGCAACCTCGTCCGCATGGGTTACTTTATTTCCAACCTCGATTCCAATAATAACCCCTTGATGGGAAACTTTCTTCCTGTATCCTGAATTCATGCAGTGTTGGATTTATATCGTGTACTGTATGAGATCCATGGTGGGGAGCGTCAGGGCGCTCTCATAGGAAAGCGCACATGTAAACAAAGCGTGACGTCATTACGTCTTAGGTCTATTCGGGCGCAATTCAAAACATGACTTAGCAACTTTTGTTTGACATCGGAAATCCTCGAATATTGTTTTCTCAAAGTATACAGCTGACGCTGAGCTGAAATTTCATCAGGTTGGTTGTTCAGCACCCTTCTTTAGATTTTTAGCACGTTTGTTGCTTCAAACGAACATAATGTACAAATTACAAATGATGGAAGCTACCTTTAATGGAGAAAAATGGTTCTTTGTCATTGACATCGTTTTTGGTGTTGCTTGCAGACTAAAAATGCCCAAAATTGCCTACGCTGACCTAATCACCATTTGCATGCCCGGTCGATTTCCTTTCAACGGAGTGGCAGGCTGCGATTTCAGCGACTGGTTTGTTTACACAGTGTTGTCTGTGCAAAGTGTAAGGTACAGAGTAAAAGTCAAGTATGTATGTATAACAGTTATGCAAAAAGGATAGCGGTATACCAATACGCACGAATGGTGGAAACACTACTATTTTAACCGTGACCCATAAGTAAGCAACTTACAAAGTCGACAATTTGTGTTTCTCTTGTGAGAAGATGAGGGGTTCTTCCTCCGTGCCTCCCGTCTCCAAATCGCTGTCATGGTCTGACTTTGACATCTTGTCCTAACTCGTGTGGACCAGATCTAAATACGTTTACACTGATGTTCATACACCAATTGGAATATGAAATATTTTGTTTTTTAATCCTCTAGTGGACTCTAACCCTCACATACGTACGTACGTGACTTGCCAATGGGACTTTTGAGACGTTGGTGGCGGCATACACACCGGTCCTTTTGTTTACGTCATGTTTAAGCTAAAGCACGCACGCTCAATATGACGCAAACAGTGGAAAATGGACAGGCGTGTTTGCTGCCACCAGCGTCTCAAAAGTCTCCCATTCTATCCAATGATGAACCATGCGCAATACTACGGAAACTCTGAAGGGCAACAAGCCATTATAATAAAATCTAAATTTGTGGGTAGATAGTTACGGAGCTCTGGAGTTGCCATCCAAGAGGCTAAGATCCTCACGGTCTGAAGACATTCTACACGTAAGATGTCGACATCCTGAAATAATTTTGACGGGCTGACAACATCCTGAACTGGATGTTAACATCTTGAGATCATTTATCTGGAGATGAGGACATCCAAAAAGTTTGGACTCCAACACCCTCAGGTAATTATCATCACAACATCGTTAAAATGGCACGATTCCTTACTTCTACGCTTCCGTAGAAGACAAACTGTATAAACTCCCACGTGGAGTATTTAGGAGAAGAACCAACCAAGAACCAAGAACAAACGAAGGACGCTCACTGGGGGAACGGAATGATAGAAACGCGTTAAAGGGAAAGAAACGAACTCCAGTGATGTGCACTGAATGAGACACAATAGCATGAATCTGGCAAAGGGACAGAGACAATGAGCATACATTATGGAATTATACTTTATTCATTCAGCTTAATTGGTAAAAACACCTGCCTCCCAAAAATACAACTATTCAATTAAAAGTAGTATACCAAATTTGAATTAAAACCGTCCAAAAGAGTAAAAATACATTAACAACAATAATTCCCTAAATTACAACAATTCCCTTAATAATATGAAAAATCTGTGCGACAATTACATGTAGTCGTGTAGATTATAATTATTTTGAGTTGCATTGTAACAGTGTGTTAATTATCTCAAATTTCTGAAAGATTAACGAAATACAAAGTCAATTACAAGACTGACCAGGAAAATATATACTAGAAAAACTGCATAGTTATATTTCTACATAAATTCTATTGATTGAGGATGGTCGTTGTGTTTTCCAAGCTTAGTGTTTGCAGGAGGCAAAAGAATTGATAACATTTCTGATTACAACTGTTGAATGTCAATGAATAAAAAAAATCGAAGTTTTGAATTTACGGGACGGACGGAGCAGCGTTTTGTGCATCATTACCTTGACGTAGGCCATGATGACCTCTCGTGCCGGATTGACTAATTCCTTAAACTTGAGCACCCTTCGTATTTCTTAGACCTCATTGGTAGACTTTATGCGTATAGCGGCCATCTTAGAGGGCATCCTTTGTTATTTTAACTTAGAAACAATGAGTGCTTAAAAGGTTTATTTCTGGTATATCACAGCAAGACAAATGCATTGCCTTGATGACTGCTACTTATGAGGTCCATATTCACCTTTTTTGAAATACTGTGAGCAAGAGAGAGAAAGAGATCGCCTTTTTCAGTAGGTGACCTCTCTTGTATATTCACCCCGCAAATTATTCATGTTTTATTTTTTAAATTATTTCATTGAAAATGAAACATGACAGCCAGGAGGCTGAATTGTAGTCATTTTTACAATAGTTATAATGTACGTAAAGTCATCTTAAGCAAACTTACAACAAAATCAATATTGTAAAAACTTATAAGCCATAATCAGACAAGTATAAAAACACCACAGAACCAGAAAACTGTAACTCAAACATGATAAGGGAGTGGGGGGGGGGGGGTTAATGTTGGGGCTAGGGATGAGGTTGACGGGAGAATAGGGGAGTAAGAGAGATGGTATGAGGATTAGGAAGTGAATAAGAAATGGTCACTATATAATCATAAAACAAATTAAATAAGATCTTAATATCTAAAACATAAAATGACGCTTGCAGGTAAAAAGTATTAGGCCCTACTATA
Source organism: Patiria miniata (assembly GCF_015706575.1). Lineage (NCBI taxonomy): Eukaryota > Metazoa > Echinodermata > Asteroidea > Valvatida > Asterinidae > Patiria > Patiria miniata. The sequence continues at coordinate 8,746,804 of NW_024037061.1, forward strand.
ACATTATTTTGTGCTCCACTATATATTGCGCCAACCATCATATCTGCAAAGGTGTGGGCCCAATTTCATATGGCACTGCTTACCAGTAAGTATAAAAGGTAAGGCTAACCTTAAGCACTTTATGAATTTCATGGTGCGGATGTGCTAACTTTGGCCCGCGCATGGAGATTTATTTATGTACCGTCACCGTCAGTGTAGACGGAGGCTCAGTTAGCAGAAAATCGTCTGCTTAGCAGCGCCATGAAACTGGGCCCTGATTGTGAGGTTACAGCCCAGTAAATAGGCCCAGTATTGCTACGCTGTCCAAATCACGATTTGTATACTGTCAATCTTTCTCTTTAATTATTTTGTGGCACCTAAAGGTTCCCGGCTCTAAACTGGTATTTGAAGTAGTGTGTCTGTGAAATATATTGCTCTATTTTGCAAATGCAGTGGAAGCATTTAAAAATGGATATGGACCTCAGGACTGCTTTTAGGCGTTATCATCATAGGAGGAAAGCAATACCCTTTTATGTTATATGTATATGGCCTTGGAGTATTTTTTACTGATTTTCTTAGGTCTGGTATTCTTCATTAAGTTTTGTGACTGTAGAAATTAATATACCGGTGTGTGCATAAGGAGCGATTCACAATACATGTACACAGCGCCACCAAGAGGTCATAGTGGGAGAAGGCATCAAATGGGAGTGTGGGCGACAACCGGGCGCCACACGGGTATCTATTCCTTTTGCACGAGCCACAAGAGGAAACATTATGTGGCACATGGGCTTTGAAGTTGGCACATACGGGATACCTTCTTCCTTTGCGTGATTAAAAAGGTCAAGTTTAGATACCAGCCGGGTAGCCTCCTTTCCGGTCGTCACTGTAAGCGTTCAAGAATCCTTGCGCGTCACGAAGGATGCCTTGCACTACGCACCCACTGGAAGACACCATTGGAAAGTTACCCTTCTCTCTCAATCCATCGATGACGTCCTGAAAAGAGACAAACAAGGTGCATGCAAGGAAAAGGTTTCGGTCAAGAATAATATCAACTGGTATATATTGTAGAGGGCGCTTTTACATTTACCATAGTCTGGTTCCCAGACCAAAAGATTCTGACTATTCCTGATGAATCTTAGGTCCATAGCCTCTGGTAATACATTACACTTTACATCACGTGACTAAAACGGGAGGAATTCCTCCTTTTTCCGAAAATATCCGAAGTTTGCCGAATTATTTCGTCGACAATTGGATAGCGCCCGAGTTTTTCCGAGTATAATATAGGTTTAATTAACTGCTAGTTGCTCATTAAAAACTTTTTAAAATGAGTTTATAATATTCATTGCTTTCATTTAGAAAACTTGAAATTCAACGACGATTTTGTGCATTAAGTATACTCGGATCGTATGGGCGAACTTTTGCTGCGTCATGTTCTATTTTGAATTTGACGACCGTTGCCGAGATTTTCCCAAAACTCGGTCTTCATTCGGCTCCGCCTGCTAACAGTGCTATTTAGATGCCTATTTTTGAAGATTCCAGATCAACATTAGTCAATGTTATCTTACAGAAATATCAAACTGTATTATCATAACGGTATGATATATGAAGCAAGTGATTTATTTAAAAATTTGATCATTAAAAGCTATAAGTGATAAAGCGAAATCGGAAACGAATAGCGAGCTTTGAAAAAGGGCCGTCAATGTCGTCATGTACATTTTAGCCACGGAGGCTGCCTGACCTGCAATTTAGACGTGAGCGTCGGGAATAATTGTCAGGTCTGGGAACCAGACTACATATGCCAACGACAATCACATAAAATTAAAACGACAGCCAACCTTTTTCAAAGCCATTTTTTTGGTACATGTACACAATTTACTTCAAATGCTGGACATAGGCCTACATTAACTTAGTTTTGTTCTTGCTTGTTTACCTTTCCACAAAAACATGTACTCAACCAGACTGTTGAGGGCGTCCTACCTGATTGTAGTCTGCCTCGTAGGTGACATTATTGGGAACCCATTGATGATGAAGACGTTTGCGTTGGATCGCTTCTTTTATGCTCTCACCATACCAAAGTGTATTCACTGATACCTGAAACATCAAACCAGTGCAAATACTGTTGTATATAAAAAACATCTTTTCAAAGATGTCTTGAAATGACTCCTTTGGGATAGGCCTACCTTTTTAAAAAGTTTTAGGAAAGAATGAACGACCCTTCCGATGAAATATTTCAAGATCCGTGGACATATCCTGCTTGATGTTTTTCCAGTCCATGTTTCGTGGGTGAAAGTTATTGAACCTGTGCTTTAACTGGCGTCCTCTTGTATCTCCCAAGTGAACTCAACTTACTCAATATTGCCACCGGGAGCTTCTAACGTCGTCTAGTTCCAAGACCTATTTACTCAATACTATATGGTTCTTGAGTCTGGAGGGTTGTAACTCTTTGAAACCCGGCGAAAACTGGTTTGCTTATCAATAGCTGTCTTCATTGATCGAACAAGCAAATTGAATTCGGGCGATTCACAATGCAGTGCGCCACCAAGAGTTTGCCATGGAGAGTTCATTTTTTCCAGAGCATTGTCACGGTGGGAGATGGTCGACTAATTCAGAGCGCGGGACATTTGAAATTGTTAGTTTTTCCGGTCAGTAGTTTTGTAAGCGTATGATTCGAGGATCTGTTTGCCCATTTCTTTTTTTGTTATCAATATGGTGTTTTTTGTAAGGCGGCAGAACGCTATGCCCCAATCTATGACAAATTAGCTCAAGTTGTCTACCGACAGTCATTTAAATGGGCCATGTTTTGTCGACCGTAAACTTAAAAGTATTGACTCTCCGTGGCAAACTCTTGGTGGCGCACTGCATTGTGAATCGCCCGAATTGCTGCCTACCTGGGCAACTCCAGTTGTAATACGTGTTCCTCCCGATGCACCAACCGCCAGTTTAACTTTCCCGTCACGATCCACGACAATGGTGGGTGTCATGGAGGACATTGGCCGCTTCCCTGGCCGGATGAAATTGCTCGGTGACGGCGGGACACCGAAAGCATTCGGCCTATCAGGTTGAGAAAAGTCGTCCATCTCGTCGTTGAACATGATCCCCGTGCGAGTACCGCGAACTTTGGAGCCGAAACTAGGCAACAAATATTAGATTAAGTTAAGTTCAAGGGTCACTAAAAGGTCAAGCTAGGCCCTCATGGATTTTCTCGCTGAGATGGAATTCATTTTCCGAGTATTAATGAAATGTTTTAACCTTTGCGAAATACAAAATTATTCTAAAGGTTTCTCAAAATCGAGTCTTCAAATCTTAAATTGTTCTCGGCCCACGGGACCCATGCACTCTCCTGCTAGCCTAACGTTTGGTTTGCCTAAAAAGTTGCGAAATTGATGTTGGACTAAACATTTCCTTAAATTGAAGTTTAAAAGATTAAATTGCTTACTATAGGTTAATGGTGCTTGTTACAGACACAACGTTGCCATCCCCATCGACAACTGACAGGTGGGCTGTGCCACTATCTGGCTGGTTGTAGTACCCTGCGTAGTAGGATGGATCGTGCGAGGAGTCGTCACTAATAGCGGCTCGTAAGGAGTCTGCATAAGACTGTGACGTCATGTTGGCAACAACCTGAACACCAAAAAATAAATCAAAAGCAATTAAAAATCATAGGACCGTGAAGTAGCTATTCTGCTCCGAGGGTTCCAGTTCATGCAGCCTATACACTCTAAAAAGTCCCGGGTCAGAATTGACCCGGAAAAGGGTCATGTGGGGTCTGACCCTTTTCCGGGTCAAAATGACACTTTTCTTGGTCAAAATTACACTGTATGACTCGTTTTCCGGGTTATTTTGACCTGAAAGTGTCATTTATGACCCGGAAAAGGGTCAGGCCCCACATGACCCTTTTCCGGGTCAAATCTGACCCGGGACTTTTTAGAGTGTAGTACACGTGTATCTCCAAAAATCTGAAAACATTCTGACACATTTATGATCAATCGAGGGCGCAGTACTTAAGTGGTAAAAAATGCGCCGTGAATGTCCTCAACATAATTGATAAGCTTAGGTCAAAAGCATTACAGGTAGTAAAATTGTATTATAATGTCTGCGCTAGCCATAACTTTACACTCAGATTGCAAGCTCATGCATAAATCCGTCGAATACATGATTTGGTTCACAAACAGCTATTACAAGAACACTTTGTATGAAACCGCAATTCTACGTCGATAAAAGTGGTGTCCAATTAGTTCGCTGTGATTTACGTGCACTGGTTTAAGGTTGTCTCATCAGTTTTAATATTTATCTTCAATGTTGTATAGTATGTCAATGCCTTTCACCTCTTTGACGTCCACGTAGTCTTCATCTCCAAGGAATGATCGGCCTGCATAGGCGAACTTGAAAGATTCCACCATGCGATGAGTCGCTAGGATCTCGGCTTCTGTGGTAGCTATGCTGTCTGGACCAATGTCATATCCTGAAATCCACCATGGGAGGACGAAAGACAATACACTAACACTTATTAGGTAAACTGTTCTTCGCGAGCTGTTGAACAAATTATATTTTGTTCTCGCCTTCTTTTTTATTACCATGAAAAAATACAACAACCTCGTGTCATTTTTCTATTATGCACACTAAAAAGATTTGCGGTTCCCGGGGATGAGAGCATTGAAATTTATAACTCTAGACGGAGAGGAATCTTTAAGCATTCTAATTTTGGCGCCAAATCCTGAGACTTACCGTCAAGGATATTCATCATGAGTGAATACACAGCGCCGCTGCCTGGCGGTGGGGGCGTGTACACCTTCATACCGTCCAATTCAATCATCAGAGGTGTCTTTCGTCGGACTCTGTATCCTGCCAGATCTTCCTTTGTGATAATGCCATCTGATTGAAAAAAATAAAGAAGCTTAATGAATTCCGAAAAACTCAAGCAAAAAGTATTAACAGAATCACTAACACTTTAAAATAGCGCAAATTTATCACTTATTCTAGAGAGTATATCACAAGAATTTTTGTTTGTCATTTCAGCGAAAAGAACCAGCATCGTCACTTTAAGAGACAGCGATACCGACATCAGTTATTGCAAAATAAGCCAAATGCGGAATTCCATCTGCGCATGCTTTAAATACAGTGGGTCATGGGTAATTCGGGATCAACATAAACAGCGATCTCCAAGACGAGAAAGCTGTATTTGTTCTTTGCGATACTCCCTGCAATTGATTTGGATCTGTATCATATTAACAAGTGCGAGAGCAAAATAAGCTGTGACCGTCTTGCATGTAAGTCTTACAAGAAATCGATCAAAACGATCCCTGCCAGAGCTTAAAAAGTGCGACACCGGGCTCCTTTTCGCACCAGTGCCAAGAAATAACCGTGTGCTTCGGGGTACCATCCACGCCGGCACGAATTATTTCACCGTGCATGCAACGGACGGTCAAGTTAACCGGAGATTGTGCGTACAAGCCCGGGCAGTCCCATACGAAAATCACGCTGCGCCAGTCTGCCCCCGAAAATTGACCAAATAAGCACCCTAAGTTTCCAATAAAATGTAGCGTCCTTTTAAAGCGCCGGTATATGGCGCGCTATACACAACGTGACTGTATCCTTACTGCATATAGGCCTATATTGCCTCCATTTACACAATTTTCATAAATTGTTACGAACAATTTTTGTTAAAGTATTCAATTTATTTTGTTTGCTTTTTTAAAATTAAAACTTGATAGTTATATTTTACCGGAAACAATATCGATAGGGGGGCTCATTTTGGTCAATTTTCCAACACAGACAGACCGACCTTGAAGTGACATTGTGGAAGCACCTGCCATAGCTAAAAAGGTTAAGTGGCGACCTTTGGTGCTTACGGTATGGCCATTTCTCAAACGTCACCAGTCAGCGTTACTTGGTGTCCAACTGGAAAAACTGTCAGAAGCTTTGTCCGTTCTTTGCTATCCTTTGTATAACCCACCTCTGTCTGCAATATCAGCCACGATGTCATCAGTCAGTTCTCCCCTATAGTAGGCATCTTCTCCACCCTCGGCTAGTTTCTTGTAAGTCGCGGCCAGTTTGGTGTTAATCAACGTGTCTCCTTCCTTCAGAGTCTCGCCCGTGGCAGAGTTCACGAAAATCTCACTGAAAAGAGTTAAACACGGAGCTGCGAGTAGGCGTTACGATTCTAAATTTGAATTTCAAAAACAAAATATATCAGAAGTGAATCGTTACTTTTTTAACGAAATTTTGACTTTTTTTTATGATGTTGATGATCTGCGACAAGAACGGACTGGTAAATTGTTCCTTTCGTAGTTATTCTACCTTTAGAATTTTTTCTACCTTAATTTTATAAAACAAAATATCGAGAATTAAATGGAGTGATGTGGCCTCATGGTTAAGGGCACTAGATTCATGGTCTGTGGGTAAAGCTGCAGGTTGTTGGTTCGAGTCCAGCCCGGGGTCATGGTGCGTGTGCCCTTGGGCAAGGCACTTTGTCACTAATTGCATGCTTCTCTCCACTCAGGAGTAAATGGGTACCTGTGAGGGCAGAGATGGTTATTGTGATTGAATTAGCTTCCTTGCGCCAAACAGGCAGCATCGAGCTGTATACTCCCCAGGGAGCTGAGATGGTATTTGGAATGTTTAATTGGCCCAATGATCAGGGGTAATAATAATGTAAAGCACTTTGATCTCAGTTAAAAACGCAATATAAAAACCTGTTTTTATTACTATTATTATTAAGAATTTATGTTTTTTTAATTTAATTTTTTTTATAGGCCCTACCTTAGGCTTGGATCGCCCTTAATGACACTCTCTCTCACACGAATGGCACCAGCCAATGCTTTGCCTACAACATATCCGTCCTCTGCCAATTTAATAGAAGGTTGAAATAAATCCCTCCAGGGTAGGAGACCGTAGCGTTGGTGAGCGGTCCAGTAGCCAGCTACCTCCCCAGGAACACCAATAGCCAAGCCACCTACAGTCAGAAAAAAGAAACAAAAATATTGATGATCTCAAAGAAAATTCGATTCTGCTACGATTCTCCAAATTGAAAAAAAAAGTAGCTGGGAATTGAAATACAAAGACTCTTTGACATCGTATACTATAGCTGTTAGGTAATAATCCAATTGCCAAAACTCACTATAAGATGTTCTGGGTTGGAATTTGACCCAGGAATCCGGGTCCTATTTGACCTGATACTTGACCTGATACTTTCCGGGTCAAAATGACACTTTTGCTGGTCAAAATGACACTTTTGCTGGTCAAAATGACACTATGCTGGTCCAAATGACACTTTGCTGGTCAAAATGACACTTTCTGTTCAGAATGACAGTTTTGCTGATAAAAATGACACTTTTGCTTGTCAAAATGACACTATGCTGGTCCAAATGACACTTTGCTGGTAAAAATGACACTTTGCTGGTTAAAATGACACTTCTCTGTATTATTTTTTTGGTCATTTCGACCCGGAAAAGTGTAATTTTGACCCGGAAAAGTGTTATGGCACTCTTCGGCCTTTCAACCTTGAAACTGGGCCAACTTTAAATCACATCAGCTATACTTCGACTGGTTATGTCTGCTACACCCTCTATTCCTGATACATTTTGACCCTGGATCCAGAACAAATTGGACCTGACATCAAGGCAAAATGATATTTTGTTCGTGTCAAAATGACATTTTTGCTGTGGCAATATGATTTTTTTTTTCGGGTCAAACGGTACCGAAAAAGTGACTCAGATGAGTGTCATTTTGACACGAAGAAGTGCCGGGCCAAATTTGACCGAGATCCGGGTGGAATCTGACCGGGGCCATTTAAGAGTGTAAGGTATTCCTTACCAGCCTCCACCTAATTGACTTTTTTTTTAAATGAAATATAGGAAACATTATACTGTCACAAAATCAACTTTTTTTTCGTATACATTTTTGAAATGTATTTGCTGCAGCTTTGTTAAGCTATAAACAACGACAACAACGACAACAAAGACAACAACGACAACAACGACAACAGCAACAACAACAACTTCATTACCAGAGGTAGACGCATCATCAGTCTCATTTTCAAACATATTTTCAGAGGCCGCAAGTGGAGCCTTTTCTCTGGCATCCAACATGTCTACGGTTTGAGTCCTAGCGTTGTAGGTCAGCATAAAGAACCCTCCTCCGATGCCTGCACTGTGACAGTTATGAAGACCGACACATAACAAGGCTGCAATAGCCGCGTCAACGGCTGAGCCGCCCTTTTCCAAAATATCCCTGAAAAAAGACAAAAACAATAAAATAAATGTAATCAACGTAACAATTAAGGATGAATGGTGGAGTGACTATTAGTGATGCATTATGTTCACTTACAAGTTTTGCTTGGATTAATGATAACATGAATTCCTTTGTCATAGTCCCCCCCCCCACGTGACTTATGTCTTTGGGTGAAACGGATTGTGATTGACTTGCGATGAACCAGTGAGGACTTGTGAGGACTTGTGAGGACCTATGCGGACCTGATTAGATCACTGGCCATTTCCAGCCACCGCTTTTCATGATCAGAAGACATGGCTGGCCAGCTTACAGGCCAGTTTACAGGCCAACTCACCGGCCAATCTCTGAGCATTCCCCAGCATCGGCGGCAACCGCAGCTTTGGCGTACTGGTACTCGCCAGTCGGCTGTGGCGGCGCTTCTGTTGGTCGTTGGGTGACTGCCACAGTGCCAGTATCTTTGTAGTGATATAACAATCCCATGGTCAGGCCCACAGCCACAGCCACTATCAAAGCCAAGGCAAAAGCCACTTGCCATTTCAGTAGATTAGATTTCCTGTTAGCAAATGTAAACATTGGCATGTTTAGAGATTAGGAAACAGCAAATGTAATAGTTTGGACGTAGACAACCGTGATGTAGCTGTCAGACGGAGTCTACCCGATGTTCTCCAAGACAGGGTGAGTAAAAAAAACCACGAAACCCAGGTGTCGGGACTAATTGTTTTAGTTAAGTTCTGCATGTAGCACTTTCAAAATCTAGGATATGAAAGCCCAAGTCATAAGCTTTCTTTTAGTACAAGAATCATTCAAGTCACTCATGTAATTTTTAATTTACGGATTTTAATCATTAACCACCATTTTAAAGTTCTGTCCACGGTTCACAAAACGGTAAGGGTTCTTTCAGCAAAACGAAAACAAATCCCAAAGGGGCGTGTGTGAATGTTTTTGTTTTGCTGAAAGAACGCACGCCTTTTTTTTGGGATCCATGGACGGAACTTTAAAACAGTGTTTGTGTTTAAAATTCCGTAACTTGAAAAGTACTTAAGTGATTCGAATGATTATTATACTAACAAAATGCTTATGAATTGGGCTTTCATATCCTAGATTTTGAAAGTTTTACATACAGAAATTCACTAAAACAATAGTCACGACATATGGGTTTCGCTTTTTTGACTCACACTGCATGTTCGTGAAACTCATGGGTCTTGAGTCCGGAGTGCTGAATACACAAACAACCAATAGAATTCCGGTGTGCAAACGAATAGGCCTATATGTTTTCATCGGATGGCGTCAGGCCGCCTCAACTATTAGAGTGGAATTTTAATTTACATGAAGTATTTCGTTATTGACGTTATCAATTGAATAAGAATTGCTGTGGAAGTCTTTCCGTGCATCTGGGGCACACACTGATCCGGATTCAGTCCATTACGGGCTAATCCTATAGGATGGTATTTTAAGTACTAACTCAGCTTGTACTAGCCAACAAACACGTTTAGTCGACAGTGACAGTAAGTAAAAAGTCAGTAAAGTGCAAAGAGGACACTGAACTTAGCTGGCCCTCTGGGACCTGCAAAAACGGATCCCCCCCACATTCTGTTCTATGCGCACTACTTGCGCATACTATATACTCCGTTTCGATATCAAATTAAAATATGCAAACATCACATGGGCCTTATTCACAAGTTGGCCACTTTTGTCGAGTTCCCTGAATGTATTTCATTAATTATTACCGGTTTAATGGGATGGCGCCACACTATTTATGCAGGCACAATGCAGCCGTTATTTTACTGTCATTTCTTTTTTAAAATATGGCTTTAAACATTAGGGAATGCTTAATTACTAATTTTAAATTATTCATCGAAGCAGACTGGAATTTATTATAAATTCACTTACTTTCATTTCTCTTCGCAAGTTCCAAAAATTAAGATTTTACCTCACTTTCAATTCAATATGGCCGACTTGTGAATAAGGCCCATGTAGCCTGTTGCCTGACTAGCGTCGGCTGTTTTATTCAGTTTATTAATACAGTTAAAAAATCACATATTTGTATTCAAATTGTTGTATAGTTACAAAACATTCGATGGAAGCTCTCTTTTGCGTCGTTTGAGGTTTTCGTAACTCGCTTTCAACTTTATTTGCTGTAAGTTTACATTTTAACTATTACTAAATCTCAAATGATATCATTCTATTACTTGTCAATTGCCCAGGGTGAACAACCAGAGGTAAAAACTCTGAAAAACCTTGCGGCCGATCCCTTATACCTTTTGTAGTTCTTGATTTGGAAAGATTCCCATATCTGGCCATCACTTTTCACCCTGTGCACAAACCCTATGGGACTGGTCTGAAAATGTCTGTGTTTCTCAGTAAAAACTCAAAATTTGTCACTTAGTGCTAATTTTGACTTTGTAGAACATACTACCACTTTCTTTCGGCTGATAGGTCATTTAAGGGAAAAATAAGTGATGGCCAGATATGGGAATCTTTCCCTTGATTTGCATAACTTACTTGTTTACATACATACTCCGGATGTCTGAGGCTCTTCTTTTGAATTAAAAATATGAGTTATATGGTCGTAAAATTAACCGACCAACCATCGACGTACGTGGTAGACGCAGGCTAGAATGGCCACACATGCACGCCCGGCCCTTTTACTCAAAAACGTCCTCAATGACATATCTAATCAAATTAACCCTATTCATTATCCTGATCGCTCAAGCATCAAGCTTTAACGCAGGAAAATAAACATCTGTAGCGTCTTTTCTTAAAAGGATCGAATTCGAAATGAAAGCTGGAACTCAAACAACTTTAAGACCCTCTAGTTTCCTAAAAAAAATAGCCCGGTACAAATATGCAAACTATGCAACAAAGTACGTGACAAAATTTGGGGCATCGCAAAAACGTGCAAAGTGATTTTCGATGGTGTGATGTCCCTTCAGGACCACCATAGATCCGGACTTGGAATTACTCGGGAAAAAAGTGGATGAAATTGGAGCGAAAAATTGCTCTATTGATCATTTTCAAAATGGCTGTGGACGTCAGAATTGTTTTTTTTTTAGGGGTGATCAAATTACTTTGGGTGGTGAAATCCCACCAAAAAAATGAGCAGAAAGTAAATTAAGCAAAATCTGTGAATCACCGTGACTCAACATTTCCCCTTAACCAATCGCATCATCTATCCCCCCCCATCGGCCCCTCCCGAAAACAATTGAATTGAGGACACAAAGTTGACAAAAAGCAAACTCAGTGAGAACTGTACATAACAACGAAGTGTCCAACCGCAATTTCAGTGACTGATGTTTAATCAATGCAAACTTGCATATACAGGCATCAAAAGAACAATCGAGGTACGGTATTCATGTGTACGCAAATGCAAACACGCCTAGATTTCCTACCGATAGCAGCACGTTGTATGCATATACCAATTCGTAACGTTCTCATCGGGCCTTTCAACAAAAGGACTACAATAAGGCACGCCAGTACAGTTTTTCTCCGAGAATAGGCCCAAGTACTGTACTGGATTACCTGCTGAAGCAAAATTCGTTTTCTTCATGCAACTCTAAAATTGATTATGACTGTACTGTGTTCCGCCATGTTGGATGTAATCAAATTCGACTAGGCGTTTGTAAAGTTCGACGTTTAAAACCACCGCCGCGCTTATGCCGTGCTAACGTCGCGCTAAATTCGATTACATTCGACACGGCATATAAGCACGATGTCTGAAAGAGGCCTTACTGTGACCCATAAGTTAGCAACTTACAAAGTCGATATTTTGTGTTTTCTCTTGGGAAATGATGAGGGGTTCTTTCTCCGTGGTATACCCATCTCCAAATCGCGGTCATGGTCTGACTTTGTCATCTTGTCCTAAATCGTGTGGACCGGTTTTTGCAAGTTTGGGGGATTCCTGACGTTCACACACCCAGTGTCATGAAATCTGATTTTTTAAAATTTTGAAATGGACTCTAACCCTTACGCCTGACCTGTCTCTTGTTCTAATTCTGTCCACTAAGACATGCACAATTACAATCAATTAGTCTGTATTGCACGGAGTCGAAATTTCACACGATATACATTACACCGGCATTGCGTAAATAAATATCATTGACTTTAAGAGTCTTATGTCTAATGAATAATGGATTTGAGTGGGCTCTAAAGTCTACATGATCAATAATTCTCAATGCCCGTTTTTGTAAAATAAAAATTTTATTTACAAAATGTACGTATTTCCCCAGGCTAGAGTACCATAGGTAATATGTGATAAAATCAAAGAATTGTAAATATTATGTAAAACCTCTGACGGAAAGACATATTTCAATTTACTGATAATGCCTATGTTTCTCGACATTAGTTTACTAAGGTAATTAATGTGTTGACTCCAAGATAACTTGGCATCAATAAACAAACCTAAAAATTTAAAACAGTCAGTTTGAGTAATCGGTGAATTATCGAATAAAATATCTTGAGGAAGACAAGAAACTGTGTTGCTGAATAACATGAAACTAGTTTTATCAATATTAATAGACAACTTGTTAGCTTTAATCCAGTTTGAAACATGAGTGAGCTCCCGGTTAACTGTATCAATAAGATTGTCTACGTTTTTATGGGAATAAAGTAAATTTGAATCATCAGCAAAAAGTATAAAGGAAAGAATCTCAGAAGATTTATCAAAATCATTAATATAAATAGAATACAACAAAGGAGCCAGTAAGGACCCCTGTGGTACTCCACACGTTAATTCTTTAAGGTTAGATTTCTTGTCGTCAATACAAACAAACTGTTGACGATTAGTAAGATAATTCCTGAACCACTCCAAGGCAATACCTCTAATTCCATAAAAGTTAAGTTTCGATAAGAGAATTTCATGATTAACAGTATCAAATGCCTTGGAGAGGTCCAGGAAAATTCCAAGAGTATGGCAAGACTGTTCGTGTCCTGTGGTAATTTTGTCAATTAGTTGCAGGATAGCATGTGAGGTTGACTGATTCTCTCTGAACCCATATTGAACATCAGATATAATATTGTTTTTCTTTAAAAACTCAGATGTGCGAGTATAAATAATACGTTCAAGAATACACTATGGTCCACTTGTAAAGAACTGACCGATGGTCCAGTGACTCAATCAATTATTTGATATATCGTCAAAAGTTTCTGACTGAAATTTAAATTATGGAACTTTTCAAACTCTATCGATTATTGTCAATCCTATGGGGTCAAAAAGACATACGATGACAAAGCTCTTTTCGGGCATATTACAGTAGTTACGCAATTAGCTGTTATGAGATTATTGAGTACATGACGCATACAAATATAGGTCAACATGACAGGATGACAAAGTATTTTCATGCGAACCAAGAAAAAAACACGCCCCTCCAGCCCCCCCCCCCCCAAAAGAAAGAAAAACTAATCTCCCCAAACTCAAAACGCCCCTTCCACATGTAAATGCACACTACATAACTTCTGCATGTAAATTGGAATGACCCTATATGCCCGCTGGTAAACTGTTTCTCACACCTTGCTCATTTTGGCACCGTGTAAAGGTAAGAGGGCTTTTTACATGAAAGGGGTTCCGAAGTATTTTTCTCAAGGTCATGGGTCATGCACCTTTGACCGTTTAATTTGTCCTGGTTATTCACCGGGTACGAGAAGCGAATATCAAGTGATAAAACAGTCCCGATTTCGATTTCTTCAACAACAATTTTCTATACAAAAGTGGTGGCTCTAAATACGGAGGAAGTGCAGTATATTTGAGCCACATTTATGGGGCTAGTCCACACCGTCGTACTAATGAAACTTGGGGTCCTCAGAGCCAACTGAAAGTTTAGATGCAAATCGTCCAAGGCCGTGTATAAAAAAAACCCGGCCCATTTTCAGTCGAAATTCTCAAGATGCTTCTTTAGATATATTACCGTGTACCAACAAACTAATGGGTTGATTTGGTCCCGACTCCGAGTCCGCCAAAAATGACAAAAACCATCTCCGTTTTCCGCTCGAGCACAAGTGTGTACAATGTACATACAAAGACAACAGCAGTCTGTGTTTAAACGCTGAAATATTTTATACTCTGAACGCAAATTGTCCTAACCCTGTAGACATTGCTGTCGCAAAATGGGCGGGGGGGGGGGGAGTTTACAGATGTTGTAAAAACCAATAAAAACCCAGTTTATTCAGAAGATGACACACAATAAACTAATAAACCGCTGGTAAAGTTCACCAATAAATCGTCTGCCATGTACACGACACTAACGACAGCACAACAATGAAAACGATGACCAATTACTTTTCGACGTTTAGCGTCAAAGTATGAAATGCAACGCTACAGGGAAATAAAACGTCGAGTTGATGCAAAACAAGTAATAATAAGCACAAAAATGTCATAGCTTTTCTGCATGTTAGCACATTGTAAGCAACCAGTGTTCCCATAATTTTAAGTGGGCGAGATCCTTTTCACCATTACATCATGTGATAAACTACTATCATCATTTTGAATCGGAAAATTATTGACAAGTGGGTTTTCTCAAACTATATTCATGCATTGCACATCATCAAATTCTAACTGAGCTTATATGAGTGTCCAATATAAAAAGTACCCAACGTTTCGCAGCAGATTACGTTAAGGGATGGCATTTTACAAAAATTAGTTCATAATTTTTGCTATTACATTGTATGTAGTAGGTCAACCATGGAGGAATAAGAACATCCATGGGTCAACTGATGCGATTTTTCCTGTCAAATTTCAATTTAAAGATTGGGATTGTTGGGATTGGGACGATGTGTGTGTTTAATTATCTTTGCAAACGCGCTCCATTCTTTTTACACACCATTTAAGTATTTGCATTCTGCCAAGAATATTCTGTTTCAATTGTCGGAGTTACACAGGATCAATGCATGTGGGGCTACGCCTTCGACTGCTGAATGCATCTTCAAAAAACAGATATGATTTCTTAAATCGTTGGAAAAACCTTCAAAGTGTTTTTTACAAAAACACGGGTAGGCGTAGTATAGTTTAAACAAACCAGTAACCAAATTAACACTAACGCCCGCATCAAAACAATCGATTTTCTGTCAATTTCATATCATTTTTTTTTTTAAAGGCAGTTTGTTTTTCAAATGGAACTTTATACACTGTGTGAACACAATCAAGACTGAGCTTTGAACGACAATCGAACTTTGGCTTGAAGTATTTATTGACATCTGTATTTAAACTCTAATTTAGCCTGTAGGGCCTATGCATGGTTTCTTCTTACCCCTTGAGTTGTACCCCTTCCACGTCAAGGCTCGTTAATTGCTGGGTCGATTTGCCGTTTTCCATCTTGGGTTATAAGAGAACTCCGCCGATATCTAAGATTCAACTTCCAGACTACAATTCGTGCCACTGAGCGAAGCTTTCTGTCTTGCGCCACACACGAGCATTAACAACTGTCCACCTTATCAAGTGACAATGCGCGACGATGCAACCTGCGGTGCAAGGAGGCGTTCACGTAGACTTGTAATCAAGTCGGTAATTGGCCGGGAGTAGTTCGCCCACTGCGCACCGGCGCGGCGTGGACAGATCCAGCTTAGTAGCATCACGGTAGCATACATCACAAAAATGCACGGATATTACAAACATCGGGGCACCCCCTGTAACATCCCCCCTCACTCTACTGGGTACGCCGCTGGTCAAAGGCCAGCAAATGAACGCGATACAACGCCGTACACCGACATACACAATACGACTGTCTAACGACTTGTCCTCAAGTCTAGCGTTTACGTGTTGAGTTGAACTGTACACAGCTGAATGTTTATTCAGTAAACGACCAAAAAGTAAGTGGGACCTTGCCTGTTGATCGTCGTGATCCAATGCTTCGACGGATGTCTATTATATAGGCGCCAATTAAATTGACCCACATTAATTTCGGGCCAAGCACTTAATGGTTACTGTGTACTTTTGGCACTAGGAGTGTCGGGTAATTGCGTATATCGAGATCTGTGGCACGATAGTTGTAATCAGAGCCGCTCTTGAACTTTATTCGATACATTGACAATTGAAACATCGATATTCGAAACATCGATATTCGACAAATTCATCTTAGGATGAGAGAAAGATGTTGCAACCACTTGAAGGCGTTCACCGTCAACATACCTTGCTCCGGTCTCATACCAGCGTCTTTTCTCTCTCTTAACGTGTGTAGATTTGTGGCCCCACGTCCTTGAGGATTTACGAACGAACCGCTCATAAATGTAATAAATGATGGTGATTAGACTTTACCGGCGTTTCAAAGACATACACGAAGGTCAAAATTGTTTCTCGCCCTCTACTTCTAGTTTTTAATGGACGCTTCTAAATCTGCTTCTGAATCCGCGCGGGCGTGTACATAGTTTTCGCGATAAAACAATGCAAGGAAAAAAACACAAAGGTCTTGCGTGGAACCATGGAGCTATTGGAACCTCAATGCGCCGACACGGATTTAGGCTATACTGATAAAATGTCACGGGGCATCTCCAATTAGACTTCAATCAGCCTCCATGATCAGACCAGGACTGTTTGTTACGTTAAGATAAAGTTAGCCGCAACAGGTGGTCACAGGTTGCTGTTAGGATCATTAAAACTCAAGCCTGTCCTTGAACCTAACACCATGAAGTCAGTCAATTAAAACAAGAATTTACTTTCCCTTTTCTGAGACGTGTGAACACCGTACCTTATTTGAAACCAAAACTAGGAGCTAGACTTATATCCTGTCGATCACCCTAAGTTCATTTGCGCAGTTTAAAACATCTCCAGGAAAATTTCATCATTCATGCACCAAGATTTTCATAGCAATAAAAAACAAGGAACAGAACATTTCTAAGAAAATAAACAGTCAAAAATAAGAAGAAAACTTAAACAAATTCCGAAGATGCATAAAAGAAATGAATCAAGTCTGCTGCACATTAAAATATTATAATCACCGTCTTCTTGTTCGTACCAACCATGTTAAGACAAAAGGCATCAACTCACTCATTCATTTTGCATATGATTAATGTAATAACATACTTGAGCTTGAAATAAGGTACACATTCGCAGCGTATCATAGTGGGTGTGATCTTCCTGTGCCAAACAGCGCCATGTTGGTTCCCGTCATGCCTAGGGCCATGTTATCCCCTGGAGTTGTGTAGTTTTATTTGTGCCAATATTTGGCACATTTTAAATTAGAACTGTATCGCAAATGCGTGACGTTTACTGTGCGCGGTGTGAGCGCGAGAAGGCACAAGTCACTAAGCGATGTTAAGCTATAGAGGGCGCTAGGCGTTACTGAGTGAGGAAGCTTTCAGCGATCAGGAGTACGGAGTGCAGTTTGCGCTACTGTTGGAAATACTTGAGTGGGACAACGGTGGGATACCGAAGAGGAAACTAGGGATAAGTTTCTGGGAACTAGTGATTAGTTCTGTCCCGTGTAGTTGGGGAAGGGAGTTAACTTACCTTTGCGATTATATTTCGCCAACTCGTAGTCTGGAAGCTACAAAAAGGGAAGATCCACACCAGGAGGCCCGTACGCCAATCGTTGGGAGGCTACAGAGAGGCTACAGAGAGGCCACAACACTAGGCATATCAGGGGCACTTATATTCCAATCAGTTAATTACTTGAGGGTGCAACATTAACCAATGATTACTGGGAGGTTCAATCAGTTAATTACTTGAGGGTGCAGCATTAATCGATGATTACTGGGAGGTTCAAACAGTTAATTACTTGAGGGTGCAACATTAATCGATGATTACTGGGAGGTTCAAACAGTTAATTACTTGAGGGTGCAGCATTAATCAATGATTACTGGGAGGTTCAAACAGTTAATTACTTGAGGGTGCAACATTAATCGATGATTACTGGGAGGTTCAAACAGTTAATTACTTGAGGGTGCAACATTAATCGATGATTACTGGGATGTTCAATCAGTTAATTACTTGAGGGTGCAGCATTAATCGATGATTACTGGGAGGTTCAAACAGTTAATTACTTGAGGGTGCAACATTAATCGATGATTACTGGGAGGTTCAATCAGTTAATTACTTGAGGGTACAACGTTAACCGATGGTTACTGGGAGGTCCAATCAGTTAATTACTTGAGGGTACAACACTAACCGATGGTTACTGGGAGGTTCAAACAGTTAATTACTTGAGGGTACAACATTAATCGATGAAGACTGGGAGGTTCAAGCAGCAGTGATTGAGTAATAATTAAAGGAGGTCGCATCATGTTTTCTCTTGTCTGTCCGTCGGTAGTGTGTTCTGCCTTGTCCCCCCTTCGTAGGTTGAAAAAGAGTACAGTTATTAGCCCTGCCTATAGGCGGTACATTTCCGTCCAACGGGCCCACCCCACCGGTCGTGGGTTTCCTAGACTCTTAAATAGTCCACTGAGGAGTAAGCAGAAACTAATGGCTAGTGGAAGTCATTCCAATCCATTTATTCTGTTTATTTGGCTGCCATCATCAGGCGCGGTTCTGGAAGTGCGGGGGGGGGGGGGGGCTATGGGGCTAGCCCCCCAAATTTTTGTCTAGGCACCCAAAACATTTCCTTAAAAAAATGGCAGTAGGCAAGTGTTAGGTGACGTCACATGCAAACGGTCTCACCCTAAAAGAAATAGTCGTTGGAAGGGGGCATTTGTACACTAGTATATATTGTGCATGATTTTGTAGGATTTTATTAGCGCTCCCCATTGAAATTTTTTTACAAGCCCCCCCCCCCCCCGATTTTCGAGGCCTAAGTGTCCGGAGAAAAAACCCGTTCTACAGCACGCCTCCTTCCAATATTTCTGGATCAACCCCTGCTAGCCCCCTAAAATAAAGGTTCTAGAACCGCGCCTGATAATCATTTACTTTGAAACGCAAATTTACCAGTTGTATATGAATGAAGTACATGTACATCAACCGGAGGGGCGGAGCTAGGCTGATGATGAGGGCGGGACTTACTAGGACGTCCTAGCCAGACCATCCTCAATGCACAAAGTTTACAAGTGAACAAATGGACACGATTTTAAAACAAATATACGAGACCGGTATAAACTGAACATTTATTCTTGCAACCAGCCTGTTGCAAAATGACAATGGGCCTGACACGAATGTGCAGTTTTGGATGTAATTAGCTTTGATTTGTGCTGAATTTGAAATTACCTCTGGCAAGTTTCACTAAAGAGAGAAATATTGCTATTAAAAATATACAACCTATGCAGTTGAATTGAAATACTTGAAAGTTGCTTTCATGGAGACACTGGTGATTGTGTGTACTTTTTGTGGTATAACGTGAGTTTCTTGATTATCGTGAGTTAAATCACCGGCGCAGCGTCCATGCACAAAAGTTGAATAGTGATTATAAAATAAACAATCGCGATGCGCGCGCGCAGTGGCGATACAATCAAAGGCTTTAAATTGGAGCTATTTACCGGTCCCCATATATTTAGGGGGGGGGGGGGCGGGAAACAGTCTAAGTTTAAATGCCAGCCGGGTAGCCTCCTTTCCGGTCGTCACTATAGGCGTTCAAGAATCCCTGCGCGTCACGCAGAATGCCTTGCACAACACTCAAGCGTGAAGACTCGTAAGGATAGTGTCCTTTTGCTCTCAGACCGTCGATAACTCCCTGAGAAAGAACATAACATGACAAGGTTTGCCTGAGTCTGCATTGGAACAGCTGCAGGGGCGTCGCTATATCAATTTGAATAGGGTGCATGGTGACAACACGTTTGCCGACCGGCCATCCGTGCTGCTAGGAGGTAGCCAGTAAAATGGGGGAAGGGGGGATATCATCTGACTATTGGGGGCACCGTTCAAATTGGACGATCTTGGACAAAATCAGACAGAAGTGGTGCTATATTCCTTGCACACATTTGCCAACAGACGCGCAATTTTGCCGACATAACTTTTTGCCGACAAAACCGATTGCAAACTCTTGTCACGTTGATCGCTGTTATTCACCGTCGTATATAAGGGCACCTGTGACCTCAGTTAAATCCTTGAGCAGTTATTGGACACATTTTGTACACCTGGGTCACTACTTCCGGTAAGCTATAAAATGTACGTGCATCAGTCAAACATGATGACGAGTAGAGCCACATGCCTGCCGTGTTTCCTTTGCAAAATGCGCCAGTGAGGTAAGTGACGGCCTGTCGTGAAAATGACTGATTAAGAACAGAAAGGGAAACCCGACTAGAGCGGGATTTGAACCTATAACCTCCAGAATACCGTACCGCTATGTTTTAAAATGAGCTATCCCCGGTCCACGTGGATAGTTTCGCAATTACGTCATAGGGCAAGGGCGGATCCAGAACACAATTTTTTTGTGGGGGGGGGGGCAAAAAAAAAAATTGGGTCCCCAAAAAGTGTGTCAAGAAAAAATTACGGCGCGGGGCTCGGGGCCATTCTAGATGCGCTGTGGTGCGATCCGAGGCAAATTCTGACCACTTTAACCAATGTATTTTTTTTGAGGAAAAGATGGTGGTTTACTCAATGCCTGCCTTTATTGCGAAATCATCTAAAACAAATTGATTTTTTTTTTTGGGGGGGGGGCATGGCCCCCTTTTGCCCCCCTGGATCCGCCCTTGTCATAAGGCGGTGGGTGCGAGCGAATTCGTTCACATAAAATAATCGTGAACTGCAGATCTTGACACTGAGGAATTAAATGTGTTACAAAACTAAAAAAGCCCTCATTGAAAAAAAAACTCTTGTGATCTAACCTGATCAAAACCCGGCTCGTAGGTGACATTATTGGGGACAAGTTGATGAAAAAAGCGTCTGCGTTGTATCGCCTCTTTGATACCATCACCATACCACAAAGTATCCACAGATATCTATACACACAATATAGAGACAATGTTTTCAAAAACAATTTAGCGATGAGATGAAGATTTAGATGTCTTTGAAATAAGCTTCCTGTACAGGATGAGTAAAAAAAAACCCGCATCCCAAATGGCAGGACCAATTTTTGAATGAAGTTTTTGCCAGTAGCAAATTCAAAATCTAGGATATGAAAGCCCAATCAATGAGCTTTCTTTTAGTACAAGAATCATTCAAAACACTCATGTACTGTTAAAGTTACGGCATTTTGAACACAAACACCGTTACAGTTCTGTCCATGGATCACAAAAAGGTACGTTTCTTTCAGCAAAACGAAACCAATTCATATGCATCCCTATGAGAATTGTTTTGGTTTTGCTAAAAGAACACGTACATGAGTGATCTGAATGATTCTTGTTCAATGTACTAAAAGAAAGCGTAACGACTGGGCTTTCATATCCTATATTTTTGAAAGTGCTACAGGAAAAACTTGGTCCTGCCATTTGGGATGCGTTTTTTTGATTCACCCTGTATTTTTTTTTTTTTTTTTAAAATAACTGTTAAGTGCAGCATAGAGAGCGAAGTAGACTGGTTCTCGGTCCTATCAGAGAGACCGGTCGTGTCTGAAGCGAGCTTCCTGAGCATGTTTTGCTAGTCTACGTACATGTAGTTTGAATTGTTGAAGACATAAAAAAATAGCTCTAGACTATCGTTTTTCTTCTGCACCGGGTAAAGTATCGCGTTACTAAAATAATATATCACTCTTTACACGGTTTAGATTGGTTTTAAGATGTTTAATCGAGGTCCTTTTTTATCAAATACATTTCACCTTTTATTCTGAAGCATGTTTTTATAGTAATAGGGAAGTGAAGTGAACAATAAATGCATGCGCATTAAGGCCAGTGACTATACTCGGTTGAAGAAAAAAAAATAAGATGCATGGTTACCTGGGCCAACGCGTTTGGTATACGTGATCCCCCTGCTGCACCAACCACCAGTTTAACTTTCCCGTCTCGATCCACAACGATGGTGGGTGTCATAGAAGACATTGGCCGCTTCCCCGGCCGGATGAAATTGCTCGGTGATGGAGGAAAACCAAAGAAGTTTGGCTGACTGGGTTTGGAGAAGTCATCCATTTCGTTGTTGAAGATGATCCCTGTACGGTTACCGCGAACTTTGGAGCCCAAACTGAGCAAGAACAAAGGTCAATGGAAGGGGTCAGAGATCAAATGGAAAGGTCAAGTTGGTCGTGTGTGGGTTACATGTGGTCATTTCCTGCAGTTTTCTCGTTTGTAATATTTCCCTCGAAATTTTGCCTTCGATTTTAATAACAGTATTGCATTCTGACATCGATTTTTTCTTATGCGAAAAATTGTTGAATTTCAAAGGAGCAAAAGAAGCACTAATTCAATAAAATCAGTGAACAACACAATTCAACCAATTATCGCCAAAGCTGGGAACTTTGTAAAGCTTTATGTAAGCCATACTTACGATAGGTTGAGAGTGCTTGTCATTGCGACGGCATTGCCATCACCATCCACAACAGACAGATGAGATGTGCCGCTATCTGGCTGATTGTAGTACGCTTTGTAGTATGACAGACCGTGAGACTCGGTGTCGCTAATAGCGGCTCGTAAGGAGTCTGCGTAAGACTGTGACGTCATGTTGGCAACAAGCTGGGACACAGGAAACCAGATATTAAATTGAAAAGCTTATAAGAATACAGGTGTCTCAAACACCTTGGAAAGTTATGAATATTTTTTAATAATTTTGGGAAGTGCGCGTAATTATCTCTGAGGTCTATGGCCGTCTTTTTACTGGTCTGCAACCATTAAGTCATGGTCACAGGAACGTTAAAATAACAGTCGTGGACTAACAAGGAAGAAAAAAGTGAGTCATCTTGAAATATGACTAGGCCTATACTACAGTAAACAAATAAATATTTCTTTGATATTCAGTTCAAAATTGTCATGTCTCTTGTATATTATTGTTTTTCAAGGCAACGAGCCACAACTGGAGAGTTGAGACCTTATAACCGCCTGTTGACTGAAAGCGTTTGATACAGTGGCGCACCTAGGATTTGGCTGTTTTTTTCTAGAAGTTTGATTTTTTTAAAGAAAAATTATAAAACGTTTTGGCCGCAGAAAAAAAAATTGGAGGGGGACGGACTATTTTGACCGTGGCGCCATTTATACCCCTATTATACTTTTCGAAAATAGGCCACTGTCAAATTGTGGAACTAAAACAAAATTGGCTCCCCCCCCCCCCAAAAAAAACCCTTGACAACCTCGGGGGGGGGGGGGGCTCAAGCCCCTGCGATGGTAAAGTCGATCCAAACAAACATACTACTCACTTCTTTGACGTCCACGTAGTCTTCATCACCAAGGAATGATCGGCCTGCATAGGCGAACTTGAAAGATTCAACCATTCGATGAGTAGTCAAGATCTCGGCTTCAGTGGTAGCTGTGCTCGAAGAAGTAATGTCATATCCTATAGGAATAAAAGTGGGCTATTATTACGATTTTTTTTAATTTTTGTTTAATTTTATTGGGCCGCTTTTTTTTTTTTTTTGGGAGGGATGGGCTTGAAAACCATGTGCGAATTTTTTTGCTCAAGACCCACCTGTGTTTTAACGAAACTGAAAGTGCTGTAAAACATCAACGTAGTGAGACACCAAAAGGCACAAGACGAGATAAGATAAGAATTGACAAGACTTATATTGAAGACGTAGGCCGCCGTCTTTAGCACTTGGATACGGGCCGGTGAGGTTTGAAATTTGGACTCTACATGATGAAATACGGAATCATTGGTTTGGTTGTGTTGCGCATGCCCTAGAGAAAATAAATACGAAAGTGACAGGTCACATGTAAGGTTTCCATTCCATATAAGGTATAAACAGGAGTCCAAATTCCATATGACACCGGCAGTCACACGTGACGAAGGAAGTGAATACAGCCGCTTCCACCGGCGCATGTGTCTTTGCCGGTGTAACGTGAATTTAAGACCTACGAAGTACGGACTCAGTAGTAATTAATACTGCGCATGCCTAAGTGCTGTTTAGGAGAGTGCCAGTCAGGTATAGAGGGTTTAACCAATTATAGGGTAAAGAGTCTGATTTTCATCAGGAGTCCGCTTTTCATATGACACTGGTCGTAGCCGGGTAGCCAACAAGGAACAGCCACACAAGAAATGGACAAAACAAAACTCACATAAACCTCAAACATTTGCCGCATAGTAAGGCATGAAATTACCTATAGCAGAAAAATAAAATCGAGAAGATCTGAACGAGAATATAAGAATCGGGAATCCGTCTACATATAAAGACCATTATCATGTTGCGGCCATCTTGATTTTTTCCTATTCAAATCAATGTAACCAAAGCGAGGCTGGAATGAAATATAGTCTGGTTCCTTTTTGCACAAAAACCCATTATCATTCAGTACTGTTATTGGATACAGGGAACATGACTGAAATGGTGGCAGCATACTAAAGGTCTACAGTGACAATTGTCGTTACTTACCCTCCAGGATGTTCATGATCAGTGAATACACAGCGCCGCTTGATGGCGGCGGGGGCGTGTACACCTTCAGATCACCGATCTCAATCATCAGAGGTGTCCTTCGTCGGACTCTGTATTCTTCCAGAT
Source organism: Patiria miniata (assembly GCF_015706575.1). Lineage (NCBI taxonomy): Eukaryota > Metazoa > Echinodermata > Asteroidea > Valvatida > Asterinidae > Patiria > Patiria miniata. The sequence continues at coordinate 8,771,433 of NW_024037061.1, forward strand.
CTTTCTTTGTGATAATACCACCTGTTTGAATCATCAGATTATTATAAAGAATAATTAATTTCACATGTTTCGAGGTCAGACTGTGACGGGCTTCGTGTTTACAGGAACTGACACATAGGTTGCTCACAGTTTCATACCCGTTCATATTTCAGCTTGGTGGGCGTCCGTGATATCAATCTCAATTAACGCTAAATGGCTGCACGAATAATCCAACAACAGCATAGGAAACCAAAACAGAATAGTTATTGAATTATTTTTGAATATCTAATTATTGGCTGCCAGACGATAATTCCGATCTCGCGGGGTAGGCTGGTCCCCGCTCCACAATCAGTGTACGGGCCGGGAGGCCGGGCAGTCTGCTCGCAGAGCTGATTGTTTGTGCCCCCCCCTCCAAAAAAAACCACCACCATATTTTTCAGAGGGTAGCAGACGTATAAAACAAAAAGGGAAACGACTTTTAAAGTTGGAATAAAACATATACAGGTTGACATTTTGTTAATAGAAACAAATAGAAGTGTTGAAGAGCATACGGAATGCAACTTTAACGTAAGGTTTTATAAGTGTACAACTTTTTCCTTTCGGCTATATTCTTGTTGTATGATATAAAACAAGAAAATTGCTAGTATATTATACTAGCCGGCGTATTTAGGTGTCCGCATTAGACCATCGGGCGAACGTATTAACAGCGCAGTACGCCCAAAATGGCTTGTATATATAATTATCATCACCGACTTAAATACATGTATAGTACATAAATCCCCCACCTCTGTCTGCAATATCAGCCACGATGTCATCAGTCAGTTCTCCCCTATAGTAGGCATTCTCTCCACCCTCGGCTAGTTTCTTGTAAGTTTCGGCCAGTTTGAGGTTAGTTATCATGTCACCTTCCTTTCGAATCTCACCCGTAGAGTCCACAAACAGTTCGCTGAAATTGAAAACCGCGAGCTTTTTGGTTACTAGCATGCATTTCTTTATTCCTTTTTTTACTCATGCAGAAAATCCAGTTTTAAAACACTTTAAACACATATTTGCATGTAAACATTGATAATCCTTATCTTGCCAAAATATCTGCCCAATAGGTTCCGATCGTCCGACGTCTATAAGTGCCACATGACCATCCGTGTTTCCCGTGATCGGCCGCCATTGCAGTAGGCAAGCGTTTGGTTATAGCAACCAGGGCCAATTTCACGGCGCTGTTAAGCACAAAAAAATTGCTTAGCACAAAAAAAGTCTGGCTTATAAAAGCAGGTTATCAGCCAAAACTCCATGTATATTGTATATTGCTCGTGATTAGTATTCAGTTGTTGTTTGCTTAGCATGACAATCACAATCATGGAGTTTTGGCTGGTAACCTGCTTTAATAAGCCAGACTTTTTTGTGCTAAGCAATTTTGTGTGTGTGCTAAGCAGCGCCGTGAAATTGGGCCCAGTACTGAACTAGACATAGTAAGTCATATTTTCACGACGGTAAAAATAATCGCGAATTCTTTATCACATGGCATAAAGGTCAGTGGTTACTACATGTGCCGTGATACGGGACAAATCGGTCTCCGCAGCTTTTGCCATCCATCGCAGCTCTACCAATACGATCTTTGCCTACTACAATGGCGACGCTGACTTTCCGGTACCCGGATGTAGACCGGGTAGTGAGAGAGCTTATAACAATTTGTCCAACCTCGTTTCCATGGGCACGATCTTGCTGCGCCATGTTGGTTCCCGTCATGGCCTGCGCGATCTTAACCCCTGAAATTGTGACATTTAAAATGTGCCAATTATTTGGCTCAGTTAAATTCGGACTGCAGTCTATGTATATAACGCGCGACGCAATTTGTTTTTGGGGTAGAATCCATTCTTTCAAACATGAGATTTCGACGTCGCGTTATTTAGCAAGGATTTGTATTAAATGTTACCTCTGTCGTCCCTTTACAACACAAGATACAGGTTTTTTGCGAAAAACGAGGCTGCCAGGCTCCATATCGTAACGCGCAGTACATTCTGAATAGCCGGTCAGCGTCGTTTGCGTATTCGTCACGGCCAGGGGTTAGTGAAGGAACGCGCACGCACCCATGGAGTCGAGGCTGCAATTTGTCAAGTCGTGTATTGGGCCTCCGTACCTCAAGTTTGGATCTGCCCTGATGATACTCTCTCTAGCAGTGATGATACCAGCCAATGCTTTGCCTATAACATATCCTTCCTCTGCTAATCTGATTGCAGGCTGAAATAGATCCCTCCAGGGTAGGACACCGTAGCGTTGATGAGCGGTCCAGTAGCCAGCTAGTTCCCCGGGAACACCAATAGACAAACCACCTGAGTTTTAGAGAAAAAAAAAACAACCATACATTATTTTTGACAGGTGTATAGTGTGAAATGTAGACTGTATGAAATGTGGACTCATGAGTTGCATTGCGCAAGCCTAAGTGAAGATAATTACAAATTAGTGACAGGTCACGTGTGAAAGTTACAGTCCTTATAAGGTAAGACAGACCGAGGAGGCACCGCATTGTCTCCATGGGCGTGGCCTCGGGAGGAGGGGCTTAACTTTGTAGAAGGACCATTACTGTAATTAAAGTTGTCAGAAAACTTTCACCGGTGACCGACACCTAGAGATCAGAGAGGGGATGGGGTCCGGGAGGGAGCAGGGCTGGACATTCTTTGACACAAGGTGGCGCTAATTATTGCGACCTCTTTTGTAGACATACTTTACACGATTTCCCCAAAAAGTGCGGGGGTATTGCACCCCACACCTCATCTATCGACAACTCTGATTGGCTTAAACAATACATCTGAATGAAACAAAATCATCTTACCTCAAATTTGAGACCATAACCGACTCATCACGAAACAAAAGCTACAGTGATGCATTTCAAAAATCTCCTACTAACTAGGCTTCTGGAAATAAAAATCTTTGTTGATAAACATCAAAGGTTATATAAAAGAATATCATTACCAAACGTAGACGCATCATCAGTTGCATTTTCATACATGTTTTCGGTGGCCGCAAGTGGCGCTCTTTCCCTCGCATCCAGTGCGTCTACGGTTCGAGTCCTGGCGTTGTAGTGTAACATGAAGAAACCCCCTCCGATGCCCGCACTCTGACAGCTGTGCAGACCGATGCAAAACATGGTGGCTATGGCGGAGTCAACGGCAGAACCTCCCATTTGCAATATATCTCTAAAAAAAAGTTACCAGTATCGCTTTTTAAACGTGGCTATGGGAAATGCCAGATTTGATCCAACATTCATAAATACCTAAGACAGTATGTTTAAGACCGGTTTGGGGTTTTAAACATAGCCAAGAACACATTTATTCTTTTAGTTGTAAGAATGGTCAACTTCGTTACCTGCTTTAAGAATCTTCACAGTCCTACGGGTGAAGTAACGTGGCAGGGGTGCACACAAATTTGAGGATGGGGTTTATAGAATACCTGCATTGCTCTCCCTCTACCCTCTTCTTTATAATGTGGGCCCTTCTGGGGTACCGCTTTACAGAGACGGACTTGTGCGGTACCACTGTTCCCTTTGTGCAAGTTGCAAGGTACTTGCACAAAAGCCCAGACGCAACCGACGCCACCAACCACACACACAAGGCCTGTGCTCTTTTTGTACAGGGCAGGCTATTAAAAACTCACCGGCCAATCTCTGAGCATGCTCCAGCATCGGCGGCCACCGCAGCTTTGGCGTACTGGTACTCGCCAGTCGGCTGTGGCGGCGCTTCAGTTGGTCGTTGGGTGACTGTCACAGTGCCAGTATCTTTGTAGTGATACAACAATCCCATGGCCACGCCCACAACCGCAGCCACTATCAGCACCACGACGAAGGCTAACTGCCATCTCAGAACTGTGGATTTTCTAAGACAAATAGGAATGAATTTCAGTCGCAGATATTATACAAATATTAACTGCTTCGAGTGGTGTAGTCAAACTAGCCGCCCGAGGTGATCCACGAAGCATTCTATTTTTCCCGAGGCGAAGCCGAAGGAAAAAGTTGCTCCGTGGATCACCGAGGGAGGCTCGTTTTACTACACCACGAGATAAAACAGTTAATATTTGTTTTATAACACCTCTCCCACAGTTTCTGCTTGATTTTAAGCGATAACTGATGAATTTAATCTTAATACAATACAAATTTACTTCTATTTGAATACGAAATTAGTTGAAAATTAACTTGCACTTTTTCTAACTACCCCTTCACGAAATGTTTGAACCCAGAGCTGTTTTTTTTTTATCCCCCCGGCCGGATCCACGCCTGTCGCTATCTTGCATGCTGTGCACGGCCAAAAGTACTATACCCATAGCAACCAAAGTACTATACGCATTGTGCAAATGCATACGGTGTGTGCATTGTGCGTTGCGCGCGCGCGTTGCGCGTATTGTTCCCAAGCGCTGGCGCTACAGAGCTGGGTTCAAACATTTCGTGAAGGGGTAGTTTGGAAAAGTGTAAGTTAATTTTCAACTAATTTAGTATTCAAGTAGAAGTACATTTAATTGTACAGATTAAATTAATCAGATATCGCTTAAAATTTAGCAGAATCTGTGGGAGAGGTGTTATATAGACTGCTTATCTCTTGGTGAAGTAAACTGGCCTCCCTTGGTGATCCATGGAGCATTCTATTTTCCCTGGGCTTCGCCTCGGGATAAATAGAATGCTTCATGGATCACCTTAGCCTTTCGCCAAGGCCATCGTGGCTTAACTTGCCGGCATTAGACAAAGCGGCGAATTCGACTGGAGCGACTGGACTGGATTCGTGCGTGCTGACTTAATCTTTGCTCCAGTCGCTTCGTGCTTTCACAACTACGCCGCTCTAAGCCACGATGGCCTTGGCGAAATGCTAGGATCACCTCGGGAGGCTAGTTTTACTACACCACTCGAAGCAGTCAATATTTGTATACCATAGTTCGGTTATAAAAGCAACTTGACCATGTTATATGGCCAAGTACTTACCCGGTCAAGTTGCTTTTATTGTCATTTTAAGGGTGTTTAGGTGCATTTTTGATTTTTGTATGCTAATGTAAATTTGCATATTAACGAGCAAAACTGTGATGTCATTCAGTTTCACATCTGCTTGAGTATAAAAAAAGTCACTGGAATTTGTTGTAGTTACGTTTCTGCTTTCAATGGTTCAATGTTGTTTCATTATGACAGTAATTAGACAATGAGAAAACTGTATGACAAATGTTTTCAATAAGCAAAAGTTTGGTTTTACAGTTTGAAGAGAAAAAACCCTAACCCGAAGAGTGTGTTCCTAAAGTGACAACACAGAAACAGCGCCCTCAGTTGTCAGGAAAACACTGAAACATTTTAATTGCTTGAAAATGGGCACTTTGCAAATGTTGTTACTATCACCATGATAAAATATCATGTTTTATATTTACTGTTTAAGTTGTATACGTTGACCTTCAAGGAACAGGACCACTTTCCTGGTAATGAGACACATCTAAGGAATGGCCAGTTTAGCCACAAGGTCCGCGTGGGTGGATGCTGGGCTGCACCGGAAGGCCACAGTGATTCAGCCCACAGACTTATAAGGAAATCCGATTGTTCTATTAATTTGCCTAGCCCTGCCCCCAGATACAAGTTGACCAAACACCTTCAATTCTGTATTATTAATATTCAATAGTTAGTGAACGATTCCTAATAAGGCAAGAAACCTGTAAGATAGCTGTAAGATTGGAATGTTCATTTACTGTATAAAAACCCAGTAGAATCTAGGAATCAGACAGAGAGCGTCACAGCCAGCCGAATAAACCACATCATCCCAAGTACCACTTCGTCTCTTACTGTCTTACTTTGTCTATATAACCTCACGGGTTATATTACCAAAATGGGATGTCTCATACTTTTGCATACGTTTCAGAGGAATTGATTTTTGTTACAAATTGCTCCAGTGTAAAATTCATTTCATGGCCCTTTAAAACGATTCACTTGTATCATAAAGCATGGACGTGTGTATATTGCTGCACCGTACACAGAACTGTTATACGTGTAGTTTCTATTGATGCGAAAATGATATTCGATGGAGTGTATATGTAATAAACATTACACCGCCCTGTTGAACTAACACTTCGTGGTGTGAGAATACAAATAAATAAATTGCTTTTCAAGACATGCAAGGCCACTTGCCGACACTGTAGCGGTGCCATTGAAACAACATCCCACATCCTACAGCGCTGCCCTTCAGTGCTCCAAGCTAGGATGCGTAGACACAACGAGGTGTGTAAACAGGTTGCTCGTTATATGTCCAGGCGGTATGGCGAAGACTCGGTATACACAGAGCCCTTGGTTAACACCAGCACTGGAAACTTTAGACCTGACCTAGTGATCATAGACAAGGCGAAAAACCATGCATTCATCGCCGATATATCTGTCCCTTACGAGGCCCATAAACACACCTTGAGGGATTCGGAGATTAGTAAATGTACCAAGTACAACACTGGCCCCATCTCTACGGCCATCAAGAACCGTTTCGGAGTAGCGTCTACCTCAGTTGAGGGCATACCGATCGGTGCTCGGGGTGCGGTACTCAGTAGCAAGCTCAAATACTGTGGCCTTAAGCTTAGTAGTAGCCAACTTAGTATACTGTCGCAGAATGCCATCAAAGGCTCTATTTTTGTTTTTAACTGCTTTATGAGCAAATAGGTTTAGGGGACGGTGGTCCCTTCCCGGGGTAAGCTTGTCAGCCCCGGGGGGATGTCGCATACCTGCAAACCGCGTCTGCTCGCTTCGGCTGAGCGACTTCACGGTATGGTCCCGCTCGGCCCTGCTACCCGTGGAGGGGCCCCGTCATTGGCACATCCGCTTGGACGGTTGTGCTGTAGCACTTTCTTAGCCTACACGAGGCATTATTTCGTGCAAGTCTACGTGTTTTTTAATCGAATATCACTCCGTTCTAATTAGATTCAACAAATCGGGCTCAAACTTCAGTCTGGGTTTGACCTCAGCTCCGACGAGGTCAATTAGGCAAGAGTACCAGGGGCAAGTTCGATCAAGGACCAGTGGTTGACTAGTGGTTGGTTCACTCGTGAAGTATACCCAGCTCATGCGCACTGAAGTTAAAGTGCACAGGACTCTTGGCGAACTATTGTTATATGTGAACGATTGTCAGAAAATGGCGGTGGCCAAATTTTATTCAACACTTGTTGTTTCTGTTTATTTACACAAATAATAGTGATTTTGAAGTTCAGGATATCTTACATAATCGCCATTGTTATTATAAATTGGTGACAAAAGTGACAGAATCGAAAAACAATTCAATGAGAATAAAATTTAAACAACTCAATGAGAATAAAATTTAGGGCTCACGGTTTCATTTTCCCGCCATTTTGTTGACAGTTGGTCCCCTCTGCACTATGCTATGGAAATTGCTTTTGATAACCAGCTTTCATAGGATGGGAATTTTTGGCGTCGGGTGATATAAATCAAATTAGGTTTGGCCCTTTTAAACACTGTATACTCAGTGTGTGACCTCCCGAGTGAAAGTTGGAAAAAAGTTGGATTGTTTCCAACTTTCTCTCGGGAGGTCACACACTGAGTATACAGTGTTTGAACGTCGGTGAAGGGCAAAACCTAATTTGATAACCAGCTTTATATATCGTCGCGCGACCAACTGCGGTAGGCTGGTCGCGGTGTTTTTATGTGCAGCAATCATCGTCAATGGATCATGATTATTCATCGACTCGATGTCTGTTCATATAAAATGACGCCACAACATTGTCATCCCTCATCCATGCATGTAGATTAATGCATTTCAAAGAACGGCTTTCGTTGAGCTGCCACAGTGGCCTGAGGTGCGGATCCGGGGGGGGGGGGGGTAAACCCCCAAGCTCTGTTGAAGTTTTTTTTTCATAGAAATTCCTTACAAATATCCGAAACCCCCCCCCCCCCCCCGCTCTGACATCCCAAAAATTATACTGGTAATAATGTCCGCCTGTGCACAAAATACGGACAAAGCCAGCTTGGTTAGGGGTATTTGTAAACAATTTTATAATATAGTGTTAATAATCGTCAAATTTGAACAGCGCCCCCATTGAAAGTATGGTACGACCCCCCCCCCCCCCACCTATTGATTTTCGGAGGCAAAGTGTCCGGAGAACCCCCCCCCCCCCCTGCGAAAATTCCGGGATCCGCCCCTGCTGCAAAAAAACCCGCAGGCTGGTCCTGAATAGTTGACTAGACTAGTGGCAACCGTCGTCGAGCATGCATGGAGGAAGATATTATAACTATGGTCCTTGATTGAACTTGCTCCAGAATGTAGTGGCTATAGAGTTGCTTTGCCCAACTACAGCAACTATAATTGGAACAGACCTGAGTTGGAATAGCCCAAACTATACAGTTAGAACAGTCCTAACTATCAGGGGTGGATCATAAGGGGGGAGGGTGATTGAGCCTAAGGTGTGATGAAGGGAAGACTTTGAATCTACGAAGCTTTAAGCATTCCATGTATTATTTTTTTGACCCCATGCATATTACTAGTATAGTCATCAGCGACTGAACGGGGTTTTCAACCCCCAAACCCTCCCTCTACTCATATTAGGATCGGCCCAACCATGGAATAGTTCTTATATAGTTGGGACAATCTGAGGCCTAATATCGTCTTACCGCTTGGCATCAACCTCTTCCATGTCCAAACTTGCCACTCTCGAAGCTGATTTGCCGTTCTCCATCGTCGTCTGCCGCTGCTACTGTATAATATTCACTTCACTATGACTCTCGATGACGAAAAGATGACCTTGCGTGGGTGCAGGAAGGAATAAACCAATCATTCAGGAATGATGTCGGAGGTTCTTCTAGCCAAACCGACTGTTAAGCTCTCAGCCTTGGGTTCACTTGTCTCCAGTATGGCTCAGTTGCACTTGACGTCGTCGACTATTGAATGGGATTACTGTGCAGTGCACAATACACGATACGACCTAACAAATATTCTGTCGGTCCGGTACTTCTGTCTTATATAATTCTTTATGATGAGGCTTGCTGGTTTTGCCGAAGTCAATTGAGCCTGATAGGCCGTCTGATAAGGTTTGTGCACAAAACCCCGGCGCTAGGGGTTTTGTGTTGAATTATTAGTGTGTGACTTTTACGGCAATGTGTCAGCATGGAGCTATGTGTGGATATCTTCCAAAATGACCCTGATCGATAACCTTCCTTCTGTAGTCTAGATGTTGTTATGGTTTGACTATGCGATAACCCGTCACAAAGATAACCCGCCTCCGCGAGAGGGCGCTATCACGGCCAACCAATATCACGCACCCTGTCGGAACAGGTTGCGGAACAGGTGGTTACCCAGAATGCCATCCCCACTTCCTTCACAAGATTCCGTGAAGCTCATCAGCATGTCCCAGCGCCCTGTTTGCAGGGCGGGTGAACGAGCGAATAACAACGGTGCCTTCTTTGGTGGGACATGTACTTCGCTGGTTCAAAGTTGGTTTTGAAGTTGGGCCTTAGTCAATTTGATTTTCCTATTATCCTAAGATACCATCGTAATATGCCATAAGAATTGAAATGGTATATTCGGTGTGATACCTTCATGTCTTTTCGTCAATCAAAGTTGGTTTTGAAGTTAGGCCCTAGTCTATTTGATTTTCCTATTTTTTTCAACTTGGTTTCTTTTAATTAAATGAGATACAATTCTTGAAACTAGTCTTAGCATTTTGTATATAATATTACCTCGATATCAGTAGTTCATATATATGAATGTTTTCTTCAAGGACTACGTGGTATCTCCTAGATACCACCGTAAATGTGCCATACGAATTTCCTAGACTCTTAAAACAGTTTATTCGGGAGTATGCAGACACTAATGGCTATTGGAAGTCATTCCAATCCACTTATTCTGCTATTTGGCTGTCATACATGCTAGAGAAGGGTAATGCTCCACTTTGAGACGCAAGTTCACCAGTTGAATATGTATGAAGTAAATCAATCGGAGGGGCGGAGCTATAGGCTGATGGTGAGGGCGGGACATACTAGGACATCCTAGGTAGAACTTCCCGAAGGCAGAAAGTGAACAACTGCAAAATGGACAAATTGTTGAAACAAATATGGTGTGGTCTGTATCTTCCAATATGACGTCCTGATGGGCGGGTCTAGGCTGCTCATGTGGGCGGGACATCCTAGGACATCCTAGGTAGACCTTCCTCAAGGCAGAAAGTTTACAAGTAAACAAATAGACACAATGTTAAAACAAATATACCAGACCGGTATCAACTGAACATTTATTGATTCCTCATCTTGCTTGGTATAAGCATAATTCCATACACTTCATTTGACTAAGGAATTGAACATTTTTCTGGTTTATGATGAAGTTACAAATCACCAATTATCTGTGTTCTGATGAGTTTATTATTACCGTTCTCGTGGTTATTTGTTTCTTTTACCCTGCTTTGATGGAAATAAATATTATTGAATTAAAGTTGCACTTTGAAACATGTATTGTATGAGTCAGTGACATCCTGTCAGAATATTTTTTTTATCAACATCTTTTACATAGCTGTGTAATCAGTGCAATAATCATAGTCTTAAATAATTAAAAATATTTCTTAAAATATATATCAATCATTGATGGATCCAGACATATATTACCGGTACTGTTTACTATTTGAAGAATCAAAATAAACCAAATTCTCTTTCCTTGATTATTTTTCACATATTATTCGAATAAGAAACGTATTTCGAGTTTTTTAATATATTTATTCGTTATTTTTTTTTTCAGTAAAGAATCTAGATCAATCATTGATGTTTTTGAACAAGTTTGTGCCATGTAAGGTGCAATACAAAAATATCTGTACTCACATAGTCAATTTGTAGAACCATTAAGTTTAACTCACTCTAAGACAACATGTTTTCAGACACTGAGAACATGACTAAATATCTGGCTTATTGGATCTATAATCTAATGCAAAATTACATTAAAAAAGTTGCAGATATCTTAGAGAGCGAAGTTACAATGATTTACAAAACATTTTACTTATGCCCATCCCACCGATACTAAAACACTCCTCTTTAATTCTATTAGGTCTGTGCGTACGAATAATTTCATCTAATATAGCCTCTTTGTTATTTACCAACATGGAACCAACATCGTTACACACACTAACTTGACTAACACAATGCAATACTTTATTTCCAACATAGTTTCATTCACTAATTTTAACAAAACTGTACCACTTACAAATGTCACCCTTCTAAACTTCCCTAAATAATTTTAGCAGCATTTACCAAACGTTTTTGCAACATAGCTCAAAATATATATCACCAACAAAGTACAGATTATTTTATCCAACATAGCTGCAGAGACAACTTCACAAACATTGATAAGATGTAGTTCTACAACAGATTTGTATTAATTCAAACATCTACCTTAATCTTCTGTACATATCAATGAAATGGGTTTCACTTTTTCAATGGTTTTCAAAAAATAGGTTCAAATTATTGAAAAACGTGTGTAATTAAATTCATTCATATCTTTATATACCCATCAATTACAGTCAATGATGGATCAGACAAAAGTCATGTATTATCATACATCCACTAAAAGTAACATTTCTTTTAAAACTTTTATATATTCTCAAAAAATTGAAATGAAAAGGGTACTTTTCGAGTTTGATTTTACAAACAACTAATGAATTTAAATTGTTCTGTATTACGTCTGAAGAACCAGGAATTATTGCCCTTAATTTTATCTACAAGTATATATAATATTACGTGGAACACTACATGTTCACGATTTGAAAAAAAAACCAATTCAATAAATCAACATTTGATTTGTTCCAATACCACAAAACGTCTTGACATTAAACGTTTAACCACAAAATCATCATCATCATCATCAAGTCGTCCACAACATGCTAAAAAGGAGAATCATGTAATTCACGTCAAAATAAAATTCACAAGATTTGTTGTTCTTACTTTTTCTAAAATTCTTTTTCTTACCTTCTTATAGGCCTGCCACGTTTTTCGTCAGTTCAACTCAACAACATAGGTAATTTGACAATTTGATCGTAATAACTCTAAAATGATTAAAAGTTATGTACATAACATTTATATCGATTCATATTTGCCTTGCATGTAGATATTTGTCATAACTTTCTAAAAGCAATTTCTGAAGAAATGTCTTTTTGGAAAAGTCAGTTCAAATTAAGTTAAGAAAAGCAAACTATTTAATTGTATCCTACCCAAGACTACAGTCTTTTGGACATACATGTACATGTAATTATACAAGAAGTGCCATGCTATGCACCCTTATGATACAATGTAACGGAACAGGAAAAACCTTTCTGTTCAAAATGTTGCAAAAACAACTTGCACCAATTCGGGCGATTCACAATGCAGTGCGCCACCAAGAGTTTGCCATGGAGAGTTCATTTTCCCCAGTGCATTGTGGGAGATGGTCGACAATTCGCAGTGCGGGACATTTGAAATCGTTAGTTTTTTCCGGTCAGTGGTTTCGTAAGCGTATGATTCGAGGATCTGTTTGCCCATTTCTTTTCTTGTTATCAAGTCGTTGTTTTTTGTAAGGCGGCAGAACATATATGCCCAGTCTATGACACATTAGCTCAAGTTGTCTACTGATACTCATTCAAATGGGCCATGTTTTGTCACCGTAAACTTGAAAAATGGACTCTCCGTGGCAAACTCTTGGTGGCGCACTGCATTGTGAATCGCCCGAATTGCTTTGTTAACGCAACTTTATACAAGTACAACAGTTTTAGTTTTTATTTATTACTTCTGGTACTGAAACCAAGGATTCCCCCAAAAGCGCCCTGGGCACTGTAAGCTCAAAAGCCTGAAGAAACTAGTAGAGAGAAGACAATGAGAAGAAATTACAATTTTAGAGGTGGAAGGAAAAGCCCAGAAGAATATTCTGGGGAAAACCCACGGAATCAGGCATGGACTGAAAACCCAATCCACATTGGCCCGGCTGAGATCTGAACCCGGGTCACAGCGGTGGAAGGCGAGGAAAGTATACCGCTACGCCAACCTGACTCCTACCTTATCATGTAGAGACATCCCTTTTATTTGTAGTGAGTATGACAAATACACTTAAATTTATGATGGCCTGAGTAATTAGACTTGCTTTTGTTTGTGGGGCCGGGTATGAATGTGAGTATTTGAACCAAAAGAAAGAGGGAAAGGGTTAGAATTGAAAGGGGAAGGCAACGAAGGAGGTGATAAGCCCCAAGTGGGTTAGCCCATTAGAGACACACTCTCGGAAAAAATGGTCCGGATAACATTGTTAACTTATTTCTTATGATGGGACTGCGGTTTGGCCGAAGTCAATTGAGCGTGATCGGCTGACTGATAAGGTTTACGTACAAAACCCCGAGCCAACGAGGTTTTTGTATAGAAAGCTGCCGGACCACATTTTGCGAGAGTGTGTCCGTAATGCTTGAAGCCTGCCGGTAATGCTGAGCCTGCATACTGCCAAGTTACCAGTGGCATCGCTACATTTTCTTGTGCAAATAGAACCCATTTTTGGACCCTAATTTTATCAAATCTGCTCTTAGATAATAGCCCAAAAGCTAGGGAGATGATCCTCTGCTATATTCGCACGATTCCACTGATTTTTAAACTAGACGGTCTCGTTTTTTACAAAAAATTGTGGGGGCACTTTTTATGCAAATTACCGACGCGGACGCGTAGAAATTTTTGAAACCCTAATCAAAATTATTGCGCCCGCTGTCGGTCTTATTGCGCCATTCTGATATATCTTCTGTCTGCCCCCCACCCCCCCCCCCCCCCACCACCACCACCACCACCACACCAAAAAAATAATAGTAATTAAATACTGTTAAAAATGTGCTCGTTTATTCAGAAATTCATGAAGCATATTCAAACTGATTGGATGTTTCCAAAGTGTCTTTCGCATTTGCAAAAGTTCTTTTTAAAAGCCCATCGACCATTAGAGACACACTCTCGGAAAAAATGGGCTGGATAACATTGTTAACTTATTTCTTATGATGGGACTGCGGTTTGGCCGAAGTCAATTGAGCGTGATCGGCTGACTGATAAGGTTTACGTACAAAACCCCGAGCCAACGAGGTTTTTGTATAGAAAGCTGCCGGACCACATTTTGCGAGAGTGTGTCCGTAATGCCAGGATTTCGTGAAACAAATGACAATTGCGGAAAAACAAATGAAAAGATTAATCGTTGCCTTGTTGGATGGTGAGACCCAATGCTTCAACAGTACGCTTCCTTTCTCCTCCCCGTTAAGGCGAACTGGGGGGTTCTTTTTCATAGAAATTCATTACAAATAATTTGAACCCCCTCCCCCCTGCTCTGACACGCAAAACAAATTACACTGGCAATAATGCCCATCTGTGTACAAAATACGGACAGAGCCAGCTTGGTTAGGGGGCATTTAACTTTATGTAATACAGTGTTGACAATTGTCGGATTAAACAGCGCCCCATTTGAAAGTATGGTACGACCCCCCCCACCCCCACCTATTGATTTTACGGAGCAAAGGTGTCCGGACAAAAATAAAACCTGTCTACATTTCAGCATTGATTTGCTGATGCCCCCCCCCCCGCTAAAATGCCTGGATCCGCCCTGAAGTGATGTTACCAGTAGTGCTGTGGGTAATGCCAAAAGAGTGGTCAAAAAAACGAGTCAGAGACTCCTGGATGTGAACCTGCCAAACAACACATCTGGAACTGCACTTAAATGTAGCATGCTGGATGGGAGGGGATGCATCCAAGGTAGGGACTTCGGCTCGAACAATCAGGTCTCATAGGCCTCATGAATATGGAAATTTTCATTAGCATAAAAAAGACACCAAATTACCCTTGAAAATGGAAAACAAAAATTGGAAATAGGGTCAAATGGGACAAACGTGCATTTTCAACGATTGCATTCAGCAAATAAATTGCATAAAATTCTTCAGAATGGCTAACTTACTTTGACATTTTCCTACCCATTATATTCGTACCGTATAACTTTGTCCTGTTTTAAATACTGTATTTGTGTGAACGTTTCTACTGATTTCGTTACTAACGTATTGCTTGTGCTTTATTATTTAATGTTTGTATTGTATTTGTCGTCTGGAAAGCCCTTATATAGTTAGCTTTTGGGCAATCCTCATTCTTGTCTTTTTCTCCAATTGTTGATTTATTGTTTGCCTGAAAAATCTTAATAAATCAGATACTCATTTGACACCCTTGAAGCTGCATGTCAGGCTTAATAGGCCGCTAAATCCCATTTTTAAGCTGTTGTTTCGTGCAACAAAGCTGGGGACAGCTTAATTCATAGCTGAAAATTCGTAAAATGATGGTATATATTTCACAATTGATTATACACAACGATAAAAATTGCTCATTAAGCCGTAAAAAAACACGAACATTTTTTATCATTATGATTCCTTCAATACCACCTAATAATTTAGAATATGTGGCAACTCAGACGGACAATCGAGTAAATAGCTGTCATAGACATTTTTTTTAGCAACATCAAAACAATCATTCCATACAACACATCTTCTTACATAAATACCCTCATAATACTGCCCATTAATTCTTCAGACGTCTGAATAGGCATCTTTTTGCCGACTTAATATTTTATTCAACAAACCTGCGTTAATTTATCTAACTAACAAGGTTTCTTTGAAAGTGTTTTGTAACAGTCCGTAGTTGGTATAACATTGAATTTTCGTCGCGCTTTTTATGAAGATTTTATTTTCATAGCACATCTTTTGATGTTATAGTAATCGCTCTTCCAAGCCAGCCATACTATGTGATCCTGAAACTCCCCTTGCCCAAACCTTCCATTTAAATTTGATTGATAACATGCCCTATACCACCAGCCCCCTTTATTCAGTCTAGCACAGGAATCATAATCATATATGTCCTTGTCTCTGTCGTTAGTTGAAAACATCATTCCATTATGTCTTGTGAGTGAGTCTCCTGCAGTGCTGTTGGTATTGTATGAGTTGACTTGGAGTATGTAGTTATCTCCATGAATCTGAAAGTCGTCGTATTCAGCCCAGGCCGTGTTACTCTCCCAGTCCTCTAAGTCAATTCGTAGTTGCCACTTACCTTCAGTCTCAGTCAGGCTGCGTAGGTTGTCATTCCCAAGCCAGAACTCACCAGACAAGCTGCCAAAGCCAACCTGGTAGTCAGCCCAGTTGCGGTAGAAGTCAACACTGCCATCTTGACGCCTCTGAATGACGATCCATCCCACTCCATCAGTCTCCATGTCACAGTAGACCTGTAGCCCATCATTGAATCCAGCTGGGAATATCGTGTAGATACCACTCACAGCCTGACCAGCTTGAAGGACCTCATCACAACCTCTGAACCGAGGAGGCACAGAGAAGAGAGATGTGTCTACATCATCATCAAAGTACACACTGCCGTAGTGTGTGGTGAAATCAGCACGATTTTGCATCCTTGTCAGATTGTTCATTTGACAAAGTTGATCTGTTTTATGATAATTCACAGATCGGCAGTTGTTATCAGCATGACAGTAGCTAACACAGCGGACAGCAGACTTGACCCGTTCCTCTCTAAATGTAGAAGTCTGAAGTGCACGATTGTCTGCTGCAATGAAAGTTTTCTCGAGGTAACCGCAGTGTTCTCCGTACAAACCTCCAGCAGTTAGCACAAGCACTGAAACAATCGCAAGTCTGAGTTTAATCATCTTGGTGATAGACAAGTGGATATTTTGTCTGTTTTCCATGCTGGCACTTCTAATTTTATCATATATGTTTTGCTCAATTTATGGAAACAATGTGGTGTATGTTGCATTCAATGCAAAGTTGACAAGGAGCTGAGAGATTTGTTAGACTGTAAATAGCAACTCCGTCGTATGCAGCATCAACCACCAAGAACATCTAAACTTGTACCAGTGTTGCTACTATCGAGTCATGTCCCTAAACCCGAGAACCGATGCTTAGCAAAATGTACATAACACCAGTGTCACATGATCTTGAACTGTACGTGGGGGAAGCTGATTGGCTGCTCCAAGTCACATGTGTAAACCTTTATTGAGTCCCTCATCTCCAAAAGTAAGGTATGGCCTCAGAGTTAATATAGCGTTCTAGTGCTCCAATTATTGCCTGCGCTCTAGAAATGGTTACAAAATACATTACATTAAACCTCCGCGACGCAAATTGCAGTGTACACAATGCAGTGCAGGTCACCGTTATGGACGTCGTCTCCAAGGCGTCCTAGTTACCAGTGAATATAGCACTTGCTCAACAACATATGAAATATTTATTTTTTGAGATAACTGAAGCATGCTATTTCGTATAAGACTTTATACAGAGTGAGTAAAAAAAAAACGAAACCCAAATGTCGGGACTATTGTTTGATTAAAGTTCTAAATGTAGCACTTTCAAAATCAAGGATATGAAAGCCCAATTCATAAGATTTCTTTTAGTACCAGAATCATACAAATCACTCATGCACTTTTTAAATTACGGAATTTTAAACACAACCGCCGTTTTCAGGTTCTGTCCACGGATCTCAAAAAAGTGTGCGTTCTGTCAGCAAAACGAAAACAATTCACACACATCCCTATGTGATTTCCTTTCGTTTTGCTGAAAGAACACTGAACTTTTTTGTGATCCGTGGACATAACCTTTAAACGGTTTTGTGTTTAAAAATTCCGTAACTTGAAAAGTACACAAGTGAATTTAATGAATCTTTTACTGAAAGAAAGCTTATGAATTGGTCTTTCATATCTTAGATTTCGAAAATGTTACATGCAGAACTTCCCTAAAACAATGGTCCCAACATTTGGGTTTCGTTTTCTTTTGCTCCCCCTGTAGTCTTTTACTTTAATTGAAGTAAGTATTACGCAGAGATCTAAAAAAAAAAAAGAAATAAGGATGACGAACCATTAGGTATAAATTTACAACTGAGAAATGGACAGAGCGTTGCAAACAGACATACCAGACTGGTATCAACTGATCATTTTTTGTCACCTTGCTTGGTCATGATATTAATTTTCATTGGTGACTATCAATGCAGTAATCACGGGTCAAGAATTAACCGCTAATATCTGCCGGATGACAGCAAAGATTATATTAGCAATGCCATCCTGTCTGATAACTTGTTTTGCGCTGTGCATATTTTATTTGTAATATACAGGGTGAGTAAAAAAACAACAACCCAAATGTCGGGACCACTGTTTTAGTGAAGCTCTGCATGTAGCACTTTCAAAATCTAGGATATAAAAGCCCAATTCGTAAGCTTTCTTTTAGTACAGGAATCATTCAGATCACTTATGTACTTTTCAAGTTTAATAGGGAGATGCACAGCCCTATGAGCTTTTATCCTGGCAAAATATATGTACATTTGGTTTGTCTTGAAATTATTTAGAGCTCATAGTAGTGTTGATTGTGAATTTGTAATGTGAAGCAACAAGAATTATAGTATCTTCTTTTCTGCGTGTAGTTCCTATCATTGTGCCTTTCATGTTGTATCTAATTTATTTTCCTCAAGCAAAAGAAAAATGATGGCTTGCACTGTAAATGTTCCATCGTTTGTATGCTGACTGATATCCTCACTTTTATATACAATAAATTTCCTTGAGAAATTCTTTCCCTTTCATATTAAAATGAGACCTCTTTTTTGTAATCATTATGAAAATGTAAGTGTCTTAAAAATTCTCGTCATTGACACTTAGTGCTTGGTTATTGTCACAGCCACCAAAAATACATTAACGTTTCTCTTTTTTACTTGAAATGTCTGAGTTTGTTTCTAAACTGCAAAATAGCATTTTACGTTCACAAAACAGAGAGAGAGATGATAATGTACTGGTGTACTTTTAGTATGATGCATTAACATGTATTATGCATTCCTTGTAAAATGGCGGCCTACGTGGTCGTGTTGTATGGGCAGTGGCATGTCATTACCAGAAGCCAAGTGCGAAATTGTCATCAGACAGTTACACACAAGGCCGTAGGAAGCGGTACGGCAGGTACGGCTATAGCCGTACCAATAATAACAGGCCTCTTTTTTAAAATATATTTTGTTAATGTACACAAGGCCTTGCATGGCCCCAAGGGCGTTTTTTTTTTCTTTTGGTTTCTAGATGCTCTGTGGTGCGATCTGAGGCAATTTCTGACCACTTTAACCATTTTTTTAAAAAGGAAAAGATGGTGGTGTACACCGTGCCTTCCTTTATTGCGATGCCACTAAAAAAAAAAATTGGGTTATTTTTTTTTTTTGGGGGGGGATGGCCCCCATTGCCCTGCCCCACATTTTTCTTGTTTCCTTTTTGTGTTTTGTTTTGTTTTTGTTTTTATGTTTAAAGGAAAAAGGCGTAATCATACATGTTGCCACTAAGCCTACATGTTAAGTTAAACGGAATGACGTTTGGCCGCCACCATGAATTTTAGTTTTTCTCAGACTTGTACTTGTGTTTTCTTAAAAAGAAGTGGTTTTCTAAATGAGAAAATAGCAAGGAAGAACCGGTTTTGCGCAAGCAAAATTCAGGGAATAATTCGTTGAAGTAGATATCTTGTTGGAAAATTCCAAAATCATTCAAAGAAAGTAATTACCGCCGTGAATCAGAGTTTATGAAGGGACGGAAAGTGTGATTTGCTATCAACAAGGCCGTTCATCGTTCATTACCTTGTGGGATGTGAATCAATTGGAGGACGAGAGACTCTGCGAGCTGATGTATTTTTTTAGAGAGATAAAAACTTAACAAATATGCTCGGCAGTTCAATCATGTACATACACCGGTATCCATACCGGTGAATTAATTAAGTCTTAAATAAACGGAAATCTTCCCTACAACCTGGTTGCCAAAAACTGTTTTTCTAAAAATACATCAGCCCGCAGAGCCTCTCGTCCTCTCGTCCAATTTGATCCACAACCCGTAAAAGATAAAGAATGAGGAATGGCCCTGTTGATGCTAATAGCAAATCCCACTTTTCTTCCCTTCATAAACTCTGATTCACGGCGGCAACTTTCTTGAAATGATTTTGGAATTTTCCAACAAGATATTAGTATCAACGGATTATTCCCTTAATTTTGCTTGCACAAAACCGGTTCTTCCTTGCTATTTTCTCAGCAAGAAAACCACTTCTTTTTAAGAAAACACAAGTAGGCCTACAAGTCTGAGGAAAACTAAAATTCATGGTTAAATTCCGTTTAACTTAACATGTAGTGCATGGCGACATGTATGATTACGCCCTTTCCCTATAAACACAATCATGGATCAAGCTAAAGAGCGCAAATCTAGAAAGAGAGTCAAGCTACAGTTAGGATGTGATGCTTGTGATATAATTTATCAACTTTGATGACCCACCCACTAAAACACGAATACGTTTCATTCAAAAAGTCAGGGGGAAGTGGCCAGAAAATGCCTCAGATGCACTACAGAGCATCTAGATCCAAAAAAAGGTGTGCGTAATTCTTTCAGCAAAACAAAAACAATTCACACACATCTTTATGTGATTTGTTTTCGTTTTGCTGAAAGAACACTGAATTTGTTGTGATCCGTGGACATAACCTTTAAACGGCGGTTGTGTTTAAAAATTCCGTAGCTTGAAAAGTACGTAAGTAATTCGAATGATTCTTGTACTAAAAGAATGCTTATGAATTGGGCTTTTATATCCTAGATTTTGAAAGTGCTACATGCAGAACTTCACTAAAACAATGGTCCTGACATCTGGGTTTCGTTTTTTTACTCACCCTGTATATCACATTGCTAAGTATCAGTGTAACTATCCTGCAGTTTTGTTTAATTACTTTAATAACACACTAATCATGAATGAATCTAGACACGCATATATTCATCAACTAAATTATGATGTTCTGTCAAAATACTGAGCATATTTTCAAATTACTGATTCCGAAAAGTAAATATTAACTGAAGTTACGAGAAGAGAAAATAAATATTTTCAAATAGTTTTCTGCATTTATCTTCTGAAAACCTGGATCAATCATTGATAAAATACAACCTGAAGAAACATACTTTACAATCCAACATTTAAATTATTAACACCTTTAATATCTCATTAATTTGTCACTTCAGGGTGTCCTGAAAATAATGGTGCATGTAAACTCCGCCATTTTCGGCAATTTACAACCAGAACTTGCTGCAAATGTTTACACGAACTTCAAGGTTATAGATTTAGCTTGAAAATACCGTTCGTTTGATTAAGATTGCTTTTGTGAATCCAGAGATATGTTTGAATAACCGCAAAGCAAAAAAAACCCCACCCCCCAAAAAAAAAAACTCGTTCTGTGCCACTTTTAGGAAGCGAGTGCTTCAAAGATCAGACAACGCCAGTATGGCTCTTTCGATAAGATCATCCCTATGGGTGTAAGACAAACATTTCATTCACACGACAATATAGGGTTTTGTTCTCATGTTGAAACAATTTATTAGTACAGACAGGTTCACTTTTTAAAACGTCAATGGAAGAGTTCAATTAAATATATATAAATATTGAACACTCTGCTTAAAAATGTTAACATCACTAACAGTAGAGTGATTTTTTTTTAGACTATATGACTATACTGATTTTAACTACTTCACAGAAAGTGGCCCCAAATGGGTTTCTTGGCTTTGCCGTTATTCAAACATATCTTTGGATTTACGAAAGCAATCTCAATGAAACAAACGGTATTCTCAAGCTAAATCTATTACCTTGAAGATGGTGTAAACCATTTTTTTTTCATGACGCCCTGTATATAGTACCAGTTTCACCTTTTTACACAGCAGCAAAGAACCCATTACTCAATCCACCATAGATGCAGATATAGAACGCCAATCTTACAAAGATAGTACCACTAACGTACTCTTACACAGCAGCATACACTATAATGTTATCAAAATAGTACCAATATGTCGCCCAATACAACTGGATACACAAATTGTACCTGTTTTGAACCAATTAATATTTTAGTATACTTATTTTACAAAAGTCACGCCCGAAAACACTAATCCCCCATTACTGTACTAATTTCTATAACACAACTGCATACTCATTTACTAAATTCATATTTTATATCTGTTGTTAGTGTTAATAATTTGTTATCTTTCCCCACATTTTCAGCACGATAGCTTTTGCGACACATGTTCAGTTTAATTAAGAAGGGTTTCATTTCATATATAAGAATATCAGAATCTGAATTTATGCCATTGATGGATGCATACAATGTACTGTGCTCTACCTGAGAGAAACCAATCAAGGGGGGTTTCTCGAATACCATAGGTTGAAAGGTAACACAATCAAATGTGATGGTCAATCGTATCACATGCCTTTAAGAGGTCAAGGAGAATACCCAGAATATGTTTGGAGTCATCAAAATCAAGAAGTGTATGAGTGGTTGAATGATAAAGTACGAAAACCGAATTGTGAATTACAAGTTTTACTATAATAATACTAATTATACGTGTAAAGGTACCATTAAGGAGACACGGTATCGTAATTTCTTCGAACGGTGGGAGACACCGATCAGTAGGGAGACATTTTCATGTCCCCTTATGACACAGCCCCCTTTAGGGGCAAATTTTTAGTGTCGCAATTAGGTTATTTTTGTTGCTCGTGGTGTAATTAGTAAACATACTGAAATTTCGTGGGAAAAGGACAAGGGAATTTTGGTTAGGACACATTGAAGTTTGAACAATTTTGTGCACAAGTCTATGGGGATGTCTCCCAAATGTCCAATCCAGGGTAAGTATTATTATTATTATACGTGTAATAATTACCGAAAATTGGGTAGCAGGGAGACATTCCCATAGACTTACTAATTGAACCACGAGCAATCGATCTAGCCTATTTGCGACGACAAAATGTTGCCTCTAAGTAGGGGATGTGGAATTAGGGAGACATTGAAATGTCTCCCTAATTCGACATGTCTCCCAAAGTATAACATACGACGCTTAAGTGTCTTCCAAAGGTTATACTTGTTAGTATAATAGCATAGTTTCTCCATATAGCTGAGCTCATACCAGTTAGTCTGTGTATTCTTCGTAGTCATCGTTCTCCCGCTCTTAGCCACAGCTACCGTATCCTAACATTGAGCGTGTGTCAATAAAAACGCAGGATTAGAAACAAAAATATTAAGAATATAAACCACCCCTATTCATCAAAATGTTAACCCTCTTTTCAAAGTACCTTTCCTTCTCTTCACTATGCTTTTTATCCAATCTCATTTGGACAATCCTGTCCAGAGATAGAGTACACTGAAGAAGGGTTATAAATTCCAAGCTGGTCTGATTTGTGAAATCACACATACCTAATGAAAGGTTTGAATTCAGTACAGGTGAAAGTATTTGTGGATCACAAAGAAGGACATGTGTGGCAGGATTAGGCTTACATAATCCTTTAGTCCACAATCAATGGTATTAGTCAATAATTCATGATGCTTTGAAACAATGATAGTCCAGTTATTAAATTTAAGTGATACTTATCATCAGTTGTTTCAAAGAAAGTTTTGTTCTGGTTTAATTGTCTTCAATGCATACCTGTATTGTACATAACTGGTCGTTGTGTTAAGGTAATTGAATCAGACCAACCCGCTTCAGAAGGGATTCACAAAACTTGTCATAACTTTTGAATCAAAAGTCCAAATTCCACCAGACAAAAATCTTGTCAAAGATGAAATTATGGACAATCAAATCCTTATCAAATTAGGCACACCAGTAGCATAATTTTCTCAGAAAAAAAATCGCTTTGAATCCTGCGTTTTTATTGACACACGCTGTAGGTATAGTCAAACATAACAAAGACTATATCAAATCTATATTTTTGTTTAATTCGGTATTTTTTATGTAACCTGCAGGCATTTATATAGCGCTTTAACGCGGCAACGCGGTATCAAAGCGCTTTAACAATTATTATTTTCCCTGTTTCAACGGGCAATCACTCCTGAAACCTTCTCAGAAATAAGAGACATGATGGCAGCTTTAAAGTGAAACCAGGGAGAGATACATTTTTAAGAGAATCTTAATATAAAAAAATGGTTCTTGGAGGTGGATGATGCAGCAATAGTAAAACATAAAAACATTTTGAAAGTAAAGATGTGGCTTGCCAGCGTCTTACTTAGGCTGCCGCCAGCAATTACACACGTGTCTTTGAGAAGTGGAATCAGCCGCTTTATATAGACACATCAGTGTGTAATTTTAAAGAGCCATGAAGTGAATATTTCTCAGGAAGTTTGTTCTACTTTCTAATATAACCCTCTTAAGTGCATGAAAACTAATTGACATTCCGTTTTGTTTAATTTTGCTGAAAAGTGCACTTCTTTCAACATTTAAAATTGTCCATGCTTTCCAGACAACGCATGGCAATGTTGCGGTGATGTCATTTCTGTTCATATTAGGTGTTTTCTGTTGAAATTGTGAACCCAAAAATCTGCTCGTTGAAACGTTTTGTGAGAAAAGTTTGCTCATTGGCTTACTGCCATTAACTGAGGCAACAACAAATCACTAAAGCAAAAAAGAAGTTTACGACAGCGAAATATCCAAAATTCTGGCAACTTTTTGTGCACAAACCATTGCAACATTGTAATTGAGGTTTCTGCCTGATATGATATCACACTTTTGCGAATGCATATTGAAATTTGCATTAGCATAAAACAAAACAAAAACCCAAAATACCCGCGAAAACGTTAAATTGAAAATTGAAAATAAGATTTAAAATAGTACACAAATGTACATTTTGAAGAATAGCATTAAATTCTATGGGCTGTTTAGCCGTAGGCAAATAATTCGGACACGGCTCTACTCCACCTGAAACAGACCAAAGTTTAAATGCCAGCCGGGTAGCCTCCTTTCCGGTCGTCACTGTAGGCGTTCAAGAATCCCTGCGCGTCACGCAGTATGCCTTGCACAACACTCAAGCGTGAAGACTCGTAAGGATAGTGTCCTTTTGCTCTCAGACCGTCGATAACTCCCTGAGAAAGAACAGAAAATGACAAGGTTTGGCTGAGTTTGCATTGGAACAGCTGCAGGGGCGTCGCTATACCGTATTGTAATGGGAGTGGATTCCGACAAATTTGCCGACAAGAGCCTATGACCTCCGGAATACCGTACTGATGTTTTACCAACTGAGCTATCCTCCCTCCAAGTGGAAGGTTTCCCAATAATGTCATCCGCTCCGTTCACAAGTACCCCCTCACCGGCAAAGAAAGTACAGTTGAGGGTGACCGAACGACGCCATCTTGCCAGAATGCAATATTCTGCCGCGGAGCGCGGCCACTGCATGTACATAGTACAAATCCCCTGGTGTACGTGCGTCACACACAAGGAACGGTGCGCGCGCGTCAACCAGCGAAATGTATGTGTCCCGCCCATGGGACGTCGTTGCTAGGTAAAAGGGCGCCCTCTTTGCTGGCGCACGGAGCCATAGGTGGTGGGTGCGAGCGAATTCGTTCGCTTCAAAAGTAATCCTGAACTGCAGACCTTGACACTGAGGAATTAAATGTGTTACCAACTAAAAAGAAAACCTCAGTGAAGAAAATGTATGCTTGTGATCTAACCTGATCATAACCCGGCTCATAGGTGACATTATTGGGGACGAGTTGATGAAAAAGGCGTCTGCGTTGTATCGCTTCTTTGATGCCCTCACCATACCACAAAGTATCCACAGATACCTATACAGAAAACATAGAGACAATTGTTTTAAACAATATCGCGATGAGATGAAATACAATTTAGATGTCTTCAGAAAAAGTTTCCGGGATTTGATTTTTCTGCAAAAATATGGGGCGAACTTACAAAGGTCCTAGAGGGGAAGCTGTTTAGTGCAACGAAAGCGAAGTAGACTGGTTCCCGGTCTGGAGAGACCAGGGCCGTGTCCGAAACAGACTTCCACAGCTACGGTTACATGATTTGCCAATCTACGTAGTTGGAATTGTTGAAGACATATAAAACAATCATAGACAATCTCTAGACAATCATTGTGATTGACTTTTCTTTTGTGAAGGGTATAGTATTGCGTACTGAAATAATATATCACTATTTACTTGTTTTGATTAGTTTTATAATTTGTTTAATCAAGTACATCTTTATTTATCAAATAAATATCATTTTCGCTCAATCAGTTTTTGAGTTAAAGGGAAGTGGAGTCCGTGAACAATCTCGTTAAACCGCATGCGCATTATGGCCAGTGACGTTACTTGGTTGCAGAAAAAATAAGATGGTTACCTGGGCCAACGCGTTTGGTATACGTGAACCCCCTGCTGCACCAACCACCAGTTTAACTTTCCCGTCTCGATCCACAACGATGGTGGGCGTCATAGAAGACATTGGCCGCTTCCCCGGCCGGATGAAATTGCTCGGTGATGGAGGAAAACCAAAGAAGTTGGGCTGACTGGGTTTGGAGAAGTCATCCATTTCGTTGTTGAAGATGATCCCTGTACGGTTACCGCGAACTTTGGAGCCGAAACTAAGCAAAGGTCAGTGGAAAGGGTCAAAGGTCAATGAAAAGGTCAAGTTGGTTCAGTGTGGGTTACATATGGTCACTTCCTGTAGTTTTCTCGTTGTAATATTTCCCTCCAAACAAATTTTGCCTTCAATTTTAATGAGTAGCCTACTTCACTCTCACATCGATATTTTCTTAAGCGAATTTTATTGTGACTTTAAAGGAACAAAGAAGCAATAATTCAATAAAATCAGACGAGTTGCTTGGTCATTAAGATTGATCAATCCAATCCTTTGAACCACACAGTTCAACAAAAGCGTATTGCCATTCCATACAGTTCAAATACAGTTCGTTATAGAACTGTGCATTGGCGTGGTGAGAAGAGAATGCCGTTTTTCTGAATTTGAGGCGGGGGGGGGGAGGGAGGGGATGTAGCCAGGAAATTATCACAAAAGCTGGGAACTTTGTAAAGCTTTATGTAAGCCACACTTACTACAGGTTGACAGTGCTTGTCATTGCGACGGCATTGCCATCACCATCCACAACAGACAGATGAGATGTGCCGCTATCTGGCAGATTGTAGTAGGCTTTGTAGTACGACGGACCGTGAGACTCGGTGTCGCTAATAGCGGCTCGTAAGGAGTCTGCGTAAGACTGTGACGTCATGTTAGCAACAAGCTGCCACACAGGAAATAAGATATATTTAATTGAAAAGCTTATAAGGGTGCCGACCTGTAAATGACCTAAATTGCCTTCGCCGGCCAAATTACGATTTGCATGCCCTCGAAGTTTTCGGTTTAAGAGCATTTTTGAGGGCCGTGAATTTAAGGAAATTGTAAAAAAAATTGTAAGGAAGCCGTGCAGAGGACTGAAATGAATGAAATTAGGTCCTAAAATTGCTCTAGTTTGCAATGGAGCGTAGGCGTTCATTTTCAAAATGGCGATGGGCTTCAGGTGTGTTTTTAGGAGTGATCATCTTTGGATGGAATTTTCTCCCAAAGGTCATGGTTGACCCCTCCAAAAAAAATTGGACGGAAAATACAAGATGATGAAATAAGCTTTAATTTGATGTGTGTCTGAAACACCTTGGAGAGTTGTGAGTATTTTAAATAATTTTGGGAAGTGCGCGTAATCATCACTGAGGCCTGTGGCAGTATATTTACTGGTCTGCAACCATCAAGTCATGGTCACAGGAATGTTAAAATTACAGTCGTGGATGAACAAGGCGGAAACAAGTCAGTGGTCTTAAAATATGACTAGGCCTATACCACATATCAGTAAATAAAACCATTTTTCTTATAACGTTCAGTTCGAAACTGTCATTTCTCTTTTATATTATTATTTTCAAGGCAACAAACCACAAATTTGGAGAATCGAGACCTTATAACGAAAACATGTTGACTGAAAAAGGGCAGCGTTTGACATGGTAAAGTCGATCGAAATACAACATTAAATAGTTGTAAAAGGAGGTAGCGGTATAGGTATTTTCTTGTGCAAGAAATGCACAAAACACTTGCATTGCACACGATAGAGCTGTACATGATGGACTAAGATACAATCAGCAGTTTCTCTTTTATATTTTCTGGTATCGGAGGGCTTATATGTACCCCACGGACTAACTCACTAACTGTCACTTGTGAGTTGGGCGGTGCTATCGTATAGGTTTACCCCGTAATGCCATTGAATGGGCTATCTCCGACCAATCATGTACAGATATGCATGCAAGGACCATACGTTTCCCGCGTTTTCGAAGTATATAAGCGGGAAATAACTGTCTTAGGCATTCGAGCAACGCGCAGCTGGTGGGAAGGTTTCATAATAAGAGCGTCAAATCAGGTTTAAAAAGGGAAGATAAGAGTATTCATATCAGTTCTAGAGAGCACTGCACACGGGGCACGAAGATTTTAATTTTTTGGAAAATTTGATTTAAATTTGTTGGTTCATTTGAATACACGTATATGTTTAAAGGATGAACTTGAACACCCTCACCAAGGGGAATACTGAATGTTTTAGGGCACAGGCTTTTTAGAGGATATTAAAATGTCCTTTTATGTATTTTGTCTAATAACGACGACTTCTCGGGTGAAGCGTTTGATGAGTGCGACAGTTAAAAGTGTAACAGCAACGAGTGGAGTTTAAAAAAACCCGAAATTGTTGGTGGTCAAGTTGTACGGACTACTGTTTCATATTGTGGAGGTTGCAAGTGCAGTTCGCACAGTGGGGATTTAAAGTTTATTAACTTTACAAATGTAAATTGTGCAAGTCCCTAAAATCAGTCAATAAAAGGTGTCCTCGTGTCTCATGTGCTTCAATTTATTGGCAAATCAAAAGAAAGTTTTTGTTGTGTATTTTGTATAAAGTGAAAGTAAAGATGAGACTTTCAGTGAATAACCATTCCTAATCAGTTGAATAGAACTTTTGCGGTCTTGGGCCAGATTACTTGGTTTGACTTCTCTTTATTATATTTTTATACCAAATCTTCTGACCTCTTTGACGTCCACGTAGTCTTCATCTCCAAGGAATGATCGGCCTGCATAGGCGAACTTGAAAGATTCCACCATGCGATGAGTCGTTAGGGTCTCGGCTTTAGTGGTAGCTATGCTTTGAGAACCAATGTCATATCCTGTAAGATTAAAAGTGGGCTATTTTTACGAGATGTCTTATTTTCGTTTAATTTTATTGGGTTGCTGTTATTTTATATATATATATATATATATATATATATATATATATTTTTATTTTTTTGGGGGGGGGGTAAAAACCATGTGCGGAAAAGTTTGCTCAAGACCCTCCTGTGTCTTAACGAAACTGAAAATGCTGTAAACAAAATGAATGTAGTGCGACACAACACGCGATAAGACAAGAATTGTCGAGACTTGTAAGGAAGATATAGGCCTCGTCATCGTTACTTGGCCACGGCCGGTCAAGTGTGAAACTTTGACTCTATGAAATACGGACCAGTTGATTGTATTGCGCCTGTCGTAGTAAGCATAAATACGACAGCGACAAGTCACTATAAGGTAAAGTAGATCAGATTTATACTAGGAGTCCGAATTCCATATGACACCGGCAGTAACACACGTGACGAGGAAAGTGGATACAGTCGCTTCCACTGGCGCATGCGTCTTTGCCGGTGTGGTGTGAATTAAAGACTATGAAATACAGACTCATTAGTAGTACTGCGCATGCCTACTAAGTGATGTTAATAAGGATAGTGACCGTCACGTATACAGGATTCAACCAATAATAGGGTAAGTATGAATTTCTTTAGGAGTCCGATGTTTATATGACACTGGTCGTAGCCACGTTATGCAGCGAGGAACAGCCACTCAAGAAATGGACAAAACAAAACCCCCATAAACCTCAAACATTTACCGAACATGAAGGCATGAGATCACCTAAAGTAGAAGAAGAAAATCGAGAAGATTTGAACGAGAATATAAGAATCGGGACTCCATGTACATGCATAGTGACAATTGTTGTTACGTACCCTCCAGGATGTTCATGATGAGTGAATACACAGCACCGCTTGATGGCGGCGGGGGCGTGTACACCTTCAGATCACCGATCTCAATCATCAGAGGTGTCCTTCGTCGGACACTGTAGTCTTCCAGATCTTTCTTTGTGATAATACCACCTGTTTGAATCACCAAAGTAAGAACAATTAATTAAATTAATTAAAATGCTCGGAGGTCAGACTGTGACGGACTTCGTGTTTACAAGAACTCATAAGTTGCTCACAGTCTCATACCCCGTTTATTTTTCATCTTGGTGAGCCTACGTAAAATAAATCTCAATTTTTTCTAATGGCTGCACGAATAATCCAGCAACAGCCTGGAAAACCAAAACAGAATAGTTCTCGAATTATTACTTGACAATGTCTAATAATTGGCGGCCAGACAATAATACCGATCTCGTGGGGTAGACTGGTTCCCGCCCCACAATCAGTATCGATAATACACGGGCCGGGAGGCCCGGCAGACTGCTCGCAAAGCGGATTGTTTGTGCCCAAAACAAAATAATTTTTTTTCAGATGGTTGCAGACGTCCCCCCCCCCAAAAAAAAAAAATGGAAAACGAATTTTAGAGTTGGAATAAAACATACAGGTTAATATTTTGTTAATAGAAAAAAATGGAAGTGTTGAACAGCATACAGAATGCAACTTTAACATTAGGTTATAGCGTACAACCTTTTCTTTTCGGCATTTGTGGTGTTGTATAATATACAACAAGAAAATTGCTAGCATATAACATATACTAGCCGGCGTATGTAGGTGTCAGCATTCGACGAGCGAACAACACAGTACGCCCCAAACGGCTTGTAATTATCATCACCGACTTAAATAGTAAATAAATTCCACACCTCTGTCTGCAATATCAGCCACGATGTCATCAGTCAGTTCTCCCCTATAGTAGGCATTCTCTCCACCCTCGGCTAGTTTCTTGTAAGTCGCGGCCAGTTTGAGGTTAGTTATCATGTCACCTTCCTTTCGTATCTCCCCCGCAGAGTCCACAAACAGTTCGCTGAAATTGAAAACCGCGTGCTTTTTTTGTTATTGCACGAACTGCACGTTTCTTTCATTCCTTTTTACCCGCGCAGAAAATTCAGATTTAAAAGTACTTGAAAAAGAAATGTTTGCATGTAAACATTGATTATCCTTATCTTGCCAAATATCTACCCAATGTATCACGCGCGACGCAGTGCTTACATTTTTTTGTAGAATCAATCTTTTCAAACATGAGATTTTGACGACGCATTATTTAGCAAGGATTTATATTAAATGTTCGTACCTCTGTCGTCCCTTTTACACCACAAGATATAGGTGTTTTGGCGAAAGGCAAAGGCTTCCAGACTCCATATCGTACAGGCATTGGGCAGCCTTGAAACAATGTACGTACGTGACGTGACATGACGTGACGTGCAGGAGATACCGCGCGAGCGCATAATAGGTCGTGCAGTCCATGAGATATAGAATACATATATCTTTTTATGCCATATCTATGGTTCAGTCCGCTGCAGTCTTCGAAATTCGCGCGCAGTACGCCCTGAATAGTACGTGTAACGTAAGTTGACCACGAGAACGTACGAGAATTTACGAGAAACTAATCTTCCCGGTACCTCGAATAGGAGCTTCAACGTGTAAAGCGAGTACTTTTCTTGAAATAGTTTGTTTTGACGCTGTTCTTTTTACTGAAATGTGGATGAAAACTTTAAGAAAAATATTATTTCTTGTTTCAATTCACAAAATGTGAACGATATTTCAAATTAGGGAAAAGGAGAGCAAAAACGTCTAGTACGTCATAGGTACGTCATTCGCCATTGTTCTGGTTCACGTGCCAGTGTTTCTTAAGAGTAGATTATATGCAGTTTGAGCGGTCGTCGCATGTACGTACGCTGAACGTCAGTGCCAGAGGATGCAGTATAGGGATTTGGGAACCGGGCTTTCTCATCCCGACAATGAGCCAATCACGTTGCAACCTGATGCTCAGGTCAAACATTTTTCTTTCTGCTTTTCTTCAATAATTAGGACAGCATGCATATTTTCATATATTTTAAAATTCATCTTGAATTCATGGTTCAGATCTTCGTAAAAACAAAGTATTATAGAAAACA
Source organism: Patiria miniata (assembly GCF_015706575.1). Lineage (NCBI taxonomy): Eukaryota > Metazoa > Echinodermata > Asteroidea > Valvatida > Asterinidae > Patiria > Patiria miniata. Next base: position 8,803,368 of record NW_024037061.1, read on the forward strand.
AAATCAACTGCACGTAAAAGTCCTATACCCGGCGGCTCGGAGGTGCCCGAAAATTCAATCGTGACCTTTATGCAACTTGTCAAGCCATCTATTTGGCCTCCATACCTCAAGTTTGGATCTGCTCTGATGATACTCTCTCTAGCAGCGATGCCACCAGCCAATGCTTTGCCTATAACATATCCCTCCTCTGCTAATCTGATTGCAGGTTGGAATAGATCCCTCCAGGGTAGCACACCGTAGCGTTGATGAGCGGTCCAGTAGCCAGCTAGTTCCCCGGGAACTCCGATAGACAAGCCACCTGAATTTTATATAAAAAACAAAACAACCGTACATTTTTGACAGGTGCATAGTGCGAAATTTAGACTCTATGAAATATGGACTTATGAGTTGCATTGCGCGTGCCTAAGTGAAGATAATTACAGTGTGACAGGTCACGGTTGAGAGTTACAGTCCATAAGGTACGACAGACCGAGGAGGCCCAATTTCATATCACGATCCTAGGAATTGACTCCATAGGCGTGGCCTCGGGAGGGGTCTTAATTTTAAGAAGGACCATATCTGTAAGTAAAGTTGTCATAAACTTTTACCGGTGACTGAGTACCACTAGATATCAGAGAGGGCATGGGGAGAGAGCAGGGCTGGACATTATTTGACACAAGGTGGCGCTAATTATTTACGCGATTTCCCCAAAAGTGATTACACCCACACTTCATCTATCGACAATTCTGATTGGCTTAAACAATACTTCTGAATACTTCTGAATGCAAAATAAAATGCTAGGTGTGATGCCTTTCAAAAAGTTCATAATATTTCCTTGTTATACATAAAGCATTATAAAGCTAAAGAAGATTACCGAAGGTAGACGCATCATCAGTCGCATTTTCATACATGTTTTCGGTGGCCGCAAGTGGCGCTCTTTCCCTCGCATCCAGTGCGTCTACGGTTCGAGTCCTGGCGTTGTAGTGTAACATGAAGAAACCCCCTCCGATACCCGCACTCTGACAGCTGTGCAGACCGATGCAAAACATGGTGGCTATGGCGGAGTCAACGGCAGAACCTCCCATTTGCAATATATCTCTGAAAAAAAGTTACCAGTATCGCTTTTTAAACGTGGCTTTAGGAAATTTGATCTCACATTCATAATTGGTCGAGAGCTCGTCCTGTGGCCGGCCTTAAACAGTTGATAAAACACCGGCCGGCCGGTCTTAAACATTTTGGACTCCTGTGAAATCCGGTTTAACATTTTGTTGAAAGACAGTGAGTCCGTATTTCATAGTCCTAGGGGTTTTTCGAAATCTTTGCTTCGTCTTCGGCTTCGGCTCTGCCTCCGACTTCTGAATCACTGAGAGGCAAACTAAACAAAAATATTCCAACTTTTGGCTTCACATCAACCGATTGAATGTTCCTGAAGCATAACAGGCACCAAAATGTAGCTGGAGTTCCAGAAGTTGGGGGCCTAAAATCTCCTTGAGCCGAAGCCGAAACCAGTCGTTTCGAAAACGCTCATAAATAGATCTCTCTCATAGGACGCCATCTTCGTAGGAAAATTACAACTGCGTATTCAACGCCATCAGGTGCTCGTGCGCGAAGTTTCCAAAATTTCTAAACGCGCGCGCATGTTGCTCAAACTGTCTTCGAAATACGGCGCAGGTAATGCATCACGACAATTTGAGGCACATACCATAACATAGCTATAGGGGTGTTTAAAAAACATGAGGTAAACTTGTTGAACAAAATACGTAATATTTGACTTGTTTTGACTGTTTGACCAGAAAGGTATTTATGAATGGGAATAAATATGTGCTTGATCGGTATTTAAACACTAAGTTTAAGACCGGTTTGGAGTCTGGATGCTGATAATGACCCTTGCATTCTGCTCGGCTCATTATACATCAGTGTCCAGACCGGTTTTAAACAATATTTAATCCCACCGAAGCACACATTTATTCCCTTAGTTAGTTGTGAGTAATGAGAATGGTATCATCTTCGTTTACCTGCTTTGAGAATCTTCACAGTCCTACGGGTGAAGTAACGGGGCAGGGGTGCACATAAACTTGAGGATGGTGTTAATGGAATATGATTGCTCTCCCTTAATTAATCCCCCTTCTTTAGAATTTGGGCCTAGGGTACCGTTGTACAGAGACCGACTCATGCAGTACCACTGTTCTCTTTGTGCAAACTATAGTCACCACAAGGTATACTTGCACAAAAACACAGACGCCTTATTATAGACGCCACCAACCACACACGGGAGGTCTGTGCTCTTTTTTGGTTGTTTTCCCCTCTCATAAGTATACATAATTATGGTGCTAATCCCAATAATTACATTTCCATCAAATTTCTGTGTTCATTTCCTGTGCAGGGTTAGGGCAGGCCAACTCACCGGCCAATCTCTGAGCACGCTCCAGCATCGGCGGCCACGGCAGCTTTGGCGTACTGGTACTCGCCAGTCGGCTGTGGCGGCGCTTCAGTTGGTCGTTGGGTGACTGTCACTGTGCCAGTATCTTTGTAGCGATACAACAATCCCATAGTCACACCCACAACCGCAGCCACTATCAGCACCACGACGAAGGCTAACTGCCATCTCCGAACCGTTCTATTGTGTTTCCTGACCAACGAAAAGGTATAAAAAGGGACATTTCAAACAGCTCCTTGCTAGACACGATACATCGTGCCATGAGGTATATTTATAAACTAATTACCCTCAGCAACAACACTTGGATATATTTACAGCGAAGGGCACCAATTTTCCAAAGGCCAACAGGCAAAATATACACTGTTGAGTTTTATTTCAAATAGGAATTTGGGAATTTCTTCCTCAATCTCAAAACTATACATTGTACATATTCCATATTAGGCCAAAAAAATTCTCCGGTTTCAGGTATGGAGCTTGCCCAAAACGTGGTGCGGCGACGCGGCTTTTTTTCTTTCCTGATTTTTTTGCATTTTTGCTTCAAATGTCGGCTGATGACTGCAAATGGTGCCCGACTAAACTGGGAGTCCAGAGAGGCCACATAAAGCTTATTCTCGACCATAACCCAATCTAAAAACACGTTAAAATTGTGCAGCAGCAGGATTCCCATCAAACCAGTGAGTTTGGCGGTTTTTAGACATCATCTTTCATTAAAAAAAACCTTTTTCATTTTGCCGACGCGCATGGCTACGGCGACGCGCGCGCATACCAGAAACCGGAGACTTTTTTTTTGGCCTTATCAACTACCTGTATGTTTTTCCCCTTTTAAATGTATAAAGCACGTAATCTTTTTTTAACGATTACTCTTTAAACTCAGATACCATCTCGATAACTAAGACCTCAAGAAAACAAGTTCACAATTGACTTTCAGCAGAGTTTTCAGTTAAACAGCGTTGTATAGCATTGTTATACTGCTAAAGGACTAAAATATTTCTTTGAATAAACAGAAGGTTCCAATGTTCACAGTTTCACTTATGTTATCAAGATTTCACTGTAGTATTTATTCCATTCCACATTACCAATAACCAGTATTTTTTTTATTACGTATGTATTTTTCTAAACTGTATAGCACTTATTCCATTTTTAAGATAAAACTTAAACTCATTCAGTTAGACAAAATATCCAATCTGTCTACAATATTTCCCCACTTAGATTATAATCCTCGAACGCCTTTTACATTTCATTATAACTCAGTATTAACACCACTTACTGCTACCTCTTTTACCATCTGTATATCATATAAACCTTCATATTAATACCAACCAACAATACCAATTGAAATGCCAATAATAATATACATCAATTATACTCTTTCCCACTTATCACCCAATTAGAAACAAATAATGATCTATGACCTCCGAATGCCACACCACCCAAATGACATGTACTCCCGTAACCTGACAGTTTCCAACGAAGATGTAGAACAAAACACTTTTCCCCTCACCCCCCCCCCCCCCCACGTTTGCAAAGAGTCATCCTTCATTATTGTTACATTTAGCTACACCACCTTCATCCTCAAAATCTCAGGTCCCAACAACATTTCCACTTCCTTTGCTATAAATAGTACAAAACCAGTCCACTCCACCCATATATAGCTAGTAACATAAAACAGCAGCCGCGCGGTATCGATGTACGAAGCGCGAACAGCGACCTCAGGCGGCTAGGTTACAATATTCAAATCGGTTGGTGCCGATGTAAACAGTGATTCTGTCCCCTGGTGAAACTGTCGGGGGCGCCGGGGCCGATCTACCAGACGGACGAGACATGTGGGGTGATGGCATTGTAGTCCTTTTATCCCTTTTTTTTTTAAATATTTCTTTTTAAAAGGATTTCACATCCGGGGTGAAGTTTTTCTACAGATTTCACATGTGGGGTGATGTCCCTGAAAGGACATCACCAACTGGACCGAGGCTAATATACACGCGACGTTGTGCAATGTAGTTTCACTTCAGTGTGACTACCTTCACGCCTTGTTTGCAAAGATTCGGGAACGAATTAATCAATTTCAGGCTAGGAATGATGCCGCACTTTTTTTGTTAAGACCGACAAACCGGTGCCTATTTATGAGTTCAGTGTATATCGCAGCTGAGCGTGACGTCGTCGGCTATTGAATGGGGTTACTGTGGAGTGCACAATACACCCAAACAATATTCTGCTTGGCTTTTTTTTTTTCTTCAAAAGGTGACACTGATCGATCGCTATACTTCCCGGTAAAGGGTAGGAAGTTCAAATACAGTGTGATCAAGATACATAAAGGGACATTACGTCCTGGAATGCGCCCAATTGGGCTACAAAACGCATTTTAAACGAAATGATGTTCATTGGAAAGAGCATTTAAAATTAGGATATAAACGTTAACGTCCACACAAGCATCCTTTAAAAACAGGACGTTTTGTTTTATTCTTATGAGAACCATACAAGAATGAATTTCGGGGGGTAACATTTTGACTCTCAAAAATCGAGCTGTTGGCTGCTATTCGCGATTCCTGCCGCACATGTTCCACCAGTGCATCGCATTCTGTGGTTGCGCGAGAAAGAACATTATGTGTGTATTATGTAGCACACACACAACTGTACCGTACATTGCATGTAGGCGGCTGGAAATACGTATGCTTATGCCACCAAATGTCCGCCGTGTCCGTTTTAAACAACCTTTTTTTGGGGGAGGAGGGTTGTCTTTTTTTCGGGAACGGTAAGACATTAATTAGGTTAGTTTCCTTTCAACCAGACTTTTGAAATAGGATAAATAAACAATCTCGGGGAGTTCAGGCCGCAATACCCCTTTAAAGTGTTCACTGTACAATGGTTAGCTCCATAGTTCGATTTCAACAGTACACATCAAATCATAGGCGTAGCCAGGGTTAATACCAGGGATGGGGGGGGGGTTAATACTTTATACGTAATACGTGTTTGCAAGATCTGTCAATCTTTTCAAGCCTCACGATTATTAATAATGTTCCTATTCATTATTCTGTGCAATAAAAGTTTGCAGCACCGCCTTATTAATTAATTAATAAATATCACCCTTTTTGCCGACTTCCATTGGTCGATACTGAGACCCACGCGAAGTCACGCCGAGTCACGCCGGCTAATGAAGAATATGCTAATAAAATATGCTCTTCGTCATTGTTGCCCCCAAACCAACCTGAAAACCTTGCACGTGAGTTTGGTCGGCAAAAAATCCTCGTCGATTTTTTCCTAATATAGTTCAAGGTACTGTAACACAAGCGTTTGCAACAACAGATTAAGCTGAAATTCGGAATAAACTTTCAAAAATATCAGTGTTCTGGTCTAGGAGTCCTGGAGAGGGCTCAACTACGCAGACCCTAACCCCCTAAGGGCTCTTTGGGGGTCAAGTACCAAATACTACAGTGAGCACAATTGTGTGGAAAGAAATGCATACTACAGGTTGCTACTCAGTAGTATTTTGTAGCTTTAGGGGCGGTTTATGGTTTTAATGCATGAGAAATCGCTTCAAGAGTTTCTCTAACATCATGCAGCCGCCCAGTCTCACCTTATAGAATACATGTACCTCATGAAAATTGATCAAGCCAGTAAATGAATGAAGCAATTGACCAAACGAGCACATACACGTGGAGATACACGTGGGCCTAAGTAGGTTACCCCTAGAACCACTTGGAATTGTCCTTGACCTCTTTTGCCGTCACCCGTATTACAATAAACAAAAATAACTCTAATCCCAATACAAATCCCTCCATCAACATCAGTTTGAACACTTACAATGGCCTAACATACTCAAGAACAAGTAACTTTTTCATTGCACTGTAAAAATAACCCTCACAAAAATGTCCCATGGCGATTTCCCATGGGATCGCCATGGCGATTTCCCATGGCGATTTCCCATGTAGTACATGGGGTTTTGGACCCCATGTACCACTTGGTGTTTTTCCATGGGACTTTACCCATGGAATTAACCCCATGTATCACATGGGATTTTTCCGATGGAATTAACCCCATCTACCACATGGGACTTTTCCCATGGAATTGTCACCATGAGATTTTTCCCATGGCTTGTTTCAGAATATATACCTTATTATATTTCCCCAGAACCTTTCCATAGCAGCATCCAATATCTGCATTATGGTTTTACCCCATGTCAATTACATTCACACATTGTGGGTGGCCGTCATGGGACTCCGAAGGTGATTGTCCCACGTAAGGCAGTTGGGGGAGTGTCGAAGCACTCTATGACACAAGGGAATGTTTACGTTTTAAACACATTGCTAAATAAACACTTAACTGTACCCATTTTTTACAGTCATTTTTTTTTTATCTACGACATGTTTAGGTTGATGGATGTCTGTGACGTGTTTAATAGGTACACGACGAAAGCCTGTTACAGGCTTTCGTCGTGTCGGGTTTAAGTCGAATGACAGGCTAAATACATATTTTTACCAATATAATTGTTTTATCACCATTTTTGTTAAAATAAATTAAATTTTATTGATAAGTTATTATTAATGGTACGAATCAACAGGCTTTTAAACCGTGCAAACAATATAAACATGTTATATGTCTTACACTAAACGTGTGAAAAAAGTGAGTACCAGAATGTGTTTAAACTCTAAGCGCCATTTTTACAGTGTAGTCTTAATACTTCATCCAAAGATCCAGTGGCAAAAAAACCCTTATAGCCAAGGACCTGTTCAAAACCTTAATAACTTAAAATAAACCACTTGTTTGTGTTTCCTTTTCGATAGGTTTTGGAAGGTCGGAAGACTATATGCATATGAACGAAGAACACGGTTTTATTCAGTCATGAGTACAATAGGCCTATACATAGTTTGACCTCGTGTGTTTTTGGTTCCATGAATTGAGGACGGCGTTCAGTAACACCTCACAAAAGATTAAAAAATAAAGCTACCAGTCAGAAACCTTACCGTTTCAGTGCAATCAAAAGACTTGATCCGATCCGACAAATGGAAAACGCGTGGTGTGAGATTAAAAAAAGATTGCTTTTCCAGTCATGCAAGGTCACTGAATGGAACAGTGGAACAGTCCCAACAATAGTGGAAACAGTTCAAAATATTGTTGGGACAGTAGTCAACTATGGAACAGCAGTTCGAACAGTCCCAACTATCAGGGGCGGATCATCAGGAAGGGGGAGGGGCTGATATAAGGGGGGATTTGAGTGTAAGGTGTGTCGTAGGGAAAATGATACGTTCTCCTGCTTCTTAGGCAATTCGAGAATAAAGTTAGGAACTTTAGCATTCCATGTCTTATTTCCGGCCTCATGTTACTAGTATCACATTAGTCAGCGACTGAACGGGGCTTGCAAACCCCAAACCCTCCCTCTAGATCCGCTATACTGACTATAGTTAGGATCGTCCCAACCATAGCTGGAATAGTTCATAGTTGCAGTTCGGGCGTATCTGAGGCGTATCGATTGAACGGGGTATTCAACCCCCAGACTCTCCCTCTAGATCCAATTATATTAGGATCGGCCCAACCATGGAATAGTTCTTAGTTGGGACAATGTCATCAAGTTTGGGACAATGTCATACAGTTTTGTCATATAGTATAGTATCTGAGGCCTAATATCGTCTTACCGCTTGACGTCAACCTCTTCCATGTCCAAACCTGCCAAACTCGAAGTTGATCTACCGTTCGCCATCGTCTGCCCCTGCCAGTGCCACTAAGTATACTGTTGATCAATGTATAATGATCAACAGTATAGTGGCCGTGACTGTGACTCGATCCCGACGACAAAAGAGATGACCTTGGGAGGCCAGCGCAGGAATGAATCAACTATTTTCAGGAATGCTGTCGCACTTTGTACTGTAGTGTAGGGTGACATTACTAACGAAGCCAAACCGACTGCTCAATAAGCTCTCAGCCTTGGATTTACTTTTCTTCAGTATAGCGCAGTTGCTCCAAAACCATGATGCGCCGTGGATATCGGCATATATTTTCCAGTATTAATGGTCAATTTTGAAGAGCCCCCCCCCCTGGATTTTTTATTTTACGGACGCCAAGTGTCCAGTGAAAAACATGTCTATATACAGTTCCGCGAGGATGTGCAAGTGCGGCCCCCCCCCTCCCCCGAAAAAAAGAGCTTGATACGCCACTGGTTATTGTGGAGTGCACATTACGATACGACCCAACCAATATTCTACCCTAGGATGTGAATCTTTTCAAAAACTTACACAGATCCATCGCTATAACTCCAGGTACAATATCTAGAATATGTATAGTATGGTAAGTTTAAATACAAATTAAGAAACGTGAACATAGCGACGCTGTATTTTATTAAATATTGCTCAACTGACCTTTTGTATGAATGACTCCAAAATAGAAAAAAAATGTCCAAATATAGTCAGGGTCAGAATTCGGCACCTCTTTCATGAAACAGGCCTGTTAGTTATCATAGATTACTAAATGGATTTCATACGGAGCACTTGTGATCGCAAGCATACATGTTATTAGGACAACGAAGAAAACTTAAAGGACTTCGGAAATATATCAAACTCCGAAGTTCAAAAAGTGTGATCTATAGAGGCCTGTCTACAAGGTGAGTAAAATAAAAAACGAAACCCAAATGGCAGAACCAATTTCTGAACAAAGTTTTTGCCTGTAGCACTTTCAAAATCTAGGATATGAAAGCCCAGTCATTAAGCTTGCTTTTACTATAAGAATCATTCAAATCACTTATGGACTTTTCAAGGTACGGAATTTTGAACAAATTTTGAAGTTCTGTTCACGGATCACACAAAAATATAAGTGCTATTTCAGCATAACGAAAACAATTCTCATAGGGATGCATGTAAATTGTTTTCGTTTTGCTGAAAGAACACCTATTTTGTGATCCGTGGACAGAACTTTAAAACAGTGTTTGTGTTCAAACAAACTCATGCACTCATGTACTTGAAAAGTACATGGGTGTTTTGAATGATTATTGTACTAAAAGAAAGCTCATTAATTGGGCTTTCATTCTTATCTTGGATTTTGAAAGGCAAAACTTTATTCAAAAATTGGTCCTGCCATTTGGGTTTCGTGTTTTTTTGTACTCACCCTGCGTAAGAAACTGCCGAATGAAAACCCGTGTAATTTGCTGTTATATGCGATCTGGGGATACATGATGCCGTGCAGTGATAAAACCAGCAATAACAATTTACAAGTTCTGAATAACAGCCATCAATTTGATGGCTGTTATTCCCAGCTTGTAAAATTGGAAACATTATACCTCTACCAGCACCACAACTTTGACAAACAGCTAAGAATTAAAGAACTGTGGAACATTTAGTATTTTGGCCCAACATTGGGCCTGGCAGACACAAATGAAGCGAACATGGACAAAATTAATTTAGGGTGGAGAAATTTTGGAAGATACAAAGATCTGCAATGGAAAGTTGGGCCACTATTCTTCTTATAAAGAAAAGTACTAAACAGGAGTGCCGTGGTCTCGTGGTCTGGAGCATTGAGTTCTTGGTCTGTGGATAATTCTGCAGGTTGTGGGTTCGAGTCCAGCCTGGGGTTGTGGTGTGTGTGCCCTTGGGCAGGGCACTTTGGCACTCCTTGCTTCTCTTCACCCAGGAGTAAATGTTTACCTGTGAGGGCAGAGAAGGTTATAGCGGTTGCAGCATGGAGCTGTATACTCCCTAGGGAGCTGAGATAGTATTTCGAATGTTTCAGTGGCTCAATGAGGGTAAAAATGATGTAGCACTTTGAGCACCAGTAATGGTGGATACGTGCGCTTTATAAATACACGAATTTCTAGTTAACATGGCTTTATCAGCCAGCGGACTACAGTTTTTCGAGACTATGATTAGTCCAAAGAAAAGCAGTTTAGCCACTTTGTCCGTTGTAGGTTTCCATCGCAGTTGATGATGCACAAGGAAGCGACGGGTGATGTTGCATGTTTGGAGGATGACTGTCCGTTGGAGAAGGTGTGTCATACGTGGGGCGCACTAGTTCATTGTTCATTGTTCATTGTTCATTTATTTTCCACAGTGCCACATTTTTAATGATCGTAATTAATACAAAAGATACTATATAAACAGATAGTGAGACTGTAGAGGAACCTACTAAGAAGCTAAGCTTGTAATCGTAGGCCCCTTGTATACAAATTTAAAGTTGCTTTTAATACATAAGACACAGGACAGACAATAGACAAGGACAATACACAAACTTTACATGCCAGTTAACAAGCAGGATAAGATTTGTTGCACGAGCAATCTCGAAGTTAATGGGTTACACGGGATCATAATAATTATACAACAGGGTCGATTTATATTTCCGTTTGAAAGTAGACACATTTTTGGATGTTTTCAGGTTCTTGGTAAAGGAGTTCCACAGCCTGGGTCCCTCATATCTAATAGTTTTTTGGGCTAAAGTTGTGCGAGTCAATGGGAGATGAAAATTAGAGACTTGACGAGTATAATGGGAATGAACATCAAAATTCCGGGTAAAAATTGAAGAAATGGAAGATGGTGAGGTGCCAGAAGCAGATTGATACATTAGAGACCCAAGCTGGTGGAAATAAATATCTTTAACTTTCGAAAGTTTGTGTTTGAAAAATAGGGGATCAGTATGGGCATTAAAATCAGTAAAATTAATTATTCGAAGAGCCCGTTTTTGTAAAAGGAAAAGCCTATTGAGATTACCGAGGGAACATGCTCCCCAGGCTAGAATACCATTACTAAGGTACGACAATATTAATGTATTATACAGGGAAACTAAAATTGTGGGAGGGATAAAATATTTGATCTTGTTGATGACACCTATGTTTCTCGCAATAATTTTACATAAATAATCTATATGATTAGTCCATGTTAATTTAGAATCTATATATAATCCAAGAAATTTAAGACAATCTACTTTTTCCATGGCCATGTCATTAATTAATATGTTGGAAGGGAGATTACTGGCAGTTTTACTAAATAACATATAGTTGGTTTTCTTAATGTTAAGTGACAGCTTATTAACTGCAAACCAATTACAGATAGATTTTAACTCATAATTAACTGTGTTAGTGAGAGTAGTCAAATTGCTATTCGAGATAAATAAGTTGGAGTCATCAGCAAATAAAATAAATGAAAATACATCAGATGATTTAACAAAGTCATTAATATAAATCAGAAAAAGCAATGGGCCCAAAATTGACCCCTGTGGAACACCACATTTTAGGGCCTTACAAGTTGAATTTGAACCGCCTATAGAAACATACTGTTGTCTGTCTGAAAGGTAACTTCTGAACCACTCTAGGGCTACTCCTCGAACACCATAATAAGAAAGCTTATATAGCAAAATGTCATGATCAATGGTATCAAAAGCTTTTGAAAGATCGAGGAATATCCCCAGAGTGTGTTCAGAGTTATCTATGGCAGTTGTTACTTTATCAACAAAATCAAGTATTGCATGTGTAGTTGAATGATTACTTCTAAATCCGTATTGACAGTCGGTTAAAATATTACATTTAGTAAGAAATTGGATAATACGAACATAAACACATTTTTCAAAAATCTTTGAAAAACAGGTCAAAATAGAAATGGGTCTATAATTGATAACTGAATGAACATCACCATTTTTAAAAATAGGAACAACCTTGGCAGTTTTAAGTGAGTTAGGAACAATGCCAGTTTTAAAGGAAGCGTTGATAATGTGGGTAATAGGTCTACTGATGGCAGTTATAGTGTTTTTAATAATAGAAGAATTAATCAGGTCGTGACCGGAGCTTGTTTTGTTCTGTAAATTGTAAACGATATCAATCACTTCCTGTTCAACTACTGGTTGTAAAAACAAAGACCTTGGGTTCGGATCATTAAGAAAATCAACAAATGAATCATGTGAACTTGGAATACTTTTAGCGAGATTAGGGCCTAAATTAACAAAATAATCATTAAAGCAATTTGCAATATGAGTAAAATCATTGATTAACTTGCCTTCGTGCATGATACTACTAATATGTTGAGAGGATAACTTATTATTAAGGACTGAATTTATGACCTTCCACGTGTTATGAATGTTGTTCTTTTCCTTCTCAAACTGACAAACATAATATTGCTTTTTAGAATTTCGTAAGAGACTAGTCAAAATATTTTTATATTTAATATATTTGAGTTTCCGCATGTTTGTCGGATTAGCAATATAATGACGAAATAATTTATTTTTCTTGTTAATTGATTTAAGAAGAAGTTTAGTAATCCACGGGGCAGTTTGGTTAGAATTGGACTTTGACGTGGGCTTATGTAAATTAGGTGGAATATTTTTATCAACTTTATCATTAAAATTGTCAATAAATAAATTAAATGCATAATCGGGATTATCACAGGTAGTAATGTTAGACCAGTCGGTTGTATGCAGATCTTCTTTAAGCCTCTGGATATTGAAATGAGTGAATTTACGGGAACCAACATAGTTAAAATGATTAGAGGAGGCACTAGATTTATGAGAGGACATTATCATAAAAATTGGTAAATGATCGGAAATATCAGACAAAATTATGCCCGAGTTGTGAGATGGTAACACATTCGTCAAAAAATTATCAATTAGCGTAGCAGAAAAATCAGTTATTCTAGTGGGCTTATCAATTAATGGTAAAAAAGAATAAGAAGTAATGAGATCAGTAAAAGCCTGTGTGCTGGGGGCTGTATGATTGAGTAAATTAATATTAAAATCCCCAGAAATAATACAATTTTTGTTGGAAGATGTCAGTCTACAGAACAAATTTTGAAAAGGTGGTAAAAAATCAAGTACATTGACAATTGGAGGTTTATATAAGACGCCTGTGATAATATCCTTAGTTTTGGGAAACGAAATTTCAACAAAAAGAGATTCTAAAACATCTTCAGAATGGGTAAGATCCTGTCTAATTTTAAAATCGAGGTCACAGGAAATATACAGAGCTACGCCTCCACCCATTTTTCCTTGTCTGTTATTAACAATAAGTTTATACCCTGGTAAAAAATAATAATTATGGGGATATGTTTTCAGCCAGGTTTCAGATAATGCGATGACCGAGAACTTATATTTCAATGTAAGCAACAAAAGTTTAAGTTGATCGAAATGTTTTTGAAGACTCCTAATATTGATATGAAGTAGAGAAAATCCATCAATATTTTTATAGGTCCCCGAGAACTGTTCACTAGAGTAGTATTGTGAATTGTTAAATAAATGGAAAGGATTATTTGGGTCAACATAATCAGGCATACTTTACTTTACAGGCACACACAAAAACAAGGAGACAAGGACAAGTAATTCAAATACTAAACAATTAGGTTAAGTGATTGAAATGAGCACTGATAATCAAATTATCCTTTTTAAAAGATGTATGGATCGACATCCAAACAGTATATTTGTACTAGGCCGCCACGAACAATAAACACGACAATGTACATCAAAAAGAAACTATGCGTATTTTTACTAGTCGCGACACTCGCAGCCCTTGGTCCAGGAAGGGCAACTCAACATAGGCACTAACTAGTCCAACCATGGGAATTTGTCAGATAGTTATTTGAGTTTGTTGAGGTCGTCAGCACAGCCGATTATGATGCGGGCACCACTCTTTTTCCGAACTTCGATGCGTCCATCTTGGGTCCAGACTTTCTCCACCGTGGGAAGACGTCTGGCGGTGTTTAGCCAACCTTGTCGCACTTGCGTCAAACTCTCATGAACAAAAATGTTTTTTTCCTTTAAATTTTGACCTCAGGCGGTAGAAGGAAGACCGCGTGCCGTAGTCCAAAAATTTCACGACGACAGGTCTGGAACGAACATTTTCAGACTTATCCAGGCGCGAACCGATACGATGGGCGCGGTCAATACTGTTCAGGCCTAAATCCAGGCCCAGGTGGTGTTGCGCAACGTCGATAATCTTTTTGTGAGTATTCTCGATCTCCAGCGATGCTGGCTCAGGAATACCCAATTGCTAGTGATTGCCTTTCCATGTAGTACGCCAATGGTAACAATGTAATTTGAGTGGCCAAAATCCCCACCCTGGGGCATGAAAAACGTGACCAAATCCCGACATCGGACCTGGGGCAGCGGGGAGGGGGGGCATTTGGAGCAAAGCCGTTTTCTGAACCCCGGTTTCGGTCCTGTAATACGGGTCCAGCCCCACTGCCAATCTGCATGAATGGAGAAAGAGACACAGCCGAAGCCGAGGTTTGAAAAACGGCCCCTAGTCTGGTTACGACAGCAGGTCCACATCGGCATAGCCTTAAACAGATGCCTGGGGATGGGAAGCAGACTAAATGCGTAGACACCAAGACGCGAATCTGCCGGGTTTTTCGCATGTACCGTCGACGTTCGCTTACGTTTGCCTGTGTGGCACTTTTGACTTATTTTGTACCCAAATTGCATACGTTGTTCATGCAAAAAAACCCAAAATACATGTGTCATGTCGTCTGTGTCCTCTGTTGTGAAGTTTGTGTTCAAGGATCACAGGGAATTTGTCCAAAATGGCGTGAAACGCCACAGTGCAGCGTGCATGTTTTGTGCTGTTCGCATATCAGAAACATCTGGGACAACTCTGAACTTCATCTTCGAATTTCATCAAGCATATGCGGAACTTCATCAAGAATATGCGGAAGAAACACCCTGCTTTGTAAGATTAAGAACACATAATTTTAGGCTTCAAGCAAAATGTACCCGGTGCCGTATTCGGAAATTCAAGTACTCGTACTCTTACTCGGAATACGAGTACTCGTACTCGCCACTCGGAAGTGCAAGTTCTCGTACGTTCAAGTGCTCATACTCGGAGGCACAAGTACTCGTACTCGTACTCGGCAACCTAGGTACTCGGCAGTACTCGTTACTCGGCAAAAAGTACTCGACTACAACACTGGCCCCTACGCCCAAAGTTACTTAATCACAAAATTCGCTGTCATAAACGTGCTATTTATATTATAACGCGTATCAGCTATCTTAGGGGGCAATGCCTTTTTTTTGCTGGGATATGAATGAGTGAATTGTTGGGCATTCGTCGTTTATACTGAATTAAAATTACAAAAGATCCCTCCAAGATGGCTGCTACGCATAAGGTCTATATCTAGTGTTTTGTGTCGCAACGAACAGCTCCCCCTATTCAAATGATGCACAAAAAGGACTGTCACAGCGCCTCCGTGTGATAAAAAATATCTCTGTTTTCTGATCCTTGTTTTTTTGGGGGACCGTGGACCCTGTCACGAGAATTTACAACATTGATCTTTGTTTTTTATAGCTTTATGACTGTCACGAAGTCCTGTTGACTTTTAATAGTGTGTTTTCGAGTGACCGCCCATAAAGCAAATGTTATCAGCCACTCGAAATATGCACCGTGGTGCGTTGACAGCTGGACTCATGTTTCTACTTAGGTCAAACGAGTAACTTGTTATTGATATTTAGCAGTCTGCAGTGCTGAAGGTTGCAATCATTGCACAATTACTTTATTATTAGCACATTGCAACGTTTGCACACAAGTTATTTGTTCTCTGCCATAAAGGTCAAATATAGCATTGGTTTACTGATGTTATAACCCCTAACCATCCCTTAATTCTGTCAACTTCAATTGAAATTTTGCAAAGAATTGACATCATGGCGGTCAAGTGTGAACGGCCCAAGCTCTCCGATCTGGGGCTGACGACCAACGACTCGAGCGTGTTTTACTGCACACAGGTACGTGCATGTCCAACAAGGTACAAGGTACAAGTCGTGATGTCGTATACCATATGTAGTCCAACTACACGCCACTGTTCAACACCACGGATCCTAGACACCAGGATAGCTCTAGTACAAATTTCAAAATGCACTGAGCGGACTTGTCTAGACGGTGATAACGGGCATTAATACCCGTTGGCTTGTAATCGTGAATTTTCCAGGTGTGCCATTGTGTTGGGTTTTTAGCATGACATCTAAAACGGATATATTCATAAAACTGTAAGCAAAACTACTCCTTATTTCAGATATAAATGTTCCAAAACTATTAAAAAATAAATACTGCAGGATATAACAGATGGTATTGTGCAATTTTGTCGTCATAGATGAAATATTTACCCGGGAAATACACGTCAAATTTCGAGAACACTGTTTACCCAAATTTCGTTTTTAATTAGGCTTTTATTAAAAAAGTTTTAGAGAGATGCGATGCCGAATCGATGAAACAAAAGTGACATTTCATTGTTCATCTTAAAGCTAAAAATATTGTGCTCAGCATTACCATGCATGGTTATGTAGTTATCACCTATCAGAATTCAATAATAAAGACCAAAAACGTAGACTCATGATATTCAAAAATATAATTCGCTGGCTTGACAGACTTCGACACCAGATCAGGCGCAGAGCCCTGCAAATCTGAAAGCCACCGCGCGCAGTGGTCTTTGTTGAAAAGTATTCATGGTATTTGCCACCAGTGCAGGCCGTTATCAGGCGTCTATAACCAGGAGTTGGGCCGCGTTGTTAACCCTTGTGTGTAGGATCCGTGCCCAGACACACTCTGACCCATAAGTCAAATTTTCTACAGGGTATAGGGTATCAAGGTAAATCTAGTACTATAAAAGTGGAACTAGAATCGGAGGAAATAATAATACTAGGGCTTAACTCTTTAGAAAAACAAGATTACTGATTCAGCGTCAAAAAATCGCATCCATCTATCCACGGGTGTGCATGGATGCAGGTGCTAGGTACGTACCTACCCCAATAAAAAGCATTGTGCATTAGGGATAATCATTGTACCACGAAGCACAAAAAAGTTCATAATGCGGACGTTCTTTGTGGAAATGCATAATACGCGCATACCATGCCGTCTGGTGAAATTTATCGGATATGTACATGTGTAAATATGTACATAATATGTAGTAAATCAGGTCCGAAATTGCCAACGCCGGCCAAATCACGATTTGCATGCTTTCAAAATATTCAGTATTTGAGCATGCTGTGGGCCATGAACTTGAGGGTTTGTAAAAAATATGGGTGGAAGCCGTGCACAGGACTGTGAGCTTGTAGTTAGTTCCTTTCAATGTGGATGAAATTGGGGTCCTTAAAGCGCTCTATTTTGCAATGGAGTGTAGGCATCGTTTTTCAAAATGGGCGATGGGCTTCAGGACTATTTTCAGAGGTGATCATCTTCGGATGGAAATTTCTCCTAAAAGTCATCAGTTGACCCCTTAAAAATTGGAAATGAAAGATGATGAAATAAGCTTTAATTTGATGTGTGTCTTGAAGACCTTGGAGAGTTGTGAGTATTTTTCCCGAGTTTCTGAAATGGGAGCATTTACCATTGGAGTCTATGGCAGTTTGTTTACTGGTGTGTATCCATCTAGGCCAATTCCTATTTGTTGTGTAATGCGCATGCACCTATTTCGCCTAATTATGCAGTGCACAATTCAGAACGATCATAGCAGTACCAAAGTGAACTCTCAAATTTCTTCGAGTAGTATAAAGAAATCAGCAACACATTTGTGCAACTTCACTGGTCAGTTCTTTTATTGAGTGTAATACGTGTGGGACTGAAAATGGACCGTTATTGTCTGCAGAAGTCGCACAAGTGCACTATTTCCCTCCCATTTTTTTTTTTTTTTTTTTGGGGGGGGGGGGGAGGTTTTAGGAAATGTCATAGACGTTGTTCTCTGACGGGTTCATGGGTGATAATAGGTTAGTCGTGATAGCGTCCTCTCGCGGCGGCAGGTTATCGCTGTGGCGGGCTATCGCGTTATTCGCGTATCAAACCATAACAACGTCTAGCCCCTAGACTAGATGTTCCCCAGTAAATAATGTTCCACAAAATCCTTAGACTGGGTTAGGTTTAGGGTTAACTTTAGGGTTGGGGAACATATAGGTATTGGGGAATACGTATATGCAACCAATTCAAACTTCACCTCCATAGTGCACGGGCCGATCAAAAGCCTATTAAGCACGCTCCATATTCGATATAATCAAAGAATTCAAACTGACTAACAATGCTGGTAGTTTCTTTTTGCTTTCTCTATCTCACACAGTGGACGACATGGCCGTGGGTTCATTACCCGTTCGTGTTGTATCGTATCGTGATAGCACTCTACATGTTGGGTATGCTCCTCGCGACCACTATTGGTCAAATCCAGCAGATCGGTGGTCAAACCTTTCTCTATCTGACCAACTTGGCCTTGATCGTCGTTGCGGTGTACTTGCTGGTTGGCGCTTTCATTGCTTGGCTTGATGGTGTCATTTTGCGTTCACGCAACCATGAAGGTATGACCTTTTTTCATTAAAGTCAATTTCAATAACATTTATTTCAATCAAAAGCAAAGTAAAAGCATCATGAGAACAAACAGTGGTTATATTAAGATGGAGGTATGTGACTTTTAAAAAACCGAAGCTCATAGGGGAAAGCCTATACTTAATGCAAAACTGAAAAAAAAGTTTCATAGAATTTATAGAAAAACATACAACCAATAGACAAGTACAAAGAAAACATAAACAATATTCGAGAACGGACGGACGAACATACAGACAACAGTGGTCAATATTCACATTTTAACGAGACTATAATACTAGGAAGAAATAGCCTGGGAGCAAAATAGCCGATCGTGACGGAGAAAGAGAAAGATACTCTGCCAAATATTGGGACACAAGATGGTTCTTGAAACTGATTTTGAATGGGCCCACAGTGAGCGCCATGCTGCCACAAATGACATTATTTTAAGGTAAGGTTGGCCAGCAGAAGAAATTGAAAAATGTGGCTGATTTCCAACGATCAGTCAATAATCGATTAATTTGTTTTTAAATAAAGAGTGCTTTTGACGAAATCGTGTTTCGTGATCGAACGGTAACGGTTTTTCACTTTTTTTCTCGAAAAGTACAGGTTAGGTTTTGAACATTTTTCTTTGGATTTTCATTGGTGTTATCATTGGTACGAACAAAATGCATGAAAAGCAAATGATACTCTCTGCCTTTTTTAATTGTTCGGTTTGTTGCCATGCTCCAGCTGTATAGCTTTGCTAGTAATATTTAATTTGACCTCACGTCTTCGGGAATCAAATTAAGTTTCTGCAGCTTTTTTAAACTTTATTAAACTTAACAGTATTTTTGTACGTTATTATTGTGATGGCAGTGATGGGCATACGGCATAGGATCCACTGGTTCCTCTTCAGTATCACCATCAATATCAACCTGATTGTCACAATAGTCTACTGGAGCCTCCTGTACAGCCCTAGCTACAATGGGCCTTCCTTCTTCGACTTCAACGTCCACGCTACCCCCGCCATCATCTCAACACTGGATCTCTTCGTGACAGCTATTCCCGTACGACTTCTTCACTTCGTCTACCCTTTGGTATTTGGCATAGCCTATGTTGTCATGACCGTTATCTTCTGGGCAGCCGGGGGACGCACGGCCTACGGACCCATCTACCCCATCTTAGACTACACCAACGACCCGGGGCTTGCTGCAGGAGTCATCTGTGGAGTTATGGTACTCTGTCTCGTCTTGCAGGGCGCCCTCTGGTGTCTTTACAAACTCCGAATGTGGGTGTGGATGAAATGCAGGGAGGGTTTTGACAACGAGGAGTTGAATATAATAGAGGCAGTTCTCTAAGACGTGCGCGCTACAATGTTTGAACTTCGGTCTGAGGTTAAATTTCGTAGAAATTCAGCAGAGTCAATTACTGATCACTAAAAAGTGCGTTCCCGCATGGGTGCGTTCGCGTAGCATGTAAGTAAACTTACACGAGAGCGTTCGTTAAGCAACGACGTGATACTCGTGTCTGATAATGCCGAGGTGTAATGACGTAACCGGAAGCGTTCGTGGCTAGCGAGATTGAACTTGGGTGGGAACCTGAATACGAATTGAATATAATGGAGAGATTTATGACACAAATATTCCCAGGTATTTGTCAATGGTCCCAACTACACTGATTTTTTATGCTTAAGTTTATTTTAAAAGGTTTACCTTTACTTAATTGTAACTTGTAGTTGACGGAAGTTCAAATGTAAGGAATTCACTTGAACAATGGGCATTGTGTTTGAATTAGGCTATGTAAGAATGCCAAACCGCGAACCTACCAGTGTAATGGAATGTGAGTGCATGTAGCTCTCTGGTGTCCTTTTATTTGTGTTAAGCCAGATCTATCCGAATTTTTCCATTGTGTTAACAGTGTAGTATATGAGGTTAAGAATGCCAAATCTCGGCAGAGTGCCACATTGACACAGTGGCTAACTTTAGGTTTGGGTTAATTTTTGTTCAGCTGATAGTTTAAAGAATTAAAAGTCCTTTTTTTTTTGTTATCTGAAATCTGGCGTCAATATTCAATTTGTTAGTACTGTCTGAGTTGTGTTATATCTATTTCTGATCACCGTCATTTAAAATCCACGATTTCATCTGTGACAGTATTATCATTGCATGTAAAAATTCAATTGGATAGACATATTTTTTGATAATTCAGAGCAAATCTTCCGATTCCAGCAGTATTGTTGTTGATCTGGTTTCAATGAGAAAACTAATTCCAGTCTAGTTATTATTATATTATTATTATTATTCATGGTTTATTAAAAAATCAAATTGGTTGCCAGTGGCAAAATTGCATTGAATTCACAATGAGTAAAAAAAGTTAACAATAAAAAGTTAAGCTTCACCCCCCCCCAAAAAAAATTAATATAGATTGAACATGGACAAAGTCATTGTACAATTTCAAAAATATTACACATGTACACAAGAATTAGAAAGGTTGCCAAAGACAAAACATGCAACGAATAAAAAAAAAATAATGGGGAGTGTAGACAGAATACACCGGACACAAACCTTCTTGCACAAACTTACAGAGGTGGAGTGATGAATTGTTAAAGAGAGTATTTCTTCAGTAGTTGGACCATGAATGGAATTACACTATTAAAAATACGTTTAAAAACATACCCAGTACTTAAAAGATAGCCAGAGACAAAAAGCCATGAATAAGGTTAATAAAGGGGGTATAGAAAAACAAACAAACTAACTAACTAATCAATGCCGTAAAACTAGTTACCAGTAGAGCAGACGACAGTATGCCTTGTGTGTGTTTACATTTTCAAGTCCCGTCCCGAAACAACCTTTGACCTTAATTTCACATAATGTCAGGTGAATACACCGCAGCATTCGATTAGCCTCATTTCGTGGCTTCCCCGAGTGCAAACCCTGTGTATACGGCGAAGCTACTCGAGCGCACCCTTAGACACCAGCGATAAATACCCCACTAAAAAACATGGGACTGTAATATACAGCTCCATCCGGTTCGTTAGTGTGACGTCAGTTCAGTTTAAACCACGCCCACTGCCCATTAAGTAGCGTTGGAACCATCGGAACCGGAAGCTAACGCAACTTGAGTGTTTATCCAATAGGCGCTCGGTGCGCGCGCGTGTATGACGTTTTTATAACGAACCGGATACAAGCTGTTCAAGACACACGTGAAACCGTCTGTCATCTTCTTTTCAATTTAGGCCTATGTGTGTGTTTGAGATGACTTTGGGGTGATTTGATCGATCCTCCGAAGATGACCACCCCTAAAAAGCAGTCCTGAAGTCCATCGCCATTTTGAAAATGCTCTTGTCCACTCCATTGCAACTTTCTGTTCCAATTTCATTCTCTTTTACTCGGTAATTTTACGTCACAGTTTGGATCAGCCAGGTTTCCAGTCTAAATTAATGGAGCGTGGTGGGCTTTTGTCAGTTTGTTGCTAAGCAACCAATTTTGCTGAGCGATAACGGCTATTCTTCTTCAGACTTCAGTTGAAAATAACGTATTGTTTATCATCTAGCTAGGCTTTAGTGCTCAAGGGAGGTATTTTACCCGGTATGAAATGCACAAACATAAGCACTCGATCGTTTCCCCACTTTTCTTTAAAAGAGCTCATGTATTGCATTTCTTTTAAATGCAATCCTTGAAGTGTGCCTATGTGTTCCATTTACATCACATTACTATTTTAATGGCGTTTTGGTGCCTTTTTTTGTTTTTGTGCTAATGAAAATTCTCATAAGCTTTTGGCAAAACTGTGGTCATCCAGGCGGAGACTTCATTTTCACATCTACTAATCAGCACAAAAAGTCACCAAAATGTTGAGGTTTGCTGTACACTTTCTGCTATCAGTGGTTCGTTGTTTTTTTTCGATATAATTATGACGGTAAAACAGTGAGAAAATGTTACGTACAAAATGTTTTCAATAAGCAGAAATTTTGGTTTAAAACTTGAAGAAAAAACCTTCACTGAAGAGTATGTTTCTAAAGTGACACAACAGCAACAGCACCCTTGTCAGGAAAATCATGAAACATTTGAAATGTATAAAAAAGTGCACTTTAACAAGTATTTTTCCCAAGGGGATGTCTCATAGCTTTTATTCATTTCAAAGAAAACAAAACCCGGGAATATTGAGATACGCCCCCAACGGAATGTATGCCCCACCACCAGGTACCACTTATTACAATAATCTAAAAGGGTTCATAAAATATGAATTTTACACTGGAGCATATTTGTATCAATATTTGATACAATGTGCTCCAGTGTAAAATTCATATTTTATGAAGCCTTTTAGATTATTGTAATAAGTGGTACCTGGTGGTCATGGGCGTCGCCAGGATTTTTTTCTAGAGGGGGGCAAAATTTTTTTTTGCCAAAAAATGCTTGTATTTCTCAACACATTCTCAATTTATCAGTTTTAGAGGGGGGCAGGGACATTTTGCCCCCCCCCCCAACTCATTAAATTTACACCACTTTGTCTTCGCGCCTCTTTTTTTTTTCCTTTTCTTTTTCTTCCTTTTTCCGGGGGGGGGGGGAAGTGCCCCCCCGCCCCCCCCCCCCCCTGCCCCCCCTGCCCCCCCCCCCCTCGCGACGCCCATGCTGATGGTGGGGCATACATCTCCGTTGGGGGCGCATCTCAATATTCCCTGGTTTTTTTTTTGGCTTTTATATAATGCTGATCACATCTTAATAAGCATTGTCGGTCATAAGACATACATGACGTTTACGTGGTTACCATTGTGCAGTTATTGAACCCATGACATTAACTTTGTAAGTGACGTACATTATGACAACAACTAATGTCAAGGCCATACCTATATGCTGTAGTCCGAGGTCTTATTTTGTTGGCAATCATCAACCATCGATGCTCGTGTGGAGTTTACTCGTATAATTAAGCGTGCTTTTAATGTTGATAAAAGGCCGCTTTCTGAATAGCGCGGCCCATCCTGCAAGGAACCGCCGCTTGAAAACCTCAATAAAAAAAAACAATTGCATCTGCCGGTCAAATTACAAAAATGAACGGCCCGAGTTCCGCGTCATTAAACACGGGAGGGTTAACGGAAATGAACAGTTTGGAGTCAATTAAGTTGGTTCGGGTAAGGCCAAGTAAAAAAAAAAATAATTTCTCGTCGGGGCTTTCAAAGATTAAAATGGAGGCCCTCCCCCTTCCCAGCAATGGTGGCATTTACAAGAAGGCGGATGGTTAATAATTAAAAAAATACGACTTTTTTACATGCTGATACTAGTATTGTGTCCAAGGAGACATCAGCATTTCTACCAGACTTTGAACTTGCATAATTTCGCTGGAAACAAATAAAAAGACAAAACATTTTGATGCGAAAACATAGATTATCTTGGTTGGAACCACTCTGTACGCAGGTACAGGAGATCGGCGCGACGGACCCATGCTGTCTATGCGTATGAGTGAGTGAGTGAAAACATAGATGCGATGTGAAATTTGGCGATTAAAAAAGGCGGGGGGGGGGAGAAGCAGACGGGAAAAGAAAACGGACGGGAAGAGAAACAGGTTTATATTTTTACTTGGCTGAATGATAAATGGGTGGTAGCCCCTTAACAACCATTAAGGACGTCGCTGCTAAATAATTCAAGCAATGGCTTTTACACAGGGGAGACATTTATGTGCACCTGAGGACGACAGCAAGCAATTTGTCAGACCGTATAATGCTGGATTACTGCGGCACGACAGGACTGATGATGGCAGTTACACGGGAACTCAACTCATCTGCAGGCGTGGAAAAAAAATCCGCAAAATTGAGCAAGATTATCCTGAGTTTTAACTTGCGTGATAGCTGTGAAAAAAATTGAATGTCTGCATATGCAGCATCAGTTAACCGAGCAGATATAAACATGACTGGTCATCGTTGAAAGGATTTAGCACTCTTCATAAGATGGAATTTTGCGCCGGGGTGATGTAAATGATTGCTCCATGGACACTAAACACTGAGTATACAGTGTTTATATAAAATACATCGGTGAAGGGCAAAACGCAATATTGAGGAGAACTCTTTATTTTGAAAGTGAATTAATTTCGTCACGGGGGATACAAAACATCATTGACAATGTTTTACCAGACTTTGCTCTTTTTGTTTGGTATCTGTCTTACTTGTGCACGCGCTCAGACTTGTGGCCCTTCTCTTCGCGGCGTGACAGGGAGGAACGCCTGTCGCCCTGGTTGGGTGCCATGGAGAGGATCGTGTTACTTGGTAACCTCTCATCCTTCTAACTGGTTTGGTGCCAGAGATGCTTGCCGTAAGATGGGAGGTTCACTGGCAGCGCCGCGGTCTGAAGAAGAAAACGACTTTGTCACTGGAATCATACTGAGTGGCCAAGTTTGGATCAACTGCAATGACCTGGACATTGAGGGTGAATGGAAGTGTAGCGTCGGTGAGGTAAAGTCTGGGTTTAGGTGGTGGGCTTCTGGGGAGCCCAATGCTGGCCGACAACAAGTGGATGAGGACTGTGTCATGATGACGGCAAGAGGCTTCTGGGGCGACGTGAGATGCTCTCGACTGTTACCGGCTGTCTGCGTTACCATTCAACCGGAGCTACACCTGCTATAAAACTGAATTGATCATCATGGCGTAGAATTGACCAAAACTGGAACGATGAATGATCAAAACTTTTGAATGACAGGTCAAGTAAACCTTAGTCATCGTGTTTGTCATCGTCAACCTTGTACATAAAAATTCACTTGAAAAAATAAGGACAGAAGGAGTTGGCTGCCGGAAACTTGTGTTGCAATAAAATTATATCGTGTCGCTAGACAAATAGGTACCATGATAGTACATGAACATGTAATATGAATTTAAATTAGCTACTCTGCACTTTTACATAGATGTCACTGCACCATCGAATCGGCGTTAAAATGGCGGGAGCATCTTTCCATTGTCAAAGGTTTCAACTCTTTGCTCGAGACGATCCGAACAAAAATGTTTTCCTTGAAGATGACATTTACGAATTTTGCCACCCTAAACAAAATCGTCGCTCAATTTTATGCATTTTAGTTTCAAAAGCATGTTTTCTCTTAATATTAGTCTTTTCGACACTTGTGAATAATCTAAACATATGCATTAAAAAAATCAACGCATTATACACTACAGCTCTCGCACACACAATTTGAAGCTCATCCAATGCTCTTTTAAGCCATATGAATAACTAAAAAAACAATTGGGGTTAAATTAACATCAGACTCATTTTTGTGGAGCGGGTCACATTTTGTTAAGGGTTTAACAGTAATTGGGTGCCCCTTTATAACACCCACCCCCCTCATCGCCCATTATGATGAGACTTTTTAACCCGGGCTACGCCGCTGCTAGTTTGCCATATTTGCCATCTTCAAAGTTGAATAAGCAATGAAATAGGGATGTTAGCATTTATCGAGTTAATAATAAATCGCCGGACTCCCAAAATCGGTCCCAATTTACTTTTTGTGTGTGTAGACTAGGGGATTTCCCCAAAAGGAAGATAACCGGAGATTGCCTACAAAATAAGTTTTGTTTTAAAAAGAATCATATTTATTAGAGGTTCCCATTAGCTTTGCTGTGGGCCGCCGAATGGGGGAAAGGGTGGGTCGGAGAGCTCCTCGGGTATAGCCCCTTCCCTGCCGGATCTAATTAGGTGGGAGGGGGAGCCTTTGGTCTAAAAAAAAAAATAGGAGAATCACGCAGAAAACAAGTAGAAAATGCGTGTTCCCCCTCTCCCCCGACAGCTACCCCCTCCCGAGCCAAAAGCAGGACCCGCCCTTGCCCTCGACAATCTCAGTCGACCCACCTTTGCGGTATTTCTTTTGGCGTTTCCTATACGACTAATCGTAAACAGCACCTCCCCCCCCCCCACATCTTTAAATTTGCCTAATATTTCACACTTTCCCCTTCTTCATAAGTCATATTTCCAGAAAATCAAAAAAATTCGCTTATCCGAGGTAATTGGCGAAAATGGCCAAAAAATTGTAAACTGACATCTTCACAAATTCATTACTTAACCTTTTCACACTTATTTAATTATTTTAAATTAAATTTTGGTCATCCTTATTACAATTAAATTAAACAATAAAATGGGGGGGGGGGGGATAAGCATTCGTCGGTACTAAACAAAAATGAATCGCTCAAAGGCCGGCTTTCGACGCTTGGCCAATAGAGGGCAGCAGATTGATAACAAGATGGCGACGGGCAATCAGTGGGAAGGTAAAGGACACGTTGGAACTTCAACTTCTGCTGTGCTGTTTAACAATTTTGTGATTAATAATTGCTTTCTAAATATTATGTAGTATCCACTGTAAATGCTGTTATTATTTCAACTGTCAATGGGACTCACAAAATTACAAAACATCGGTTATAAACATGACGCCGCTTTTTCGTTCATACCGCGCGCTACGTCATGTAGGCCTAGGCCTACGTGTTGAGGTTTAGTTACAGTTACAAACTAACTTACATTAAGGTTTAGTTAAATAAAATGACGATGACATTGGAGGCAAATTAATTTAAAAGAAAAAATGTTGCAACCTGACAACACTTTTTTTTTTATATATCAAAATCATCTCAATGAAAGTCAGTCATTGCAAAAATGATGATAAGACATGAATCCTGCCTGGACTGAGAAACATTTCCAATTTTGTTAGGAAATACTTAGAAAATTGTCTTGACTCTCTGTAGACTTTGTACTCGACCGCTTTCACCTAAAAACCTCTGGGCTATCACAAATGTCAACAATAAACTCAAGTGTCAACAAACACATGTTTGGAAAGCTACGTTTTTGAAAGCGGGCAGAATCCTGCCCCATCTGGCGCCTACCTGACGTAAGATTTATAACACTTGTCAGATAAATCAGAATCTTTAGGTCTTGGAACCAGATGACTACATGTAGGTCATAATGGTGGCAGTCAGTCATTGCAGATTGTGTGGATGTATTGAACAAGAATCAATTTAATGTGATTTTAGTAATATTCTCTACTCTTTTATCCTCAGATTTGCGAAAGCAAGCGAGACAAGTGGAAAATGAAATTGACCTGAAACTGGTGTCCTTTAGTAAACTTGGGACGAGTTTCAGTGCACACAATGACAGAGACCTAAGGTAAACCTGAGAAAAGGAATATTAACTTTTGTTTTGTTTTGAGGGGGTTCTAACTTAAGTTAGGGAGACGATAAAAACTTTAGAAAATGTTGCAGGGAATCCCACAGAATCAGGCTGGGGTTGGTTCCTAATCTGCATATCAGCTTAGGTGAGATTTGAATTGGATCACAGAGATTGAAAAAGAAGAAAATGCAGGCTTTCAAGTATTCCTACTTTTGCTAATTTTTTTTTACCTTGCTCATACTTTTCCTTCTTTCTTCTTGAAATTCCTACTTTTCCTACTTTTTTTGTCCCACAAGTCCGAAAAATGAAATCTCATTGAGTATTTTTCATAACAGTGTTACACACTGTCATATGTAAATCACACAATGAAGGGCTTTGGCGCAGGAGTACTGCAACTGTACTTCCAAGAGCTTAGTTGAGGGTGGAGCACAAGTGTTGTGAGTACAGAACATGCCACATGAGGCTTATGATGCTGTGAACATTGGTGAGTATCAACGAAAACTACTCCTGAAAGTCCCAAAAAGTCCTATTGTTATCTGATTTTGTCCCCCAAAGTCCTGCTTTTGTCCTATTCTTTGTTGTTGAAAATTTTGATCCTACTGTTCTCCTTCTGGAAAATGCTATTGTAAATTGCCACAAATTCAGCAACCATAAAAGCTCCAAAAATGCTCCGTGTGTGACAGACAACTTACGTGCAAGGGACATCATTATGCAGAAGATTGTAAGCCATTAGACCAGTGTTTTTTTAGATTGATGTATTGGAATTGGCCTTTCAAAGCGGATTATTTTTGTTTCCACAGCTCATCAGACACTTCACCACTCCTGAACGCTTCCAATAGTGAGAGGATGTTTGACACGATGGCAATGGAGATAGAGAGGTTATTGTCTAGGGTAAGTTCATACCATATTCATGTTATTTCTCCAAACTCCCTCCTCCCCCCCCCAAAAAAAAAGAGCCATTATTACTTTGTGTTTGGAACAACTCTTGGAAGTTCAAAGTTAAAAGCATGCATCATTGCGTTTTGGAACATTAAGAAGGCTCCTAGCCAAAAAGCCAAGGGTGTTATGATCTGAGAGCAGCCAGCATTTCCGGACAACTTTTAGATGTTGACCAAGCATTTGGTCTGGATGACACAGGACAGGACAGTGACACAGGACTTAATGGGTTCTGCGTGACGTGTAGGGGCTTATGTGTAAGCTTCAGCCAATCAGATCACGGGAGAGAATTGTTAGGGCCCATAGCAACCAATGAAATCGCAGCAGTTGTGAAGTTGTTGCCTGCTTTTATTCTAATAAGGTCAGGGGCCAATTTTACGGTGCTGCTAAGCACAAAAATTTGCTTAGCACAAAAAAAATGCCTGTCTTATAAAAGCAGGTTACCAGCTAAAACTCCACGTGATGTATATTGCTCGTGATTTGTATTCAGCTGTTGTTTGCTCAGCATGAAAATCACTTGTAGTTTTGGCTGGCAACCTGCTTTTATAAGCCAGCCTTTTTTATTTTGCTGAGCAAATTTTTGTGCTTAGCAGCGCCGTGAAATTGGGCCCAGGTCATCAGTCCACACACATTGCACCATCCAAGTTTCGAGATTACTGGTAGAGCATCGATGCAGTATTTGGAGAGGTTCCAGGTTCGAATCCTATTCAGTGAATGTTCTGTCCGTTTATCACAGTTGTCGGACATCAATGACAAGATGGCCGACTATGCCACCAACGTGTCCTCCGCCTCGCCCAGCGCGGCCCTCCTTCACACCTTACAACGCCACCGAGATATCTTGCAAGATTACAGTCACGAGTTCAAGAAGACGCAAGCTAACATCTCAGCTTGCCGGGAGAGGGAAGACCTACTAGGCTCAGTCAGGAGAGAGATCGACTCTTACAAGAACTCATCCGGTCTGAATCGGAGGACAGATCTGTATCTTAAGGAGAATGAACACATACGAAAGTGAGTTCTAGGGAATCACAACAATTTCGAGACAATCTATTTTGTAGATGGTTTCTTCAGTGTGGTTCCATTTTACCTCTTGTATGAAATACTGAGCACTGAATGGTAAACCAAGTTCCTCTTTTTTCACTTTCCTAAATTTGTCTTTTGTACGTTTTGTTTTACAGTGCGGACAGAATTGCAGATGAAACGATAGGGTAAGTTGGTATTTTTGGTCTCCTGCAAAAAATTCGTTTATGGTAAAATCTGTATAAAAAATCTGCAAAATTGTACATGTTGTAGTGTTGATGGGCTGCAAAACACCCAGTACAATGTACAAATATTGAGAAATAGGGTAACCACGTGCGCATTTTAATATGCACATTAGCAACTGAATCCATTTATGAGACCCCCCCAAAAAAATTCATGTGTTTTCTCTGTTTTCTTAAAAAAGGGGGGAAAATGCACAAAAAACATTCTAGTACCTTTAGTTTTAACCCTAACCCCCTAGGCTCTTTTTGTCCTCAATCCTCCAAAAACAGCACCTAAATTCTTCAAAATCATCAGACAGTCCTTCCTCAAAATGCATTCATCCACAATCCTCCAAAATCATCCTCATCTTCAAACACAATTCATCCTCAATCCTCCAGAATCCTCCATAACCGCCAGGAGGATTTTGGAGGAGTGAAGATATAGTCCATCATTTGTAATTTGTGCATTTTGTTCGTTTGAAGCAACAAAAGTGTTCAGAATCTAATAAAGGATACTGAACAACTACTGATGAAGTTTCAGCTCGGTTTCAGCTGTATATTCCGAGAAAAACAGCATTCTAGGATCTCAATTTCAAATCAAAAGTTGCTGAATCATGTTTTGAATTGGGCCTGAATTCAGCATCCAAGACGCGTTCTCACCAAGCCGATTGCAGCTATACGCGATGTCGCGCACTGATCCGACGAATTATAGCAACCGTGCGCGTGTGTGCGTCGTGCCAATGCTTGAGCGCGCTTCGCCGAATAACAAAACAAACTACTAATTTAAATTTTCCTACGGTGCGTCTTAAGACGCACCGTTGGAAAGGCCTTCTTTCGTTGATTACTTCAAAATGACAGCTTGCCAGAAAGAATAATTTCACAGGGAGTTTAGTTCCCTTACTATCTTTCAACCAAGTATGTTTTTCAACAATAATTAAGACAGTTACTTTTCAGATGGCTGCAAATGATGGACTATAGCTTTAAAGTAAAGGAATAGAGGCACTTATCACTTCAGTTTAGCTTGCTGGCCACAAACTCCATACACAGACAAAATCTGAACACCTTAAGCCATAGCTAAAGTGATTGAGATGCCACCAATGCAAGAAATGACTGGCTCAAGTAGTCCACTTCTTTTTCAATGTGTGATTGGACTCTGCCGTCTGCACAGAGAGCATTTTCACTACACTATTTTATTTATATTACATTGTTTAATTTTTCAATGTCGGGGAAGCGACTGTAGCTCATTCTTTATTGATCATGTAAAGAGCATTGCCGTTTCACTTTTCAGGGTTGCTATAGCAACAAAGGAGAATATGATGTCACAACGAGGCACGCTGAAGAAAATCTCCAACGGCGTCACAAACATGGCCAGTATCCTTTTCAGAATGTCTTCAATGTTGAAGGGGCACTTTTGAGAGAATCCGCCCTTTTTAGGCTCTGAAACGTATGTACCATGAAATGCTATTTGGAAAGATTATTATACAGCTCTATGACGTGCACACCACTTCACCTTGACATTGGCTGTTATTAGTGTAATGACTGTGTGAAGGCATTTTGGGAAACAAAATAATGGTCTTCAAAAATCGAGTGATTCTTTTAAAAATGTTCTTCAAATGCATTGCAGAACTTGAGGATCGCCGTGCCTAAAATTCTGTAGCTACCCGTGACAGTTTTGACAGTTTGAACACTTGATGCTTGAAATATCTACAAGGGTAAAAACTGCTGCCACATCAGATGTAAACAAATAGGGTTTTTCCATCATCAGTGGTCATCCATAATTATAGACATTTCCTAAAGCAGGCAAACCGTATGCTGGGGGTGGGGTGGGGTGTGGACCTTAGGTAGCTTAACCCTAACCCCTAAGGGCTCTTTAGGGGTCAAGTATCAAATACCATAGAAAATTGCATGTGTTGTGCACACTTGTATGGAATGAGAAATGTATACTACAGGTCACTACCCGGTAGTATTTGGTAGCTTCAGGGCCCAATTTCATAGCACTGCTTAACAGTAAGCAGAAAAGTTGTACTTACTATAGCAGAAAATCATGCTGCTGCTTAAGCACTATTTCATGCTAACGATTGCGCGCGCATGGAGATTTCTATTGTTACGTCACTGATTTAAGCAAAGTTTTCTTCTAGGGTTAAGCGTGCTTTTGCTGTGCTTACTGCTTAACGGTTCCTATGAAATAGATGGAGGCTCGGTAAGCACAAAGTCAGCTGTTAAGCAGCGCTATGAAATTGGGCCCAGGTGAGGAAAGGGTTAGTTTCAGGGCCAGTTCTTTTCATTATTGTATACCTTGACTTGTTACCTAACCAGACCGTTTCCCCGTCATCAACAGTCTTGTGCAGAGAATTAATCTCAAGAAGAGGAGAGATTCCCTCATCTTGGCGGGCGTCATCGCTGTCTGTATCATATTCATTCTGTGGTTTGCATTCCGTTAAACGGAGCAATCCATGACCCAAGGACCGATTTAGACCCAGTGAGAACGCCAATGGGAACATGAGTTTGTTGTAACAGCAATACTGTGCTGAAAATTTCCGGGGTTTAACTGCTTTCAGCTCTGGCAAATTTCACCGCAAGTTTTTCGCGATGTCATATTTCAATAATGAACTGGCCTTTCAGTGAAAAGTTGAAAACATTCTACACAGACAACAACAAGTTGATTTTTCTGCAAGTGATGAAAGAATAGCAACTTTGCCTGCTGTACTATGCATATAGACCTTTCTGCGCTTGGTTGGCAAACTGCATATTTGCCAACCACGGCCTGAAAAACTATGGAAGGTCCAACACTGCAAAAATGAAGAAGAGTTATTACAGATCACCAAAATATTATTTGATACTTGAAAATACAACATTTTCAACAAAGCTACAAAATAATTCCTACACATGCCTTTTTACTATGTGTTGATGGCGTTATGAGGACTTTTTTGGAAAAATATGTTGCCAACCACGGCTTCAATATATGCGCTTACGGCAGCCCATACAAAATGGCGCCAATGTTTACAAACAAAAGAAAGGCCTATTCTTCCGTACCCTACATTGTACACTTCGTTGACCTTCAGAATACAGATCCCACAAAATTTAAGCACATATCTGAATGGCCTGGGATATCCTAGGTGCAGGATACGAAAAGGTTTTAAAGGGAATATACAACTTTTGCAAACATCAAAAGACAAAACTACCAAATTATTATGAAATAGCTTACTTGACTGTAAGTGAATAATAGTCTCAAGCATCCTGTGAAATCATGGCACCTGGTGTGCTGTCATTTTCAAAAAAGTGGAATTTTTGTATCAATTTCCAACGATGGTCGGCCGACTATCGTTTGAAAAAAAAACTGACTTTTTTCAAATACTGCCCCTGTATTTACCAAATTTTGTTTGCGATCGGTTTTACATCCGTGAATGGGCATACACCAGCTAGTCTGTTTCCCTGACCTGATAATTCCCCGACTTCTATCAATTGCTCCGTTTCGAATGAAGTAGGGTCAGGGAACCAGACTACAAGAACATTTTTCTTTAGTTTTTCCAGCATCTATGCACACAAAACTTTAAACAGGTCAGTGTAACAATATATCTGCTCTAAATACTAAACCCAAATCCATCCATTTCTGAAAATTACAGCAAATGTTGTATATTACCTTTAAAGAAGTTAACATGTTCACAAGATTTTTCAATTGTGTCCTTGACTCAGAACATAGAGTCAAAGTTATTTCTTTGTATCGTGTTTGTTTTAGTTTTGTCAATCATGCTTGACTGAAATTCAAGAGCAGGTTTGACCGACCAGTTACTGTTCAATGATGCACCATGTGTGTATAGTTTCCAACTGGAATGAGCCCTCGACACACATTTACAAAAGCCCGACAGTTTGTGATCATTTGCAATCAACAACAGTTGTTGAGGTCACGTAACGACGAAAACCCGAGCAAGGTGTACTCATGGATATATAAGATGTAACTATTGTGATTAAAAAGCAAATTAACTTATTTTCTGTAAATTTTACTGAGCTCAAAACACAAACTTGTTTGCCTGCATCGTAAACCATAGTTCATTTGGCCTGCAACAACAAAGTCAGCATGTAGAGCATATTTACTAGTTACACTTCAGGTTAAAATTCTTTGGTTGCATGGTACATTAGTTAATACATCTTTTGTCAAGTCGTGCATTCAACTCGACCGCTTTTTGAACTTGGTAAATATGTCTCTTTTTGTGTATAGTGATCAGATTGTGTTGTAAAATATCTCAAGATTTTCAAAATAATAATCCATGTTACCCACCATTCGCAGCTCAACCAAACTAAATGCGAAAATACAATGCGTCTACTGGGGACATTAAAGTACCCTGATTATTATATCATCCCCAAATAAACGTTACTTTGTTCAAGATAATTTTACCAATTCTACTCTTTCTCAAGAGTTAGAAGAAGCAATTTTTGCTGAGGAAAGTAATTCCTTTCAATAAAATGTAGCTTTCTTTGTTGTAAATAATTTAAGTGGTAAACGTTTATCTTATATTTTGTTGACAGTACATGTATATGTCCCAAATGCCAGTGCACTGGGCATCATAGTGTAATTATGTATGTTTGTACAAATAAACTATGGAGGGCAAAACGAAAAATATATAATTGCTATATTGTGTCCTAGACACTGAAATTTTATTGAACCGAGAGTGTCTTTTGTCAAGTTTGTTTAACATGTACAAACAGACAATCGTATATGACATTGTCACACACACATACTACGCCGTGTTAAACCACTTGTGTCACTTCATCTGTACATTTATTTCATTTGCAAATTTGTACACAATAACCATTTTTCCATTTGTATATTACAGTTTTAAAAAGCAGTGACAGATTTAATTTTTTTCACAATCGTTTACAATTCTCATAACTTACACACACAGTTCACACAGATTTACTATTAAGCGGCTGCAGCAATATTGACATCACCTTAAGGTATTAATGAGCATAAGTACTGTTTCAAATAACTATTTCAAAGTTTGACGTTTTGGGGAAAAAAAGTTCTGGAACAAATATTAAAACATGGGGAAATGTTGAAAAAAGTGCATCCCAAAATTGGCCCCCCCCCAAAAAGTTGCTTTTCAATTTTTATAATATACAATCTCAAAAATATCCATTAAAATACTTGGGAAAAGTTTGAAGGGGCTAGGTAGAGACATGACCGAAACGCTCTAATCATCATCCCTTCCCTGACTCTTCCCCCGATTAAAACCCTGCCTCATTTTGCCAGAACGCCTCACAGTGTTACAAGCAACTTGGGTCGACCCAAATGGAATTCAATTTCTGACAGGTCAACTTTCAATTTTCATACGATTGTAGAGTCAAATTTTACTAAATCTTCGGAAAATAATTTGGTCCAACTCTGCAACGACTGTCTAAGATCTGGCTAAACTTCTTATGCCTTACACTGTGCTGTATACCACTGCACTCCTGGAAGGGAAGGGGCTTAGAACCACACCTCCCCCATACGCTTCCCATCAGCTACAAAGCACTTGCTGATCACATGAGCATGATGACCAACTTGGTAGAATTAACCCTAGCGCTATTCTGCCTAGCGCTGTGTTGTCTAGCACTGGATCCCCATGCGCTTGTCTCCTTTATTGGGGGCGTGGCCTTCAAACCACACCCACAAGGCACTCGCTGATTGCTTGAGCATCATAATTAATTTGCTGTAGTGATGAGCAGTGTTTAAGGCACTATTACCCCTAGAGCTATTCTGCCTAGCGCTGCATTGTCTAGCACTGCATTGCCATGCACTTGTCTCCATGATTGGAGGCGGGGCCTTAAAACCACACCCCAACACTTTATACAAAGCACTCCCTGATCGCTTGAGCATCAAAATCAACTTGTTTACAGTGTTGAGCAATAACTGAGGCACTATTACCCCCAACGTTATTCTGCCTAGCGCTGAGTTGTCTAGTGCATTGCCGTGCACTTGTCGCCCTAATAGGTCGCCCTCCACTTAACAAAGCACTCCCTGATCTCTTGAGCATCATAATCAACTTGCTACAGTGATGAGCAATAACTGAGGCACTATTACAATATTACCCCTTTTGTTATTTTGCCCAGCGCTGATGAATCGTCTAGTGCATTCCCATGCACTTGTCTCCCTAATAAGGGGTGGGGCCTTAAAACCACACCCACACACTTACACAGCTGCACTCCCTGATCTCTTGAGCATCATAATCAACTTGCTACAATGATGAGCAATGACCGAGGCACTATTCCCCCTAGCGCTGTTCTGCCTAGCGCTGTGCTGTCTAGCGCTGTGCTGCCGTGCACTATTCTGTCGATCGCTCCTGGCCGACGACAAACTCCCTGGCGTGGTCGGACCAGCTGATTGGATCTCCTCGGATAGATGGGTGAGTTTCTCTATCGCGTGCTGTTTGAGTAGACCCTAGCAGACATGAGAAATAACACACGCAATGCTGTAACTCTGTATTCGAATGAGTACTGAGCTCTGGCTAAACCAGAGGTTGAACCCAAGCTCAATGAACTACCAGTCCAGTGTCCTACCAACTGATTCAAATGAATATCCAAGTGATATTTGTGACCTGTTCTGTCAAAATCAGACTTTTCTGGGCAAAAGGTCGAAAATGATATTTTTACATATTGTTAACATATGTTCTATTTCCTTTTAATAGGTGGTTTAATTTTTGAAACCGGTCATTCCTGGGCAGAGTTATGCTATTTTGAAGTTCATTGTGTTGAAAAGTAGAAAACGGAGAAAATGGCCACGAACGTCACAAAACAGTTATTTCTTTAACTGATATACCTTATCAAAATCATCAAAAATAGTATATGTAGAGTTCAAATTAGGGTTTCAAACTTTTATAATATATTTTAGACATGTTCAGGATTACAAATATTCAAAAATTTGAAAATCGATAAAAATGACCACCACAGCGTTTTTTGGCCCTATCTCAATTTCAACCTCTGCCCAGAAGCGTCTGCTTTTGACAGAACAGGTCACATTTGTCTCAGACCTGAGTTTTTGAATAACAGATGCTCCACCTACTATGTTATCCTTGCTTGGGTGCATTTGAATAAACTAAAATTTGACTGAAACACGACTTCATGCTGTGCTTTTTGACGTCCATTCAGTGTTTCAATGATTTTTTGAAATAATGATGTGATCTTCAAATGTAAAGAAAACAAAATTGAGGTTGAAATCGTAAAGAAAATGTTGACTGAGGTTGGGCATTATTCTGAGACAGCTTTATAATTCCAATTCAAGATTTTAATATGTCAGTGTGTTTTAATCAACATATGGCACATATAGGTTTATGGCTTCTGACTAGCGCCCCTTAAACAAAAACATTGAACAATTGGGGAACTGCCAACATAGGGCTGGATAGCTCAGTTGGTAGAGCACTGGAACGGCAATCTGGAGGTCGCAGGTTCAAATCCCACTCCAGTCAATTTCTTTGTTCAACTTTAATAAACAATTACTTCTCCTGTTGCAAATGACTGCTCGCTTTTCCAACCCATTCCGATTGTACAAATAGGAAATTCCATGGCTTTTCCATTATTTTCCTTTGACTTAATGTCAGGATTTTCCCCCCTACTTTTCCCAAGACTACAAGAACCTTAGACTGTTTCCCATTTCTTACCTGTGTGAGCTGTGAATGCCGAGCCATGGAACGCAGTGACAGCAAGCATACCTCCACCTTAGACTGTTTCCCATTTCTTACCTGTGTGAGCTGTGAATGCCGAGCCATGGAACGCAGTGACAGCAAGCATACCTCCTGTACGCTGTGTTGAGTATCATGGCAAGATATCTCCAACAAGCTAGAGAAAAAAAACCAAACACAAAGTCAAACCAAAGACATATCAAAACTGTGAAACAAATCTGTGGCAGATTTTAATGAATGAACTGACGCTCAGTAATTGATTGATTGCAAGAAATAACATACACAACTACAGTTTTTGGACCATCATGATGAGAAAACATGCCATAATGTGCATTTTTTGTTTGATTATAGCTTGACCTGAAATCACTCAATTTCATTTGGTTTTCAACATTAGAATCAGATGCTATAAGATAGAAACCTTTTACATGTAACATGACTTGGCTTGCCTAGCATACAAAATTATATTCAATTGATTCAGAGTGGCAATTTACTGGAAGTCGTTTTATACATGGAACCAGCCAACCGACCCCGGCAAGCTCGGTGGTCGAGTGGTAAGACGTCTGCACTAGAAAACAGGAGGTCGTGAGTTCGAGTCCCACCCGAGTGATTTTTTCCAACTTTCACTCAGGAGGTAACACACTGAGTATACAGTGTTTATACGTCAGTGAAGGGCAAAACATATTGATGTACATCACCACGACGTAAATTCCATCATATGAATACTTTTTGTACATCTTGTACACACAATGGGCTTAATATGGCCCATTCATCAGCGTTGATCCTATACAATAGCACTGCCCGACTCACTGGTGACAGTTAGTGAATCAGTGAATCAATCGGTCGGTCAGTTGGTTGGTCGGTCGGTTGGTCGGTCGGTCAGGTACAGAGAGGACGCTAGGCTGGCCCTCTGGGACCAGCAAAAGTCAAAATAAGAGAGAAAAAGGAAGAAAATAAGCTGTGTTTTGATGGATGGTCTGTACTTCACTATCACAGGAAGTGATTGGATAGTCAAGTCTTACCATTCTGGTGCCTTATGTTTGTTGAGAGCTGTGCACAATTTCGAGGAATGCCTAGCAAGGTTACCCAAAGCACCTGATGAAAGGGAATAAAAACAATGCTTGACAGTGAATATGATGGAATTTTGCATCAGGGAAATTTGAATTCCATATTTGGGTTTTGCCTTTTACAATGTAATTTTACAGACACTGGATACTCAGTGTTGTCTGAGGGCTTGCAAGAAACAATTCACAAGCTTACTCGGGTGGGACTAGAACCCAAGACCTCCTGCACTAGTAAGCAGGAGGTCAT
This sequence comes from Patiria miniata, assembly GCF_015706575.1. Lineage (NCBI taxonomy): Eukaryota > Metazoa > Echinodermata > Asteroidea > Valvatida > Asterinidae > Patiria > Patiria miniata. The sequence goes on from NW_024037061.1 coordinate 8,842,241, forward strand.
GGGTTCCAGTCCGACCTAAGACGGCTTATGAAATTTTTCTTGCAAGTCCTCAGACAACACTGAGTGAAAAGTGTCAATAATTTGACATCGTAAAAAGCCAAAACCCAATATTGAATGCTTGACCAACAAGATGGAAACTACCTCAACACAATCAAAGAATGATGCTTTGAAAAAAATGTTTAAAGCTATAGTCCATCATTTGCAGCAATCCGAAAAGTAACTGGCGTAATTATTGTTGAAAAACATACTTGGTTGAAAGATAGTAAGGGAGCTAAACTCCCTGTGAAATTATTCTTTCTTGCAAGCTGTCATTTTGAAGTAATCAACGAAAGAAGGCCTTTCCAACGGTGCGTCTTAAGACGCACCGTAGGAAAATTTAAATTAGTAGATCGTTTTGTTATTCAGCGAAGCGCGCAAGCATTGGCACGACGCACACGCGGTTGCTACAATTCGTCGGATCAGTGCACGACATCGCGTATAGCTGCAATCGGCTCAGTGAGAACGCGTCTCGGACGCTGAATTCAATCAATTCAAAACATGATTCAGCAACTTTTGATTTGAAATTGAGATCCTAGAATGCTGTTTTTCTCGGAATATACAGCTGAAGCTGAGCTGAAACTTCATCAAGTAAGTTGTTCAGTATCCTTCATTAGATTTTGAACACTTTTGTTGCTTCAAACGAACAAAATGCACAAATTACAAATGATGGACTATATCTTTAAAACAACCTCCAAACATTTGGTCACATGACATATTGCCAAACATGACCATTAGCAGTCAGTAATATTCCAACAGCAAACATTAAAAAAGGAAACAACCGTGACATTTGAGAATTTGGGACCTATTAAAACAGGAATTGATGTCTTACCGGCAGCATTACATCTTGTTCGTCCCTGTGGGTCCATGAGAAGCTGAACGAGGGACGGGATACCATCGGCAAGCAAGGTGTACAACTCAGCACTGTGATATGCAGCGTTGCCTACAGCATAGCTGGCAGCCTGCCAAACACAAGAAACATTGACAAATTTACGCTTTGCAAAAAATATTGCTTAGGAAATTATTTATGTACTATGCGAAAAGTAAGCTTGGAACCAGCCATATCAATATGGCATGGCATTTTGGCTGGTAACTGGTGTTTGCTAAGCCAATATTTTCCATGCTAAGCAGATTTCAGTGCTTAGCAGCTCCATGACATAGATCCAATAAGTGGTGATTAATGACCGACATGCGTCAGCAAAAAGTCCACCATGTGTGCAAGCGCGTACAACCCCTGGAGCTGGAACATGCAGTGTGGTATTAGAGAGGCGCACGTGTTGCTGCCCACGTGTGCAGTGGGCGGGGCCTATCCTAACAGATAAGTCTATTGTCCCTGGGACCCGGCCATTAGCCCCGCCCAACTTTTTTTATATTCATTGCTCTTAGTGCGATGACCATGTTTGACCGAGCTACTGAAGTCACTGAACTAAATGTTGTCATGTAATTGGTCCATGTGCACTGTTTGATTGATATGAAGGGTCCATTGGAGACCTCATGGCACTTTCTACTCTTCTGAAATTTATGAGATCTATTTGATATGCCCTTTTGGTCAATGCTAAAAAAATTGTCCATGTGCGTTGATTCCTTAGGCTACGAATGCTGAGTGTGGCAATGGAGAGGCAAGTATGGTTGCACATGTGTACAGTGGGCGGGGCCTACAAATGGATCGTTCCATTGTCAAACTCAAATGAGTCAGAACTTGGATTTGATTCACACTAAGTATTAACTGGGAATTCACACTAACTGACTCATGACTTGTGAGCAAATGAGAGTTATTAAAAGCTATGGCTCGGAATGGTAAAATTAACCGCACTATCAAGTAAGATCAAAGCTTCTGCACTGTGAAATCAAAAATCCTCTTTATGAGTTAGGTGTGGCTCTAAAAAGAACTGGTATTGACGTTTTGAATATGATGGCATGTAGGATCATTAGCTTTTCATGCATTTTGCTCATTTCCAGTAATAAAAACACTCAAAATTCAAAGATGTTTAAAACCAAAACCTGTTAAACTTTCAGCTCAGTGGATATTACACTCTTCAAGAAATCAGTGAAAAACCATGCACAACGTTTTCATCACGAAACATGATTCGTCCGTTGCACTCTATTTTTCCAAAAATCAGTCAACTGACAAGTTGTTGGAAATCAACTACTTTTCTTGATTTCTTCTAAATGACAGCAACTTGAGCAAGCCAGATGGAATAATATTACGGGGTGTTTAGTATCAGAGATCCTTAATCCAAGTAAGCTTTTTGATTATAATTTTGAAATTTACTTTTGGAATAAATGCAAATGATCCTATATGCCTTTAACACTTAAACAAAATCCGGAATTTCAAAAAATCAAATGATTCCTTGAATTTTCAAGACCAGGATTTTCAAAACAATCTCACAAACATGACAGAAATGAACTTCTTCACCTTTTTGACATCCGTCTCTTGGTTAGTCAGGCACCCCAGCAGTGACGTCACTAGGTCCTCTCTTTTCTTGAGGACTGCGTAGAACCCGTTGGAATGTCTCATGAGATTACCCAGCATGCCACAGGAGCGGGCCTGGACCGTTGCATCTTTGCTGCTGAGTAGCTGCTGCAGGCATGCGTAGTCACCTACAAGCCAAGTCAAGAAGGGGAACATTTAGCAACAATCAGACAAAAAAAATCATCGGTATGAACTCTGGCTGGACAAGGGTATTTATTCATTTATTTATGTTGAATTTTAACTGGGAGTCCCATTCAATGGAATCCACTGGTCTCCCATGGGCCCAGTATACATAAAAAACGGTTCTTTTCAGAACCACACATTCTCACAAAAGAGATTTTGCCACATGGTGCTACCGCAACAATTTATCTTATTAATACAAAAAACACCAACAATGGACATTAAACAGAAATACACATTCAAAACGTAAACACATCAGGTAAATCTTCCAAGTATGAACTGAAAGGGCTCGCCTAAAATAATTACGAGAAACGTACCCCCCCCAAAAAAAATAAGTGTGGATAAAACAAAAGGGTGGTGGTGAGGAAGACGGCCAAAGCAATTTACATTGTAGGAATCCTCTCATTTACAAATTTGAATATTATTAAAAACTGACTTGCCTTATAAACAAACAAAGCAATTAAAAAAAAACAAATTGGCTGAAACTTAGAGACTATAGCGATAAAATAAATAATTTTCAACTGGTGCTAATTCGACTGCTATTAAATGCATAAATTATTTTTGTGACTTTGTCTAAACTTCAAGCAGAAAACAGTCTTCATGAAAGCTCAATGTTTAGAAATCTGCACAGTTTCTGTTTTGTAAATGTGAATTCTCTAAGTCATCACCTCGGCATGGTTCAAGGAATCAACATTAGGCAAAAAAAAAAAAAATACTCGGTCTCTGGTCAGCGCGCGCGTCGATTTTAATCATGCGCGTCAACCTTTTTTTTCCCTTCAAATTAACGCGGAAGCTACAACAGCGCCCTCTATTGCCGCGCCTCCTCAAATTTTTGTACCAAGGAGCACCAAGGAATGGGGAAATTGCACCAAGGCAAATGGTAAAGGGCACCAAGGCAAATTATGGAGGACACCAATGTATAATGAGGACACAAAAAAGCAAAATAGTACCCACCTTGTCTGTACAATACAAGCTTGAAAAAAAAAAAAAGCCACAAAAAAAAAAAAAAAAAAAACCGCGTCGCCGCATCAATTCCGGAACTTCGGTTTGACCAGAGACCGACTATTTTTTTTTTGGCCTTATCTTCTCTGTCTCATTGTCTCATGCCTTACACATCTAACCTTTTTGCCCCTGCAGAACCTGTTTCAGCATCATCAGATGCACGGCTGAACTCCTGGCAAGATGACTGCAGATGCTAAGGAGATCACCTTGGACTTGAGGAGGACTGTCAAGGGATAGTAGGGATTTGAGGAAGGTATCAGCCTGTCAGGATAAAGAGGATTAAGACAAAGAGGATTAAGACTGGTAATCTTACAACTTGAGGAGGACTGTCAGGGGATAGTAGGGAGTTAAGAAATCCTAAGACTTGAAGAGGACTCTCAGGGGATAAAAGGGGTTTCAGGAAGGGATCAGCCTATGGGGATTAAGAGGATTAAGACTGGTAATCCCACATCTTGTTGTTGGGATAGCAAGAAGTTGAGAAAGGGATCAGCTTGTTGGGATTAAGAGATTAACAAAGTGACTGGTATTCCCACAACCTGAGGAGTACTGTCAGGGAATAGTTAGGGAGTTCAGGAAGGGATTAGCTTTTGGGATTAAGAGGATTAAAAAAGTCACGCTAATCCCATGATTTGAGGAGGAATGTCAGTGGATAGTAGGGAGATGAAGAAGGGATCAGCCTGTAGGGATTAAGATGATTAAAGGAATGGCTTGTAATTCCCTGGACGTGAGGACTGTCCGGGGAATAGTAGGGAGTCAGGAAGGGATTAACCTGTAGAGATTAGGATGACGTGAAACAATCTACATGTGGGTCATTTTGGAGTTCAGGAACAGTCCACATGGATAAGGAGGGTGACAAAACTGGGAAATACGGTGTGCAACTCACCTTTAATTGAGTGACTGCTTCTGCAAACTCAGTGACAAAGGCATCATGACTCAGCACAAATCTTGACAACAAGCCTGACAATAAAAAGTTGGTTCCCGGAAGGTTCGTCAAAGACATCAAAATTTCAAAATTTTGAACAGAACCCTTTTGTAGATTTTTCAATGGCCTAAAGTCGACTTTCCAAAAAATAGATACAAATATGCAAAAACGCATCAAAATAGTTTATCGACATTCAAATTACTTCTTATCAGTGACCAGCCCCTAATTGGTTTTAAACATCCCAATTCTAACTGCACTTTGTACAGGGGTGTGATTGGAGGGGAAAAAAAATAGCTGAAAATAGCTGAACCTGTAAATAACCGAACCTGCGAGCGCGTAGCGCAAAGCCCTTACGGTGTGGGGTCCGGGGCCCGCCCAAGGGCCCGCGGAAAAATTTTGAAATGTAGATGCTCTGTGCATGTGGTGCATTTTAAAGCCTCCTGGCATGCCTGGGCCAACTATTGGTCAAAAATGTTTTGCAATTTATGCATGTTTTTAATTCAACTTTTCCTTCATATTGGCTTGAAACTGCCTAAATGGCCAACTTGTATATGAAAACTGGGAAATTCGACCACGTTTTCCATATTTTAACTCCATACTGCAGATGATACACATCGTCATCGCGTGTCCCGGCTTCTGATCGAGTCGCCTAATTTCTGCCCATTAACCATGTGTTCCATCCAAATCCATTTCCACGGATTCGTAACCCGAGGATCGGTCTTGTCAATGTCCGTATCAAACTCCGAACCTCTTTGGATAATAACAGTTATTAACACATTTGTGTTGCACTGACATCTTGCAGAATTAATAATGTCAAAATACATTCGAAACATTTGAAACGACACCCTAACGTACGTATCAGCATTCAGCGGAATACATGCAGCAGGATGCGTGCATGCAATGAAATGCACACATGAACTTTGCCCCGCATGATGCCCTCTACCATGTCTACTGGCGCGGCACGGCGACAATATACTAGTCTTATTTCAAGGCTTTATATTTGTAACAAGACGATGTTTACAGCAAGTTATTGTGGAGATCATCGCGTGTCACTACATGCATAGACACAGGAACGGCCGCAAAGAGTCCCAACGCGCTTCATGGCGCATGTGTGAATATTCATATTTATCTGCAGCCAATCACAGCGCAATGACTGTTGGTTCCCCGGATGCTGTTTACATGTTGTGTACAATACATTGTACACACGCGGCTTCGAGCTGAAAAATGCATGCACATGGCATCGTATAGTACTGTACACACGTACGTACATATGTACATTGTACATGTACGTAACCGTATGTACATGTACATTGAATATTCGCTTGCGATTGCACGCATCCCAGAGCTACGTGTACGTTGTAGAGAGCGGATCGTGTGCGTACGGCGGCGGCGGAAAATAAAATAAACGGAAATAAAATCAATGCTTACGCGCGGGGGAAAAAGCGGGGGGAAAAAGCGGGGGGAAATCTGGACCATCGGAAGAAAAAAAGCGGAAAACAAAATGTGGCACACTGAACAAAAAAGCGGAAATCCGCTAAATAGCGGAGATTTCACACCCCTGTTTGTAGTTGGTGCTGTGTGTGTCTGACTTTGCACATGTGGCACGGAGCATGGGTCTCACGGCCAGTTTTAAAGGTAGAGTATATCATTTGCAGCTATCCGAAAAGTAACTGACAAAATTATTGTTGAAAAGCATACTTGGTTTAGTAATGGCAATAAACTCCCTGTGAAATTGTTCTTTCTGGCATGCTGTCATTTTCAAGAAAACAATAACAGAAGGTCATCTCCAAAGATGCGTCTCAAGATGCATCTTTGTAAATTTCCGTTGGTAGTTCGTTTTTAATTAGGCAAAGCCGTGAATGAGTGCACCAAGCATTGACACGCGTGCGAGGTTGCTATAATTCGTTGGTTCTGTGTGTGACATTGCGTAACTGCAATCGGCTGAATGAGAACGTGTCCCGGATGCTGATTTGGAGGGCAATTCAAAACATGGCTTGGCAACTTTGAACTGAAATCCAAATTGTTTTCTCGGAATATACAGCATTCATTGAGCTGAAACTTCATAAGGTTAGTTGTTTAGCACCCTTTTTTAGATTTTGAGCACTATTGTTGCTTCAAACGAAAAAAAAAAATGCACAAATGACAAATGATCTATTCCACGTACTACCGTTTACACACTGAGCGGTGTTTAAAGGGCTGCTTAAAACCACCAAAGTGATGGGTTCTAAATCAATAACACACTGTCTAAGGTATTTATGAACACATATTTATGCAATACTCACCTAGTGGTACCTCCATATCCTCAGGTTTGAGGTACAGCATGCAAGCGTTGATAAGTCTCGTCAAGACGTGGCTCTGTTGTAAGCTGGACAGAATAGCTTCCATCAACATGTCGTGAGTGTCCAACGCAAAGGGAAAACACAGAAGCTGAGAAACGTTGAGAATGATGTCTACGACCATGGAAGATAGGTCCTGCTCACTGCCGTTACTGAAATACAAACATCAGAGTATGATATCGCGACAGTTTTATGACAGAAGTTGAAAACAACTTTGGAGGAGTCTCAATTTTTTGGGCTACGGCTATGCATATGTGAATATGCAATCAAGCCTCAGCCGAGTCATGTGGATGCGGCTCTTGCATCAATTTGTCCCTTTATTAAATTCAATAAACATAAAATTGGGTTCCAGATTGGCTGCTATAATTCTGGGTGCAGTTAACAAGAGAATAAATATGTGCTTTGGTGGTTTTTAAACAAGTACGTTGAAAATCGGCTTGGGGCCTGAACGCTGATGATGACCTGAGCCGAAATGCAAGTCAAAAATTATAAATTTCCAACGATTTTGTTCAACAACTTTACTTCATGTTTTGTGAAACAGCCCTGTAGCTATGTTTATGGTATGGTGTGAATTTAGGAATCTATGAAATACGGACTCATAGTATTGTGCATGCCTATGTGAAGATACTTAGGAGAGTGACAGGTCACGTTTGAGGGTTCAACCAATAAAAGGGCAAAAGGTAGGAGCAGATTTCATAGGAGTCAAAATTTCATGACACTGGAAAACGTGTTTAAAACCAGTAGGTGTTTTATCAACCGTTTAAAACCACCCACGTGACGGGCTCTCGACCAATAGAAATGGGTAAATGGTCTGATGAATTTTGATTTAAAAGTAAAATTAAATGTCCAAAACTACTGACCTTGCAGCAAGGAATGCTAGGAAGTCCCTTGAGAGTAGAGTGGTCAGACTTAGCATGACAACACCGTCAGAATTACAGAGCAGGGGAACACACTGGTAGGGCTCCTAATGACGTCAGGAAAAAAAAAATTGAATCACAACTTTCTTAAGATGTACAACATAAAGTATGACAATTTGATAAAAAAAATTCTTTGCACTCTATAAAAATAAACAGCATAATGTCCATATTTCTTGGAGGCCATTCCGATTGGAACTGTAAAATCTAAACTAGGATATGTCCACATTTTCAGGGCTTTTCAGGATAGATCTAAAATTTCAAGACGGGTCACAAATTTCAAGATGCATACCCGCGCTCTTAAAAATATATATGGAGTTTTCAATTTGTACGCTTTGTTTTAACGAAAATTTGTATGTTTTGTTTTTACTTTTAATAGTCCGATTTTGGGCATCTACAACCCTCTGAAAAATGGCTTTCATTTTGCGCACAAATGAACCCGCCCTGCGAGACCCGATTATTGTCTGGCAGCTAAAAATTCACATTTTGTGAAGAAATAATTAAACAACAATATGTTGGTGGTTTTCTTCGTTTGGTGTCTCATTCAAAAGTGAACTACTTTCATATTGATAGGAATTTAGGAACTGAAAAAACAAAAACCCAAATTCTCTTTCCAGCGAGTTAAAACTTAAGAATATCACAGGGAATCGTCTTTAAAAGATGCACTTCAAAAACTGAGAAAGACTTTGCAAAATGAATCTTAACAAAAACCCAGACCATTCAAAGACTTGACTGAAATTGCAGGACTTTCTTGGATGATCTTGTCCTGTACCTGTGTGAAGACGATGGTGACAATCTGCAAGGAAGCCGTGAGACCTGATGGTGAGATGAGACCCCATTGTGGCTGGGAGGTGATAGGCCCACAATCAGCCAACTCATCCTCTATGTCCTCAATAGGAAAGTCATCAGGCTGGACGGCCCCTAGGGTCTGTAATAATCTAAGGAGCACACGACAAAATCAAATCTCCCAGTTTGCGATATTGTCCAATATATTAAGCCTAACCCTCCTGGGTATTTTGGCTAGAAACCCTGCCGATGATGCAGCAACATGCAACACTTGTCTAAATGACAAGCCTGCTCAGTGTAGCAAGTGTAACAATGAGAGCTAGTCCCATTGGACAATGTCACTGCTGTAAGCTGATCACCAACTGCAGCAGCATACAGCTGTGACATTGTTCAATGGGACGAGCTCTCATTGTTTCACAACTGGCCGTTTATGCACCGGTGTTGATGGCTCAATGCAGCGAGGTCCTACAGACTATTACACCTGTTGCACTGTGTTGCGTCTGGCACGGTTAGGGTTAATATAAGTTATCCCGCGAGCGCGAGTGGAACACGGAATAATGTAGTGCGTCTGTGTCCCACATACCACGAGGCCGAAGGCCGAGTGGTATGTGGGACACAGACGCACTACATTTTCAGTGTTCCACGAGTGCGAGCGTGATAACGAATTTATCTTCAAGCAAACTTGACGCACAGTAAACTTAGACCATCGCTTTACACGAACCTTTACGGTTTAGCGCATGAAGCTGGAATGTCGCTCGCTCCCTGGAATAGCGCAATACGCAGGGTGCGATATGGAATGTGCAATACAGCCTCATATCACACTGTTGTTGCCATGGATCGACCAATCAGAACCGAGGATACAAGTATGCTTGAAGATAAAGGTACATATATATATGATCATCTGCATTTTGTGGATTTTCTTTTTGGAAGCAACAAAATTGCTAGAAATCTTGAGTACAGTGCATTACAACAAACCTGTTCAAGCTTTAGCTCAGTGGATACTATACATCTTGAGACAAAAGCGAAAACATATGCACAGTATTTTTTGGTTCCCGTAACCAGGTAACTGGATTCCGTTGCTAGCACAAGTAAAACGTGTTTCCATGGGCACACCTTCAATGATTGTTTTCTCTTGACTGATACCATTTCAGGTGGAGCAATTTCACAGGGTATTTGGTACCAGTCCTATCTTCACTTTGAGCAAAGCTATTTTTCTCATGAAATTGCTAGGTCTATTCACCAATTACCAATTTTCCAACAAATACTACCAGGTTTGGAAGTAACACACCCACCTATGCCACAGCTTCTGCCAGACACCAGACTCTATCAGCAGTCGGCTTACTGCGCTGGGACCGACACTCAGGAACTGGCATAGGAGGAGGAGTAAACCGTCTAGTACCCCGTAGTCAAATGGGCATCGTACACAGATCTGTGGACAGGAACCAGTCAAAGATTGAGGAGGTAGATCTCACAATGCAAATCTATGCTGTTATCATTTTCATATAAAACAGTCAGTTGTCTTGGAAAAGTTTCATTTTTTTTTTAAGGTAACACCCTTTTCTCAGTTACACCCAAAAAAAGTTTTTTGAAAGATTTGACTTTAGATATTTGAAAAATTTAGGACTGACTTCATATGTAAGTCAGTGAAAGATCAACGGTCTGAAGTCACAATGACTCCAGATTCTAGTAAATGGAATATCAAAATATATATAAAAATTGCCTGCCAGAAACCAAACCTCGCTCTGAATCCTTTGAGCTTGGCATGACTCAGTAATACCGGCTTGACACTTTTGCAGATTTTAAGACTAACCTGACTGAGATCCGTGAGTGCTGAATGGACGGCAGCTAATAAATCATCCGTTGGCATCTCAATGGATACACCATAGAGCCCTCTATATGACCAAACCATGACTAACCTGACTGAGATCAGTGAGTGCTGAATGGACGGCAGCTAATAAATCATCCGTTGGCATCTCAATGGATACACCATAGAGCCCTCTATATGACCAAACCATGACTAACCTGACTGAGATCAGTGAGCGCTGAATGGACGGCAGCGAATAAATCATCTGTTGGCATCTCAATGGATACACCATAGAGCCCTCTATATGACCAAACCATGACTAACCTGACTGAGATCAGTGAGTGCTGAATGGACGGCAGCTAATAAATCATCCGTTGGCATCTCAATGGACACACCATGGTATAACAACTGACTGACCAGCAACGCTGCAGCAGTCTGTCAGAACAACAGGGAAAAAATAGCAATCATTGAAATCATCCAGTAGCGTAGCATGGGTCCGGGATGGGGGGGGGGGGAAACACTTCATTAGGGCCTTATTTTCTGGAGGGGGCACTCAATGAATTATAACCATTAAAGCTAATTTTTGCCTTCCAAAATTTCTTGCGGGATAGGGGGGGGGGGGGGGCGGGGGGAGTGTGGGGTATTGCCCTGCAATACCCCACCTCCGCATTAGTTACGCTGCAGAAAATGTCTCGTGCCCCATTTATCCTACCCCGGATACCCAAACGATAAAGAAAAGGGGTGTCTTTGTTGGCAGGACAAATTCTTTCCCGTGCCAAGTTTCACTAAATAGCTGAAACACAAAAATACTCTAAGTTATTTTTCCTTTTTAATAAGCATTCATCATTGTTTAATAAACATCTGTAGCAGTTTTTCTATTTGAATTTCTGTATAAACCTTTACAAGCTAGAAACATTAACATGACTGCTGCTTTACAAAAAATAACATTAAAACTCAACTTCTAAATTTGACTGATTTTATTGACGATCTGGAAAGAAAAATGCCTTTACCGTTTGACTGGCAACCTGCGAATCCAGAAGAATTGCTGCAAATATGACACTGCTCTGGACCATGCTGTGAAATAGGTCGACAAAAAGAAGAAATAAGCAGGATTTTAGTTGCCATTCATGTTTGTTTTTATACTTCAGGAAATATCCATGTTTTCATACTAACAGGCATTTTTCACTTAACTTTAAAAAACAACTTTACTTTAAAAATTGAGAACTTCGACAGATTGAAAAATTTGAACTTATTTTGAATTGGCCATAACTCAATAAATATTTACCTGATTGGAAAGATTTTTTTGGTGTTGAAAAGCTAATGAACTCTCTATAAAATGTATATCGATATTTGCGAGGTACTTTTTTAAAGCTGTGAAAAGAGGGGGTTTGAGGGTTTGGTTTTTATGAGACACCCTGTAATTGAGTAGTCAATAACAAGTCTGAGTCACTCTGAAAGAGTCTTTCTGAAATTTTTTTCAATGTGACTCAAATGTTTGTCAGGAATAGTGTGCATTAAACTGGAGGTTTTGTGTTCATGCCCCAAGCCTCAAGTTATGTAACTCTCTGACTTAATGTGAGAACAAGTTCTGTGACAGACAAAACAAGACTTGGTGATGTCTTCAACTGTACGATGTTAACATTGAGGTATACATGTATGCAGTGCATCTTGCAATGTCTTCAACTGTATGATGTTAATGTTGAGGTATATGTAATGCCAACTTACAGATGGTGGTGTGATTGAGTACATATGATACTTACCACTGAGGTATGTCCCCCAACTGCGTGATAATAGTGGCAAGGGTCTGCAGCGTCATCTCGTAGACGGTGTTCTGGTACATGTCTTCTATTTCAACCTGCAATTGTGATGCATAGTTACTAATCTAGGCTGAATGTTTGAATTGTGAAAAGGTACATAGATTCATTTGCTCTTGGTGCAATTTTTTCCGTTTGCAGCAACAAAATTGCTCAAAATCATTGATGAACCAGCTCACACATACCATCAAAATCAGTCACAAAGAGCGACCTCTATGGTGCACTAAGTGAACCCAATAGACTAATTCTGAGGGCTCACGCGAGTCACTCACAGGTAATATGCACGCTCTCCAGGCTCCATCGACCAATAGGGTTACCAAAATGGGCACGCGTCTCGTCTTAAAGAACGCGTGCAGCATGTACCTGAACGTGGTACCACTTCAAAAATGGCTTCTACTTTTGTTCGCCGAATAGTCCATAGCCCAGCTTTGACTCAAATATGAAAAAAAAGGTTAAGGACTTCCTCAATGCCACACCAAACTACTTGCAAATGGAATGATACAAACAGATTCATACCTTTCCTTGAAGGATCCAGAGAAGGATAGAGATGTAATCCTGATTCAGAGCGAGATACTCACAGAACTCCTTGGAAACTTGGCAACAAAAGTACACAGTCTGCAAGAAAGAGGGAGGCGCACACATCACCAGTTATCGACTTGAAAACTGTGTTTGATAGTGAGATTAGTTCTGTTCCACAATAAAAGTAATTCACAATAAAAGTAACAATATCAAGTAATATTTTTATGACTTTCTGAAGTCTCAGAATGAATGTATTTCAGTTTTACAACTTCTACATGATTGTAGTGACTGACTTAACCCTAACAATCCCCATCCAGCCAAACTCCAACACCAGGATTTGTTGGGATCTGTTAGGATGAGTACTGCAACAGTAAACCGATTATGCTGTACATGGGGTTATTAGGCATACCACATATAGACCGAGTCCAACTCTGTTTACAATGGACCACATGGTGTTGGAATATGCAAGGATGAGGAAGGTTCCTAGTAAATCACCCTAGGGGGTTAGGGTTAATGATAATCAAGATGTCAAAGTTGGAATCCAGAAAATTTTGGACTGAAGCAATTGAAATGGCAACTTCTAGCATTCTGTCCAAAGGCCTGTCGATACTCAACGCAAAGGGAACGTGAACGCCAATTTATGACACCACGGCAGGTTTTCGCACTGCAAATTTGCAAAAGTTAAACATATTTCAAATCTGGCAAATTTCAAAGCAAATGTTTTATGACTTCAAATTCTTGCATGAAGTATGAACAGACCTTAAGAGCTCAACTTTTAACATGTATAACAAGACACTTTTTTTTGTTCTTTGACTTTTTTGTGATAGACACATGTTCAAGTTAACCGTCGTAATTCTCGATAATTTGCTAATAAAACAAAGAGAAAACTAGGATACCTTTAATGCATTCTCGCACAGGACAGGACTTGTCAAGAACCTCAGGTAGTTGTGTGTTAACTCCTTGTGTTTGGTTAGAGAAAGTTGAGTTCCCACACACTTCGCCATCTAAAATGACAATGTAAAAATCACATTAAAAAAGGGATTACGGGGAAAATAATTCCCTAGTTTAAAATTTTTTTTTAGAAAAACACTCACAAACTACTCGAGTAGGACTCGAACCCACGACCTCCTGCTTGCTAGTGCAGACGTCTTACCACTCAACCACCGAGCTTTCCGGGGACAGCTTGCTGGTTCGAATCTGATATAGCAGCGGGTACTGCAACCAAACTATTCATAAGATGGAATTTAGGCCCGGGTGATGTACATGTAAATTCAATATTGGATGTTGCCCTTCACCGAGGTATTAATTACAGACTTACCTGTCGTTTGCCCTGAACACAGGAGTCAGCACCCATTGGTATGAATACCAGTTCAGCTAAGCCGCCCACTGCCATGCCACATAGCTCCTCCCACCGGGCTGATACTGCGTCTAACTGACTATCAGGTAGGCTACCTAGTAAATGGTTAAAGGTCAGATAGTGATAATAGTTAGAATACATGAGGAAGGAATGTGTGGTGAACTGAATCTGTTCACTGACTGCTGCCTTGATCTTGACTCAGATTTTTTTCCCCAGAATTGTTTACACTTATATTAAAATCAATTTTACATTGTGCATTTTTGTTTTACCCCAAGTGGCTTTTGTGAGTGCATGCAGCAGCTCTGTGAGTCTGAGAATAGATCAAGAGGATTCCATAGTTTGAAAACAAAAAGATATCATGGACTTCCATCTCCATCCCATATCAGTCTACCTTTAAAGCTCATTGGTCCCCTGCTCACTGGTCCCACCACTATACAGTATTCATTTGGCGAGTCTTATTCTACCCAAATTTACCGGTCCCCTCTCTACTTTTCCAACATCCATCCTCTTGGGTTTCATTCTACCTAATTCCACTGGTCCCCCATGCCATTTTCACTGTTCTCATGTTTTTTTTATATTCCTGCACCTGTCACCACTTCATATTCCAATTATTAAATCTTGTTGGTTCCACTGACCTTTTTCTGGGTTCTACTGTCATTTATACTCCTATCTCTACTCAATTATCATCAAACCCCACTGGTTCCCTACCCACTGGTCCCTTGCCGACTGGCTCAACTGTGACCAAGATCAAGTGACATCTGTATGGTAACCTTTGTTTGACTATCTGTGCTCATACCCACAAACGTTGACTATTTAGTTTCAGTTTACTAATCACGACCAGCTTTCCAAGGTAGGTCACATGGCTGGTTACCAATAACAATGCATATCAAATTACACAACAGGGAGCCAGGAGAAAAAAAATCTGTGTTGACCATTGTTTTTAACAGAGATGCTCAGATGATGTTGTTAGTATGTAGACATTATAAGTTACGTCACAAATCAACCACTAGTCGACCAATCAATGGTCCTTAAATTGAAGTTGTTTTTGGAATACTGCCACTGACTCTACCTTGCAGTTTCTTCATGACAATGGGATCGTCCATCAGGCAGGCCAGGAACGCTGGGACAATGTCAGCATGGGCTGAGGCAAGACTAGCGTAGAATCCCGTGGAGAACTCCGCAGGGCTGCGATCCATTGCTTCGCATTGGTAGATGAAACACTGAGGAAAGATAACACATGGTTGACAAAGATTTGGCCATGAGCCCCAACTAAACGTCCTGATTTGATTGGTCAATGCATACTGTTTGATTGAAATTACATTACAATACCCTAAATCCTCAGGCTGTTAGTTGTTATTCCCGAAGGGAGAATTGACAAAAAGAATTGTTCTACATGTAAGTGGCACTGACCAGTAGGAAGAATGAAACTTGTAACAAATGTATTAAGGTGAATACGTCCGATTTGTATACAATATTTGTCTGCCTTAATGCAAATGGAAACCAAGGCGATTTTTTTTGTAACTTGTTTGAGTCTTTAAAATTAATGTGAGGTTTTGACCTTCACTGATGAATTAACACTGTATACTCAGTGTGTTACCTCCCGAGTGAAAGTTTGAAAAAATCACTCGGGTGGGACTCGAACACACGACCTCCTGCTTTCTAGTGCAGATGTCTTACCACTCGACCACCGAACTTGCGGGATCGTTTTTTTTTTCAAGTTTCACTCAGGAGGCAATACACTGAGTATACAGTGCTAACACGTTGCAAATTTATCTTATGAAAAGTCTTTAAAATTACTAATATAATAATTAAAATGTCAATTCATAAAGAAAGGACTTTTTCCTATTTTGACACCCCTATGTACTTCAATTGAACAATCCAATGCTTTGGTCTTTGACACGTGGTGGTGACACGCGGACACATTGAGTATCTTGAGCGCAGGGTCTTTTCGAGCTGTGTAGTACAAAGCAGCAATGTTAAATATTCTTTGAGAACAATGAAAGGTGATGTTCCTGGGGAACATGAGGTGATGTACTCCGCAGAGCCCATCAGGTTGTCATGCATGCACTCTTGCAGTATGTCACGTGAAGGGTTCTCAACCAACCAAATGTCACAATCGATGGACCAATGACAGATTTGTTTGTATTTACACAAAATTGGCACACCAAGCTCCATGTATAGTTTTAATGGCTGGGATACTCACAACAATTGTTTGAGCTCTTAGTTGCAGTGTGTCGTCCTGTTTCACATGTAGTAACCATGGCAACACATCGGCGTAAGACAAGGCTACCTCCATGATGGTCTTCGCTCTGTTTAGAAAAATCATTCAAATAATCTTTACACACTTGTGGGCACAAAATTCAAGATTGCGGTATTTCTTATGATACAAGGAATATAAATGATAAATGATATGCAGCTTGAATACATATCATCAAATGTATTTTCAATAATAAATAAAACAAGTTTAACTCATGAGTGTGACTAAAGACATTTGAATTTTTCCGGTAATTTTATTGACTCGTGCAAGTTCATGTCTGCGTTGGTGTTGGCTAAATGGCCTCCATGCATGAACAGGAGTGCAGAAGACTGTTGTTAAATTGATGCTACTCATCCCCCTTTCCTGTACGGATTGGTGAAATTAACAGAAAGAGAGATAATATCAATTGAGGTGTCTCCCCCTTTTCAAATTTGACAGCCAGCTGGCCGGGTCTTTTCCTTCTTCCAATGGATGCACCATTAGGCCAAAAAAAAAAGTCTCCGGTTTCTGGTATGGAGCTTGCCCAAAAAGTGGTGCGGCGACGCGGCTTTTTTTTTTTTTTACCTGATTTTTTTTGCTTCAAATGTCGGCTGATGACTGCAAATGGTGCCCGACTAAACTTAGTGCAAATATATGGGAGTCCGGAGAGGCCACATAAAGCTTATTCTCGACCATAACCCAATCTAAAAACACGTTAAAATTGTGCAGCAGCTGCAGGATTCCAGTCAAACCAGTGAGTTTGGCAGTTTTGAGACATCATCTTTCATTGAAAAAAAAAACTTTTTCATTTTGCCCGCGCACATGGCTACGGCGACGCGCGCGCATACCAGAAACCGGAGACTTTTTTTGGGGGGCCTTAACCCTAACCCCCTTGAGGGATTTACTAGGAATCTTCCTCAATCCTGCAAATTCCAACACCATATGGTAACTCAACACCCAAACTGTTGGACTCTGATTATGGTGGTATGCCTGACCCCATGTAAAGCATAATCAGTTTACTAGTGCAGTACTCACTCCAACAGATTCCAACAAACCCCAGAGTTGGATTTTGACTGGATGGGGATTGTTAGGGTTTTAATAGAGTCCCTAGTCATGGCTTACCTGTCTAGTGTCAGTGTACTGCCGACCTCTGACACCATGAAAGCTGTGATGGCAGTAGTCAGATCCATCAGGATCTGAACACACCAAGGTTGCTGAAAGTAAAACATGAGAAGACCAATAAACTGTGAACTTTCAATCAACATGCAAATCATTTCCAGACACTGCATTTCAATATTATGTTGCGGTATCCGCTGCTACATTGTATTTCAGAATCGAACCAGCCAGCCGACCCTAGCAAGCTTGGTGGCCGAGTGGTAAGACATATCTGCATTATAGACAAATTTTGTATTTATGATCGTTAATATTTCATGCTTCAGTCCGTGATAATGAGCGCGATTGAGTGCCGCTTCCTACACAGTCAATGGAAAATGAAAGCTTTTTCAGTATTTTAGATAGAAAATCTAACATTATGTATGAATGCGACATTGTAGTTTTACACAATGGTGTCAAAATGTCTTCAAGACATCAGTAATAATCTCTTAATGCTTGGCACGAAACAAATTGCATTCATACACCCTGTCTGACCCTAGTCTCATTGCTTATCTCACAAACACTACCATTGTATTAAACCACTAAGACACTGAGGCAATACCTTTTTCACGTTTGGTTTGTCTTTCAGCTGATTCATCAACTTCACCGGCCCTCGGGGAATGTCGACAGCAGAACAGAACGCCAACAGCAGATCAAGATCTCTGTTACAAAACGGAAAATGTTTGTTACAGAAATCAAATTGAGAAAACATAGTCCAAGCAAATGTAAAAATAGCCATGCTCAGAGGTGTTTTTGGAGAGAGTTGCAGGGTTCGACCTTAACTTTTTAATAAAGTTAAATGGAACACATATGTACATTTCAAGGATTGCATTTTAAAAAAAAATTCCATTACATAGGCCCTTTAAGTTGGAAAAAATTTAAACAAAGGTTAAACGACCTTACTTAGATCCAACATACCCCCTGAATTCCAGTATATTAGAAACCACTCGGTACACCAGTCGTAATCTCGACGCTCCTTCTAACATTCCTTCCAAGACTTGCTCCGATGTGTCCTTCAGCCTGGCTGCGACCTTTGACACAAACGCCTCGTCCTTCAGGAGGGCTGCCACAGAGTCTGGGTCACATGACTCAGGGCTCGATGTGTCGCATAACGTGTCCCATTCATCCTCACTGTCCAATTCCTAATCACAAATATGGAAAACATTTATCATTAGTTTGATTACTCAATTGACCTAAAAAATTCAAAAACACAACTGCATTTTGAATATATGAAAAAAATGAGCACCAAAAATAGTGGAAAAAAAAAACCATAATAAAGGCAGAGTGGGAGCTAAACAAACTCATCAACTTAAATTGGAATGGTCACATTCCTCGGCATTTACATATTAATTTCATCATTACATCTTAACAAAATACATAAAACTGTTTAGCTGGTTTTCGCACTGATGACAATCGCTTTTGGGAACTCCCCAAGTTGCTAGTTTGGACAGCACATTCCCCATCAGAACCAGCAATATTCCCACCAGAATGGTCTAAGCACTTTGAGTCTTACGATGCTCCCTACAAACAAAATCGGCAGTGCAATAAAACAAATTTCCTCTAGATGTCAAGACAATTTTTAAAAAACAATTTTTTCTTTTCCAAAATTTACATGGTCCAGGGCCACTGATTTTCTGCTCCACCAGAAAACAAAATAGAATTACTGGAAATCACCTTTTGAATGAAAAGTCAGATTTTTAGAAAAAAAAACGATAGTGTGTGGACACAAAGAGATACAAACTTTGGAAATTAAAAAAATTGGGTAAACACTTTGAATGTTAATGCTCAGCTTTAGGCAGATTTGTTTATTTATGTTCCACGGCAAAATGTTTGACAGAAAACATGGTTCACTAATTTTCGAGTGTAAATCCACTTAATGACACACACGATGAAGCTGGAAATTGATTTTCTTGCACAGTTTTACGGTTGAAACGGAATTTTCTTGTTCCTACAAAAAAAAAGTGAAAAACATACGTTATTAAAATGTAAAACCATTGGTCCTATGTTTCAAACAGTCAAAACTCTCAATAAAGCACATTTTGCCCCCTAGATCTGACCTCTTCCTCAGTCAGCTTGACCTGCTCAATGCTCTTCCTGACTCCTCCTTCCTTTCCCTTAGCCCCGCCCTCCCGTCGCACCACCTTCCTGCTTTCCACCTCCACGCTGGGAAACTCCTGGGCGTAATCTTGCGTGATGCGGTCCTCCCGCGGTGTGGGCTCCACCTCCTTGAGACTATTCCAGGGTTCGCTCTTGCCTGCCGTGCTGGGTGGGGGGTCCTTGCTAGGCTTGCTGCTGGCTTTCTTGGCGGTCCAAGCTTCTTGTTTTGGAGGGGACTAAGTAAGAAAATGTGTTCATTTATTTATTACATTTCTTTACCAGGGCTTTGTTCAAACAATTTAAAACTGGTTTCCATTGGGGCTTAGACCTTCGGCTCGGGCCATAAATTATCTGCGGACAGGCCTCTAACCAGTTTTAAATGTACTTGTTTAAAACCGGCAAAGCACATACTTATTCCCTTATTAAATACAGTTACAAAGCAAAGAAAACTTAACAAAGAAAAAGTGCATTGGTGGAACAGACCACGAACATTACAACTTACAAATACTTATAATTACAATGGAAATACTTACACAGGCATGCAACTGGGAATTTAGAAAAAAAAGTAGAAAATTCCAAACCACACAAGACTTTGTACAGTATTTTTTTTTATCTGTAATGGCATTCATGAGAAGATAAAGAATGAGGAAATCGGCGGATCCGAGGAAAAGTTGCATGCCTGTTTACAACAAAGAAAGCTATTTTACACAAGTTTATTTTAAATGCACAAGTATAAGGTATGGATTGCCTTAAGGCTGTAAGGCCGCATCCAAATTGCTTGGCTATGGCTAAGTAATGACACATGTCTATGGGAAGCGGCTGCAGCCACTTCCCATAGACATGTGTGTTAATGCTAGCCGTAGCCAGGGGCCAATTTCATAGAGCTGCTTAAGCACAAAATTTGCTTAAGCACAAAAACGTCTTGCTTAATAAAATCAGGATACCAGCCAAAACTCCATGCGATTGTTATGCTAAGTAAACAGCAGCTAAATACCAGTCACAAGAAATGTACATCACATGGGGTTTTGCCGGCAACCTAATTTTACTAAGCAATGTTTTTTTGTGCTTAAGCAAATTGTCTGCTTAAGCAGCTCTATGAAATTGGGCCCTGCAGGCTGCAGGCAATTCGGACGCGACCTAACTGGAACAAGCTTTACAATGGACCGATCCAGTAAGCACCGCCCCATGGTATTCTGACCAATCACAGCCGTGATTTATGTCCGACACGCGTGCACGCGCGTATGATGCGCGCGGCAGGAAAATGCAGTGTGGCATTGGAGATGAAAGCTGAGGAGCACGTGTTAATTTGCCCACGTGCGCAGTGGGCGGAGCTTACTGGATCGGTCCATTCTCACTTGACTTTTCTCAGCTAACATTGCTCACATATTGTAGATACTTTTGAAGTCATTTGTTTACAAACTATTCTAATCTCAATATTAGGTTTTGCCCTTCACCAACGTATAACCTTCTAATCTCCTAGGGCTGATTTCATTGTGTTGGGAAGCACAAAATATGCTACAACAGGTTTGTCGTTTGTTTGGAAAAGGATTTATAAGTAAAAAATTGGAGGTTCACCAATTCTGAGAACCCATGCAGTTCTCAAAAACAAGCAGAACATTTCTAAACACAACGTGAAAATGTTGCTTAACTAATTCTAGTGACAATAAAAGTCCCCCTCCCCCCAAAAAAAATCTTAGTTGAGTTTTCAATGGGGGTTCGGGGGAGGCTAGGGTGGGTCAGGGTTACACGATTCTGGGCTACAAACTTCTGAAGTCCCGGTAGAAGTATAATCAACAAGAATAAAAACATAGACTGGTGACTTGTTTTACCTCTTCCTGCTGTGCCTCTCTGCCCTTGAGTTTGCGCATGATTGTGGTACCAGCAGGCAGGTTACTAGCCTTCTGTCTGGAGGCCTTCTCTCTGGCTGCTTTCTGCTGAGGAGTGGGCTCCTCGGTGAATGGCTGCTCGGGGAGTTCAGAACTTGAGGATGGGGATACTGGAACGGAGAACGTGGAATAAAGAAACTACTCAGGTTTGCCAAACAAACTAGAAAGATCAAGTACTCCCTCAACGGTTACAAAGGGAGAGTTGGGGAGACCACTGGGAGGGACATTCCAATGTATTTCTGATGGCACATGATGCTCACGTGAAGACGCTATGGGTCTGTGCACATTCAGAATCAGCACAATTCAGCAATAAGGTCAGGTTAGCGTAGCGGTACTTTCCTCGCCTTTCACCGCTGTGATCCGGGTTCGAATCCCGCCTGGGCCAATATGTGGATTGGGTTTTCAGTGTCTGCCTGATTCCGTGGGTTTTCCCCAGAATATTCCTCTGGGCTTTTTCTCCCACCTCTAAAACCGTAACTTCTTCTGAGTGTCTTCTCTCCACAGGTTTCTTCAGGCTTGCGAGCTACAGTGCCTAGGGCACTTTTGAGGAATCCTTGGTTTCATTACCAGAAATGAATAATAATAATAAAATGCGCGCAAACCAGTAAGCACACGTGGTGTGTCCCTCCCACTGGCGCTCTTGACAGTGGTCATAGAGCGCCCTCTACTGTTTTCGCACTGAGTCTATAGGAACAATCAAGCAATGCTGTTTTTGCTGCTTTATTACATGTAATGGTATGGACACAGTATCGCCTGAACATTGATAAGGAACCCAAAATCCCGAAGGACACTTGTTGCCAGACGGAAAGTGCACCGATACGAGGTGTATTCTTTTTACACTAAAAGCCAGAGGCATCTCGGGTTTGTGTACAAATCAGATGAAAATTGTCTGTTCTACTGCACACTTCATATGCTAGATAGTGGCCACGTGCATCATGTCCTTCCGTAGCTTTTTGGGGTAGACTAACAAATCTAACATTCATTCAGAGTATTCTAAACTGCAGATTAACAGTAATGCTGAGTTAGAACATTGTGTTCATAGTCGGATGTGATTGTTAACTGAAGTGAAATGGCTCATGTATACCGGTACATGCCATCGACAATATAAAACAAGACAAGGCAATATATTAAAGATGGTCCCACGGTGGGCAATATTTCCATCAATTGATTCAGGATGGCTTTCCACTAGAAATCTTTTTAGGGTAATTTTATTTCAAATTCTGGGCCAATGTGAGACTAAAGCAAGACTATATGGTAAAAACAAATTTCATCATCCCATATGCTCAAATTTAACTCAAAGCAAACATTTCCAATGCTTTCAAACAAACAATAAAAAAAAATGAAAAAAAAAAATAAATAAAAAAAAATCATAAAAAAAGTCGAATGGATGCACTATAGCAAGGACTTTAAACTTGACACACTTCACATAAACACACAAACACACTCTACTGAAACTTATGACATTATGCACATTAGTAATGTGCATAGTGAATTAGAACTCTCCACCAGGCTGACCTTGGACCCAATCAATCTAAAAATAGAAATGTGATTTTGCAGTTTGCAGAAACATACGGTACTTCCTGTAAGCCAGGCCTTGTGCAATATTTAACACTGTGGCACTCGATTTCATATTTCGACAGTATGTTATTCTTCTTCACCACTTCTTGTGACTTTCTGAGTGTATTCTGTTCATTAATATTTATAACTTTTGAAGTTTAACTTCGAGGAAGAGACTGGAACAGCACAATTAGTTCAAGTAAGTATTATGAAAGTAATATTGGAAGAAAAAACACATGGGAATTTACATGAATTATACTGTACTGTATTCAGTGGAACGCCGCTATAACAAACATTGTGGGATCCACAGAAAAAGTTTGTAATAACGATCGTTCGGTATAGCGATTTTGAACCGCCGGTACCCTCTTTTGACCAATAGTGAAGTCACTAAACTAGCATTTTAACATCACGCCGCCGCACGAGGAGTTGTCACAAAACTTCAGCAACGGGTGGTTTTCCCTTTTATTTCTTGGGGAAATAATAGCCATCTATCGCTCTTCAACATTCAAACACGATGTAACCATGGGCGGTTTGATGTTCGGGAATTAAACGTGGCCCAAACAGTGTTTAATACATGTACAATCGGTAGGTTTTTTTGTTAATCTGTCAACAATGATGTTAGGTACGTTTTGTACATTAAAACCGGGATCCAAGGGTGATGTTCGGTATAGCGGTATTCCACTGTATTTCTCATCAATATACAAAAGAGAATGTGTTACAGCAATTTAGAGTTATTATGTTTGAACATTCATTGATGGTTGAATATCATGACCTAAACATGTTGGTGGGTTTAAATTTTGGCAAGTGTTTCACATTTTGGTCCTGAATCAATTACTAAATACCCTTGTTCTTTGAATGCAAATTACACAAACGATTGTTACATTCATTGTTGAAGGTTTTTTTTGTTGTTGTTGAAGGTTTTTTTTATTGTTCGTACCATTCTCGCAGTCCGAAGACTGAATTGCGATGGTTTACAATTTACAATTAACAGAAATCATTGGAAAAAAAAAACATTTATACATATGTTCGACATTAAAGTATTCTAAAAAGACCATTATTTTTTTTTATGCATAATGTTAAAACATAGAAATATTCTAAAAAGACTCTTATACAAACATGTGGATTAAAAAATGTTAAAATGCTACCCAGACTAGATAAAAAAAAAGAACCGTTCATCTGCAAAAAAGAGAAAAATTCATCTGCATACATTCAATTTTCTTTCCTAACTTAAAATTGAATAATTTCAGTCCCTCTGCAGAACAGTCTCTTTCTTTTATGGGGAATATATCAGATTTCTAGGATTACAATTTTAAGGTTTAAAATTCAAAATCATTTTATACAAATCGTCATCATTTTCAAAAACTGGCACGCACGCACTGTGTTATCATAGCCCAGGTTGGATGACGTCTTCATTGCATTACGACTGACATCCAGGGTATAAATTCTACCACCATAGCGAAAACAATTATAATTATTCCTCCGTCAGGTAAAAATATGCAAAAAATGTGTTATAATTTTTTTCGCTGTGGCAGGAGAGATTCTTACCCTGGACTCCGTTGCGTGTACATGACGGAGTCCAACCTGGGCTATGTTATCAATAACTTTAGTTTCACAAACTGACACCCGAGTATGCGCGCACTTTGTGCACTGACGCATAATAGACTAATTTTCGTTTTCACAAACTGAAACACAAGCATGTTGCAAGTGGTGGAAATACAATTCGGAGAAAAACACTTTGAAAGGTTTGACACAAATTTAATCCATCCGTATACTTGTGGGCTTACACACAAAAAAACCAAAACAACATTTTTACTGGTGAAATTAAGATCGGTTTCAGTCCGTGAAAACGAAAATGTACGGAGTGCACGCATGCAGTGGCAGTTGTCAGATCGTGAAAACAAAATAATGCTGTACTGTTACATGTATGTGTGCGGGCATCAAGGGCAACTGAGTGTCAGTTGGTGGTGTCTGTGATGAAATGTTGAGTTATGTGTCAATTTTATTCCTTTCAGTTGACCAAGTTGTGCTGGTGTGGCAGTCCAGATGGCATCCAACGTAACAGCTCAGTCAGTGTTGGAGAAGATAAGTGTGGATCATCTGGAATGCTCCATCTGCACCAACCGTTTCAGGCAGCCCAAGGTGCTGGACTGTCTGCATACTTTCTGTCTTAGATGCCTTCAAGAACTCAGACAGCGCCAAAACAAAGGCACAGTGACACTAACTTGCCCCCTGTGCAGGCAAGAAACTATGCTGGACGGAAAAGTTATCGATGATCTGCCCACTAACTTTGCGTTGACTGCCCTGGTGGAGGAAGTCACAATGATGGAACAGCTTATTACGGAAGGTCAAGGGTCGGAGATCAAGTGCCAAGCCTGTGATGAGAGCAACCAAGCCGTCTCGATTTGCAGGGATTGCGATCACTTTCTCTGTCGGGAGTGCCAGAGGGCCCACGAGCACATGGCAGTCATGAAAAGTCACAGCATCCACACTTTGGCCCAGCTACGAACAGGCCAGGTTGCCTACAAGAGCAAACTGAGGGAGGAAGTTCCAAGATGTGGCCAGCATCCGGATCAGAATCTGAGTTTTTACTGTGAGACGTGCGCCCAGTTGGTGTGCACGACTTGCTCCGTGCTGGATCACCGGAATAAGACCCACACTCTCGTTGGCTTAACCAAGGCTGTGGAGACGTGCAAACGACAAGTAGCCAAACTGGTCGCAAAAGCTGAACAGAACAAGACGGCGCTGAACAAAGCCATCCAAGAAACTGACAAATCAAGACAGAAACTGGATGCCACGTTTGATGACACGAAGACGAAGATTGACCAAAAAGGTGCTGTGCATGTTTCTAGAATCAACAACGAGGTACAAAAACTGAAGCAGGAATTGAAGACAGTTTACGACGACAGATGCAGGGTGTTTGAAACCGCCCAGGTTGCCAATAGCAAAGAGGTGGCTCAGACGGAGCACAAATTGGATGAGGTCGGCCAACTCATGGCCCAAGCCAGCTGCTACGAGATACTGGATCTTAAGAAGAAACTCTTGCACAACGTCAGAGAACTGACTGTGAAACAACCACACAGAGTGCCCGAGAGATTCGCCTCCGTGGGGTTGGTTGAAGGTCAAGGGTCGTTAGGGAGACTACACCTTGGAGATGAACCTAAATTAGAAACATTCAGGCGGCACTGCCAAGCATTTCTGACACAGATAAAAAATCATTCAATTCAATACTTGCCTTTCATAGTTTTTGTGCCGTTGTACATTCTGTATGTCAGATTAACCGATTTCTACTAATAGTGCAAATAATTATCTTATGTAGTTCCAAATCCGTCAAAATCTGCATGCATAATTTCTTTTTTAATAAAACTGATACATTTTATCATAACAACAATCCACTTTATGATTATAACTTTTTTTTGTATGCAGACTGCTGAATTGTCCAAAATGTATGTGTGACACCGTGGAACTGCACATGTAAAGGCTGCAAACAGGAGTTTGTGAAGTTAAAACATGAATGAGGATTTGTGAAACAACAGCACGTTTCTGTGCTACAAATTTTAAAACAAGCGAATTTTGCTGAAAAGGCTTCTTGACTTCAACTTAGCATTCAAATTGGTGGACTGCACCCAATTTCAAAGCATACAATTTTTTCTGCTAAGAGAGACTCTATTTCATGGAGACTGAAGCAGTAAGTACCCAAAAGGCACGCTTACTTCAAGAGGAAAAAGCTGCTTATAAAAACTTAGTGATGTAACAATAGAAATCTCCGTGCACAAAAACCCGTTGACACATCCACACTATGAAATAGTGCTTGGTTAGCACAATTTTCCGATATAAACATGTAGTTAGTAGTACAACTTTTCAGCAGTGCCATGAAATTGGGCTCAGGGCCCAATTTCACGGCGCTGCTAAGCACAAAAATCTGCTTAGCACAAAAAAGTCTGGCTTATAAAAGCAGGTTACCAGCCAAAACTCCATGCGATTTTCATGCTAAGCAAACAACAGCTGAATACTAATCACGAGCAATATACATCGCATGGAGTTTTGGCAGGTAGCCTGCTTTTATAAGCTAGACTTTTTTGTGCTAAGCAAATTTTGTGCTTAGCAACATCGTGAAATTGGGCTCTGGACGGCTGTCTTGTGTTTTTATTTTCTTACCTTGGACTTTGTTGGCTACAAACGGGTGATGAAGAAGTTGTGGCCAGGACAGACGAGCTCTTGGGTTCTTGGTCAGTAAACCTTGCAGGAAATCCTACGCAAAACACATGAGAAACGTATGTAACACTACTTATTTTACAAAAACGAGCTGATCGAATAATTTCCAATTCTGGTTATCAAGATCATACTACATCATTATTTGTCAATCTTACATTAATGCATTTCAATGATCTTTATTGTCTCAATCTCGGTAAATTCATGTACAAATATATGAATAATTTGCTCCCTTTGTGTTTTAGCTCATGTTTTACTTTAACTTCAAATGCTCATTGTCATAAAACCAGGAGTATCACGAAGAAAAATCTTCATAATGGCTTCATTTATAGAACGACAATGTTCAAAAATGGAATAGTTCAATGTGGCATGAGTTTCTGGAACAGTCCAAGTATCCCTCTTAAAATGTCCTTAACTCTATCTACAGATATCAAAAAATTGAAAACGCAACTTCTTACATCTTATTGGTAGTCTTTTAATACTTTGTTTACATAAAAACAAGGCTTAATGATACTCCTGTTTGTCTGTCATTGTCCTTAGTTCGTACTTTGTAGTGGTCTGTCAGTCTGTAAGTGTCCAACAGGTCAGGGAACAAAAGCGATCGCTTCACCCTATCCCGTGTTGTTCATTATGATAATAATGGTATTGTGTAAATATTACTTCGTATTATATTTTGTATGTTTCAATGTTAACATAACAATTCCATGTTTGTAGTGTCATAACAACATTGAAAATAAATGTTCAGTATAATGTATGCAAAAAAGAACGGAGATATTGGTGCACCATACAGGCCCTAAGCATTGCAGGTAGTTCAGAGGATGTCCTTTGTTTTTTCAATTTAGTTACAATGAATACACAAAAGGTTCACTCATGCCTATCCTATCGATACAAACTGCTGCCCTCTGACTCCGCCTTAACGCATAAGGTCTATTGTGTGGATCTTAAATGCACTTGTATCAAGAGTACACAAAATGTATTGAAGTTGTACATCATGTGTATGTTTTTCTGGTTAAGGGCTAAAATAGATATGCATTACACAAAGACAATGTTACAGTTATTTAACTTGAATGACTTGAAATTTTCAATGGATCTCTGAAATGAAATTTACAACCACACACACAATGATAATATGAGTGCATTTATCAATTAACCATTGCAATTGAGTGATTTTGATTCAAGTTTATGAAGTGACAGAGGATGGCATCGAACACAATGTCATAGTTGAACTATTATAATTTTAATTTCAATGTACATGCTTTAAGAATTATATTCTGTTCATGGTTGGATATAAATAAATATTGTATTGAACAAAAAAAAAACACATTATCACACTTCTTCGTGTCTATAAATTGTTCCAAATTAAGTAAAATTAATTTTGACAATCCATATACCCACCTTGAATTCAGGACTCATGTTCTTTGGCCACTTAACTGGATCCTAAAAAATACACAAAAATGATTGAAATCTTATAACCTTGCTTTTGTTTTTATTGTCATGCTTTAGTTATATTCTTTAAACCCAACTAATTATATACCATGTTTGGAATTGCATATTAGGCCAAACCAAAAAAAATAAAATACTCGGTCTCTGGTCAGACCAAAGTTCCGGAATTGATGCGGTGACGCGACTTTTTTTTTTTTTCAAGCTTGGATTGTACAGACAAGGTGGGGTACTATTTTGCTTTTTTTGGTGTCCTCATGTACATTGGTGTCCTCCATAATTTGCCTTGGTGCCCTCGATCATTTGCCTTGGTGCAATTTCCCATTCCTTGGTGCTCTTTGGTAAACAAATTTGAGGAGGTGCGGCAATAGAGGGCGCTGTTGGAGCTACCGCGGAACATTTTGGAAAAAAAAAGATTGACGCGCATGATTAAAATCGACGCGCGCGCTGACCAGAGACCGACTATTTTTTTTTTTTGGCCTTATATGAAATTTTTTTTAAAATATGTTGTTTCTTTGTTTTGTAAATGGGTTCCCATCACATTTTGAAAACAAAATTCCCTCATTTTCTCCTGATGTTTCACTGAGAATTTTTCAGAATTCCATGAGAAATCGTCTCACTTTAACATGTTTAACGAGGTTGCTGGGAAGTCAAGAGGTGGTTGCAGCAAAGCAACTAAGATACTGATAACACACAGGCAACTTGTTGACAAGCGAGGGCCTCCCTTCTCCCCTTATAGCCATCCTTCCAGTCAGTCAATAGACATAGCTTGGACACATGGCACAAGACGCACATAGGCCCAACTGGCAAAAATGTTACCCTACTGAGTCAGTGTTAAATTTCCTGAATTTTCCATGATTTTTGGTGTTTTTCCCCCCAAATTCCCTGAAATTTCCTGACTGGCAAAATGGAAACTCATTTTCAAGGTTTCCCCTGATTTCCAGGAAAACCTGGCTGGAAATTGGAAAACCCTTCCTAAACTTAATTCTGAAGTGAACTGCACTTGGCAAATTTAACATATGCATCTACTTATCCCCTACCAATGCCCATCTTTTTCAGTATTTCCTTTTTCCCCAGAACATTTTCTAAAACAGATTTTGAAGAGATCCGCCTCACTAACATCAAACTTACTTTGATGATCAGGCTGACTAGCTGGAAGATACTATTAGTGTAGAACGGGGGTGTTCCCACAAACAACTCATACAGGATGCAGCCGAGGGACCAGAGGTCGGCTGTGTGGTCGTATGGTTTCTCCTCCACCAACTCTGGTGCCATGTACAATGGCGTCCCCTGTGAAATAATGGACAGTTGCAAGTCATTAGAAGTCAACAGATTCATACATTAGAATGTATCAAACATGATGAGAATTCATTATACAGATATTTATGAAACCATCTACAGAAGTATTTCAGTTTTATTAAAAATTGTACTGGTATACACCTTTTAGTATTCTACTATAACTTCTATGAGAGATTAGTCAGTATAAAATAGAAAAGCCTTCAGAAGTTAACTCTACTATAGACCGATTCACTAAGCCCCACTTGCAAATGTCTTGACCAATCACAATCTTGATTAATGTCTCACATGCACAAAACTAACACGTGTGCACCAAAGTCTGGGTGTACGTGTTCATCTTTTCAAACCGTGGACGAAAAATACCAGAGAACAAAAGAGAACAATATCTTCCACGATTCCCAGCATACGTCTGTGATTGGGGTTGTGTACAACACCAATGGGAGTCTGCCTAAAAAGTTAGAGTACAAACAAAAGAGGGACAATAGGACGTCCACGATCGACGGTGAACACACGCTTGTGTGTACGTGTTCATCTTTTCAAACCGTGGACGAAAAATACCAGGGAAGAAAAGAGAACAATATCGTCAACGATTCCCAGCATACGTCCGCGATTGGGGTCGTGTACACAACCTATTGGAGTCTGCCTAAAAAGTTAGGGTACAAACAAAAGAGGGACAATAGGACGTCCACGATCGACGGTGAACACACATATGCGTGAGTTTGTCTTACATACGCAGTGTGGACTTCCGAACAAAAGACGTCCACATAATGTAGGTAGCACCGACGTTGTGTGGACTTACCCCACGTCCACACAGTGTTTCCCCATTTCTGGAAAACAGGTTTAGAGGCATTTTTGGGTTAGGTTTATCTGTAGCAGAATGAAGAGAAACACTAAAGGGAATCATAGAAAAAAAATTGGGTTGAAAGAGTTTTCACAGTTTGAGAAAAATGAGTTTTTTCACTGGTTTTTCTTAACTACACGAAAGCAATGGAAAGTCCACACTAGTCATGTGAAACAAGTATGGGTGTGTTCACGTGTGTATGATGCGCGAACCTGGAGTGGAATCTTGTCATTTCATAACGTCAACAATTGAAGTTTAATTGTGACGTATGCCATCACCCTTATGAACTCACCTAGCGCTTAAATTACGCACAAAGTTTGAATCGGCCTTACATGTAAGTTACTTCCCATCTGTTTCTGCAGGCCAAAGCCAAGTACTTCAAAGTACTTCATGGTCTTGAGCCGTGTTCGCATTTAACTTTGTACAAAGTGATTCTTAAACATTCCTTTATTCTTCCGTGCAACTGCACTTGTATTAATTCGGCCCGCTGACAGTCATTCGTTACGTAAACTTTACCTTACCGTGCTCTCTCTGAATCTTATGAGGGTGCCCTCTACCCTGTGAATGAACTTTTCACCTTCACGGGATTTGGTTGTGGAAAAACGTGCCAACTATACCGTCGATCAATCTGTTATTCCCTCATCAGAAATTTGGTAGAATCTCACATACAGTACGTAGGCCTATATTGAACAGTGCACGAGTGGATTACCCACACAGAAGTCACCTGATCACAATAGCAGGGCTGTCCGCATAGGACTTTTTAGGGCCTTAAAACTAACAATACAATTCTTCTGCGAACCAGTTGGCCCTGAAAAAGTACGATTCAGGAAGTTTACAAGCTGTCCACATTGGACTTCATTTAGTTAGGTTGACAAGATTCTCTGTAAGTTTTACCAACAAAAAGTCATCTTTATTCTTTTTGGGGTTAGTGTAAAGAAAGTAAAAATCTAAACTGAATCAAACTGAAAGTAAAAGGTATTAAAGTAAAATGCCCTGACATACCTTGATGGATGTGAGCACCAGTGTGTTGATGCTCATGGCTCTAGCGAAGCCAAAGTCACAGAGTTTAGCCACGCCTCCCTTCCCAAGCAGGATGTTCTGTGGTTTCATGTCTCTGTGCAGGATTCGATGAGAATGCAGGTAGTGTAAGGCGGACACAAGCTGGGCAGCAATGACTTGAACCTGATCAATAGAAGATGACGGGAACAAAATGGTCACTGAGTATCAATGTTTATTCAAAGCACTCTTTTGTGCTTTGATTTAAGCTTGTTACATGCAACAACAAAATGAGACACACCTCATCATGAGAAAATGTCATTTTCAGTTGTATCATTTCACAGAAACTTTTCTCCATTTTTTTTTCAATAATTCAAGAGTTCAGGATGAATAACTTAAAATTGCAATGAACTATTAACTACAAATGAAATAAAGGAAGTTCCAATTTTTGAGAATTTTCTTTAACAAGTGCTTTAACATTTTGCCAGGTTTCTTTCAAATCTTAAGTTAGAAAAGTCTCACAACATCTAAGGCTTAAGTCTCACGGGCCATTAGAAATCTCTGTTTTTGTATTATTTGACAATTATAAAATCAAAACTTAAAATTTGCATCTTTTGGCACTTCTTTTCAAACCATGTCACCATTAAACTTTTGAGATTATTCACTTGCAACAAAATTTCACACGCTAGTGTGTTTGTTGATTGAGCTTTTTCCTTCAACGATGTATTTTGTAAACACTATACAATCAGTGTTGTCCACGGGCTTGCGAGAAAATTATTTTACAAGCTTTATTGGGAGGGACTAAAACCCATGACCTCCTGCTTACTAGTGCAGACATCTTACCACTCGACTACCCAGCTCGCCGGAGTCGGCTGGCAAGTTCGAATCTGATGTAGCAGGGTTGGAGCACTTACCTGATGTTCTGGCAAGCTACCGTCATCTTCTAAAATCTGGAAAAGTTCTCCTTCTGCATAATCAGTAACTGCAACCACCTAACGAAAAAAAACAAAGGACAGAAGTCAGATGTTCCGCAGAAATATCAACACGACTGAAAATAGGTTTGAAAATCAACCTTGATACATCTTGCCAATTCTTGTAGCTAGCACTCTGTTGCTTTTACGGCAACATTTCTATTTCCCAAAGTAGGCACCTACCCAAATTTTGCTGAACAAGCTGAAAATTGCATGGTCTGGGTTTAACTTTACGCAAGAGTCAGGTTGGCGTAGCCGTGCTTTCCTCGCTTTTCACCGCTGTGACCCAGGTTGGATTTCTGCCTGGGCCAATATGTGGATTGGCTTTTCAGTCCTTACTTGATTCCATGTTTTTTTTTTAGAAAGGTCTTCTGGGCTTTTCATCCCACATCTAAAACTGTGATTTCTTCTCATTGTCTTCTCTTTACTGGGCCCCTTGGGAGACAAGTGGATTCCACTGAATAGTCCACCTAGTTTAAATAAGAAATGCATCTTGACCAAGATATTACAAAGGGCTCAGGCAGGTTTGACAGAGCTGGTGACCAAGATATTACAAAGGGCTCAGGCAGGTTCGACAGAGCTGGTGACCAAGATATTACAAAGGGCTCAGGCAGGTTCGACAGAGCTGGTAATGCTAGGTTCACACATTCCCGAATTAGTTATGAACACAACAAGAATAAACCAAGAATTGAGATTGGTTCCCAAATCACCCCAACAATTTTGAACACGTTCAAATTTGTCGGGGCGCTTCCTGATCTTTAACCGAACAGAATCATCACAAACTGCCAAGAACCATCCCTGATTTACTCAAGAATTGGTATTTGCGGTAATTTGGCTTAAAAATCGGGAATGCGTGAACCTAGCATCAGACTTAAATTTTCTTGGTGAACTTCGGTGTTTAGTTTAAACCTTTTCCATGTTGTCACAAGAAATGTACATCACATAGCATTACGGAAGGTAATCCAATTTATTTTAAATTGAAACCTTTGCTCTCTGTGCTCAAGTAATTTGAGCCCAAATTTAGGAAAAAAATACCACTGCCAAACTTCTCCAATAGATCAATCGTGGGGGAGGCTTAACTCTAACCTTCCCAAATCCTCCAAAATGCTCTTTGCAAAATGGAGAATGTTGCAGGATTAAGGCTATATGGCAAACAAATGTGGCTGATTTTGGAGGATGCACGGTGTCATTGTCTTGGGCCAGACCTTGTGTTGTTTAGGCCCAGTCATGCATAAATGTAGGTCTAGACTATAACTTGAAATCCTACGCACTGCTCCAGAATGTCACTGGCTCTGCCTCAACATATTGGCAGTGATATGCTGGAGAATTTTGCAGGATTGAGGCAGTGGTCACCCCTCCAAGGACGACATTCAAGAAATAACAGATGATTTTGGAGGATTGAGGCTGTATGCAATTTTTACACGAAGGCAGTTGGAGGATTTTGAAGGATTGAGGTTGCATCCTAGCAAAAATGTCTAAGGAGTTACGGTTAATGGATTGTTCTATTTACGTTCCAAACAAATGTAATATGATGAAACAATTTTGCGTGATGTCACTATCAAACTACTAGCACCAACTTACTTCTTTCGCCGTCTCAAAGCTGTCCAACATCTCAATGATGTTCTCATTGTGCAGCTCTCGCATTATTTCAATCTCTCGCCGGAGATTCTCAATATCTTTCTCACTGCGTCCCAGTTTAGGGATGAACTTCAGCGCCACCACCTGGTAAGAATGAAGAATTGGCAACATTTGCTCGATCAACAAAATGTGTAGTGAGGTGTGTGCTACACATCCGAAAAATAAAACTCATGCTTATTTCTGGCTTTTTTGCTGAAAAAACATTTTTTGCAACCTTCATTCATGTAGATCGCTTGACACCTTTATAAATTTATATTTATTAGATTAATTGGTTTACACATATTTTTATTAACATTCGTTTTTGAAAAATGCTTTTTTTTAACTTTACGTGTTGAACAACTTAATTTGAAATCATTGGAGTCCAGTTACAATGTAATTCATTTGCCACCAAAAACAAAAAGTTTACAAGTTTCAGAATCCAATACTTTCAAGAACTACTGGATATTGTAATCTACTATTTTTTGTTTGTTCAATACTTCTGTAAATCTGCTTCTTATACTGCCATTCAAGATTTCAATGTGAAAACAAATGTTCAGTTAATTTGAACTGGATCAAGACAGAGTCAATATCACAGCACAACTGCATACCTTGCCTGTGTATTTCTTTCTTCCTTTGTACACTTTGCCGAAGGAGCCCTCTCCAATCATCTCAAGTACATGGTAGTTGTCCATCCTGACAGGCTCTCAGACCCAAGGAAGGGTCAAAATTCTTGAAGTCTTGAAACTGGCTTTTGCTATGAATTTAATGAGATGTCAAACTTGAAGAGGCTACATATGGGCTCTGGTCTCAGACAAGACTCAAGCTTGTGATGTTGTCTATTCCCTGACTTGAACTTGAAGAAAATTGTCCTGGGAAAAAAAAATAATTAAGTAAGGTTAATCACAAATTGAGACAGGGAATTTTGCGATATCAAATGGTGAGATAGTAGTGTACAACCATAGTTTACATTAGTCCACATTCTGGTGTAGGGCTACTTATTTTTTTAATTTGTTCAAAAACCAGACATAATTAACGGAATTCACCTTTTGAAGCAGTATTCAGCCTTTGGGGAAAAACCCATAGGCCTTCTATGCACAAAGGTGATACAAATATTAGAAATTAAACAGTTTCAGTTAACAGTTTCCAATCAAGCACAAGGTACAGCTTGTGGCAGTTTTGTTTGTTTGAGTTTTTAAACCATATTATTATCATGATTGTACACTGGCAAGACTGGCAAATTTCTTTAAATAGAACGCGTGCTGCGTGGTGCAAGCGCATGCGTCAGTAGCCCCATAATGTGGCTCAATATGGAGAAAGTCCAGTATTTGAGCCACAATTATGGGGCAAAGTAAAAAGTACGATTTTATTTAAACCAAAAAAGTAAGAAAATTATAAACATCAGGAAGGTTTTTTTTAAGATGGCTGGTACATAACAAGGGCGAAAAATCGGAGCCTAAAACAAACAGTTAACGCATTACACTGCCTTTTCAGGAAAGAATTCCATACATGGACATCACAAATTTTTCCCTGCAGTGACCTCAGTATCAGCCATCAGAAAGTGATAACATGTCTTAAAAAGTCAAATTTTAGTAGGGAAAATATTGAAGTATTTACTGAGAAAACACAGAGTTTTCAGACCAGTCTCATACAGTTTGTGCACAGGGTGTCAAGTGATGTCCTGGGCCCAATTTCACGGTGCTGCTAAGCACACGATTTTCTGTTTACAGAGCCTCCGTCTATTTCATGGAGACCATAAGCATAAGCACAGCAAAAGGCATGCTTACTTCGGAGGAAAAATTTCCTTAACTCAGTGACGTAACAATAGAAATCTCCATGCACGCGCGACCGTTAGCACGTCCACGCCTAGCCCCACTAGTGTGGCCGTCGGTATGCTGCGCTGAAGGTTCAGCGCAGCATACCGACGGCCACACTAGTGGGGCTAGTCCACGCCGTGAAATAGTGCTTAAGGTTAGCAAATTGTTCTGCTATGCTAAACACAACTTCTCTGCTAACTGTTAAGCAGCACTGTGAAATTGGGCCCCAGGTAATATGGAACTATTTCCCCATTTAAAATTTCACATTAATGAATAAACATCCAAATTCCAATGAATGAAAAAATGATCCATGCACTTTCTTGACTTTATTCTTTAATTAAAAAGTAGCCTATCTCAGATTTATATCACTAGTCAGAAATGAATTTATTTCCATTTTAACAATGTGAAATTTTTCAATGTGCACATTTAGATACAAATACTTTCATCAATCAAAAATTCAATGTCCTGCCCCTGTCGGTTGCTATGGCAATATACTGCAGGTAATGCACTGTCCGGAAAGTGGGCATTGGTGGGCGTGATTACAAAGCTTCGCCCATATTCATTTTTCTCTGAAGTTTTACGAGAAATATACATGCGGTTATAAAGAACGTTATACATTGATTTCTTTACCACAATCATGCTAAGATATGACCAGAAGGCTAATTTTGAGGTATATGTAGTTAAACTTGGACTTGGAGCGTCCGTTTTGAAAACTACAGCGATAGCGCCATTCCACTACACTAGTTCCAGGAATTAGTCTGGTTCTATTTGCTATCGCGATTAAATAGAGGCCTTCAGCGTTAAGAAGAGTACAGCAGCCAAACTACTGAAAAGCCAAAGGAAATAATAAAAATATCAATGTTTTTAATCAAAATTAATTTTATTACGAAACAAATCACAATATAATAAAAATTATAAGTGCAATTAAAAATAAAAGTGAGGTTTAAGTTCCTAAAAATTATTTTTAACTGATATTTATTTCTTCTTTTGTTTATATTTTGCGATCGAGGATAACCTTTGCGGGAAAATCAAAACAAGTTCAGGATCTTGCTGTCTTCTGCATGAAGCAAAGTTTCGGGCAAAAAATAACTCAATAGCTGCGAAGCTGATTGATATACGGACTGAATTGTTGTCTATGGGGAATGTGTGCAAAGTTTACCTTGTTTTGTTTAAATATAAATATCTCTGATGAGATGGGTCCAGAGAAAAGTGGAATTTCCGACACCGAGTTCCTTCCAATTCCAAAGCAGTTTTGGCATTTGGATCCCGTGAACAGATCGTATGCAAAAATGTACATTGCTGATATTCTGCAGTTGGAGCGGTACCCGACTGGCGAAGGTTCGTTTATATTATTGGGCATATTTGTCTTATGTCTAATTAAACTTTATTTAAACTCTGATAACTTGTCTTCAGTTCATGCCCAAAATTTTATTTTATAAAAATTAGATTGTTTTAAAATTTGTTTGTCAGGAAAACAAATTGTTGCAACCTGACGCCACTTCTGCGATTGTGTACAAAGTCTATGTAGAGTCAAGAAAATTTTCCTAAAAGTATTTCCTAACAAAATTGGAAATGTTTCTCAGTCCCAGATTCATGTCTTATCATCATTTTTGCAATGAATGACTTTCATTGAGATGATATATGAAGAAAAAAGTGGCGTCAGGTTGCAACATTTTTTCTTGTTTGTCCACCCCCCTTTCGCCCTTTTTAACATACTTAACTTTTGTTAACAGTTTACAACTTTAACAGTGTTTAAGTTGAGGAAAACAAACCACAATTTCGTTTTCTGTTGTTTCTTGTTTTTTTTTTTTAAAGCATTGATGGTTTTGTAAGTAATTTCATTGGCCTACTTCTAGAACTGCTGGGGGGGGGGGGGGGGGGGGGGGGGGGCGGCGGCACCCGTGTGCCTTCGGTGATCATGTAGTGTAGGGCTCCTCTATATAGTTTTGATCAAATTAGAGTCAAGGCTGATCTTTTTGTCATTCAAAAATGACTTTTTCAACCTAAAGCAGACTTCTCTTTGTGTAATTTTGAACAGTTTCTTGGGGTAGAAATAGCACCTTCATGGTACATTGCGGTAATCGTCATCTTTATTTTTGTATTGCGTTTTGTCGTCGTCTTCGTAATTTTACCCCCAAATTTCCCTCGAAAAGTCAAAAATTCAAAACCCTGCCCTCTATCTATGACATACTTGTTTATTCTTAATGTTGCCAACTAGTTTGGTAGATCAAATAAATTAGAAGTGGATTTTGTTCTTTTGGCAAGATTACCATATGCGAAGTTCACTAATTTTCCTCTGTATTGACTAACAAGCCCCCAGATAGCAATTTCATGTCATCAAAGTCAATTTGAGCAGTGAGAAAATACAAGCATTTTCTTAGAAAACACTAAGAATTTTTCAGTCCACTCTCATAGGGTTTGTACACAGAGTGTTGAGTGAACTTCGAATATGGAAATCTTTCCGTTCTTTTATAGGAACAGGGCCCAACACTACACGATCGCCGTGCCTTCTACTAGAATTTCTAGTTCTAGAAGTAGGCCTACCATTGACCAACAAGGGAACTTCTACTGATGATACACTGGTCACTGTGTTAATGTTACGTTCCAACTACGACAGTGGTCCCAACTATAAATGGGGGACACAGTCGACTAGTCCCACCAGTAGTTGGGCAATTCTGTATTTGGGACAATGATGCCATAGTTGGGACGTAACATAATAACACTCATTATCAGAAGTCAATAGCCCCAACAGCCCTGAATCCTCCAATACGATTTTGCACACCCCCTAGGGAGTTAGGGTTAACAAGTACATTTTACATGTAACATTCCTCAATATGTTATTTCCTCAATATGTTATTTTATTTAATAGTTAATCCAAAATAATGATTGCCTCTGGTAGGTGCCTTTGCATACAAGAATCATCCCATCTACAGAGTGGACATCATTGGATGGCTGGTTAGAGTAGAGGAACGAACCAGTATGTTTCAATATGGAGGTGAGTTTTTGGCGAGCTGCGAAGCAGATGCGAGCCTATGTAATACCAATTTCCGTCCGTCTGTCCGGGCGCCCGTCGGGCCGTCCGTC
This sequence comes from Patiria miniata, assembly GCF_015706575.1. Classification (NCBI taxonomy): domain Eukaryota; kingdom Metazoa; phylum Echinodermata; class Asteroidea; order Valvatida; family Asterinidae; genus Patiria; species Patiria miniata. The sequence continues at coordinate 8,881,580 of NW_024037061.1, forward strand.
CGTCCGTCCGTCCGTCGGGCCGTCTGTCCGGCCGTCCGCGTTCAGATAAAAATGTTGAAGTTTTTGGTTCTAGTTAACTTGGGGAAAAAAATTAAATGCAGTTGTCATGTATCATCTTTATAACTTCAGTTAGGTTCATATCATTGCAGTAAATTTTATGATTTTATTGAGGAATTTTAATTCAAGGAAATGTTAAAGTTTTTAATTGTTACATGTACATGTACATGTATACTGGTATAACATGTACGTGTGTGTATACCGGTATAACATGTACATGTACACTATGCATTTTGGGGATGTGCATGAGCTTCTGGTTTGATCTTTTAGTTTATGGGGTTGGAGTAGGGATGGGGTAGGGGAGGGGTGGGGTGGGGTGGGGTGGGGTGGGGTGGGGTAGGGGTGGGGGTGGGGGTGGGGGTGGGGGTGGGGGTGGGGGTGGGGGTGGGGGTGGGGGTGGGGGTGGGGGTGGGGGTGGGGGTGGGGTGGGGTGGGGTGGGGGGGGGTGGGGTGGGGTGGGGTGGGGTGGGGTGGGGTGGGGTATAGGGTTGGAGTTAGGGTTTGTGTGAGTAGGATGAGTAGGGGAGCTAGGATGGGTGGGGCGGGGTGGGTTGGGGTGGGGAGAGGGGTTGGAATACTGGGTTTGGGTGGGGTGGGGATTTGTAGGGGTGGGGTGAGAACAGGTAGAGAGAGACAGGTAGGGAGAGGATGGGCATGGATATAGGGGTTGGGTTAGGAGGGGGTTGGGCAGGGGGCGGGATATAGGATCGGAGTAGGGGTTGGGTTGGGGATGTGTAGGGATAGGTAGGGATGGGTTGTAGGGGTTGGATAAGGGGAGGGGGCAGTATATAGGGATCAGAGTAGGGGTTGCATGGGGTCAGGTGGGGATGTATGGGTGGGGGAATGGGGTGGGCGGGATATTGGGAATTCGAGTAAGGGTTAGGATGGGGATGTGTAGGGTGGGTAAGGACAGATAAGGGAAGATAGGGTAGGTGGGTGTAGGGGGTTGGGGTAGGGGAGGGTACGGGTCAGGAGATACGGATTGGAGTTTGGGTGGGGTTGGAATGTGTAGGTGATAGGGTGGGGATGGTTAGGGGAGGATGAAATGGGTGTGGGTAGGGGGTTGGGTGGGGGAGGGGGCGGGTTGGGGATGGGGTAAGGTTTTGGGATGGGGTAAGGTTCGTGGGAGGTGGTGATGGTGCTGTGTCTACATGTACATGTATACCCATTCTTGTTCTGCATTTGTGGCGACTACACAAGAGTTTTCCCATGGTACTACAAGTATGGGGACCAGAAGACACTGTTGGGGCTGCAAAAATCCACAAGTGGGTCCTAATTACCCTAACAATGGAAAACTCCCCCATAATACAGTGACGGCTAACCTATACATATGTATTTATTAGGTAATCTGTTAACTTTTTATGTTGACATTTAAAAACTGACCCCTACACCTAGGCACATCAACAAGAATCCTGATCCCCTTTCATCATGCCCATCCTCAACCCTACCTTCAGCCTCCCTTCCTGCCTTGGACAGCGAGCCATGGCGGCTTCGCCGTTCTAGTTAACAAAAACTATGAGCTCCGTGCACAAGTACCCCTTCAACGGCCAGAACAGGAGAGTTGGGTTAGACCTAGACCGGTTCCCGGTCCATCCACCATGTCCACTGTGGATTTCGAATGATCCAAAGTTCTTGGTGCGGGGATATTCTCGGAGACCATCGTGCCAATTTCTCAAGACCACAAAACTTATCTTACATTTTGAAGAGAATTTTAAAAAGACCTATACAGTCTCAAAACAAATTCCCTAAATTTGTCCTAAACAAGGAGTTGCTGCAAAAGGAACTGTAAGCGATTGATTCCCCATGAATTTCTTTTGAAATTCAATTATAATAATATTTGATATAAAATAATATGAATATGACTACATGTATAACATCTTTTTTTGTGTCCTCAGTTGATGATGGCACGGGGGTGATCAACTGTTGCTGTTGGAAATCAAAGAAAGTGGATGAACAATTTGGTAAGTTGCAGATTTTGGTAAAAAGCAGTTGAACCCACTGACTGTTAAACATTCTTGAGCCCATAAAATGGCCGACATTAAACATTCTGTGAAAATGGGAATGTATGCACTGATGCAAGACAAAATTGTACAGTTGTAATTTCAGTGAGATTGTGCAAAGTCCTTCAGGCCAAGTCAAAAATTAACCAGTTGCTTGTCCCAGCCTGCTCCCGCTTCCTTTTTCCTGGCCGCCTCTTTTTTTCCTTTTTTTCATATGTTTGCAATATATTTTGCACTGTTTTGTCAACATATTTTTTGTTTTTATTCGTTCCCAACAAAATTGTCATTATATGGCTCCTTTGGACACAATTTTGTATCAGTAAAACAGTCAAGAAAAATCGAAGAATACGAGAAACTATTGTTTTTTTAATTGGCAAGCAAGCAAGCCAGCCAAAACTTCACGTTTGGAAATCTTTTGGAGAGGAGAAGAAATAAAAAAAACCAAATTATTACATTTTATCATCATATTTGATTTCATTATTTTATAACTACAGGTATAGGCGATGGCGCAGCATTTAGTGATATCGTCCTGGGTAAAGTGGCCAATCATGAAATGCGGCAATCTCTGTGTTTTGAACTTGGAGATGTGATTCACGTCAGAGGTCGTCTGAAGCATTATCGCAACAGACTGGAGGTGTCTGCTTCGTATTACAGTAAGTTGTGGGCTTCAAATAAACTTGAACAAAGAAAATGACTGGAGCGGGGTTTGAACCTGCAACCTGCAGACTACAGCTCCAGTGGTCTACCAACTGAACCATCCAGCCCGATGTTTGTACAGCACTGGTAGGATGTTCAGAGCTCACAGATATCGGACACCGCTCCAGTCAATTTCTTTGTTCAACTATTTACAATTATTTAGTTCTTAGCTGTTGTTAAGAGGGTCCATCAGATGAATTTTTCTTGGACCACATTTTATGCAACTTTCTACTCTTCTTAAATGTTTGAAAACTATTTGACATCCCTTTTTGGTTAAGTTTACTGAAAAATACACTTCTTTAAACATTTTAAACTTTCCATGGTTTCCGGATAACTGAGGGCGCTGTTGCTGTGATGTCATTTTAGGAAGACACTGTTCAGTTTAGGGATTTTCTGTTCAAATTGTGAACCCAAAAATCTGCTCATTGAAAACATTTGTCAGAAAAGTTTGCTCATTGGCTTACTGCCATGCACTGACAAAATGAATTGTCAAAGAAGAGAAAATTTACGACAGCTAAACATCCAAAATTCTGGCAACTTTTGATGCTGAAATAGCTGTAACATTGAGGTTTCTGCCTGAAATGACATCACACTTTTGCTTGTGAATGTGGAATTTCGCATTAGCATGAAAACCAAAAAGGCACCAAAATGGCTTTGAAAATGGCAAAACAAAAATTGAAAATGAGGTTAAATGGGACACAGAGGTGCATTTTCAAAAGATTTTTTTGTACAAAAAGAAACTTTTTAAAGTAGAGTCTTTCCAAATTTGGGGTTTTTTTGCGTAATTTTAGTATTGAGCTTTGAAAACACACAGATTTTTTCTCATAATCGGTTTTTCCTACATAATCAAGTGAAACCTCAATGTCAATAAACGACATTGGTTTCAGAAAATCTGTTGATTTTTGTTCTTGGTAGGAAAGCTTGAAGATCCATGCTGCAGGACTGAAATCTACCGAATGGAGGCATTACCAAACCTCTATGAGAATGTTTATGACCGTCCATTTGTTCTTCCGAGCCACATGGTAAAGGAGTTGAAAGTTGAGAAAGAGGCAAAAAGGACAGGACTGACGAGGGAGGTAAGTGACTGTGATGGTTCTAAGTTGACAAGCAAATACAACTATTGGGATTTGAATCCAGTTTAATCAATATAGTGAACCCTTTAAGGCCCTGTCACACTGTTTGCGATCGTATATGCGCTCTCACTGCGTCCTTGAAAAATAGCTGGGGCGCAACAACAACTACTACATCGCAGCGACAACTACATAGGTCGCCAGATGGGCGCCAGATAGTCTTAATGGTCTTCGATGAGCGCCAAGGTCTTTGAACATGCTCAAAACAATCGCAACACCTCTGCGCTCTGGGCTGGGCGCCCTAATGACGCAACTCGGGCGCTGTGCGAGCGTGAATCGTGCGACATTGAAGTGGCATTGAGGCAGCTTAGGCGCAAGGCAGTCGATGTAGTCTCCCCCCATGAGAAAGTAACTCGACTGCGATGAACTTGTTGAATAATTCTGAAACTGGACTGTGTATTGACCGTTTTGTCGTGGTATTTATACAACGCAAGTGACGTCACACGAGCGTATTTTGGTCGAACAGAGAGCGCGACGCGAGCTACTAGGACGTATCAACAGCGAGCAGAGCGTAGTGCAGGCGCGGTGACAGGGCAGCGACTAGATCGAGTAATTGAGATTGACAGGGGCGCATAGAGAGCAAGTTGAGTGCATCGTAAGCGCGGGAAGAGCACAGTATCAGCATAGCTTGAGCTTCTTTGAGACAGAAAATTGCCATTTTCTTGCGTCCTCGCTGCAATTGTTAAATTTATGAAAAAAAATTGGTCGCCGTAAGGTCTCCTATGAGAGCGCATATAATGTGACAGGCCCTTAAGTCACTGTAGCACCCAAAACCTAAACAAGACACTTAGATTGACGCGCATAGCCATGCGCGTCGGCAAAATGAAAAAGTTTTTTTTTCAATGAAAGATGATGTCTCAAAACCGCCAAACTCACTGGTTTGACTGGAATCCTGCTGCTGCACAATTTTAACGTGTTTTTAGTTGGGTTATGGTCGAGAATAAGCTTTATGTGGCCTCTCTGGACTCCCATATATTTGCACTAAGTTTAGTCGGGCACCATTTGCAGTCATCAGCCGACATTTGAAGCAAAAAAATCAGGTAAAAAAAAAAAAGCCGCGTCGCCGCACCACTTTTTGGGAAAGCTCCATACCAGAAACCGGAGACTTTTTTGTGTGGCCTTATCTGGTTAGCCACTAGGTTAATACACTAAGCAGCGCACCGTTTTTAGTGGGTGATGAATGGTCTCACGAAAAAAGCGCGCCCCTTTTCTATTATCCTTTATCTGATGCAGTTTCCACATTGTATTCTCTGGTTTGTCTCCTAGGCTCATCTGATTGATCAACTCTTTAATTATCTTCAAAGTCACCTTGCTGATAGACACACAGGAATCAGGAATTTCCACTTGAATGAACTGGAGACCATTGATGCAGTCATGACAATTGCTTCATCCCCATGTCTGGAGTACAGAAATGTGAGTATATGGCACTGTGTAAAAGGGGTGTTTTATGGCTGTGGCTTTGGTTTTTATTTGCCTTCGACATGCTAAAGAGAATAATCATAGCTGTAGACAACAGGGCCCAGTGTATGCATGGCCTATTTTGTGGACAGCCTTGAGGAAATTCAAATAAGAACCATGGTCAATCCATCATCATCATCATCATCATGTCGGGGTCGCCTGGGTTGTGACGACATCACGAGCCAGTCCCTGAGTCCTCTTCCTCCAGCTGTCTCGATCTACCATGCAGGTGCGCAGCTCCTCTGCAGATGTGAGATCAGTGGCGCTCTTGAGCTGGTCCACAAAGGTCAGACTTCTTCTCCCTCTTAAGGCAGTGCCCTGGGTGGGCTTCCACAGTATGGTTGGGTGGTCAACCCATAGAGCTATATTAAATTACTAGAGTGCTGACTCGATGTACAACGTAATGCCTGCTGGGCGCATCCATATTTGTGCACAAACCTATGGAAAACTTAAAATTTTGTACGGCTTTTGTACGGCTATTTGCATATCTGCGTTTGTGCGTTATCGAGGTCGATACGCCCAAAACCAAAACACACATTCAGTAAATGAGTGTTTCATTTTGCTCTGCGCAAACAATGCAAACGCGTTGATGATTTTTGCCGTGACGTTTTTTAATCATCGTGATGCGCTTAAGTTGTTTGCGTATGTTGTACTGTTACATTTCGATTACACTTTCAACATTCACTCCATCTAATTTCATTATATGTTCTACAAACACACACATGAATTCATAGTATCTCCGTGTGTAAAAATGAGGAGTTAGCTCTCTACTAAATTAAATATAGCTCTTTGGGTCAACCATAGTTACACTCACTGATCGAGCCCATTGTTGGTTACCAGGAGCTGAATATATCATGTACAGCAGAGAGTCATGACTGCAAAGTTTTGTGATAAGATTTTGACCATTATTTGACTAGCTAGTGTGAACAGGCATTGCAGTCACTGTGTGAACCTCTGAACAAAAAGATGTCCACATAGTGCAGGTAGTGAAGACGTGTTGACTTTCCCACATCTACACATTTCCCTCTCTGAAAATCAGTTTTGGAGGAATTTTTGGGTTGGGGTTACTGTCGCAAAATAAAGAGGAACACTCAAGGGATTCATGATAAAAATTTCGGGTTGAAAGGGTGTTCACGGTGTGAGTAAAATGAGTTTTTTTCTCTAGTCTTTCTTAACTTCACGAAAACAAAGGAATGCCGACACTAGGTATGTAACGTTAACATGGGTGCATCGCCAAGTTGCATCACAAATCAGCCACTAGGACCAATGGTCCTCGATCAAACTTTGTTATATCCTGATGTGAACAAAGTCATCCAAAAGATCTCATGAAACAAAGACATCCCAAGATCTGTTTCATCAGATCTTGGGATGTCGTTGCTTGTGATGTGCATTGATGACTCTTTAATTGACGACGACTTCTCATATATTTGCACCTCCCCAGGAAAGAGGGATTGGCTCTGCCCCGTCCAAGCAAATCCGGAGCATCATCAAGCAAGCAGTTCAGAGGTTGGAGAAAGACGGATGTGTGTATCGCAGTGGTATGAGTCAAGACATGTATGAGGTATGAACCAACACAGGCAAATGACCAACGACACAAAGAATATGGGTCAGAGTTGACCTATCGCCGTTTGCGAGTTAGCCACGCCCCTTAGACAACCCTATGGGGAAGTTTGTTTGTCTCAGATCTCAGAATCTCAGAAAGTTGACTGGATATGGCCGCTAGGCATCATCATCCAGTTTGACTTCACGCCGATGTTGTGCATTCTGCGTCCATTTGTGTATCGTGTAATTGGACAATATTTCACAAGCTGCGTTGACGCGATTCTACCGCGATAGGTCAGTTGGGGTGAAGTCCATCACAAGTCATCAGTTCCCAAGTCAGGTCACAATTAAGCTATTCAAGTGAATTGTAACAAAGGAATTCCTTTGTTATTGTTGATTCGCTGTTGGGTGTGAATGGACTTGTCGGAGGACTTTTGATTTATGTTTCAGCAGACTTGTGACGGACTTGACTACAACACTGATGTGGGCCTGTTAGCTTGCACAGATGCAAATTGTGATCACTGATTAGGCAACTGCGTGGTTCACTGCTACCGATTGTATCTGTTTATGTGTGATCTGGTGTAGTGAACCAACAGTCTAATCCTTCAAATTAGCTTTTGCCCTTCACCGACGTATCAACACTGTATACTTAGTGTGTTACCTCCCAAGTGAAAGTTGGCAAAAATCACTCGGGTGTGATTCGAACCCATGACCACCTGCTTTCTGGTGCAGATGTCTTACGACTCGACCACTGAGCTAACAAGATCGGTTGGCTGATTTGTATCTGATGTACATAGCAGCGGGTACCGCATTATTAACTATTCATAAGATTGAATTTTGCATTGGGGTGATGTAAATCAAATTAGGTTGAGTGGTAAGACATCTGCACTAGAAAGCAGGAGGTCGTGGGTTCGAGTCCCACCCGAGTGATTTTTTTCCAATTTTCACTCGGGAGGTAACACACTGGGTATACAGTGTTTATACGTCGGTGAAGGGCAAAACCTAATTTGATTTACATCACCCCGACGCAAACATTCCATCTTATGAGTCTAATCCTTGATAATTTCCCAATAAATGTATGTGTGAAACAAATAGGCTCTGCGGTTGATTTTCTTTTCTACCAGACAAACCTTGGGAATGGTCACAATGTATAAACATCCATAACATTATTACTGGTTAAGTTTGGATTTTGTCAATGCAAAAATCTCCTCATTTTGCCACGTATACACCAAACAAGTTTTTTTAATCAGTTGCTATGGCAACTACAGACACTAGTCACCAGATTTTGATACCAAACTGACGTCTGACAACAGTAAGGAAAGTCACCAAATTTTAAGTGGATCAGGTACTGTCTTCCAGGAACTATCATAAAAAATATTGCCCTAGCCGACACCGCGTTACGGAGTTTTCTCTTTAGGTTATCAGCTTTGGTCCAAAAATTGGGCCACCGGTATCAAATGATCGAAAAAAGCAATGTTCATAGCGATCTACAGACACTAATTACCAGGTCTTCATAGCGATCTTTGGCAAGGTATACATCTAGAATTGGAAAATGTGTGATAGCTTTGTAGTGTAAGCGGTGGCAGTCTTTTGGGTGTTATCACTTTCAAATTTTTTTTTTTCAAAATGGCCGCAAATATGCTTGAACCAGATTCATTATATGTGGTAACAAGCATCTAAAAAGCTGCCACCGCTGCAATGCTATCACATATTTTCCAACTACAGGGGTGCACACCTTGCCAAAAATCACAATGACCATTATTCGCCTCATTTGATACTGACCAAACACCCAGGCTGATGGCCTACTTGTGCGTGAAATTAGGACCAAGTTATGGGGACTTTCTGCTGTCCCCATAGTGTTTTTGGCCCCCATTATGTGTGTGTGTGTGTGTGTGGGGGGGGGGGGGGAGAGGAGGGACCGTTGCACACCCCTTCTTCATAGGATGTATAAAACACTCCCAAGTTTTAAATTTAACTTTCCCGTATTCTGCTGTTTACTTTCACCAGGTAGTGCACAGCTCAACTTCAAGTTTGGATCAAACCATTCTGGAGATACTGAGATATGACTGCCAGCTCATAAAATGTGAGTTGGTTGGAATCACACGATTGCCTTGTGTCCATGTAGTGGCATTTTCGCCTAGTAAAAAGAAAAGGCAAAAACTTTAAGCCAGAGGATTTCCTCTCAAAATCAAAAGACCCGGCCTTCGCTGCATCTGGCGTGGACATGTCTTGTTCCTCTTTGATAAACATGATTAGAGACTTTGTTCTTAATTTCTGAATTTAAAGAATGAAAAGTGCCCTCGGTGAGAGCATGCCGTGCAAGGGGTCTGTTACTTATAAGGTGCAACTCTCAGTTTTAGGGGTTTGTTTTTTGGAGGGGGGAGGGGGGTTTGCTGATGAAAATAACCATTTTTTCATGCTTAGTGTCTTTTGTTTTAATTCCCAGATGAGGGAGGCTGTCATTACATGCATGTCATGGACCGACTGCATGGAGACCGAGACTTCCAGAACGTCTCAGCTGATACGGTGAGGTTGGCCTTGTCACGGCTGGAGGAATGTAGCGAAGTCATCAGTGCCACATCTAAACACTTCATCCCGGTCAGATGACCCAGGCCAAAAACGAGGTCGTGAAGCCACTTGGCCCAGGTCAGCAACAAGGTGAAGAGGTCCGTGGAGCCGACACAGAAAGGTTTGGTCGTGTCACGGCTGGAGGAGCATAGCGAAGTCATCAAGGCAACACCTTAACACTTCATCCCAGTCAGATGACCCAGGTCAGAGATGAGGACTGATGATCGACCCAGGTCAGTGACATGTTCAAGAGGTCAGACCAGCAAACCGAATGCTGGTGGCCTGATCATGGATGACTGAAGTCAGCTGTGCTACTTCAAACACTTCAGCCCAGTCTGATGTCAGTTGTCCCTGGTCAGTGACTAAAGGTCAAGAATTCAGTTGACCCAGGTCAGTGACTAAGTCAAGAATTCAGTGGACCCGGGTTAGTGACTAGGTCAAGAATTCAGTGGACCAAGGTAAGTGACTAGGTCAAGAATTCATGCAGTTAACCCAGGTTAGTGACTAGGTCAAGAATTCAGTGAACCCATGTTAGTGGACAGGTCAAGAGGTCAGTTCACCCACGCCAGTGACATGGTAATGAGGTCAGTTGACTCAGATCATTGAGTCAATAGGTCAGTTGACCCTGGAGTTACGTGATCAAGAATTCAGTGGTCCCAGGTTAGTGACTAGGTCAAGAATTCAGTGTTCCCATGTTAGTGGTTAGGTCAAGATTTTAGTTGACCCAGGTTAGTGACTATAGGTAAAGAATTCATGCAGTTGACCCAGGTTAGTGACTAGTTAAAGAATTCAGTTGACCCAGGTTAGTGACTAGTTAAAGAATTCAGTTGACCCAGGTTAGTGACTAGGTCAAGAATTCAGTTGACGCAGGTTAGTGGACAGGTCGACGAGGTCAGTTCAACCAGGTCATTGACATGGTAATGAGGTCAGTTGACTCAGATCATTGAGTCAATAGGTCTACCCTGGAGTTACGTGGTCAAGAGTTTGGTTGAAAAAGTCATAAGGTCAACAGGTCCATTGGACCAGGTCTGTGATAAGGGAAAAAAGTCAATGCAGCTGACCGCAAAGTTTCCTTGTCATGGCTGGAAGAACACAGTGACATCATCAGTATACCCTCCAAACATTTGACCCAGGTCAGGAACGAGGTCACAAGATTAGCCAACCCCAGGTTAAGAGGTCAGTAGGGACGACACAGCCGGGCTAGAGGAACATAGTGAGGACATCAGTAACATTTTATCCTGGTCAGTAAACCCAGGTCATTAGTGATAAAGGTCATTTCTCATAATCCACAGATTGTTTGTCGTAAGTAATCTTAAAATCACCCAATGGCCCGCCTGGAACTGTAAGCACACAAAAGTATCAAGTTTATCCAATCTTGCAGGCAGTGCCAGCATTTAGCATTTTTATTTCAAGAAAATTGCTTTTTATGAAATAATATTACTTCAAAATTATAAGAAAAAAAACAATACCACATACAGTCTACTGTGCTATTGCCATGCAACATGAATATAAATGCGATCTCATTATGATCAAGGACAAAATTATTGAGGGAAAAAATATTTGTATGATTTCCACTATTCGGGATATTTTATGCAGCACATAGTTCCAATCTCAACATAAGGACAACCTGTAGTACATGTATTACATTGTATGAATTGCATGTACATGTAAATTGTAAGTACATCCATTTTCACCAAGGGTAATACATTGTATGAGACAGTGAATCACATTATTTAACAATGTATCACACCATGTAACAATTTTAGTAGAAGTGGCAAAATTATGTTCAACAACAGAGACAAAATCTGAAACTCTGGGATCTTGTTTATTACTTCAACATTTCAGTTTTTATTGCGCGATCCTTGTTTTGTTGCAATACAGATTCATAAGGCAATATAAATCATTGAAGTACACATGTGTTTACTTAACCGAGACACTGTTGTCATATAACCTTGACATGCTCATGTTCAAGCCAAAATTTATGGCTGTTTTCAGGAACTTAGTACATGTACATGTGCTCTGTGAAGGCAGTGAACATTGTGTAGCTCTCCATTGTTATTCACAGTTGCATGCACAAAATGAATTGCAGGAAGTTTCACTGTAGAAACCCTGTGAACTAGAAACGATAACATTTGGGCAATTCAATGCAAGGTGGGACTTGGCTGAAAAGTTGAAAATTTATGAAATCTTCAGAACTACAAGCATCACAACCTCAATTGTGGTATCAAATGAAAGGGGACAACAAGGCCTTTTATTTGAATGGGGTGCCAGTGAGATAAAATGTGGTTATTTATGTTTTTGGTAAAAAAAACCCTGGCTTTTTTGGGGTAAATTTATAAGTTTTAGGTACATGTAGTCATTTTGCCATCTTGTTTGCACATGCACAATGCAAGTGGTTTTGTGAGTTTTTGTTTTTGAAGCATAGAGAAAGGGTTATATTATATTTTTTTTGCGTCCCTAACGTTACAATGTAACCTCTGTAACAACAAAAGCAAGACATTTCCATAACATCAAAGTTCCAATTTGTAAAATGTCATTGGTGTTTTATAGAGTACCGTACTTCATTAAATTCTGGCAAGAAACTTCAGAGACTTTTATCAATGCATACTGGCAAGAAACCTTAAGCGAATGTGATAGAAATTTGATGTTACGAAACATTCACTGCAAATTGGCCGGATTTGAAGTGTGTTCACTTTTGCGAATTTGCAACGCGAATACTTTACTGTGGAGTCATAAATTCGCATTCCCATTTGCTTTCGCTTCTTTGCCGAATCAACCTGCCTTTCATCAGCATTTTTAATGTATTGCTGCCATGTGCCTTACACTGTGCATACATGTAGATGCTACATTTTGTGCACATAACCAGATGAAAATCAGTCATGCATACGTCAGGCCGAACACGAGCCAACCAATGTGCACATGCAGTGTGATCTGCACACAAAACTCTCAAAAGAGGTCTTGCATAGAATCCATAGGTTTAACATAATTCTGTGTACAACTGTGTCTAGTATGACAGCAACACCACCTGATGCAAAATATGTAATGTTTTAATCACATCATGCAAACAAAAAATGTATTGTACAAATACTGTTCTGTAAAAATTAAATTGTCAATTGGGAAAAAACTCAATAGCACTGACAGAATTGGTTGCTTGCAATTTGCCTGCAAAAAATTCTCTCTGTGAACCTATATTAGTCAACATTAGGCCCCCCCAAAAAATAAGTCGGTCTCTGGTCAGCGCGCGCATCGATTTTAATCCTGCGCGTCGATCTTTTTTTTTCCAAAATGTTCCACGGTAGCTCCAATAGCGCCCTCTATTTCCGCACCTCAATTTTTTTTTACCAAACAGCACCAAGGAATGGGAAATTGCACCAAGGCAAATTATGGAGGACACCAATGTACATGAGGACACCAAAAAAGCAAAATAGTACCCCACCTTGTCTGTACAATCCAAGCTTGAAGAAGAAAAAAAAAAGCAAAAAAAAAAAAAAAATAGCTGCGTGGCAGCGTCAATTCCAGAACTTTGGTCTAACCAGAGACGGAATATTTTTTTTTTTTTGCATAACTGAACTGTTAAATGTAAGACAGTATAAAAGAAGTTGTCAGTTTTTATATGGGTTTTTTTTTTGTCACAGTTTTGCTACAGAATTTAAAAGGGGTAAATTGTACTCAGAATTTAAACAATCCCTCGAGTTTAAGCAAAGTAGGGTCTGCTTCATTTTGGGGTCTGCTTCATTTGAAAGGCATTCTATTTATGAATTTTTAAAAAACGTTTTATTTTTGTTTTTGCTTGAGCAAAGCATAAAGAAATAATACAAGTATAAACTTGAATCATGTTCCTTCGTGAAAAAAAACTGCATATTGTTTTCAGGAAGTCTGACCTAATTTAATGTTGCATGTTTGTAAATGTTTTGGAAATTCCCTTTGTCTAGTTATTTCCTGGTTCAAGGCTGCGAGATCAATTCATGACATATGTTTAATAGGACTTCCTCCTTTTCATCTAGATGTGAAATACATCCCAATGTGTTTTTCTGGATTTCTCTTTATTTGAAATTTCAAAAAAAATGTGAATAATTTCTTGACATTGTAAGCCTTCAGCAGGGAGCGATAAAAAAAAATAGAAAATGTGATTAGATGTCATATCTCAAGGAGATATTGTCAATTTAAAAAGAAAGTCTAAAAAATTGATGAAATTAAAGGTCTGAAAGATGAATTTCTTTCTATAATTATGTCTTTCTCTTAGATTCAAAAGGTTGAATTTCAGACTTAAATCTGAAAAATCTCTTGCCTGAATTTAAAATTATTTCAGATATCTGCCAGTACATATTGAACTGAGTGTAATTTAAGCATAAATTTAAAACAGGTCTATTTACTTGCATAATAAAGATTAATATTTAAAAAATACAAAATTGAACCTTTAATGCAAACTCGCATATTTAACCAATATTCAGAGTTGTTCTGTGACCGAAGTGAAAATCTCATTAAAAATCACAGTACATATATTGAGCGTATACCTGCTTAGTGTCAGTAATTGAGTTCTAGTGAAGGCTGTTTACCATTGACTAATGTGATTAATGTCCCAGGATATTAAGCCTTCGTTGACAAGGAAATGGATTTGCTTTACTAGGCAGGGAGGTCACAGGAAATACCATCTTATTACTGTCATCCAGAAATGAAGTGATGCATGAGCTGTGGCTTGACTAACAGTAACACTGGAGAGTGGATGCAGTCACAAAATTGAAAAACGGTTTCACTCCGTTGAATAGGAGATTAAACCAAAATACGCATTAAGGCTTTTATGAATAGGGCATCCCTTTTTATTTCTATGGTTCTCTTTTCTTTTTTTTTACCTCTGAATTAGAGTCGGTCGGTCGGGGAAAAATAAAACAATTATCTGAAGGAAAAAAAAACTAAGAATCAAAAAAGAATCGAAGAAGAAAAAAATGCGGTTGCAACCATATGGGTGGCTGGCTACAGTAAATGATGCCAAGTGTGTATTGTCTCTATTTTTTTTTTTTTTTTGGAAAAAGAGTTTATCATGAGTTGATCACTGAATAAAATAATAAAACCATAGGCCCTATTTCGCAAGATGTAGTTGACTTTGCACCAATGAGTTCATATTATATAACTGACAAACATCCTTGTCATTTGATTGGTGGAACTCACATCGCATGACATTCGTTATTACTCCCATTCACACCGGGGCTCAAAAAGTCCCATTCGCCCATGGGAAATGGGGAATACTATTGAACAGTTAGGATCGTTCTTGTTCCATGGCGCGGTATCTGTGTGCAAATGCATGCTGGTGTGCGCGTTGTGCATATTGTACCCAAGAGCCAGTAGCTACAGAGTTGAATTCAAACATTTCGTGAAGGGTGGTTTGCAAGAGAGAAATACATTTCCCACCAATTTTGTAATTAAAACAGAAGTTCATTTTAACTGTAAATCAAATGACAAGGATCTATATGTCAGTTGTATTTAACCAAATATTGAGTGGCTTTAAATTGTGAAATGGGAGGAATATTACACCTCGATAAAATCTGGACTTTTCCATTTCACTCGGCTAATTCCAGATAAACATTTGTACCTTGCTAAAGTAATTCCTCCCATTCCACTCTGAGCCACTCAAATGGCAGCCATAACATACATCAGTATCGTTATACTGTAGATACACCGTTCAGTGATGAGAGGCAACATCCTCACATTTTCTGGGATTCCAACGGCTGCAATAAGCTTTACATCGCAGAAAAAAATCTGGAATTCGTTTTTTTTCAAAAAGTTTTCAGATCACAGAGCCTGATTGTCTCATTCATTACTTTTTTTTCATATGTTAGTTATTTTCTTGTTAAATGGTGTTTCAGACAGGGTCGGTGGCATTAAAAAAAAAGGTAACTTTTTCTTTGGTCGGGGCCCAAATAGGGTCGGTCGGAAATGAGAACCAAAGAAATACAAAGGGACGCCCATATGGGTCATTCCATAAATGTGGGTCCACGTATTTCCTGTCTTTGTTACATCCGACACCTGTAATTTTACAATTCTGATACAATCCTTTAGTGCAGTGTTAATGTAGCAAATTACCTACCCAACAAATAACAAAAATCATTTGAAGTCGTTCTTCACTTGATGGCAAATTACAAAGTATTAAGGTAACGGGGACAGAAAAAAGTCACGCTTTGGACCCTAAAAAATATATAAAATGACCCATAGGTCTGTATACATGGTATAGCATTGTAATTACATTATGTACAATGTTTGAACTTAACGATTAGAAAAGTTATCCACTGAAATAGGCCATCATTCTTTAAAAACAAAAAGATCATGATTCTTGAAAGAAATTGACATGATTGAGAAGAATCCACCAAAATAGTGCTGATTATTGTAACTTTTGTTAATATATAATACTGTACACCTGTTACAAATTCTTAATTTTATCAGAAGTCATTATATACATTTTGCATATAGACTTACCAGTACATGTACATGTAAAATACTACATGTAAATAAGTGTGAAACATTTACATAAAAGGTAACATATTACTACAATTTCTTTTGAAAAAAGGTCAAGGGCACTTCACAATAAAAGGATTAACAAATAAGAGTTGCTTTTACTATTGCAATATTGGTAAAATTTTTGTTAGGAAAATATGAAATATTTTTTAAAAATCACTATTTTTTTCTATGATTTTTATAAGCTAATTTACAAGTAACAATAAGTACAATTTCAGACGAATTATGTACATAAAATCCAAGTTCTATCGATTGATTGATAAGAAAACCACAATGCCAAAAGGCAAAAAAAACCAAAGCTTGATGTCTCAAATTATTCAACAAATCTAACAAAGTCTGAAAATATTGCACAAAGATCAAAGCAAAAAAGGGAAACAGTTAAAGCAGAACTAATACATGTATATGCACAGCGATAAGAAACATATTTTCAAAACATTTTATGAAACGCGTTCAAAAGACATGAAACAGTTAATGTACATTATGACTGTGGCAATGTATTAACCCTAACTCCCTACATGTATTGGCTTTTACTAGGAACTGGACCAAGTCCATCAAAATCCATCAATCACTGTGCGTCCAATACAAAGCTGAACATGACATAATGGAATCCACCACTGACGAACTGGTTGACATTCATGGACTTGCTAAATATGGCTTTTATTACAATAGCAGTACAGGAAGCTAGGCAAAATCAATCGGATACCCCAAGCACTGCTTCAGGCCATTAGGCCCAAGTCCATTATACTCCATCTTTATTTAGTCAAGCCAGGCTTTCTGGACCAATTAAGTCCCCAAAATACACCAAAATGGGGGATGGATTTTGATGGAGTTGGGGTGGTTAGGGTTAATATACAGTGTGACAATTACGTTTGGGGACAGTCATTTTAATGAGGTTGTGGCACGCCTCGGATGCTACATGTGTGCACCTCTCTGGTGTTAAAAACCCCATATCCCACGTCAAAACAGTCAACAATTGTTTTATTGTGTCAAAAAGTTAAAGGTTTTTAGCTCGCAATTCAAGACATTAAAATTAAATAACCTTTGGATTTCTTTGAGCTTTCCTGAAAGACATGAGATTTTATAGATTGCAGTTCTCTGTTGTGAGGCACACGTGCTATACACACACCCACCCCTCAAGTGCACGCAACATATGATTGGAATTATTTTTTACAGGCAGCACAGTGTACAATGTATATGGTTTACAGATAACGTTCTAGACCAATAACATGACAGCATCCAAGAGTCCAAAATGCATATTGGAAGTAAATAACTCCTGATAGGGTCCTCTGCGGATGGTTCTGTAGTTCTTAGAAACTGATGAAGAGATTGCGAAATAATTGATGAAAAAAAACACCCCTTTTTTTTTTTTTTTTAATAATTTACGTTAATAAACAAATCACCTTTTTATCTCACTGCCTTTTTAATTCTATGTTTGGATTATGTAGTAGTTCCATAAGACAAACATCTAACAAGTAGGTGCTGATACCACCCCCCCCCAAAAAACCCCACAAACAAACAAACAAACAAACAAAAAAACAAACATAAGGAACGATTAGCATCCTTAAAACAAAAAGCAAGTGTCAAATGAACCTTCTCAAACTGAAATAAAGTGTTTTACTTTCAGTTGTACATATGTAAAAAGCTTAGATTCTAAGTTGATACCAATTCACAATCCATCAGACACTGCATCGGTTATGGTGTGCATTCTGACATTTTGTCTGAGGGGATTATCCTCCAAATACTCCGACTCGTCTAAGCGCTTCCAGCGCCCACTGAAATGAAACATAATAAGATTTCGGACATAATGATATTCCATCCAGCTATGACCAGATGACGTGGCAACCTTTTGATATGTTGGCAACAGTGCAGTAATGTTTTGCAAAAAAAAAATAATTGCTAAACTTGAAGCTGGTCACAAATAGACCCATGCATTAAGCCTGAACCCATGGTGTTTTTATAACAGTAATCTCCGGCCAAGCCGACATCATGACAACTCGTCAAATCACTCAAGTCGGCTGTCTGACTAAAGTCCCAATTGTCTGTGATGCACTTCCATTGAATTTTTTATTTCTAAGTCGGCTTTTATAAGTCGCTATTTCGCTCAAGTCGTCGTGTTACACAAAATCCTTTGTGTAACTCGGCTTTCAAAAAATCACGCATTGGCATCGACTTCCTACTGCGGTTGGCATGAAGTGTCGAGTGTAATGTGTTTTGGCACGGCCCATGATCGCTGCATGCATCGGTGTCGCAAAAGGGTTTCCTACCGCATACATCTCATATGCATCATGAGCATATCAATACCAGTACCCCCTCTAGTCTGTACGCATGCGCTCTGTCCATTTTGGGGGTCGTCTTATTGAATGATGCAGTCAATACCACTGCTGCCGTCAATGTGTGCGTGGTACACCACGCACGCATTTAATTCGTAACTGTGCACGTACATGTATGTATTACTATTTTGTACACGTGGTCTCCACTATCAATACCCCAAACGTGATGATAAAATTCGAGGATTAATTTGCTGGATTCAACTCAAGCATTAAGGAGATAAGCCAGGTTAAATCAAAGCCAATTAGTGCAATGAATCATGTGTGCAAAAAGGCCATTCATGTAAGTCAGCAAAATGACGACTTATAGCAGATGTCTGGATTCGCTTAAGTCATCACAAATTCTCAGGTCCTGAGAGTGCCGACTTAGCCGGAGTTTACTGTACAGCCTGTCTCAAAAATGGTACAATCAGAAAAAAACAAGTCAGGTGTGTTTACAAACACAAATGCCCCGCAACCGTGACTGTTCCCATGACATAACACCACTCTTTTAACATCAACTTACATGTACCTTGGTCACATGGAATGTTCATTGACAGCATTAGTGTCTTCTGTAGGTTTTATATGAATTAATCCCTAATCCCTATGATCTCAGAATAAATACAAGATTTCGATTGTTTTAGCCACTGTGACCTTGACCCTTGACCTTTTGGCCCCAAATGCAAAAGGCTTCTTAGGATTACCAAGGACAATCCACAAACCAAATTTGAAGTTCATATGTAAAGTATTTCTCAAGTTATCGCGCTGACAAAATTTCTATTGTTTCAGCCACTGTGACCTTGACCCTTGACCTTTCGGCCCCAAATGCGATAGGCTTCTTAGGATTACCAAGAACAATACACAAACCAAATTTGAAATTCATATGTAAAGTATTTCTCAAGTTATCGCGCTGACAAAATTTCTTTTGTTTTAGCCACTGTGACCTTGACCCTTGACCTTTCGGCCCCAAATGCAATAGGCTTCTTAGGATTGCCAAGGACAATCCACAAACCAAATTTGAAGTTCATAAGTAAAGTATATCTCAAGTTATCACGCTGACAAAATTTCTATTGTTTCAGCCACTGTGACCTTGACCCTTGACCTTTCGGCCCCAAATGCAATAGGCCTCTTAGGATTGCCAAGGACAATCAACAAACCAAATTTGAAGTTCATATGTAAAGTATTTCTCAAGTTATCGCGTTGACAAAATTTCTATTGTTTCAGCCACTGTGACCTTGACCCTTGACCTTTCGGCCCCAAATGCAATAGGCCTCTTAGGATTGCCAAGGACAATCCACAAACCAAATTTGAAGTTCATATGTAAAGTATATCTCAAGTTATCGCGCTGACAAAATTTCTATTGTTTCAGCCACTGTGACCTTGACCCTTGACCTTTCGGCCCCAAATGCAATAGGCCTCTTAGGATTACCAAGAACAATACACAGACCAAATTTGAAGTTCATATGTTAAGTATTTCTCAAGTTATCGTGCTGACAAGATTTGTCCGGACACACAAACCCACACACCCACCCAGACTTGTTTCACATACCTAGTGTGGACTTTCCTTTCTTTTCGTGTAGTTAAGGAACACCAGTGGAAAAACTCATTTTTCTCAAACTGTGAAAACTCTTACAACCCAATTTTTTTTCAATGATTCCCTTTAGTGTTTCTCTTCATTCTGCTACAGATAAACCTAACCCAAAAAATGCCTCTAAACCTGTTTTCCAGAAATGGGGAAACACTGTGTGGACGTGGGCAAGTCCACACTTCGTCGCTGCTACCTACATTATGTAGACGTCTTTTGTTCGGAAGTCCACACTGCGTATGTAAGACAAGCTCACCCACCCACACACACACCCACACACCCACCCACCCACCCACCCACCCACGGAAGGACAAGGCGGAAACAGTATGCCCCTTCGGCTTCGCCGCGGGGCATAAAAATTGTTAAATATGAAATTTCAAAATAAGTCATTCTTACTTGGCATAATATTAAAGAACAAAGAATGGGCTTTCCAATAGTGTTTGTGTGATCTTATTTGCTTTTGTCAATTCAGAGATATAATCAATTTAGTGCGATACACCAAAATCGATTTTGTGCCACTTTTATGCATCCATGGGCAGAGTTGTTTCGAGTACTGTGGCACAAACTCGATTTTTGTGTTCTGTAAACTGGAGTTATCTCTGGATTGACAAAAGCAAATGAGATGAAACAAAAAGTATTGGAAAGCCTGGTCTTTTTTCTTTAATGTGATGCTCAAAATGACTTACTTATGTTGAGATTTAATACTGAAAAAAAAAAAAATCGTTTTCGATTGTATCATTTTTTTTGAGGCAGCTAGGCTGTATTTTATTTTGGAAGAGACCTTCCGATATTCTGGTCTGTTTAAGCTCATGTCAAAAGTAGAAACAGTGAACAAATTTGACAATTGTGATGAGAAAAAAATGAAAACTTCTTTACATATGGTTACATCAAAATGTATTGACTTTATGCGTAGCAGCCATCTTAGAGGGCAATGCCTTTGTTTTGTTTTGCTGGGATATGCATGAGTGAACCTTTTGTGTATTCATTGTTACTGAATTAAAAAAATATCAAAAGATGCCCTCTAAGATGGCCGCTACAAGAAAAGGTCAGTTGGATACTTGCCAACAGGAAATCACTTACAATCTGTGTTTAAATAGACAGCAACCAAAAATGATCAATCCTACAACGATGCTGACGACTGCAATGACCACTCCAATAACTGCAGGATGAGACAAACATTAAAACAGATGGTCAACAATCAGCCTACATAACCCATTTGCCCCTTTACCCCCCAAGTGCCCTGCCTGGGGCCAATTTCATAGAGCTGCTTAAGCACAAAATTTGCTTCAGCACCAAAAAAACCTTGCTTAATACAATCAGGTTACCAGCCCAAACTCCATGCGATGTACATTGCTTGTGACTGGTATTTAGCTGTTGTTTACTTGGCATAACAATCGCATGGAGTTTTGGCCGGTATCCTGATTTTACTAAGCATTTTTTTTTGTGCTTAAGCAAATTTTGTGCTTAAGCAGCTCTATGAAATTGGCCCCTGCCTGTTAGTCCTTATACCGCCTCAAACTGCCCCTGTGCTCTGTTTTGGTTTTTGTGGCTTCATCAAGGATTAATAGCAGTAGGCCTAAAGCTTAGATAATAGAAATGTTTGGGGGAATTGTGCCTTTGATGATATAAGCATGGCATTTGGCACACAGTCAGAGTACCGGCACATGTATGTGTGTACATGTATATCACAGGGGTGTGAGTGACCACTGAGAAAAATAGCTGAAAACAGCTGAAAAAGGTGTAAAAAAGCTGAACTTTGGAAATCTCCTATACTTTTGTACACAGCAAGCAGTGGCGTAGCCAGGAATTTTTCAGTGGGGCGCTGAGGGGGGCTGGAACATTTCATGAGGGGGGCGCTGGAACATTTCAGGGGGGGGGGGGCGTCATGTAGATCAATGATAATTTTTTTAGAAACTCAAAATCTCAGTGGGGGGCGACAAGGTTTCTGTCGCCACACCACAGCCGCTAATTTGAAAAATTCAACATTCCTGTTGAAGACAAGGTACCGGTAATAACCAATCATACGAAACACTCTTTTTTTCACAAAAAAATGGTGAACTTGGGTCCAGATCATTCCGACTCTCCCTGCACTCCGACGATGGCTTAACTGGGGTATAAAAAGTACAGGGTGGAATGGCAGGGGGGGGGGGGGGGGCTGGGGGTTGTCAAAGGCACAGGCCTGGAGCAGGGGTGAGGATGTGTCCCAATCGTCCCCAATGAGAGAAATGGGATAAGCACATACACGTACAATGTACATGTAGGTAAATTGGTGTTTTATATTGTCCATCATGCCCGTCAGTAATGTTCGGTTTTGAGTGGTCGGGCACAACCCAACCACTGTCTATTATTGTTCTGATTAATCTTTCTTTTTTTCCTGTACAGCACTTCTCCGCGGGTTTTCTCCCAAACGGTTTATGATATGAACTTGTAACTTTCAACGTATGTGGACCCTCATCCCGAGTGTTGCATATTACTCTGACGTCAGGATGACGTCATCAGGTGTCAAATTACAAGCAATGTTTTCTGAAATAGTGACCAATTACTTTCACCTATAACTCTTGAACAAAGTAATCGATGATGTTTGTATTCTGTAATCAGAAAGACCATTTTTGGTCGCGTACATGGTCTATAGCTTGGCAAGTTTCGGGGTCAACCGGAAGGTCAAAGTGAATACTTTAGCCTGAAATCAAACAAAGCAAAATTTCTTCGAAACAGTTTACGGTATGATCATAAAACATAGTGTGAACTTGTACCATGTGACGTAAATTTCGTTACGTCATTATGATGTCATCAGGTATCAAATTACAAGCCATTTAAGGGCAAATTTTCACAAAATAGTTTGCGCTATAGGCCTATCCTTTGAACTAAAAAGAGAATCATGCTTGTTTTTTCATGAGCTTGTAGACTATGCCGTGAGAAACATTTCTTGTCCCCGGACACAAAACCGCTTGACCTTTACTTCAGGTGTTACTGGAAGTGCAATAGAAACCGAAACCGGAAGCATTTTGTCACACATATAAATTATGAAAGTGTTAAGTGAGGAATGCCAGACACAAAAACAGTGTGGTCATCTTTCGAAAGGGCGCCCCCTAGCAGCACATAAAATAGGCCTAGTGTTTGCTTTCTTTAATTTGAAAACCATCCGTTCAAATTTTACCAAATCGCCCCTTGATCTTTGATTAACCACAGATACATTTTGTAACTTGGCAAGGTTTCAAATTCATGGCGTAATCAGACCGGAAGTTACTTCTATGATTTTCTTAATATTTAAGATTTTATTCCGCTTACAAAATTTTACACTTTCTTTCATGGGATTGACGTCACACTTGGTGCACATCAAGACCACAATGAAAACATGTGCATTGACAAGTGTTGTTACGATGATGTCATCGCGGTACATGTGACGTGGATCATGTTAAAAGGTGTAAATTTTAAAGTCCTATATGTGGAGAAGTTAGTCCTGTAACTATGGTATGTTCTTGCATATGGACACAAAAAGAAAAGAAAAAATACGGAAAAGCCCTATGTTCTGTTCATCGAACAGACATAGCTCTTGTTTTATTTGTTTTGTTTTTACTACTAAGGGGTACGTAGGTTCATTGATTCTTCCCAAATCTATTTTGAGAACAATTCTTAAGCTTACCTGTGCCATTGCCAGTGCTCTTATCTTTGTTAGGGGTCGTTGAAGTCTCAATCGTTACATCAGTTGCATCAGTCATGTCAGTTACAGTTTGAGTTTGGACAGTTGATGCAGGCTGGATGGGCACTGTTGGAGGATGGCAAAGAGTAGGTTCTGTGTCCTTTACACTACAAGTGACTTGGTTGAGTTCAGAGGCAAGGATGTAAGAAAAGACGCCAGATGCTGTCTTGCCGTAGAGTATGGCGGAGTACACAGCTTCTGATGGACTGTGTGGATATAGACCTATCGTGTATACACCAGACTCCAGCTGTCTGATTGACCCGCAGTACTCCAACCCATCTTCAGTGCCTGAGGTCTTCTCAAAATCCAAAACAGAGGCAGAACCAGCCATGTTCTTGAGAGAAATCTGTTCAAAATACTTGCAAGGCGCCAATGTGGTGATGTAGGTGTCTACTTCTATGTCCGGCAGTTCATACGTTGCGAATGTGAAAGATTGACGCGTGAACTGTTCTGCTGGTGGTACGGTTACCAGTGCGGTGTCCACAACGGGTGTCCCTAATTGAATATGGTGGAGCAACAGGAATGGTTTGGAGCCTTGAATTTGCCCGATTTTATTGGAATCAAAGGTAAGATCCAAAACATGGCCACTGTTGAGTATATAGCTTTCGTGACGATACTTCCCGCTTGACTGATGCCATGAAATCCAAGTGATGTTGGTATTTTCCCAGACGGGTACAATGCGGAAGATGTTTCGGAGATGATTTCCAGCAACTGGCATTACAGCGTACATTGTCCCTAAGGATACTAGCAGGTGCAGCTGATCTAGTGATTGAGCCCAACCATACTCCGCGGATGCACGGTGTGTTCCTACAATGCCAATGAGTGGTTTGTTTGTCACTTCTTGCAGATGACCCCCCATGAAGCTGTCATTTGTCTGATACGTCACCCATCCCCCAATTCCTCGCTGAATTTGTGCCGTTGCTGGCAAATCCTCATGACCGAGAATGGTGACATCACTGTATGGGTGCAAATTAAAATGTGTTTCTGGTTCAGTAGCGATGACGGTGAGTTCTGACACATCTTCATCGTGCATTCCATAAGAAGCTACGATGTAATATCCATCCAGGGAGTCTACGGGGAAAGCGGTGTACGCATTCAGGGTACCAGCAATCTTGACAAGGACTGTCACGGTTATGTTTTCATCGGCTGTGATGTTAAACATAGCCGGCGTTGGTGGTGTTGTAGTTGCCAAGGGTTCAAGTTCGAAAATGCTTAGAGGAACAAAGTGTGGAGATGTAGCCTGAACGGTAACATTTTCAGAAAAGTTTCCTTGTAGAAAGGTGATGCGAACTGTGGCAGATGAACTGTAAGAATGATAACAAAAATTTTAAAATATGAAACAAAGATGTCAAAAATTGTCGGCCAATGGTTTTAAAATCACTGCCTTCAGCAAATACATTTTACTCTTTCTTGTATCTCCTGAAAAGCACTTTTTAACCCCCCTGCTGTATAAATGGTCACAAACAGTCAAAATTTTCTTACACTTCCCCTCATATACTTTTCACACACCAATGGTCACTTGACCAATTTTCACCCAAGTAACAGCATAGCTCAGAATGCATGTTTGCATAGGAGGGTTAAATGCACGAAAATGGTTTTCTAATCTACGAAAGTGAGGAATCATTTGTACCTTTGACATGAAACACAAGCAATCTGAAGAGATGAACCGCTTTCTGGCAAACCAGTAGTCAGGGGTATCACCGCCACAAAATCCTGTCCATAGATGTGCGTCCGTCTGCCAGGCTCTGTAAATAAGTGAAGCTGTATAAAATAGCTGCTTTCAAAATTTTCAAAGCCTGGAAAGTCACAGACAATCATGAAAACCAACTCCTAAAGAACTGGTTTGGTCCTAAATTTGGCAACCCCATTCCTACAAATGCCCCAGCACCCCCCCCCCCATCCCACTGGTTTCACCCAGAGTAGTTTCTGGTATCTCTTGAACACCCATTGGTTGCATTTTTGGGGCAAATTTTCAAATATTGTTACAAAGTATGTACAATGTACATCTGAAGTGTTACTATAGCCTTTTGCAATGCCATGCTGCATTCATATTGAGTAGTCAGGTTGGCGTAGCCTTCCACCGCTGTGACCCGGGTTCGATTCCCGCCGGGGCCAATACATTGTATGTGGATTGGGCTTTCAGTCCCTACTTGATTCCGTAAATTTTCTTTAGAATATTCTTCTGGTGTTTTTCTCCCACATCTTAAACTGTAAATTCTTCACATTGTCTTCTCTTTACTGTATGGGCCCCAT
The DNA here is from genome assembly GCF_015706575.1 of Patiria miniata. Taxonomy (NCBI): domain Eukaryota; kingdom Metazoa; phylum Echinodermata; class Asteroidea; order Valvatida; family Asterinidae; genus Patiria; species Patiria miniata. The sequence continues at coordinate 8,907,382 of NW_024037061.1, forward strand.
GAGAGCCCAGCGGATTCCACTGAATGTGTTTCCCAGTTTAAATAAGAATTAAATATAAATAAATACTGCTAAACTTCGATTATTATGAACTTCACAGGTAAGATTGTATTGCAATAAAGATTTTGGCGTGTGTAATGTAATCTCTTTTTCCATATGAGCACAATGAATACGTGTACATGTCATACATGATATACCATTATGATCACGGTAATTTATTATTCACCCCCCGAACTGTTTGATTGCTGTATGTGTGTTCAATGGGGCACAGAAGGTTATGATAATGTAGACCTTTGCTATCGTCTCAATGGAGTCATAAATGAGGACTTTGAACACTTCACAACAACCATGTTGTACATGAAGTTAAAGGGAATGTACATCATTGGCTTTTGCTGTAATTTTCAGAAATGAACTATTTGAGGGGTTAGTATGATAGATCAAATTTTGTTACACTGACATTTTTGAAGTTTTTTCTACGAAAATGCTGGAAAAACCAAGAAAAACAAAAAACGTTCAAGTAGTCTGGTTCCCTGACTCCACTAAAGATAAAATGGATCAATTTCCAGATGCCGGAAAATTGTAAGGTAATGGAACAAGTCTAGCTGGCCTGCACCCGTTCATGAATATATAAGTACCAATAGCAAACAAAATTTGAACTGAATAAATAATGGTACATTTTGAGCAGTAGTTGCACAATAGTTTGGTTTTTCCAACGGTGGTCAGCCGACCACCGCTGGAAACAGATACAAAAATTCCATTTTCTTGAAAATGACTTCACACCAGGTGCCATAATTTTACAGGATGCTTTAGACTGTCATTTACCAACATCCTAGTAAGGTATTTCGTAAAAACTTGGTAGTTTTATTTTTCGATGTTTGCAAATGTTGTATATTCCCTTTAAGAGGTTTTGACAGTTGAAAGGCATGCACAGGTTATAATGTGAACGACTCTCACACTTAAAGGTATAGTCCATCATTTGTAATTTATGCATTTTGTTCGTTTGAAGCAACAAACATGCTCAAAATCTAAAGAAGGGTACTGAACAACTAACCTGACGATGTTTCAGCTCAGCTTCAGCTGTGTATTCCAAGAAAAACAGCATTCTAGGATCTCGATGTCAAATTAAAATTTGCTGAATCATGTTTTGAATTGGGGCTGAATTCAGTGTCCGATACACGTTCTCACTAAGCTGATTGCAGCTACGCGATGTCGCGCACTGATCCGACGAATTATAGCAACCGCGCACGCGTGTACGTCAGGCAAATGCTTGCGCGCTTCACCGATTAACAAAAAGAACTACTAATTAAAATTTCCTATGGTGCGTCTTAAGAAGCACCGTTGGAAAGGCCTTCTTTTGTTGATTTCTTCAAAATGACAGCTTGCCAGAGAGAATAATTTCACAGGGAGTTTAGTCACCTTACTATCTTTCAACCGAGAATGTTTTTCAGCAATAATTACGCCAGTTACTTTTCGGATAGCTGCAAATGATGGACTCTAGCTTTAAGAAGGAATTTTGGCCTTTGACCATAGATGGCAATATTCACACACAGAATATACCTGGGCAATATACCTTTCGAAAAGTCCTCGAAAACTCCAATTTGTATCCACAGATATATCTGCAATGACCTTACTGCACCAACTTCTGCAATAATCATTACTTTCATTCTTATGCTTGCTGCATTTATATTTTTATTTTTTTGAAATCGGAGATTAATTAATCAAGAAATTAATTGCAGTTGTACACACCTGTGATGTTGAATTGGCCATTTACCATGGGAACGACCGTTAGACATGTAATGATGAAAACTGTAGCGCTCGCAAACCAGCTGAACGGGCACATCTTTCTATCTGGAGATGGGTGTATCAAGTTGAACACTACAAGAAATCTGGTCAAAAAAAGGGGAGGTGTTACTATACTGCAACAGAAGAAATGGTTGGTTACATACATACACATGTAGCAGGGAAAAGATTGTCAATTAACAAAAAGTTCTGGAAATAAGCAAGTTTGGTATTTCAACTGGCAATTTTCCTGTTGGGATAAACAATTCGCTGAATGCGTGCAAACATAAGTTTGCGAGTAAACTGTCTTGTTCTGAAGTCAGCACAAACTTTCAAAAAGTTTGGATTAGGTGTTCTCTGTAAATGCTCTAACTTTGTACAAATAATACCCTGTCCTTTTCATCTGTCATGTTTACTCTCTGAAGTAAAAATTGTCAAGTCTTGTTCTGTGAATCAGTATGCAGTTGGAATACCAGACTACCATATTGAATGAACGGTCCGGATAATGTGTTACTTTCTGTGCGAAGTCCTACAATTTTCTCAAATTCAATAAAGAAATTGGTTTTTGATTCCCGTGTGTTTGACTCTTTGTGTCTAGTACGTATCTCGTCATCTAGTCCTAGTTTCTATAATTGTACTGCATTTCTCATTGACTCACCGCGGCCACAATAATAGGACTACCTGGAATGCCAATGAATGGGCTAAGTCCGGCCGGATATGTCGGCCACCGTGACGTTCATGAAAAGACTTCCAGTAAACATTCATTCTGAATCAGATGACTAAAAGTCTGTGCACTCTGGGACCAGCATTACTTGGCTTGCCAGCTCTTCTTTTAATGATGGCCGTCATTACTGCACACATTTCAGCAAAAGCTTATCAATGAATTTAATTTTCATGTGAAAATTCAACTTGCCAAAGACCTTGTCTGTCTTGTAAAAAAAAAAGTCGCAATTTATCACATCTTCAAGTGTTCAAGTCTAAATCACATCCTTCGACAGCTGGCTGGAATCAATCAAGTCATGTCTCTAATTAAAAACAAGACAAGTCAGTAAGGCTGGTCGCAGAAATCATTAAAAATGGTGTATTCACACTGACAGGAAGTCTTTTCATGCATCTGTTCTACATGTACACATGACAAGCCAGAGTTGGCTTGTTCATTGGTCTTATAACCCCTTATCCCTTGGGTGCATGGTTGAAGAAATGATCTATGATCTGATTAGACCAACATTTTTCAGAATTTCAAGATCTTTACAAAAAATTGTTTATGTTCAAAGCTAATTATAGAAGCACAGTCAGTGGCGCAAGGGGGGGGGGGTCTAGCTCAGTTAAATTTTTTTTTCAAAAAATTTTGCCCAAAACTTTGCCCAAAAATTTTTGGCCGCGGAAAAAAAAAAAAAAATTGGGGGGGGGGGGGGGAATGTCATTGGTGGCGTCACGTACACCCTTACTATACTCCTCGAAAATAGGCCACTTACATATCACCAAGGTCAAATCATGGGATTACCAAAAAACTTTACAAAAAAAGAAAAAAAGAAAAGAAATTTACAACCTCTTGGGTGGGGCTCAAGGCCCCCCCCCCCCCCCCCCGGCTGCGCCACTGAATACAGTTGCAGTACTCCTGCGCCCTAATCCTTCATCATTGTGTGATTTATGACAGTGTGTGACAAACATAAACACGACAGTGTATGAAAATTATTTAATGATTTCATTTTCCAGTTGTGGAACACAAAAGTTGGAAAAAAATAGGAGCACAGTAAAAAAATACTAGGAAAAAGCAGGAAAAGTAGGAATTCTTGAAAGCCTGCATACACAATGTATTGTTGATGTACCCTAACATGGCGCGTCCCCCAACGTGGCGCACTTTGATTTTTTGCCTGTAGCGCCAAGCTAGAGTAAAAGTTTTAACTGAAATTTCACATAAAGTGACTGCTATTTCATCAAGTTCTAAACACTCCCATTCATAAATCGCGAGTTTATTTACCCGTTACAAAGTTAGAAAAAACATTTATTTTGGCGTGATTTTCCGATTTTATTTTCAAGTGCAAAGTGAACCCTTTGAAAATGCCCCGAACATAAGAAAATAATTTTCTGACAAACATCTGGCTGGGTATGTAAGTAGAAATAATAATGATTTATCAGAATATATCAAGTTAACAGAAATTCTTAAATGTTAATTTGGAATTTTTCGAGATTTATTTAAGTGCGCCACGTTAGGAACACTCTGCGAATTAGTGCCCAATTTCCGGACGCCACCATTTTTGAATTTCGGATTAAATTTTATGAAACCGAAATTGTTCACAGAGGTTAAATAGCACGGATTAATAAGGTAAAAGTACTAGTATTTTATTGCATGAATTTGAGGTTTGTCAACAAAGAGGTTTGGCAACACTACACGAGGAAAGTTGGGTAGGCTTCGAAGTGCGCCCCTTAGGGAACACGACTATACAGTATTTCTGTGAATGACATATCGCAATACTTTTCTCCATTGTGCCAGCGGCTGGGAAATCAGGAAGCAGATTGAATAACTTTGGACGACATCATTAAATTACACCATCAGCTTACCTCGATCCCCCGGGCTAGGCAGAGCAGTAAGTTCATACAGAGGTTGAGGCAGTCATACTAGTCATAGACACAGAGGAATACTATAATTTGCCGGCATTCCTTGTTCTATGTTTAGAGTGTTATGCCGTCCCGTTGACAGACTTTGGTAGCTGCTATGCATGCGCTCTTTCCAATCACAATATTTAATATGGCAGCATGACCCCGACAATCAGATCTTTTTGCCATCATACCAAGGCCAAGTAAAAAAATAGACTAGTTTCTCACCATTTTTCCGGCTGTCGCTTTGTTTGTTTAAAACTATTTCATACATACTATCTTCAATGTTGTCAATATTTTGTCTTAGGCCAAATAGAAAAAAAAAAGTTTAGCGTCCTGCCTATTTTAAAAAACAAGATAAGGAGGAGACCCTTTTTCCAAAAAGACTGGCCACGCTCTTTTTCAAGATGGCTGCCAGATTATTTTAAATGGCCGTCACTTGGACTCGGGAAATGACATACAAGCTTTTAGTTTTACTGAGTCTAAAAGCACGACTTTTTTTCCCGAAAAAGATCATTATTAAATTTATCATTTTTTTCAGGTTTGACAAAATTGAAGAATACACACACACAAAAAAAGCGCTGGCTTTGTTATTTTTTTCCAAAAGGCCGCACGAGAAACTAATTATTTTATTTCTACTGGGGGGGGGGGTCTCGGCCAATAATGCTTCGAAACCACAATACATTCGATTACAAAGGGTCGTCGCCACAAAAGTACGGACACAATGAGGTTTTTTTTTTACAGGAGTGGAGCAGATTTAAAGGATTACTAGGAACATGTGAGGTTAGTTTCCGATATTACCTGACTAACTGAGTCATCAGAAGGGAAGAAATTCAGTCATTCGGCTGTGGCATACCGCACAACGTTCAGTTCCGGTTGCTCATTCATAGATTGTCACTCAGACGGGATGGGTTCGGTTCGATCGTCTCGACTCGAGTTCTGTAAAGATGAGGCAAATCTAATGTTTTATAGCGGCAAAAAAGTTATTGGTACAAATGTCCTCTTCATGAGTGCACTTCGACTAGGGTGCAAAGGCTGTTGTCGCATTTCCCGAGGAATCAAACGAAGCACATGAACTACATCTAGGAACTTTAGGAAGATGAACACAACGAACGTGTTTTGGTCTGCAGTAGTGCAGTGCTAATGCTACATGTACGTAGTAGTGCTTGATTCATAAAGTTGGTGCGCAGATCATGGAGGGCGCTCGTCAGCTAATTGGTTGCACAAAACATATGAAGGGAGGCCAAAGTTGCCAACGCCCCCCCCCCCTTCCCAAACGAACCCAATTGTTTTTTGTTTTTTAGTAACGTCGCAAAAAAACAGGCTGCTATTGCGTACACCAACCACCAAACTCAACAAAAGTACTACATTAGTTATACCCTTTCGCCTTGCTTTTCATATTAAATTTGGGGTGGAAAAATGTTTGAACCCATGGCGGGAACAAATGTTTTGGTCCCTCCCCCAAAGAATCAGTGTGTTGTGGATCCGGCCTTGGAAGTGCTAGTTTAAACTTGAAATTTCACTTTCATTCATTCTCGTTCATTACTGATATCTGAGGTGAAATATTTGACAGTTTCTGGGGCTGTTTTAAGAGTGAATTGTTTATGGTTGATGATGTCGAACGACGACCTATACATGTACATTTCATGACACTAAAATAATTGTTCAAACATATTCAACGACAAGCAATAAGGGTAAAAGTTCCAGATTTAACTTCATGAATTTGAGGTTTGTCAACAATTTTACAAAGAGGGTTGGCAACACTGCATTGTTATTTACTAGTCCTCCGTACTCGGCCTTGAAGTGTTTATATCACAACATGGTTCACACTAAAAATAAACAATAATGTTTGTGGTATATGTGGCAAAAGCTTCAATTGGACAAGTTACCTATACACCAGCGTTTCGCCAATTCGGTATTCTCACCAGAGTATTAGGCCAGTTGGGGGCGCTGCGCGTAGTAATAAGCCAATGTCACATTGGCAATTTGGCTTGACTGAGTATCACTATCAGATATTGACGTGTTCAGAGCCGCGGTTGAACCAAGCCTCTTGAAGGGTCGCACGAACGGCACGATACGTGACTTCTGCGCGCTAGCTAGACATTACAGAATACCAACACATCGTAATTATTTTGAAAGGTAAGAGCTCCGTATTACCTTTTTATAGTCATAGCAAGGAATGCCAGAGAATTATTCATTTAGGGCGCGTACATGGTATGGTAGCACCTTGCCCTTGGGAAACCCTAGTACTGGCAAGGGCGGATCCAGGGGGGGGGCCAAAGGGGGCCATGCCCCCCTCCAAAACGAAACCAATTTTTTTTTTTATGTGACATCGCAATAAAGGCAGGCAATGAGTACACCACCATCTTTTCCTCAAAAAAACATTGGTTAAAGTGGTCAGAAGTTGCCTCAGATCGCACCACAGAGCATCTAGAATCCAAAAAAATTTCGGGGCCCTTAAGCGGGCCCCGAACCCCACGCCGTAATTTTGTTGACCTACTTTTTGGGGGGACCAAATTTTTTTTAGGCCCCCCCCAAAAAAAAATTGTGTTCTGGATCCGCCCTTGAGTACTGGCGGCGGAACCGGGTGCAGGGGGCCATGCATGGCCCCCAATATTTCCACTTTTTCCACCGTTTCTGGAAATAACAGGATTGAATTATCGTTTTCGGTCCGATCGGGAAGGCCTACATAATACTCTGCAGTTGGCATGGCATGGCGGGATTTTGGGGACCGGATGTAATTACATTCCTCGAAACGACAACCATAGAAAAGGGCGCCCTTATTGATGTTTGAGGTTCAGGCCCCCCCCCCCCCCCTCGCCGCTTTTCGAATTTGCAACTGCCAGTTGGTGCCGGCACTGCTTTTTTGGTCCCCCTTTCAAAGCTGTTAATGTTCCACGGCGCCGCTGAGACCTAGCTTGCAAACCCAAGCAACTATAAGACTAATGACATCGAAAATCTATTATAAATCTATATATCTATATATATAAGAGAGAGTTTAACTCGGCCTCCGAGACGATGTTTGCTCATGAAAGGATCCCAGACCGCGGGCTCCCGCTGCGCGAAAATCGCTCCACGTCCGTGGAAAAATACGGAGGGTGTCTTCCGCCGGGTCGGACACTTCGGGTCGTCCTGATTTTCCCGTACGGACCGGCGATCCTTTTCGTCGATTTTTCGTGACTGCGTTTTTCGCAGGAATTTGCCGTCGTGTGCGCTTTCACGTTGACTGCCTGGACGCCCCCCGTGCTGGCTTCTCTGCGTGTCTTGACTGTGCGAGGTCAGCGAGGTCAACGTAGGGGTTCCGTTTACGTGTTCTACTCAGCCGTTCTGCAAAAGCGTTCACCAAATTGTGTTATGGGGTGACCTTGGTAAAATATTTTTTTCTCCATGGTGCGTGGCCACCAAGTGCCCCTATTCTTTCATACGCTTCGCTTGCCGCCCCTGCGCCGTGTGCAACGAATACTCAGAAGGACTACACATTAAGTATGCCTTGCGCGGTCTGACCAATCGAAAGTCTACACTGCGTAGTATTTCCGGGCTATGCAAAACTGTCGATGGCAACGCGTACTGCAGCCTGCTCCACACCCTGGAAACGAGGTTGGGTCTACGGTGCTCGCTATTTGAAGCGCAAGCATGTGACGTCGCGTGGTAGAGTGCTGTTGCTTCCATAATGTGTTTACAGCTCCATGCTTCCACCACCAAGGCTGAGCGTTGTGAGTTCGCTGCCCGCCACGTATAATTCAGTGTCGCGTTATAATTTCGGGGGCCTGTTTGGGGTCAACGAAGGATCGATGCATTAATTGCTTCAAATATCGCGATCTTAAAACGAAGTCACAAAAAAATCGACGAAAAAGTGTCCGACCCGGAAGAAGACACCCTCATTTTTCCACGGACGTGAAGCCGCGGTCTCGGATCCTTTCAGAAGCAAACATTTCTCGGAGGCCAAGTAAAACTTGCTCTTATATATAGATGGTTGAACCAACTTGAATAAAAGTTGAATCGCAGACGGTCTCGCAAATTGTAAGTAGTTCAAGTTTACGTTTGTTGGAGAGTCCAATACTGAAACTTAATTATGACCTTCCTCCATGATTCAGACCGTTTGTAATTTTTTGGTAACACTCAACATTTTCATTTTAAATGACACCTTCACGTTTTATTGCATTATGATTTATTGTCAAACTGTACAACCAGCCTTCGCCTGTGTACTACAGTAACCTTTTCACTACGTTTTCCAAATGCGACTGCCTCACAAAAAGCCAATTTAACAGACCAACGGCAACATTTACAGACAGTTGCCATGGTACATAATTATCATGTGCGTAAATCGACGGGGACAGGGGAACCCCCCCCCCCCCCCCACACACACACACCCACACACACACCGTCGTTTTTTGCTATGCTTCCGAGGATTGGCTTTGTGTTTTCCTTTGTCCCTGTAATATAACACTCTCCCATAGACTAAGCACACAAACCTGCGTTCGAGGACAATAGGCACCTTCCTTCGAGGATCAATGGCCCCTTTGTGCTCCTTTTGTTGTCTCTCCTCAGGCGTAATGCCATGCAGGAACACCCAGACACACACACACATTTTGAGGGGGGACATTGTTTGGTCCCCCCCCCCACACTTTTTCTTCCCCGAATAAAAATATTGTAGCCTACAATAATGATTCTATTGCTCAGAATACATGTAGCTGATTCAATTACTCAAAACTCAAAACTTTCACAGATGATCTTTTGCTCAAATTGGTTTTAGTGATCAGAAATTGCCTCAGATCACACCACAGAAATTGCTATTCTCTGCATGTCTTCCCAACTATATCCCCCATTTACATTTAACTCCCCACATTTTCATCCCCAACACTACCCCCTACCCGATCTATGATCGGGTAAACCAGCTTGTCTAATATACCAGCATGGTACGTTATTTCTCCCTGCATGCACAACACAATACTTATTCAGCAATACAGATTCAAGAGCTAATTGTAACACCATTGTACCACTTATATCACCCTAAATAGATTGTCTCACTAATTTTTACAGCATAGTACAAAAGGTTTGTGCGACACTACTAAAAAAAGCAGTAGTCAGATTTGACTAGAAACCAGTTACATTTGACTAGCCATTCAGGTCAGCTGGGTGCAACTAAAAATCAGTCAATCTGCGTAGATTTGTCCAGTTAGTATTATTGACTTGGAAAAATAGTTATGCAAATAACCGAAATTGCAATGAGTCGAACCAAACAATTTTTTTCTAGTCATAGCATGAAACTTTGCATGTTTAACTAAATTTCTACTCAATTTTCATAAAGATGTTTTTGATGTTTTAAAATCGGCTCAAAAATACACATAATTACCAACATATTACAAATAAGTTATTTCAGTTTTTTTTTACTGTGTTGTGGTAGTTCCACGTACAGAAGATGTGCATCTGTTAAACATATTCCATAAGATTAAGCTTATCAACGATATTTTGTTACCAGTTAAAACAGGTTTCTCATAAAACAGATTTCGATATAATCTATTCGTGCTGTGCAAACTATTGTCCAATTACATAACCTCGGTGCATTAAAAAATATGTAATTATACATCTCTTTCATATTCTAATTTATCTTATATACCGACTTAACCTCAGTACTCTGTAAGCAACTGGAACATATCATTTACAAACACATCATTTCACACCTTGAATATCACCAAATCCTCACACAGTTAAACCATGGTTTCCGTCGTGGCTATTCCTGTGAAACACAACTTACAGTTACACTACATGACCTACAAAAATCTTTTGACGAGAAAAAGCAAGTTGATATTGCCATACTCGACTTCAGTAAAGCATTTGACACCATCCCACACAACAAACTCCTCCACAAGCTCCACAACTACGGCATCAGGGGCCCTCTACATCAGTGGTTAACCTGCTTTCTCACCCAACGCACAATGAGAGTGGTATTGGAAGGAGTAGCTTCTCGGGAAGTGCCGGTCGACTCTGGGGTCCCCCAAGGGACAGTGTTGGGTCCCTTGCTGTTCCTTTGCCACATCAATGACCTTCCAGCCAGTGTGACATCCAAAGTTCGTCTCTTCGCAGATGACTGCCTGCTGTACCGACAAATAGATGACCCCAGTGATCATGTCATCCTCCAACAAGACATCGAAAACCTGGAAACCTGGGCGGATAAATGGGGAATGCGCTTCAATGCCAAAAAATGTAACATTCTCAGCATTAGGAATAAATCAACACGTTTCTACACATTAGACAACACTGTTCTTCATCAAGTACCTAGCAACCGGTATCTTGGTATACACATCTCTGAGGACCTCAAATGGAATACACACATATCCAGTATATCCAAGAAGGCTGGCTCCACTTTAGGTTTTCTTCGCAGAAACCTTAGGGGTTGCCCAGTCAACTGCAGAAGAACTGCCTACCTAGCTCTGGTACTACCAATCTTGGAATACGGAGCTACAGTATGGGACCCTTACATAAAAGCCAATATTGACCGACTGGAACGCATCCAACATCGAGCGGTACGCTTCATCACCGGAGACTACAGATCACAGAAGCCCGGTTGCCTCACAAAAATGCTACAAAATCAACAACTACCATCTCTGCAAGACAGAAGGAAACAATTACGACTCACATTCATGTACAAAGTGGTTAAGGGGCTAGTGCCAGCCATACCATCTCAGCTCTACCTAACATCTAAAAAAACCTGGGAGACAAATTCGACCAAGAACACTTTTCAACTCTGCAACAACACACTCCATTGAAAGCTCCATAGCTGTCAACTCAAGGTGCTACAGAGTTCCTCGGAGCAACACAGATCAATTCAAGTACTCCTTCTTCAACAAAACTATAATTGACTGGAACCATCTAGAGGAATGCGTAGTCCAAGCCGACTCTGTTGACACCTTCAAATCCCTCATCAGCCGCGGACCTCTCTCTCAATAAGTTACTGTACAGTGAACACCCTCTTTCTCTCCCGTTGCTCTTATGCCAGAATTGGTTTCTTGCAACGTACACCTACAGATACAGATACAGACTTATTATCGATACTATGATCCGCTAAATATAACACATTTTCAATTGACTGAAATAAAACAGGCACTTTTAAAATTATAATACCAAAAAAACCCAAATTTGCATTTCCCCCTGCATTTCCTCTCAAGAACCTGGATCAATCATTGATCTTAATTTTATTAACAAGTATGTACAGTTTCTGGTATTCATGCTTACACAATTAAATAATTCAATAAATCCACATTTGATTAGCTTCAATACACACACAACTTCTAGACATTAAAAACCTAACGGCAAAATGCTTAAAAAGGAATCATAGGATTAAGTTTAAAAGGAAAATGAAATTAAAAACGTTGTTTGTCTTACTTCGGCTATGATAATTACTTACAGACATATACGACATTTGTCTTCAGTAAAATATAACGACCTAAAATAGTTGATGATGACATTTTGATTGCAATAATTAGATTGACAAATTAAGGACATTACATTTCTACCAATTCATATCATTCCTTGAATGAAGAAAGTTAGCAACAAATTTCTGAGGGTACCTTCTCAATAAAATTTAAACAAGTCTCTACAAACAACGTATTATGTCAAGGTCATGTGACCCTTCTGGTATAACCGGAAGTGTTAATTCACCGCAGTGTTCGCCGTGTAAACCGTCAATGGTTAGAACTTGTATTGAAATCACCATGCTAAGTTGCTGAATTTTGGTGCCAGAGAAGTACATCCGGCGATCCGTTTCGTCGATTTTTCCTGGCCGCCCCCTGTGCTGGCTTTTCTGCGTGTCTAGACTGTGCGAGGTCAGCGGCTACGACGTAGGGGTTGTTTACGTGTTCTACTTGGCTGTTCTGCAAAAGTGTTCACCAAACGGTAGCATGGGGTGACCTTGGTGCGTGTCATATGCTTTGCCTGCCGCCCCTGCGCTGAGTGCAACGAATACTCAGAATGAATAACATTAGTATGCCTTGCGCGGTCTGACCAATCGAAAGTCTACACTGTGTACTTCCGGGGTCTGCGTAAAACCGTCGATGGCAACGCGTACTGCAGCATGTTCCATGCCCTGGAAACGAGGTTGGGTTTACGGTGCTCGCTATTGCACAAGCATGTGACGTCGCGTGATAGAGTGCTGTTACTCAGTGTTCCATTATGTGTTTACAACTCCATGTTTCCACTAGCTCTATGCTTCCACCAATGCTGAGCGTTGTGAGTTCGCTGCCCGCCACGTATAATTCAGTTTCGCGCTATAATTTCGGGGGCCTGTTTGGGATCAACGAAAGAAGAAATTCTCCAAATTTTTCTATGGACATGGAGCGGCCATTTTGGCGTCGCGGTCGCGATCTTGAACGCAGTCACAAAAAATCGAAAAAAAAGGATCGCCGGTCCGTACGGAAAAATTAGGACGACCTGAAGTGCTTGATTTGGCGGAAGAAATTCTTCGTATTTTTCTATGGACGAGGGCGCTCGTCAGCTTATTGGTTGCACAAAACATATGAAGTTAGGCCAAAGTTTCCAACGCCTCCCCCCCCCCTTCCCAAACGAACCCAATTGTTTTTTTTTTACTAACGTCGCAAAAAACAGGCTGCTATTGCGTACACCAACCACCAAACTCAACAAAACCACTACATTATTTACACCCTCTCGCCTTGCTTTTCATATTAAATTTGGGTGAAAAAATGTTTGAACCCATGGCGGGAACACATTTTTTTTGGTCCCTCCCCCAATGAATCAGTGTGTTTTGGATCCGGCCTTGGAAGTGCTAGTTTAAACTTGAAATTTCACTTTCATTAATTCTCGTTCATTACTGATATCTGAGGTGAAATATTTGACAGTTTCTGGGGCTGTTTTAAGAGTGAATTGTTTATGGTTGATGATGTCGAACGACGACCTATACATGTACATTTCATGACACTAAAATAATTGTTCAAAAATATTCAACGACAAGAAATAAGGGTAAAAGTTCCAGATTTAACTTCATGAATTTGAGGTTTGTCAACAATTTTACAAAGAGGGTTGGCAACACTGCATTGTTTACTAGTCTTCCATACTCGGCCTTGAAGTGTTTATATCACATGTTACATTATTGTACCCTTCTCTCTTTTCAGGCATCCCATTTTATTTCTGTGATTCTCTTATTATTTTGCCTCTAAGGATATCCGTCGGTCGGTCTGTTAAAATAAAAAAAAACTTACAAGAAAAACAAACTAGCAGTTAAATGCACTCATAATAGATAAGGGGCGCAGCACGATCATTTTTATCGGGGGGGGGGAATTTATTTGAAAAGGGCACCGTTTTGAAATGTAGACAGGTTGTTTTTCCGGACACTTGGCCTCCGTAAAATCTAAAAGCGGTTGGGGGGGGGGGGGGGCTAGTTCAATCTGTCGATGGGGGCGCTGTTCAAAACCGACAATTATGCACACAAAGGGCCAATATATGGTGTTTTTCAGGGCAATACATGTGCGAAATTCTTAAAAAAGAAACCGGCAGATGCCACAAGAAAGGGCACCACTCCTTTTCGAAAACGGCAATTGTTCAGAAAAAAGGCACTTCGTAAAAAAAGGGCACTCTTTACACATTTTTTTTTTGGGGGGGGGGGTTAAGCCTGTTGAAAAAGGGGCATTTGAATGGAAAAAGGCAGTCTTTACCCCCCCCCCCCCCCCCCCCCCGCTGGCTACGCCTCTGTAGATGGCTACATGATGCCAACTGTCTATTGTTCATTTTGGGTTTTTTTTTACAATAACTGAGACTATCACAAGCCCAAGCCATCTTTAGTGATGTAGTTGACTTACATTTTTGCATGTATATAGGCCCAATAAGCCTTCTTTTAGTGAAAGATTACAAGCGGCGAAGCCGAAGGGGCATACTGTTTCCGCCTTGTCCTTCCGTGGGTGGGTGGGTGGTGGGTGGGTGGGTGGGTGGGTGGGTGGGTGGGTGGGTGGGTGGGTGGGTGGGTGGGTGGGTGGGTGGGTGTGGTTGGGTGGGTGGGTGGGTGGGTGGGTGGGTGGGTGGGTGGGTGGGTGGTGGGTGGGTGGGTGGGTGGGTGGGTGGGTGGGTGGGTGGGTGGGTGGGTGGGTGGGTGGGTGGGTGGGTGGGTGTGTCCGGACAAATCTTGTCAGCGCGATAACTTGAGAAATACTTTACATATGAACTTCAAATTTGGTTTGTGGATTGTCCTTGGTAATCCTAAGAAGCCTTTTGCATTTGGGGCCGAAAGGTCTAGGGTCAAGGTCACAGTGGCTGAAACAATAGAAATTTTGTCAGCGCGATAACTTGAGAAATACTTTACATATGAACTTCAAATTTGGTTTGTGGATTGTCCTTGGTAATCCTAAGAAGCCTTTTGCATTTGGGGCCGAAAGGTCAAGGGTCAAGGTCACAGTGGCTGAAACAATAGAAATTTTGTCAGCGCGATAACTTGAGAAATACTTTACATATGAACTTCAAATTTGGTTTGTGGATTGTCCTTGGCAATTCTAAGAAGCCTTTTGCATTTGGGGCCAAAAGGTCAAGGGTCAAGGTCACAGTGGCTGAAACAATAGAAATTTTGTCAGCGCGATAACTTGAGAAATACTTTACATATGAACTTCAAATTTGGTTTGTGGATTGTCCTTGGCAATTCTAAGAAGCCTTTTGCACTTGGGGCCAAAAGGTTAAGGGTCAAGGTCACAGTGGCAAAAACAAAAGAAATTTTGTCAGCGTGATAACTTGAGATATACTTTACATATGAATTTCAAATTTGGTTTGTGGATTGTCCTTGGCAATCCTAAGAAGCCTATCGCATTGGGGGTCGAAAGGTCAAGGTTCAAGGTCACAGTGGCTAAAACAATAGAAATCTTGTATTTATTCTGAGATCATAGGGATTAGGGATTAATTCATATAAAACCTACAGAAGACACTGATGCTGTCAATGAACGTTCCATTTGACCAAGGTACATGTAACTTGATGTTAGAGTGGTGTTATGTCATGGAAACAGTCACGGTTGCGGGGCATTTGTGTTTGTAAACACACCTGACTTGTTTACTCATGGTCCACGGATGACATTTAATTAGGGTACGTGATATGTCAGTAAAAATGAAAGCAAAATGGTATCATAATGTAACGGACAGTCTATGCACACTTTTGTTGTCATTGCTTTCTAGCACTAGTGCTCCGGCGGAGGGGCTCCGGCGGCGCGCACCTGACCTGGATTTGGGTCTGGCTAACGCGCGCTCCGGAAATAGGCACCACAAATAGGTTGGCTAAGTGGGGTTCTTTTGTTCAATTGCGTGGGAAGAACTTGGCTGGATTCCAGGGTTGGGTAAAGTTGTAACATTGTAATACATTTTGTGAAACTGTGCATGTATATGCTGGGAATTGATCAGTTGCAGTTCTGGTAGCGGTGTGGCAAGTTGCCCGCAGAGTCCGCTTTGGCGAAATAAATAAGATCTTCCTTCAGAGTTAGAAATCCCGTCTGTCTGTCCCCTTTTCTTGCGTTTGGCCGGATTTGGCGGACAAGAGCCCAGTAGGATCCCGCTACAATAATAATGCCATAAAATCTCCGGGGTAGCCAAGTAGAAGGCCGTTTAAGGCAAGGCAAAACTATGAACTCTTGACATATAAAGCATGCTATGATGCTACATGCATTTTTAACATTGGAGGCAGCAGGTTTTTAAATAAATGTTATGATAAGTGTCCGTTATTATGGTCGTGAGAGTGTTCTCATGTGTTTTTTTTTATCGTTTTGCTGAAATCTTTAACCTTTGCAAGACAACACCTGCAAGACATTATCTGTATGAAGGCCCACATAATGAGAAGCCATTTTTTTTGACGCGGCAAAGACGTTCCGTAGCGTATTAAAAACACAGGGTTCACAATAATGAGAAAAAATTACGTGTGTCATATTTTGTGCAAAAGATTCTCTTAGAGCAGTCCCTACCACTATATTAGAGGGTCCACACTTAAGAGAACAATTTGTCTGCTACATGTGCATAGAAATGTTGTTTTTTTTTTCAACAGAAAGGTATTGAATCTTGAACAACATGGTTCACACTAAAAAGAAACCACAATGATTGTGGTATTTGTGGCAAAAGCTTCAATTGGAGAAGTTACCTATACCAATACATCAGCGTTTCGCCAATTCGGTATTCTATCACCAGAGTATTAGGCAGTTGGGGGCGCTGCGCGATAATAGGCAGACAGCGCGCGGATCACTTGGCAAGGTTTATTTTTTTTCAGAGAGCCAATGTACATTGGCAATTTGGCTTGACTGAGTATCACTATATCAGACATTGGCGTGTGCAGAGCCGCGGTCGAACGGTGATATTCCATAGACTTATTGGCATGGCACTGCATAGGATTAGAAGTCAGTACCAAGCCTCTTGAAGGGTCGCACGAACGACACGATTCATACTTCTGCGAGCTAGCTAGACTGATTACAGAATACCAACACAGTCGTAATTATTTTGAAAGGTAAGAGCTCCGTATTACCCTTTTATAGTCATAGCAAGGAATGCCTGAGAATTATTCATTTAGGGCGCGTACATGGTATGGTAGCACCTTGCCCTTGGGAAACCCTAGTACTGGCAAGGGCGGATCCAGGGGGGGGGGGGGGGGGCCAAAGGGGCCATGCCCCCCCCCCCCCAAAAAAAACGAAACCAATTTTTTTGTTTTTATGTGACATCGCAATAAAGGCAGGCAATGAGTACACCACCATCTTTTCCTCAAAAAAAACATTGGTTAATGTGGTCAGAAGTTGCCTCAGATCGCACCACAGAGCATCTAGAATCCAAAAAAATTTCGGGGCCCTTAAGCGGGCCCCGAACCCCACGCCGTAATTTTGTTGACCCACTTTTTGGGGGGACCAAACATTTTTTTGGCCCCCCCCCAAAAAAAAATTGTGTTCTGTATCCGCCCTTGAGTACTGGCGGCGGAACCGGGTGCAGGTGGCCATGCATGGCCCCCAATATTTCCACTTTTTCCACCGTTTCTGGAAATAACAGGATTGAATTATCGTTTTCGGTCCGATCGGGAAGGCCTACATAATACTCTGCAGTTGGCATGGCATGGCATGGCGGGATTTTGGGGACCGGATGTAATTACATTCCTCGAAACGACAACCATAGAAAAGGGCGCCCTTATTGATGTTTGAGGTTCAGGCCCCCCCCCCCCCTCGCCGCTTTTCGAATTTGCAACTGCCAGTTGGTGCCGGCACTGCTTTTTTGGTCCCCCTTTCAAAGCTGTTAATGTTCCACGGCGCCGCTGAGACCTAGCTTGCAAACCCAAGCAACTATAAGACTGATGACATCGAAAATGTATTATAAATCTATATATCTATATATAAGAGAGAGTTTAACTCGGCCTCCGAGACGATGTTTGCTCATGAAAGGATCCGAGACCGCGTGCTCCCGCGGCGCCAAAATCGCTCCACGTCCGTGGAAAAATGCGGAGGGTGTCTTCCGCCGGGTCGGACACTTGGGGTCGTCCCGATTTTCCCGTACGGACCGGCGATCCGTTTCGTCGATTTTTCCTGGCCGCCCCCTGTGCTGGCTTTTCTGCGCGTCTAGACTGTGCGAGGTCAGCGGCTACGACGTAGGGGTTGTTTACGTGTTCTACTTGGCTGTTCTGCAAAAGTGTTCACCAAACGGTAGCATGGGGTGACCTTGGTGCGTGTCATATGCTTTGCCTGCCGCCCCTGCGCTGAGTGCAACGAATACTCAGAATGAATAACATTAGTATGCCTTGCGCGGTCTGACCAATCGAAAGTCTACACTGTGTACTTCCGGGGTCTGCGTAAAACCGTCGATGGCGACGCGTATTGCACTGCAGCATGTTCCATGCCCTGGAAACGAGGTTGGGTTTACGGTGCTCGCTATTGCACAAGCATGTGACGTCGCGTGATAGAGTGCTGTTACTCAGTGTTCCATAATGTGTTTACAACTCCATGCTTCCACTAGCTCTATGCTTCCACCAATGCTGAGCGTTGTGAGTTCGCTGCCCGCCACGTATAATTCAGTTTCGCGTTATAATTTCGGGGGCCTGTTTGGGATCAACGAAAGAAGAAATTCTCCAAATTTTTCTATGGACATGGAGCGGCCATTTTGGCGTCGCGGTCGCGATCTTGAACGCAGTCACAAAAAATCGACAAAACGGATCGCCGGTCCGTACGGAAAAATTAGGACGACCTGAAGTGCTTGATTTGGCGGAAGAAATTCTCCGTATTTTTCTATGGACGTGGAGCCATTTTGGCGTCGCGGGAGACCGCGGTCCGGGATCCTTTCAGGAGCGAACATTTCTCGGAGGCCGAGTGAAACTTGCTCTTATATGGTTGACCAACTTGAATAAAAGTTGAATCGACTTTTTCCTCGCAGACGGTCTCGCAAATTGTAAAAAGTTCAAGTTTACGTTTGTTGAAGAGTCCAATACTGAAACTTAATTGTGACCTTCCTCCATCATTCAGACCGTTTGTAATTTTATGGTAACACTCACATTTTAATTGCAAATGACAACTTCACGTTTGATTACGTTATGATTTATTGTCAAACTGTACAATCAGCCTTCGCCTGTGTACTACGGTAACCTTTTCACTACGTTTTCCCGGCAATGCGACTGCCTCACGAAATGCCATTTTAACAGACCAACGGGAACATTTACAGACAGTTGCCATGGTACATAATTATCATGTGCGTAAATCGGTGGGGAACAGGGGGATCCCCCCCTACATTTTAAAGCGGGGACATTGTTTGGTTCCCCCCCCCCACTTTTTTTTCCCCGAATACAAATTGTAGCCTACTATAATGATTCTATTGCTCAGAATACCGTCTAGCTGATTCAATTACCCCAAGCTCGAAAATGATGTTTAAAAGATGATTTTTTGCTCAAATTGGTTTTAGTGGTCAGAAATTGCCTCAGATCACGCCACAAAAAAATGCTTTTAACTGCATGTCTTCTCAACTAGCCCCCCATTTACATTTAACTCCCCACATTTTCATCCCCAACACTACGCCCTATATACCTGATCTATGATCGTGTAAATCAGCTTGTTACGGGAATATGGTACGTACCTTATAGGGTGACATTCCCATAGGGGTTTGCACAAAATGTTTCCAACTTTAATGATCCCTACCCTTTTTTTCCTTATCCTACCTCTACGAATTTTGGTATATTAAGGTTTGGACCACCCGCAATCGATCTAGCCTATTTGCGACACAAAAATGTTGCCGCGAAATAGCTTTGACATAAGGAGTGTCAGGTGTCAAGGTGTCACTTTTTTTAACAGCAATTCGTCATTTACTGTTTAGATGGCGAGTTTCCGATGTAATGAGTATAGAGCCGGGTTTCCCATGCTAGTATGTGGTAGTATTGACGGTGTAAGATAGTTCAATTGCCTTTAAAAATAATGACATTGTAATGAAATATGTAAGGGAAACAAAAGTCTAAAAGCTTTATATAGCTAATTTGGAAATAGTTTGATGTTTGTGTGGCCCAGGTTGGTTGCCGTCTTCATTTGATTACGAATGACGTTAGTGCTGTATGGCATCCCACCCGGGCTACTTTGTTAATAATAATAATATCGGAGTCTTATATATAGCGCACGTATCTACCAACAATTAGGTACTCAAGGCGCTGGAAATTATGTCTATTATTAAAGAAAGGTAAATAAATTTTATGAAAAATATGAGACCCATTATGTAGCACCTCTTTATAGGGATTTACAAGGTGCTGCGGCGCATATTGCAGCCACTGCCAGAAACACCGGGGCAAACCCCTTCTCTTAGCGATATGTGTTACTGGGTTCTTTAACGTGCATTACACAACACATGGGACCTACGGCTTTAAATCCTATCCGAAGGACGAAGCAATAATGGTAAAGTGCCTTGCTCAAGAGCACAAGCACCATGTTCCCACGGTCAGAATTCGAACCCAGGTACCACGGCACACCAGTCGAACACCGTAACCATTGGACCACAGCACCCCGCTGTTATAATCAACCTTACGGAATAATGGAATTTCGATTTATAATACCTAGAGACTTAGTGGTACTTGTGAGAGAGAAAAAAACATTACTGTAGCAAGGAAGTAGAACCATAAGTCCAGCTACACAGTTTTGTTTTAATGCCATGACAGCTGAGTTTGCTGTTTGACAGCTACAGTTGAGTCTCGTTAATACAAACTCGTTCGGACCTAGTCAAATTGTTTGTTATATCAGAATTTTGTATTAAGAGGAACGAACATCAGGCCCATTCATTGTGCACATAAATGCACAGTCGGAACCATGACTTATGTTTGTTATAACCAGAATTTTGTATTAACAGAGTTTGTACTAACGAGAGTCGACTGTATTTCTGCAGTTTAACTTCCGTCTGTGTTATTTTTACCAGGTTTCTTCAGGGCAAGTGTTCACCTAGACAGCAAGATGACCCAATTCAGCTGGTGTGCGAACTTCACAGTTTTCATTGTTGCACTCGTTGCTGTTGTAAATGGCCAATTCAACATCACAGGTTTGTACAAGCATTGCGTAAATAATGTATTCTGGAATAACTATCAATAATTGTTTGGGCTTCTCAAAAGAGATTTCGGCTTTTGCAGTTTTGAAGACCTCATCATGATTTGCCCACAATATAATTTCTTAAATATGAGGAGTAATATTTGTTCAGGTCAAATAATTTATATGTGGGAAGTAGTTCTGGAAAACCTCTGATAAAAAGTTAGAATCTTTTGGGGTGAGTAATTTCAACTATTAATTAAAAGAAAGATATTTTTTTTTGAAAAATATTTTTTTAAAAATAATTTATATGAAGTGGTCCTTGATTGATTTACCCCTCTATACTCGGTGAGACTTTTTAGTAAGGAAATAAGGGTAATCTCGATGTCACAGGTTCGAACCCCACTCCAGTCAATGTCTTCTGTTTCAATTTATATTTATTCGCATTTAAAGTAAAACATCAATTTACATTTCTTTGTAAAGTCGGGGTCATGATTGTGTAGAAAAATCAGCCGTGGATAGCATATCCCCTCAATTCTCTGCCAGGAATTCCGACAAAACCCGTAAATATCTTGTTGAAGCCAAAACAAAATCAAACTGTACAGTTTCTGAACAAACTTGACATTTAGTCCAATATAACCAGACTGATTCTTTTAAAAGTCAAAACCTCTTAACGACAATGTGCTATTGTTGTGAAGTGTCCAAGGCAGTGATGTAGTGCCTTGATGCTGGGCCTTGGCCTTAAGGCTGCCTTAAGGCTGGATTTTAGGGCCTTGGCCTTGGCCTCGAGGCTTGAGGGTTCAGGGCCTTGCAATTTTGAGTCAAGGCTCTTCAAGGCCCATAGATTTTTGCATTTTCCAGATAAATCTGTTCGAAATTTGCTGTTACCATTTTAATCGTATTACCATGGAGGAGGGAAGCACCCTATAGATTTGTGTGTTGGGCACACTTCCACTTTTGTAGCATCACATTTTGTTACCATTGTAGTAGATTTGCTGCAAAAATATTCCGTACACTTATGGGGCTAATGAGATGTTCACTTCAATTGCATATAACTATGGAATAGATCTGATTGGTTGTACATGTCTCCCTGATAAGTGCTAAAGATTTGCATGTATCTGTTTTAGATAATGCTGATATTTCTGACCATGTTGGGCCAGCAAATAAACATTTCCCAAATCAGTTTCTTGGATCCCCCTTTGTTACACTTGGGAGAATTGTGTGTCAATATAGAAGTAAATCATTATTTTGTTTAGTAAAACCATATTGAAGACCTGAACTTATACTTTAATAGATACAGTGCAGTCATAAAACGGTGTAGGCCTATGCGAGCATGTTGATTGCAATTAAAGAAATGTTGTTCTTCGTAACGAGCAATTCGTGATGATAAGGGTGGATACAGGGGGGCCAAAAGGGGCCATGCCCCCCCCCCCTAAAAAAAAAACAAACCAATTTGTTTTGATGTGACGTCGTAATAAAGGCAGGCAATGAGTACACCACCATCTTTTCCTCAAAAAACATCGGTTAAAATGGTCAGAAATTGCCTCAAATCGCACCACAGAGCATCTCGAATCCAATTTTTTTTTTCGGGGCCCTTAAGTGGGACCTGAAGCCCAAGCCGTAATTTTTGGACCTACTTTTTTGGGGGGGACCAAAATTTCTTTGCCCCCCCCCCCAATTGTGTTCTGGATCCGCCCTTGCGTGATGATGTGTCACTCATTTGACTATACATGTAATTAGTTCTATATCAGTGGTCATTTCATAAAACAGGGCCTTGGCCTTGGCCTTGGCCTTGAGGGTTAAGCCTTGGCCTTGGCCTCGAGGCTTGAGGGTCAAAGCCTTGGCCTTGGGGGTCAAAGCCTTGGCCTTGAGGGTCAAAGCCTTTGCTCCAACACTGGTCCAAGGTCCTCATTTATGACTCCATGGGTCGTTAGCAAAGGTTTACAATGATCATCGTCTTCTGTGCCACATTGAACACGCATACAGCACTAGGCAGTTAGTGTGGTTCAGACTATCATAAACTGGTATGAAGCTGCACTGTAGACAAGTTTCATGCATATCTTTATTGCACCTATTCACGCAAAACAATCGACCAATATGATGGAGTCCAAAGTTTTATTCGACATACAGTCTTAGCATTTCATGAGGATAAAAACAATCTCAAAACTAGTTTTATGTCAAATACTATGTTTCTGGACAAAAAGGGCTGTTTTGGTAACTGTTTTTGACATGTGACATGTAAAGTTTCAAGTATAAGTTCCATCAAGGAAGGATGTGTAGTTCTGTTTATAATAAATGGTGGTATATAGGTGATTACATTCTCATAGGGCTTTGAATAATGACGTAACATGTCACGTGATTAACGTCATGATGACGTTACATCAATTTTCATCTATAACACATCACGGTCTAGGTACACACCAACATTCAACATAATCAGACATGTGTAGTTCTGTAGATATTGGATTTTAAAATATGCACATTTAATATAGCGTCACATGTCACGTGATGACGTCATCGTGACGTCACTTAAATTTTCATCTATAACACATCCCGATTTAGGTACATACCAAAGTTTCAACCCAATCGGACCTGTAGTTGTGGAGATATAGGCCTTCAACATATGTCATGATGACGTCAATGTTCGGTGCACATCTTTAGATGCTGGTCTAAGTGTGTGCCAATCGGATTGATTTTAGTGCCCAAAGTGCCTTCCACGATGAAAACGTGTACAAATGCTATGGGGAATGACTGAAAAGGAAGGAAAAGCTAGAGATCTATGTCTGTTTGCAACAGAACATAGGGCTCTTCCGCATTATGCAATTTTTTTGTATTAATAACACGTTATAATGTACAACGTTTCAAATCATACGGTACAATAATTTTCTAATTTAGCATGTAGCGTCTGTAAGATGAATTATCATCAAAAAGAAATAAATCCATATTAAATCAGACGTATCGGCCTAGGTTCATACGCAATTGTGAACCATTTGGACTGAGAGTTTTCTCAATATTAGACTTTAAAAAAATGCACCTTTACGATGACGTCACATGCCTTACGATGACGTCATCTTGATGATTAACACTTGTCAATGTACATTTTTGCATTGTTGTCTTGGTTTGTACCAAGCTTGAAGTTAATGCAACGAAAGGAAGTGTTTAATTTTGGAAGAGGGAATAAATTTGTTAATATTAAAAAAATCATAAAAAATCATGCGATGACGTCATGGTGACGTAATTTCGGATTGTGCATACTTTATTATCTAGCTATCCACCAAGTTTCATGACGATCGGACTTCCCCTTATGTGTGTTTTAAAAATTTGCATTTTTGATGACGTCATGATGACGTCACACATTTTTCAAAATTTTGTACAAATATCTGTTAGTACCGAACAAACATAATACAAAAAGAATTTGAATTTTGCATGTTGTGTTCGTGAGATATGGCTTAAAGGTCCAAAAATTCAAAAAATCATATGAAATCGCACGATGATGTCACCTCAATTTTACCTATAACACATCCCGGTCTACCTTCATACCGAGTTACAACCCAGTCAGATTAACAGTTCTGTAGATACAGTACTTCAAAATATGCACGTGACCCATGATCACGTGACCCATGGTAACGTCATGATGACGTCACTCTTCGGGAGGAAGTTGATCTACTGACCAATTTTTAGGACTTACTTTACCCGTTTCAGGATTGTTTGTGAGTTTCTCAGCCATGGAATAGTTGAAAGGGGAAAAAAAACTTCACATGTTAATTACATGTATTTACAGAGCCAGGCAGACAGACGCACATCTATGGACAGGATTTTGTGGCGGTGATACCCCTGACAACTGGGTTGCCAGAAAGCGGTTCATCTCTTCAGATTGCTTGTGTTTCTTGTCAAAGGTACATGTACACATCAATTTTAGTTTTAAAGAAAGCTATTATCTGGGGATTAAATCCAACATTTCATTCAAGTAAAAAGAAAAAGAGGAAGACATTCGGAGTGCATTTTCTGAGGCAAAATGATTCCCCTGCTCCTGGCATCTATATTTAAGGAGCTTTGTCATACTGGATCCTTTATTCTTACAGGTCATCTGCCACAGTTCGCATCACTCTTCTACAAGGAAACTTTTCTGAAAATTTTACCATTCAGGCTACATCTCCAAGGTTTGTTTCTCTAAGCATCCCTGAACTTGAACTCTTGGCAACTACCACACCACCAACGCCGGCTATGTTTAACATCACAGCCGATGAAAACATAACTGTAACCGTCCTTGTCAAGATTGCTGGTACCCTGAATGCGTACACAGCTTTCCCCGTAGACTCCCTGGATGGATATTACATCGTAGCTTCTTCTGAAAGGCCAGAGGAACATGTGTCCGAACTCACCGTCGTTGCTACTGAACCAGAAACACATTTTAATTTGCACCCATACAGTAAGGTCACCATTCGTGGTCATGAGGATTGGCCAGCAACGACACAATTTGGGCGAGGAATTGGGGGATGGGCGACGTATCAGACACACAACAGCTTCATGGGGGGTCATCTGCAAGAAGTGACAGACAAACCACTCATTGGCATTGTGGGAACACACCGTGCATCCGCGGAGTATGGTTGGGCTCAATCACTAGATCAGCTGCACCCGCTAGTATCCTTAGGGACAAAGTACGCTGCGGTGCCAGTTGCTGGAAATCATCTCCGAAACATCTTCCGCATTGTACCCGTCTGGGAAAATACCAACATCACTTGGATTTCAGGACATCATTCGAATGGGAGCTATACTCATAAAAGCTTTACACTCAACAGCGGCCATACTTTGGATCTCACCTTTGATTCCAAGGAAGTCGGGCAAATTGAAGGCTCCAAACCATTCCTGTTGCTCCACCATATTGAGTTAGGGACACCCGTTATGGACACCGCACTGGTAACCGTACCACCAGCAGAACAGTTCACGCGTCAATCGTTCACATTCTCAACGTATGAACTGCCAGGCATAAAAGTAGACACCTACATTACCACATTGGCGCCTTGCAAGTTTCTTGAACAGATTTCTCTTATTAAGAACATGGCTGCTTCTGGCTCTGCTTTGGATTTTGAGAAGACCTCAGGCATTGATGATGGGTTGGAGTACTGCGGGTCAAACAGACAGCTGGAGCCTGGTGTATACACGATAGGTCTATATCCAGACAGTCCATCAGAAGCTGTGTACTCAGCTATACTCTACGGCAAGACAGCATCTGGCGTCTTTTCTTACATCCTTGCCTCGGAACTCAACCAAGTCACTTGTGGTGTAAAGAACACAGAACCTACTCTTTGCCATCCTCCAAGAGTGCCCATCCAGCCTGTATCAACTGTCCAAACTCAAACTGCAACTGATGCAACTGATGCAACTGATGCAACTGATGTAACGATTGAGACTTCAACGACCCCTAACAAAGATAAGAGCACTGGCAATGGCACAGGTAAGCTTAAGAATTGTTCTCAAAATAGATTTGGGAAGAATCAATGAACCTACGTACCCCTTAGTAGTAAAAACAAAAGAAATAAAACCGAGAGCTATGTCTGTTCGATGAACAGAACATAGGGCTTTTCCGTATTTTTTTCTTTTTGTGTCCATATGCAAGAACATACCATAGTTACAGGACTAACTTCTCCACATATAGGACTTAAAAATGTACAACTTTTAACATGATCCACGTCACATGTTCCGCAATGACGTCATCGTAACATCACTTGTCAATGCACATGTTTTCATTGTGGTCTTGATGTGCACCAAGTTTGAAGTCAATCCCATGAATAAAATCTTAAATATTAAGAAAATCATCAAATATCAACCGATCACGTCAGGGTGACATCATTTCAAATTTTCCTTGTGACATTATCTACCTATCCACAAAGTTTCATGACGAAGGGAACTACTGTTATATGCGTTTGGGAAAATCGCGTTTTTGTCATATAGACGTCATCGTGATGTCACACATTTTAAACATTTTTGTGCATATACCTATTACCTGACAAACCAACTACAAAAAGGATTTTTGAATTTTGCATGTTGCGTTCGTGAGATACAGCTTAAAAGTCCAAACATTCAAAAATTCATATAAAATCACACGATTACGTCATCACGACATCATCTCAATTTTTACCTTTAACACATCCCAGTCTAACTACCGGTACACTATACATGTACCGAGTTTCAACAAAATCGGACTTACTGTTCTGTAGATATAGGGTAAACTGGGGTAAAAACGCCCATGGGGTAAAAACGCCCACTTGACTTGTTTCCACTGCTAGTAAAAAATGACAAGATGAATTGTTCAATGGAATATATTTTTAATAAGTACAATGTAGATAAAAACTAATAATAAAAAGAATTAAATTCATTAACATATTTGAAGGGTACGTAGGTGCTGTTGAAAAAAATATTAAAAAAAAAAGTTTTAAAAAATGGCCGTCGAAGGTTTAGCCTATATCGCTTAAAATTATTTTATATAAAAAAGTATATTATATTTTTATTATTCTTTAGTTGATATATATTAAGAAGGGTTAAAAACATAATTATAAATGATTACAATATTAATCTATTTTAATATTTGCTTAATAATGTTTTTTTGAGTGGGCGTTTTTACCCCGGGCAAAATCAGGGGTCTCGGGGTAAAAACGCCCAGTACTTTCCTTGATATCAAACTCTGTTGCAGCCTCATTTTTCTTCAAAAACCCCACTGTTAGAACTTTCTACAGCATTATGTTTGTTGTATGAGTAAGTATTAGCTATAAAAGTCCCACTACATAAATATTAAACAGTCAGGCGCGGATCCAGAGGGGGGGTTTTGGGGTCAACCCTCCCCCCCCCCCAGCTCTGTCCAAAAAAAAAAAATTATTATACAAATTCCTAAAATATAAGTCGAACCCCCGAGTCGAGCCTGGCTGTTTTTGCATTACAAAACACTGCATTCGAAATATAGCTCTTTTGGGATTTAATGCCGGAGAACGATTCAATTGACTGTTAGGAACTTTTCTCTTATCTGCAGTTATTGGAGCGGCTGTCGCAGTTACAGTGATCATCATCGCTGGATTGGCAGTTCTTGGTTTCTGTTTGTTTCGCTACTACAGACGGTAAGTCATGTCTCATGATGATGATCATGGGCCTTATTCACGAGTTGGCCATTTTTGTCGAGTTCCCTGAATGTATTTCAATAGTTGTTAACTGTTGAAAGTGGCGCCAGACTATTTATGCAGGCACAATGCAGCCTTCTTTACTGTCATTTTATTTTTAAAATATGGCTTTAAACATTAGGGAATGTTTAATTACACATTTTAAATTATTTATTGATGCATACTGGAATTTATTATAAATTAACTTGCTTTGATTTTTCTTCGCCAGTTCCAAAAATGAAGTTTTTACCTAACTTGCTATTGCCGACTCGGGAATAAGGCCCACGAATGACAAGAGCTGTCTTTTGTTTCTGCTCCTCACAAGTTTCATGTCGTTGCTACGTGTTTCATTTCTAAAGTGAACTGAGAATGGCATTGGAATGAAATTATCCCAAGCATGCATTCTGAAAGGGACACACATTAGGTTTGATTTTTTTCCCACACATTTCGGCTAATCCATTTACATGCAGTGCACTCATGCAGCTTTCCATATAAAAACTGTAGTTTGCAAAGCCTTCCCTACAGTCAGTCAACGATCCATTGTGAATACTGTGAACACATGTACAAAGACACGCTGTGCATTTCCAAAACCAGTTTGACCTCGAACAAAACTTTGCAAGCCAGTACAAGAAAGAGCGCACGCAATTCTTTTCAGTTGATTCAGAAAGTCTTTTCATGCCAGATTTAGACCGTTCATTGCCATGAACGGTTTACAGTAATATCAAACTGAATAATATACGAAGCAAGTGATTTTTTTTTCTCAATTTGATTTGAATATTTAAAGCTTTGAATGACAAAACCAAACTGGAAAAGAAGCTTTGAAAAAGGGCCGTCATGTTTATTTTTTAGCCCAGTGGCGGCTGCCTGACTTACCATAAAGACGTCAGGGCATCGGGGGATTGGCAGGTCAGGGAACCAGACTGCTTAAACATGAGAAGAAACAGGGACAATGGCTGGGTCACTCGGGAGTTTAACTTGGGCGGATTTAGCTTTCAGGAAATTGGGGGCGGGGGCTTTAGTGAAGGCGTGCCGAATGCAGGGGGGGGGGGGGTGTAACCGAGTGTTCCCTATATTTACATTCAATTTGTATTTTTGTTTTCAATTTCAGTCGCTGTTGGAAGCACTCGGGCGATAACTTGGAGGGCAACTCCATGGTTTATGTCTTGTTGTAAGTTGGTGTATAATTTGTGGAGACTGAAATTTGTATTTTGACTTGAAACTGTTATGATCAAACTTTTGAGTTTTCTTGTCTTTTTCTAGAATTGAGCTTTTGCATGAATTGTTCTTAAATATGTTGTTGATATTCCATGTCAGGGCGTGATTACATGTATAAATAAATGCAATGACATAGAGTCCTGTCATTATGGAAAATTGTGGGTTTATCAAATGACATCAATATTTCTGTACGTATTTTACTTTGTATTTTGTTTTCACAGCAGTTACCGATCATAGTATTGAAAAAGTCAAACTAATAAACTTCTGGTAAATTCTTTAATTGCCATAAGTACAAATATTGTTAAGGACGAAATTGAAAGACATGTTAAAGCTATAGTCCATCATTTGCAGCCATCCGAAAAGTAACTGGCGTAATTATTGTTGGAAAACATACTTGGTTGAAAGATAGTAAGGGAACTAAACTCCCTGTGAAATTATTTTTTCTGGGAAGCTGTCATTTTGAAGTAATCAACGAAAGAAGGCCTTTCCAACGGCGTAGGAAAATTTAAATTAGTAGTTCGTTTTGTCAGTCGGCGAAGCGCGCGCAAGCATTGGCACGACACACACGCGCGCGTGGTTGCTATAATTCGTCGGATCAGTGCACGACGTCACGTAAAGCTGCAATTAAAAACAATTCAAAACATGATTCGGTAACTTTTGATTTCAAATTTAGATCCTAGAATGTTGTTTTTCTCGGAATAAACAGCTGAAGCGGAGCTGAAACTTCATCAGGTTAGTTGTTCAGCACCCTTCTTTCGATTTTGAGCCCTTTTGTTGCTTCAAACTAACAAAATGCACAAATTACAAATGATGGACTATATCTTTAATGTATATGCCAGCTCACTTGTATTCGACTTGGACTTCTATTGACGTCTGCTATACCAATAAAAGTTAATACTTTGAATTATATTAAAGAGAGAAAACTTGGTCTCTATTTATACAAGTGCACATTTGCTTTAATATTCAGTTGGTATTACAAATGGATTGTGAAACCTTACAGTAGTCTTTTGAGTGGTAAATTGTACTATAATCATTTTTTTTGTGAAGCTGTCTTTCCATTATGTTACTGGTTCAACTCTTTGTCATAGTTTAAATTACAAGTTTAAAAATAACAAGACGATCTAAACTGATTGGCGACTAGAGTGGCGTAAAATCATTTGAGAAAGAGGATCTAGAGAAAGCCCATGATATAATTGTTTATGACTTGTTACAAGCTCTCAAATATTTAGTAGAGACTGCACTGTATGTTTGTTTGTTTGTTGGGGTGGTTTTGTTTTGTTTTGGGTTGTTTTTTTTTGAGGGGGGGGGCTATTGTTTTGTTTGTTTTGTTATAATGAAGACAGTATGTGAATTGATTTTTTTTCTGTATGATCTTGTTACACTGCAGTTTAGTACACAGGTGGTTCCACCACCTGGATTTTTAAAGACTTTTAGTATGTCATTTTAGGGACCTTAATATAGAAATGCACTGTGGTGAAAAAAAAAATTGTTGCAATTTGTTTGAGGTCAAACCTTATATTGCCTGGACTATCCGTACTCGGCCTTGAAGTGTTTATATTACAGGCTACATAATTGTACCATTCTCTCTTTTCAGGCATCCCATTTTATTTCCCTGGGTCTCTTATTATTTTGCCTCCAAAGAAGGACATCCGTCAGTCGGTCTGCGAAAAATTAAAATTGAAACTGACAAGAAAAAGAAAATAGCAGTTAAATGCACTAATAATAGATGGCTACATGATGCCAATTGTATATTGTTTTGTTTTGCAAAGCCTAAGCCATCTTTAGCGATGTGTATTGTATGTAGTTGACTTACATGTATCATGTTTAGTTAAAAAGAAAGAAAGAAAAGGAGACCCAAATGGTTGCCTCTTTTTTTTGAGGAATTTCTGCACGTAGAGCTTTTCAAATCTAGGATATGAAAGCCCAATAAGCTTTCTTTTAGTGAAAGATTAGAATCATTCAAATCGCTCATGCAATTTTCCAGTTGTGGTATTTTGATAACAAACACCATTTTTTTTACTCTTGTCCACGGATCACATTTAATTAGGGTACATGATGTCAGTAAAAATGAAAGCATGTCGTATATCCTGAAAATGGTATCATAATAATGCCATAAAATCCCCGGGGTAGCCAAGTATAGAAGGCAAGGCAACTCTATAAACTCTTGACGTAAAGCATGTTATTTTAACATTGGAAGCAGCAGGTTTTTAAATAAAATGTTATGATCAGTGCCAGTTATTATGGTTGTGAGAGTGTTCTAATGTGTGTTTTTTTAATAGGTGAATCGTTTTGCCGAAATCTTTAACCTTTGCAAGACAATCGACATGCAAGACATCATCTGTATGAGGGCCCACACTTATGAAGAGGCATGTGTTTTTGACGCGGCAAAGATGTTCCGTAGCGTATTAAAAACAGAGGGTTCACATTATAAGGAGAAACAATACGTTTGTCATATTTGTGGCAAAAAATCTCTTAGAGCTGTTCCCTATACCACTACATCAGAGGGTCCACACTAAAGAGAAAAATGTGTTTGTTACACGTATGGGAATGTTTTTTTTCACAGAAAGGTATAATCTTGATCAACATGGTTCACACTAAAAAGAAACCATAATATTTGTGGTATATGTGGCAAAAGCTTCAATTGGAGAAGTTATACCTATACCAATGCATCAGCGTTTCGCCAATTCGGTATTCTATCACCAGAGTATTAGGCCAGTTGGGGGCGCTGCGCGTAGTAATAGGCAGACAGCTCGCGGATCACGTGGCAAGGCTTATTTCTTTAGAGAGCCAATGTCACATTGGCAATTTGGCTTGACTGACTATCAGATGTTGACGTGTGCAGAGCCGCAGTCGAACGGGGCTATTCCATAGACTAATTGGCATGGCACTGCATAGGATTAGAAGTCAGTACCAAGCCTCTTGAAGGGTCGCACGAACGGCACGAACGGCACGATAGGCCTACATACTTCTGCGAGCTAGCTAGACTGATTACAGAATACCAACACAGTCGTAATTATTTTGAAAGGTAAGAGCTCCGTATTACCTTTTTATAGTCATAGCAATGAATGCCAGAGAATTATTCATTTAGGGCGCGTACATGGTATGGTAGCACCTTGCCCTTGGGAAACCCTAGCACTGGCGGCGGAACCGGGTGCAGGGGGCCATGCATGGCCCCCAATATTTCCACTTTTTCCCACCGTTTCTGGAAATAACAGAATTGAATTATCGTTTTCGGTCTGATCGGGAAGGCCTACATAAAATGATATACTCTGCAGTTGGCATGGCGTGGCGGAATTTTGGGGACCGGATGTAATTACATTCCTCAAAACGACAACCATAGAAAAGGGCGCCCTTATTGATGTTTGAGGTTCAGCCCCCCCCCCCCCCCTCGCCGCTTTTCGAATTTGCAACTGCCAGTTGGTGCCGGCACTGTTTTTTTTTGGTCCCCCTTTCAAAGCTGTTAATGTTCCACGGCGCCGCTGAGACCTAGCTTACAAACCCAAGCAACTATAAGACTGATGACATCGGAGATGTATAATAAATTACGGGAATATGGTACGTACCTTATAGGGTGACATTCCCATAGCGGTGTGCACAAAATGTTTCCAACTTTAATGATCCCTACCCTATTTTTCCTTATCCTACCTCCACGAATTTTGGAATATTAAGGTTTGGACCACGCGCAATCGATCTAGCCTATTTGCGACACAAAAATGTTGCCGCTAAATAGCTTTGACATAAGGAGTGTCCGGTGTCAAGGTGTAACTTTTTTAATAGCAATTCGTCATTTACTGTTTAGATGGCGAGTTTCCGATGTCATGAGTATAGAGCTGGGGTTTCGATATACATACATTTATTTCGATGCTGCATAAAGGACCATACATAATGTTATATATTCAAATTGGCAATACATGTACATATATATAATTACAATAGTGAACATTAACTAAATGGCAGCATCTAGGTCCGGGGTGAAGCATAAGCTTTTGTTCCCCAGCCTATGGACAGACAGACAAGGGACAGACATACATGGAAAGACAGAGCACAAACACCGGTGTAAGACAGCAATCAAGGCCGTTGTTGTCCCTATTACATTGTTTTAGTATGCAATTAAAAATTGATTTTTTAGTTTTTTAGCAAAAATAGAGAGAGTGGGTGATGATTTAAAAGTGTTATCCAGACTATTCCAATATAGAGTGCCACGTTGGACAACACTGTTTTTGGACAATGTCGTTCTACAATAATTAACATACAGATTTTTCCTAGTAGTACTGCGGGTATTTCCCATGCTAGTATGTGGTAGTATTGACGGTGTAAGATAGTTCAGTATGCCTTTAAAAATAATGACATTGTAATGAAAAATGTAAGGGAAACAAAAGTCTAAAAGCTTTATATAGCTAATTTGGAAATAGTTTGATGTTTGTGTGGCCCAGGTTGGTTGCCGTCTTCATTTGATTACGAATGACGTTAGTGCTGTATGGCATCCCACCTGGGCCACTTTGTTAATAATAATAATATCGGAGTCTTATATAGCGCACGTAGTACCCACAATTAGGTACTCAAGGTGCTGGAAATTATGTCTATTATTAAAGAAAGGTAAATACATTTTATGGAAAATATGAGACCCATTAGCACCTCTTTATAGGGATTTACAAGGTGCAGCCACTGCCAGAAATATTGCAGCCACTGCCAGAAACACCGGGGCAAACCCCTTCTCTTAGCGATATGTGTTACTGGGTTCTTTAACGTGCATTACACAACACATGGGACCTACGGCTTTACATCCTATCCGAAGGACGAAGCAATAATGGTAAAGTGCCTTGCTCAAGAGCACAAGCACCATGTTCCCACGGTCAGCATTCGAACCCATGTACCACGGCACACGAGTCGAACACCGTAACCATTGGACCACAGCACCCCGCTGTTATAATCAACCTTACGGAATAATGGAATTTCGATTTATAATACCTAGAGAGCTAGTGGGACTTGTGGGAGAGAAAAAACATTACTATAGCAAGGAAGTAGAACCATAAGTCCAGCCACACAGTATTGTTTTAATGCCATGACAGCTGAGTTTGCGTTCAATGATATGATCACGGAAGACTTCAAAATGCGATGCATTCACGTTTGTAAATACAGCTATTTCTGCAGTTTAACTTCCGTCTGTGTTATTTTTTACCAGACTTCTTCAGGGCAAGTGTTCACCTAGACAGCAAGATGACCCGATTCAGCTGGTTTTCGAACTTCACAGTTTTCGTTGTTGCACTCGTTCGAGTTGTAAATGGCCAATTCAACATCACAGGTTTGTACAAGCACTGCGTAACTAATGTATTCTGGAATAACTATCAATGATTGTTTGGGCTTCTCAAAAGAGATTTCGGCTTTTGCAGTTTTGAAGACCTCATCATAATTTGCCCACAATATAATTTCTTAAATATGAGGAGTAATATTTGTTCAGGTCAAACAATTTATATGTGGGAAGTAGTTCCCGAAAACCTCTGATAAAAAGTTAGAATCTTTTGGGGTGAGTAATTTCAACTATTAATTAATAGAAAGATTTTTTTTTTTGGAAAAATAACATTTTTTAAATAATTTATATGAAGTGGTCCTTGTTTGATTTACCCCTCTATACTCAGTA
Source organism: Patiria miniata (assembly GCF_015706575.1). Lineage (NCBI taxonomy): Eukaryota > Metazoa > Echinodermata > Asteroidea > Valvatida > Asterinidae > Patiria > Patiria miniata. Next base: position 8,942,238 of record NW_024037061.1, read on the forward strand.
GGAATTTTTAGTAAGGAAAGAACTTTGTAAACTTAGGCTGTTTCAAAAATATTACAAGGGTAATCTCGATGTCACAGGTTCGAACTTCACTCCAGTCAATGTCTTCTGTTTCAATTTATATTTATTCGCATTTAAAGTAAAACATAAATTTACATACGATTCTTTGTAAAGTCGGGGTCATGATTGTGTAGAAAAATCAGCCGTGGATAGCATATCCCCTCAATTCTCTGCCAGGAATTCCGACAAAACCCGTAAATATCTTGTTGAAGCCAAAAAAAATCAACTGTGGAGTTTCTGAACAAACTTGACATTTAGTCCAATATAACCAGACTGATTCTTTCAAAAGTCAAAACCTCTTAACAACAATGTGATATTGTTTTGAAGTGTCCAAGGTCCTCATTTATGACTCCATGGGTCGTAAGCAAAGGTTTACAATGATCATCGTCTTCTGTGCCACATTGAACACGCATACTGAACTAGGCAGTTAGTGTGGTTCAGACTATCATAAACTGTTATGAAGCTGCACTGTAGACAAGTTTTATGCATCCTTTTATTGTACCTATTCACGCAAAACAATCGACCAATATGATGGAGTCCAAAGTTTTATTCGAAATACAACCGTAGCTTTTCATGAGGATAAAAACAATCTCAAAACTAGTTTTATGTCAAGTACTATGTTTCTGGACAAAAAGGGTTGTTTTGGTAACTGTTTTTGACATGTGACATGTAAAGTTTCAAGTATAAGTTCCATCAAGGAAGGATGTGTAGTTCTGTTTATAATAAATGATGGCATATAGGTGATTACATTCTCATAGGGCTTTGAATAATGACGTAACATTTCATGTGATTAACGTCTTGATGACGTTACATCAATTTTCATCTATAACACATCCCGATTTAGGTACATACCAAAGTTTCAACCCAATTGGACCTGTAGTTGTGGAGATATAGGCCTTCAAAATATGTCACGATGACGTCAATGTTGGGTGCACATCTTAAGATGCTGGTCTAAGTGTGCCAATCGGATTGATTTTAATTTGAAAGTGCCTTCCACGATGAAAACGTGTACAAATGCTATGGGGAATGGCTGAAAAAGAAGGAAAAGCTAGAGATCTATGTCTGTTTGCAACAGAACATAGGGCTTTTCCGCATTATGATATTTCTTTGTATCATACGATTTGTTCAAATCATACGGTACAATATTTTTTTAATTTATCATGTTGCGTCTGTAAGATGAATTATCATCAAAAAGAAATAAATCCATATTAAATCAGACGTATCGGTCTAGGTTCATACGCAATTTTGAACCATTCGGACTGAGAGTTTCCTCAATATTCGACTTTAAAAATGCACCTTTACGATGACGTCACATGCCTTACGATGACGTCATCTTGATGATTAACACTTGTCAATGCACATTTTTGCATTGTGGTCTTGGTTTGTACCAAGCTTGAAGTCAATGCAACGAAAGAAAGTGTTTAATTTTGGAAGAGGGAATGAATTTGTTAATATTAAACAAATCATAAAAAATCATGCGATGACGTCATGGTGACGTAATTTCGGATTTTGCATACTAGTACTATTATCTAACTACCCACCAAGTTTCATGACGATCGGACTTCCCCTTATAGGCCCTATGTGTTTTAAAAATTCGCATTTTTGATGACGTCATGATGACGTCACACATTTTTCAAAATTTTGTACAAATACCTGTTAGTACCTAACAAACATAATACAAAAAGAATTTGAATTTTGCATGTTGTGTTCGTGAGATATGGCTTAAAGGTTTAAAAATTCAAAAACTCATATGAAATCGCACGATGACGTCACCTCAATTTTACCTATAACACATCCCGGTCTACCTCCATACCGAGTTACAACCCAGTCGGACTAACAGTTCTGTAGATACAGGACTTCAAAATATGCCCGTGACCCATGATCACGTGACCCATGGTAACGTCATGATGACGTCACTCTTCGGCATACAACTCTGTCATAGGGACTATGCCTGTAGTAACTTCGAATGATGCTGGCACTGAAAAAAAACGTGTACAAAGTCTAAGGGATTTAGGCGACAAAAAGAAGAAGAAGAAAGGAAAAAAAATGAGAACAAAAAGAAAGGCTTTTTCGTAAATTTGCGAAAAAGCCAAAAAGAAACCTTTAACGAAAACAAGGGCTGTTTCGGCCGGTTGGCGCACGGAGCCCATGGGGATCTCGGGGTCACCGTTTTTGGATTGGGGTGGGGTGCGGATGGGGTGGGGTTTGTTGGGGTCGTTTTTGGATGGGTTAGTTTTGGTTGGGCAAGGGGATTGAGATGGGGGTGAGGACAAAGGTGGGCTAGTGATGCAGGGCTAAATTAAGTCAGCAGTTGAAGTTTTGGGCGTCCAAAATCTAAATTGTACTTATTTTAGTTTGTTTATTTATTTATTTCTGGTAATTAAACCAAGGATTTCTCAAAAGCGCCCTACGGACGAGATGGGAAAATGAGACGAAATTGCAGTTTTAGATGTGGGAAAACCCGAGAAGATCATTTTAGGGAACCCACGTAATCAGGTATAGGGACTGAAAACCCAATCCACACGTGGACCAGGATAGGAATCGAACCCGTTGTGGGGAGGGGGATGGCAGGGGGGTTGCAGGGCCGGGAGGGAGTTGATCTACTGACCAATTTTTAGGACTTACTTTACCCGTTTCAGGATTGTTTGTGAGTTTCTCAGCCATGGAATAGTTGAAAGGGAAAAATAACTTCACATGTTAATTACATGTATTTACAGAGCCAGGCAGACAGACGCACATCTTTGGACAGGATTTTGTAGCGGTGATACCCCTGACAACTGGGTTGCCAGAAAGCGGTTCATCTCTTCAGATAGTTTGTGTTTCTTGTCAAAGGTACATGTACACATCAATTTCAGTTTCAAAGAAAGCTATTATATTTGGGATTAAATCAAACAATTCATTCAAGTAAAAAGAAAAAGAGGAAGACATTCGGAGTGCATTTTCTGAGGCAAAACGATCCCCCTGCTCCTGGCATCTATATTTAAGGAGCTTTGTCATACTGGATCCTTTATTCTTACAGGTCATCTGCCACAGTTCGCATCACTCTTCTATAAGGAAACTTTTCTGAAAATTTTACCATTCAGGCTACATCTCCAAGGTTTGTTTCTCTAAGCATCTCTGAACTTGAACCCTTGGCAACTACCACACCACCAACGCCGGCTATGTTTAACATCACAGCCGATGAAAACATAACTGTGACCGTCTTTGTCAAGATTGCCGGTACCCTGAATGCGTACACAGCTTTCCCCGTAGACTCCCTGGATGGATATTACATCGTAGCTTCTTATGAAAGGCCAGAGGAACATGTGTCCGAACTCACTGTCGTTGCTACTGAACCAGAAACACATTTTAATTTGCACCCATACAGTAAGGTCACCATTCGTGGTCATGAGGATTGGCCAGCAACGACACAATTTGGGCGAGGAATTGGGGGATGGGCGACGTATCAGACACACAACAGCTTCATGGGGGGTCATCTGCAAGAAGTGACAGACAAACCACTCATTGGCTTTGTGGGAACACACCGTGCATCCGCGGAGTATGGTTGGGCTCAATCACTAGATCAGCTGCACCCGCTAGTATCCTTAGGGACAAAGTACGCTGCGGTGCCAGTTGCTGGAAATCATCTCCGAAACATCTTCCGCATTGTACCCGTCTGGGAAAATACCAACATCACTTGGATTTCAGGACATCATTCGAATGGGAGCTATACTCATAAAAGCTTTACACTCAACAGCGGCCATGTTTTGGATCTTACCTTTGATTCCAAGGAAGTCGGGCAAATTGAAGGCTCCAAACCATTCCTGTTGCTCCACCATATTGAGTTAGGGACATCCGTTATGGACACCGCACTGGTAACCGTACCAACAGCAGAACAGTTCACGCGTCAACCGTTCACATTCTCAACGTATGAACTGCCAGGCATAAAAGTAGACACCTACATTACCACATTGGCGCCTTGCAAGTTTCTTGAACAGATTTATCTTATTAAGAACATGGCTGCTTCTGGCTCTGCTTTGGATTTTGAGAAGACCTTTGGCATTGATGATGGGTTGGAGTACTGCGGGTCAAACAGACAGCTGGAGTCTGGTGTATACACGATAGGTCTATATCCAGACAGTCCATCAGAAGCTGTGTACTCCGCCATACTCTACGGTAAGACAACATCTGGCGTCTTTGCTTACATCCTTGCCTCGGAACTCAACCAAGTCACTTGTAGTGTAAAGGACTCAGAACCCACTCTTTGCCATCCTCCAACAGTGCCCATCCAGCCTGCTTCTTCAACCATCCAGACTTCGACTGTAACTTCAACTGGTGTCACTTTTGAAACTTCAACGGCACCTAACAAAAATAAGAGCGCTCCCAGCGGCGCAGGTAAGATTAAGAATTTTTGTCAAGATGACACAGAGTGGTTCAAACTGCAACTTTAATCTTTTGTCAAATGACAAACTGACACAACCTATGTGTTCTTGATAGTTTTATCAGCAATGCCAACATGCACATATGCTTTATTAAGTGCACTCCTCTAACATTCAAAGAATTTGAGATTACTCCCGACCGACTCTGAACAAGGCACTGAAAGTCTGAACAAACACTAAAACCAGTGCATGCATGCACCATATATTCTTTCATAGTGTCTTTGTGGGGAGGCAACTAATTGCCATCTGATTTCTAATTAGACTCTACTGAGATAAGATGCCTTATGTCTATATAGTCTATATAATCATTTTGCCAGAAGACTGAACAATATGCTCAGTCTAAATAGAGGGATATTCTATAAAAGTGACATTGTTTTAATTCTGGCAGATACTTAACTAGGAACTGAGAGAGATATAGTTATCCTTCCAAATTTTGGCATCCTCACAAATAAATCTACAATCAAAGGTTAACCTCAGAGAGGAGAAACCAACCCCTTACTCAGCTGTGAGAGAATAAAAATAGCTCTTTTGGGATTTAATGCCAGAGAAGGATTCAATTGACTGTTGGGAACTTTTCTCTTATCTGCAGTTATTGGAGCGGTTGTCGCAGTTACAGTGATCATCGTCGCTGGATTGGCAGTTCTTGGTTTCTGTTTGTTTCGCTACTACAGACGGTAAGTCATGTCTCATGATGATGATCATGGGCCTTATTCACCAGTTGGCCATTTTTGTCGAGTTCCCTGTGTATTTCAATAGTTGTTAACTGTTGAATGGGATGGCGCCAGACTATTTATGCAGGCACAACGCAGCCTTCTTTACTGTAATTTTTTTTTAAATATGGCTTTAAACATTCGGGAATGTTTAATTACACATTTTAAATTATTCATTGATGCAGACTGGACTTTATTAAAAATTAACTTGCTTTCATTTCTCTTCGCAAGTTCCAAAAAGGAAGATTTTACCTAACTTTCAATTGCCGACTCGGGAATAAGGCCCACGAATGACAAGAGCTGTCTTTTGTTTCTGCTCCTCACAAGTTTCATGTCGTTGCTACGTGTTTCATTTATAATATGAACTTAGAATGACATTGGAATGAAATTATCCCAAGCATGCATTCTAAAAGGGACACAAAAAATTAGGTTTGATTTTTTTTCCACACACTTCGGCTGATCCACTTACTTGCAGTGTACTCATGCAGCTTTCCATATAAAAACTGTAGTTTGCAAAGCCTGCCCTACAGTCATTCTACGATGCATTGTGAATACTATGAACACAAAGACACGCTGTGCATTTCAAAAACCAGTTTGACCTCGAACAAAACTTTGCAAGCCAGTACAAGAAAGAGCGCACGCAATTCTTTTCAGTTGATTCAGAAAGTTTTTTTCACACCAGATTTAGACCGTTCATTGCCATGAACGGTTTACAGTAATATCAAACTGAATAATATACGAAGCAAGTGATTTTTTTTCTCAATTTTGATTTGAATGCAAAACCAAACTGGAAACGAAGCTTTGAAAAAGGGCCATCATGTTTATTGTAAGCCCTATGGCGGCTGCCTGACTTACAATATAGACGTCAGGGCGTCGGGGGATTGGCAGGTCAGGGAACCAGACTGCTTAACCATGAGAAGGAACAGGGGCAGTGGCTGGGTCATTTGGGAGTTTAACTTAGGCGGATTTAGCTTTCAGGAATTGGGGGGGGGGGGCTTTAGTGAAGGCATGCCGAATGCACGGGGGGTGTACCCGATTGCTCCCTATATTTAAATTCAATTTGTATTTTTGTTTTTAATTTCAGTCGCTGTTGGAAGCACTCGGGCGATAATTTGGAGGGCAAGCCCATGGTTTATGTCTTGTTGTAAGTTGGTGTATAATTTGTGGAGACTGAAATTTGTATTTTGACTTGAAACTGTTATGATCAAACTTTTGAGTTTTCTTGTCTTTTTCTAGAATTGAGCTTTTGCATGAATTGTTCTTAAATATGTTGTTGATATTCCATGTCAGGGCGTGATTACATGTATAAATAAATGCAATGACATAGAGTCCTGTCGTTATGGAAAATTGTGGGTTTATCAAAATATGAGATCAATATCTCTGTACGTATTTTACTTTTCACAGCAGTTACCGATCATAGTATTGAAAAAGTCAAACTAGTAAACTTGTTGTAAATTCTTTAATTGCCATAAGTACAAATATTGTTAAGGACGAAATTGAAAGACATGTTAAAGCTATAGTCCATCATTTGCAGCCATCCGAAAAGTAACTGGCGTAATTATTGTTGGAAAACATACTTGGTTGAAAGATAGTAAGGGAACTAAACTCCCTGTGAAATTATTTTTTCTGGGAAGCTGTCATTTTGAAGTAATCAACGAAAGAAGGCCTTTCCAACGGCGTAGGAAAATTTAAATTAGTAGTTCGTTTTGTCATTCGGCGAAGCGCGCGCAAGCATTGGCACGACACACACGCGCGCGTGGTTGCTATAATTCGTCGGATCAGTGCGCGACGTCGCGTAAAGCTGCAATTAAAAACAATTCAAAACATGATTCGGTAACTTTTGATTTCAAATTTAGATCCTAGAATGTTTGTTTTTCTCGGAATAAACAGCTGAAGCGGAGCTGAAACTTCATCAGGTTAGTTGTTCAGCACCCTTCTTTCGATTTTGAGCCCTTTTGTTGCTTCAAACTAACAAAATGCACAAATTACAAATGATGGACTATATCTTTAATGTATATGCCAGCTCACTTGTATTCGACTTGGACTTCTATTGACGTCTGCTATACCAATAAAAGTTAATACTTTGAATTATATTAAAGAGAGAAAACTTGGTCTCTATTTATACAAGTGCACATTTGCTTTAATATTCAGTTGGTATTACAAATGGATTGTGAAGCCTTACAGTAGTCTTTTGAGTGGTAAATTGTACTATAATCAATTTTTGTGTGAAGCTGTCTTTCCATTATGTTACTGGTACAACTCTTTGTCATAGTTTAAATTACAAGTTTAAAAATAACAAGACGATCTAAACTGATTGGCGACTAGAGTGGCGTAAAATCATTTGAGAAAGAGGATCTAGAGAAAGCCCATGATATAATTGTTTATGACTTGTTACAAGCTCTCAAATATTTAGTAGAGACTGCACTGTATGTTTGTTTGTTTGTTGGGGTGGTTTTGTTTTGTTTTGGGGTGTTTTTTTTGAGGGGGGGGGGGGGCTATTGTTTTGTTTGTTTTGTTATAATGAAGACAGTATGTGAATTTATTTTTTTTCTGTATGATCTTGTTACACTGCAGTTTAGTACACAGGTGGTTCCACCACCTGGATTTTTAAAGACTTTTAGTATGTCATTTTAGGGACCTTAATATAGAAATGCACTGTGGTGAAAAAACAATTGTTGCAATTTGTTTGAGGTCAAACCTTATATTGCCTGGACTATCCGTACTCGGCCTTGAAGTGTTTATATCACAGGCTACATAATTGTACCATTCTCTCTTTTCAGGCATCCCATTTTATTTCCCTGGGTCTCTTATTATGTTGCCTCCAAAGAGAGGACATCCGTCAGTCGGTCTGCGAAAAATTAAAATTGAAACTGACAAGAAAAAGAAAATAGCAGTTAAATGCACTAATAATAGATGGCTACATGATGCCAATTGTATATTGTTTTGTTTTGCAAAGCCTAAGCCATCTTTAGCGATGTGTATTGTATGTAGTTGACTTACATGTATCATGTTTAGTTAAAAAGAAAGAAAGAAAAGGAGACCCAAATGGTTGCCTCTTTTTTTTTGAGGAATTTCTGCACGTAGAGCTTTTCAAATCTTGGATATGAAAGCCCAATAAGCTTTCTTTTAGTGAAAGATTAGAATCATTCAAATCGCTCATGCAATTTTCCAGTTGTGGTATTTTGATAACAAACACCATTTTTTAAACTCTTGTTCACGGATCACATTTAATTAGGGTACGTGATATGTCAGTAAAAATGAAACCATGTCGTAGATCCTGAAAATGGTATCATAATAATGCCATAAAACTCTCTGGGGTAGCCAAGTATAGAAGGCAAGGCAACTCTATAAACTCTTGACGTAAAGCATGTTATTTTAACATTGGAAGCAGCAGGTTTTTAAATAAAATGTTATGATCAGTGCCAGTTATTATGGTTGTGAGAGTGTTCTAATGTGTGTTTTTTTAATAGGTGAATCGTTTTGCCGAAATCTTTAACCTTTGCAAGACAATCGACATGCAAGACATCATCTGTATGAGGGCCCACACTTATGAGAAGCCATGTGTTTTTGACGCGGCAAAGATGTTCCGTAGCGTATTAAAAACAGAGGGTTCACATTATAAGGAGAAACAATACGTTTGTCATATTTGTGGCAAAAAATCTCTTAGAGCTGTTCCCTATACCACTACATCAGAGGGTCCACACTAAAGAGAAAAATGTGTTTGTTACACGTATGGGAATGTTTTTTTTTTGACAGAAAGGTATAATCTTGATCAACATGGTTCACACTACAAAGAAACCATAATGTTTGTGGTATATGTGGCAAAAGCTTCAATTGGAGAAGTTATACCTATACCAATGCATCAGCGTTTCGCCAATTCGGTATTCTATCACCAGAGTATTAGGCCAGTTGGGGGCGCTGCGCGTAGTAATAGGCAGACAGCTCGCGGATCACGTGGCAAGGCTTATTTCTTTAGAGAGCCAATGTCACATTGGCAATTTGGCTTGACTGACTATCAGATGTTGACGTGTGCAGAGCCGCAGTCAACGGGGATATTCCATAGACTAATTGGCATGGCACTGCATAAGATTAGAAGTCAGTACCAAGCCTCTTGAAGGGTCGCACGAACGGCACGATAGGCCTACATACTTCTGCGAGCTAGCTAGACTGATTACAGAATACCAACACAGTCGTAATTATTTTGAAAGGTAAGAGCTCCGTATTACCTTTTTATAGTCATAGCAAGGAATGCCAGAGAATTATTAATTTAGGGCGCGTACATGGTATGGTAGCACCTTGCCCTTGGGAAACCCTAGTACTGGCGGCGGAACCGGGTGCAGGTGGCCATGCATGGCCCCCAATATTTCCACTTTTCCCACCGTTTCTGGAAATAACAGGATTGAATTATCGTTTTCGGTCCGATCGGGAAGGCCTACATAAAATGATATACTCTGCAGTTGGCATGGCGTGGCGGAATTTTGGGGACCGGATGTAATTACATTCCTCGAAACGACAACCATAGAAAAGGGCGCCCTTATTGATGTTTGAGGTTGAGGCCCCCCCCCCCCCCTCGCCGCTTTTCGAATTTGCAACTGCCAGTTGGTGCCGGTACTGTTTTTTTTGGTCCCCCTTTCAAAGCTGTTAATGTTCCACGGCGCCGCTGAGACCTAGCTTGCAAACCCAAGCAACTATAAGACTGATGACATCGGAGATGTATAATAAATTACGGGAATATGGTACGTACCTTATAGGGTGACATTCCCATAGGGGTGTGCACAAAATGTTTCCAACTTTAATGATCCCTACCCTATTTTTCCTTATCCTACCTCCACGAATTTTGGTATATTAAATTTTGGACCACGCGCAATCGATCTAGCCTATTTGCGACACAAAAATGTTGCCGCTAAATAGCTTTGACATAAGGAGTGTCCGGTGTCAAGGTGTAACTTTTTTTAACAGCAATTCGTCATTTACTGTTTAGATGGCGAGTTTCCGATGTCATGAGTATAGAGCTGGGGTTTCGATATACATACATTTATTTCGATGCTGCGTAAAGGACGATACATAATGTTATATATTCAAATTGGCAATACATGTACATATATATAATTACAATAGTGAACATTAACTAAATGGCAGCATCTAGGTCCGGGGTGAAGCATAAGCTTTTGTTCCCCAGCCTATGGACAGACAGACAAGGGACAGACATACATGGAAAGACAGAGCACAAACACCGGTGTAAGACAGTAATCAAGGCCGTTGTTATCCCTATTACATTGTTTTAGTATGCAATTAAAAATTGATTTTTTAGTTTTTTAGCAAAAATAGAGAGAGTGGGTGATGATTAAAAAGAGTTATCCAGACTATTCCAATATAGAGTGCCACGTTGGACAACACTGTTTTTGGACAATGTCGTTCTACAATAATTAACATACAGATTTTTCCTAGTAGTACTGCGGGTATTTCCCATGCTAGTATGTGGTAGTATTGACGGTGTAAGATAGTTCAGTATGCCTTTAAAAATAATGACATTGTAATGAAAAATGTAAGGGAAACAAAAGTCTAAAAGCTTTATATAGCTAATTTGGAAATAGTTTGATGTTTGTGTCGCCCAGGTTGGTTGCCGTCTTCATTTGATTACGAATGACGTTAGTGCTGTATGGCATCCCACCTGGGCTACTTTGTTAATAATAATAATATCGGAGTCTTATATATAGCGCACGTATCTACCAACAATTAGGTACTCAAGGCGCTGGAAATTATGTCTATTATTAAAGAAAGGTAAATAAATGTTATGGAAAATATGAGACCCATTATGTAGCACCTCTTTATAGGGATCTACAAGGTGCTGCGGCGCATATTGCAGCCACTGCCAGAAACACCGGGGAAAACCCCTTCTCTTTGCGATATGTGTTACTGGGTTCTTTAACGTGCATTACACAACACATGGGACCTACGGCTTTACATCCTATCCGAAGGACGAAGCAATAATGGTAAAGTGCCTTGCTCAAGAGCACAAGCACCATGTTCCCACGGTCAGCATTCGAACCCATGTACCACGGCACACGAGTCGAACACCGTAACCATTGGACCACAGCACCCCGCTGTTATAATCAACCTTACGGAATAATGGAATTTCGATTTATAACACCTAGAGAGCTAGTGGTTCTTGTGGGAGAGAAAAAAACATTACTATAGCAAGGAAGTAGAACCATAAGTCCAGCCACACAGTTTTGTTTTAATGCCATGACAGCTGAGTTTGCGTTCAATGATATGATCACGGAAGACTTCAAATTGCGATGCATTCACGTTTGTAAATACAGCTATTTCTGCAGTTTAACCTCCGTCTGTGTTATTTTTTTACCAGGTTTCTTCAGGGCAAGTGTTCACCTAGACAGCAAGATGACCCAATTCAGCTGGTTTGCGAACTTCACAATTTTCGTTGTTGCACTCGTTCCAGTTGTAAATGGCCAATTCAACATCACAGGTTTGTACAAGCATTGCGTAAATAATGTATTCTGGAATAACTATCAATGATTGTTTGGGCTTCTTAAAAGAGATTTCGGCTTTTGCAGTTTCGAAGACCTCATCATGATTTGCCCACAATATATTTTCTTAAATATGAGGAGTAATATTTGTTCAGGTCAAATAATTTATATGTGGGAAGTAGTTCTGGAAAACCTCTGATAAAAAGTTAGAATCTTTTGGGATGATTAATTTCAACTATTAATTAAAAGAAAGATATTTTTTTTTGAAAAATATTTTTTTAAAAATAATTGATATGAAGTGGTCCTTGATTGATTTACCCCTCTATACTCGGTGAGACTTTTTAGTAAGGAAATAACTTAATTACAAGGGTAATCTCGATGTCACAGGTTCGAACCCCACTCCAGTCAATGTCTTCTGTTTCAATTTATATTTATTCGCATTTAAAGTAAAACATAAATTTACACAAGATTCTTTGTAAAGTCGGGGTCATGATTGTGTAGAAAAATCAGCCGTGGATAGCATATCCCCTCGATTCTCTGCCAGGAATTCCGACAAAACCCGTAAATATCTTGTTGAAACCAGAACAAAATCAACTGTAGAGTTTCTGAACAAACTTGACATTTAGTCCAATATAACCAGACTGATTCTTTTAAAAGTCAAAACCTCTTAACGACAATGTGCTACTGTTGTGAAGTGTCGAAGGTCCTCATTTATGACTCCATGGGTCGTAAGCAAAGGTTTTCAATGATCATCGTCTTCTGTGCCACATTGAACACGCATACAGAACTAGGCAGTTATTGTGGTTCAGACTATCATAAACTGTTAAGAAGCTGCACTGTAGACAAGTTTTATGAATCATTTTATTGTACCTATTCACGCAAAACAATCGACCAATATGATGGAGTCCAAAGTTTTATTCGAAATACAACCTTAGCTTTTCATGAGGATAAAAACAATCTCAAAACTAGTTTTATGTCAAGTACTATGTTTCTGGACAAAAAGGGTTGTTTTTGGTAACTGTTTTTGACATGTGACATGTAAAGTTTCAAGTATAAGTTCCATCAAGGAAGGATGTGTAGTTCTGTTTATAATAAATGGTGGCATATAGGTGATTGCATTCTCATAGGGCTTTGAATAATGACGTAACATTTCACGTGATTAACGTCTTGATGACGTTACATCAATTTTCATCTATAACACATCCCGATTTAGGTACATACCAAAGTTTCAACCCAATTGGACATGTAGTTGTGGAGATATAGGCCTTCAAAATATGTCACGATGACGTCAATGTTGGGTGCACATCTTAAGATGCTGGTCTAAGTGTGCCAATCGGATTGATTTTAGTGCCCAAAGTGCCTTCCACGATGAAAACGTGTACAAATGCTATGGGGAATGGCTGAAAAAGAAGGAAAAGCTAGAGATCTATGTCTGTTTGCAACAGAACATAGGGCTTTTCCGCATTATGATATTTCTTTGTATCAATAACACGTTCTATACTATGCATGTACAACGTTCAAATCATACGGTACAATATTTTTTAAATTTATCATGTAGCGTCTGTGAGATGAATTATCATCAAAAAGAAATAAATCCATATTAAATCAGACGCATCGGCCTAGGTTCATACGCAATTTTGAACCATTCGGACTGAGATTTTTCCCAATATTCGACTTTCAAAAATGCACCTTTACGATGACGTCACATGCCTTACGATGACGTCATCTTGATGATTGACACTTGTCAATGCACATTTTTGCATTGTGGTATTGGTTTGTACCAAGCTTGAAGTCAATGCAACGAAATGAAGTGTTTAATTTATTTCTGGTAATTAAACCAAGGATTTCTCAAAAGCGCCCTACGGACGAGATGGGACAATGAGACGAAATTGCAGTTTTAGATGTGGGAAAACCTGAGAAGATTATTTTAGGGAACCCACGTTATCAGGTATAGGGACTGAAAACCCAATCCACACGTGGACCAGGATAGGAATCGAACCCGATGTGGGGAGGGGGATGGCAGGGGGGTTGCAGGTCCGGGAGGGAGTTGATCTACCGACCAATTTTTAGGACTTACTTTACCCGTTTCAGAATTGTTTGTGAGTTTCTCAGCCATGGAATAGTTGAAAGGGGAAAAAAAAACTTCACATGTTAATTACATGTATTTACAGAGCCAGGCAGACAGACGCACATCTTTGGACAGGATTTTGTGGCGGTGATACCCCTGACAACTGGGTTGCCAGAAAGCGGTTCATCTCTTCAGATTGCTTGTGTTTCTTGTCAAAGGTACATGTACGCATCAATTTGTGTTTTAAAGAAAACTATTATCTGGGGGATTAAATCCAACATTTCATTCAAGTAAAAAGAAAAAGAGGAAGACATTCGGAGTGCATTTTCTGAGGCAAAATGATTCCCCTGCTCCTGGCATCTATAACTAAGGAGCTTTGTCATACTGGATCCTTTATTCTTACAGATCATCTGCCACAGTTCGCATCACTCTTCTACAAGGGAACTTTTCTGAAAATTTTACCATTCAGGCTACATCTCCAAGGTTTGTTTCTCTAAGCATCTCTGAACTTGAACCCTTGGCAACTACCACACCACCAACGCCGGCTATGTTTAACATCACAGCCGATGAAAACATAACTGTAACAGTCCTTGTCAAGATTGCCGGTACCCTGAATGCGTACACCGCTTTCCCCGTAGACTCCCTGGATGGATATTACATCGTAGCTTCTTATGAAAGGCCAGAGGAACATGTGTCCGAACTCACTGTCGTTGCTACTGAACCAGAAACATATTTTAATTTGCACCCATACAGTAAGGTCACCATTCGTGGTCATGAGGATTGGCCAGCAACGACACAATTGGTTGGAGGAATTGGGGGATGGGTGACGTATCAGACAAACAACAGCTTCATGGGGGGTCATCTGCAAGAAGTGACAAACAAACCACTCATTGGCATTGTGGGAACACACCGTGCATCCGCGGAGTATGGTTGGGCTCCATCACAAGATCAGCTGCACCCGGTAGTTTCCTTAGGGACAAGGTACACTGCGGTGCCAGTTGCTGGAAATCATCTCCGAAACATCTTCCGCATTGTACCCGTCTGGGAAAATACAAACATCACTTGGATTTCAGGACATCATTCGAATGGGAGCTATACTCATAAAAGCTCTACACTCAACAGCGGCCATATTTTGGATCTCACCTTTGATTCCAAGGAAGTCGGGCAAATTGAAGGCTCCAAACCATTCCTGTTGCTCCACCATATTGAGTTAGGGACACCCGTTATGGACACCGCACTGGTAACCGTACCACCAGCAGAACAGTTCACGCGTCAATCTTTCACATTCTCAACGTATGAACTGCCAGGTATAAAAGTAGACACCTACATTACCACATTGGCGCCTTGCAAGTTTCTTGAACAGATTTCTCTTATTAAGAACATGGCTGCTTCTGGCTCTGCTTTGGATTTTGAGAAGACCTCAGGCATTGATGATGGGTTGGAGTACTGCGGGTCAAACAGACAGCTGGGGCCTGGTGTATACACGATAGGTCTATATCCAGACAGTCCATCAGAAGCTGTGTACTCCGCCATACTCTACGGCAAGACAGCATCTGGCGTCTTTGCTTACATCCTTGCCTCGGAACTCAACCAAGTCACTTGTGGTGTAAAGGACTCAGAACCTACTCTTTGCCATCCTCCAAGAGTGCCCATCCAGCCTGTATCAACTGTCCAAACTCAAACTGCAACTGATGCAACTGATGCAACTGATGTAACGATTGAGACTTCAACGACCCCTAACAAAGATAAGAGCACTGGCAATGGCACAGGTAAGCTTAAGAATTGTTCTCAAAATAGATTTGGGAAGAATCAATGAACCTACGTACCCCTTAGTAGTAAAAACAAAAGAAATAAAACTAGAGCTATGTCTGTTCGATGAACAGAACATAGGGCTTTTCTGTATTTTTTTCTTTTGTGTCCATATGCAAGAACATACCATTGTTACAGGACTAACTTCTCCACATATAGGACTTAAAAATGTACAACTTTTAACATGATCCACGTCACATGTTCCGCAATGACGTCATCGTAACAACACTTGTCAATGCACATGTTTTCATTGTGGTCTTGATGTGCACCAAGGTTGACGTCAATCCCATGAATAAAATCTTAAATATTAAGAAAATCATCAAATATCAACCGATCACGTCAGGGTGACATCATTTCAAATTTTACTTGTGACATTATCTACCTATCCACAAAGTTTCATGACGAAGGGAACTTCTGTTATATGCGTTTGGGAAAATCGCGTTTTTGTCATATAGACGTCATCGTGATGTCACACATTTTAAACATTTTTGTGCATATACCTATTACCTGACAAACCAACTACAAAAAGGATTTTTGAATTTTGCATGTTGCGTTCGTGAGATACAGCTTAAAAGTCCAAACATTCAAAAATTCATATAAAATCACACGATTACGTCATCACGACATCATCTCAATTTTTACCTTTAACACGTCCCAGTCTAACTACCGGTACACTATACATGTACCGAGTTTCAACAAAATCGGACTTACTGTTCTGTAGATATAGGGTAAACTGGGGTAAAAACGCCCATGGGGTAAAAACGCCCACTTGACTTGTTTCCACTGCTAGTAAAAAATGACAAGATGAATTGTTCAATGGAATATATTTTTAATAAGTACAATGTAGATAAAAACTAATAATAAAAAGAATTAAATTCATTAACATATTTGAAGGGTACGTAGGTGCTGTTGAAAAAAATATTTAAAAAAAAGTTTAAAAAAATGGCCGTCGAAGGTTTAGCCTATATCGCTTAAAATTATTTTATAAAAAAAAGTATCTTATATTTTTATTATTCTTTAGTTGATATATATTAAGAAGGGTTAAAAACATAATTATAAATGATTACAATATTAAAATCTATTTTAATATTTGCTTAATAATGTTTTTTGAGTGGGCGTTTTTACCCCGGGCAAAATCAGGGGTCTCGGGGTAAAAACGCCCAGTACTTTCCTTGATATCAAACTCTGTTGCAGCCTCATTTTTCTTCAAAAACCCCACTGTTAGAACTTTCTACAGCATTATGTTTGTTGTATGAGTAAGTATTAGCTATAAGAGTCCCACTACATAAAAATTAAACAGTCAGGCGCGGATCCAGAGGGGGGGGGGGTCAACCCTCCCCCCCCAGCTCTGTCCAAAAAAAAAAAAATATCATACAAATTCCTAAAATATAAGTCGAACCCCCGAGTCGAGCCTGGCTGTTTTTGCATTACAAAACACTGCATTCGAAATATAGCTCTTTTGGGATTTAATGCCGGAGAACGATTCAATTGACTGTTAGGAACTTTTCTCTTATCTGCAGTTATTGGAGCGGCTGTCGCCGTTACAGTGATCATCATCGCTGGATTGGCAGTTCTTGGTTTCTGTTTGTTTCGCTACTACAGACGGTAAGTCATGTCTCATGATGATGATCATGGGCCTTATTCACGAGTTGGCCATTTTTGTCGAGTTCCCTGAATGTATTTTAATAGTTGTTAACTGTTGAATGGGATGGCGCCAGACTATTTATGCAGGCACAATGCAGCCTTCTTTACTGTCATTTTATTTTTAAAATATGGCTTTAAACATTAGGGAATGTTTAATTACACATTTTAAATTATTTATTGGTGCAGACTGGAATTTATTGTAAATTAACTTGCTGTTATTTTTCTTCGCAAGTTCCAAAAATGAAGATTTTACCTAACTTTCAATTGCCGACTCGGGAATAAGGCCCAAGAATGACAGGAGCTGTCTTTTGTTTCTGCTCCTCACAAGTTTCATGTCGTTGCTACGTGTTTCATTTCTAATATGAACTTAGAATGGCATTGGAATGAAACTGTCCCAAACATGCATTCCAAAAGGGACAAAAAATTAGGTTTGATTTTTTCCCCACACATTTCGGCTAATCCATTTACATGCAGTGCACTCATGCAGCTTTCCATATAAAAACTGTAGTTTGCAAAGCCTGCCCTACAGTCATTCTACGATGCATTGTGAATACTATGAAGACAAAGACACGCTGCGCATTTCCACAACCAGTTTGACCTCGAACAAAACTTTGCAAGCCAGTACAAGAAAGAGCACACACAATTCTTTTCAGTTGATTCAGAAAGTCTTTTCATACCAGATTTAGACCGTTCATTGCCATGAACGGTTTCCAGTAATATCAAACTGAATTAAATATGAAGTAAGTGATTTTTTTTTCTCAATTTGATCTGAACATTTAAAGCTTTGAATGACAAAGCCAAACCAGAAATGAAGCTTTGAAAAAGGGCCGTCATGTTCGTTTTGAGCCCAGTGGCGGCTGCCCGACTTACCATAAAGACGTCAGGGCGTCGGGGGATTGGCAGGTCAGGGAACCAGACTGCTTAAACATGAGAAGAAACAGGGGCAGTGGCTGGGTCACTTGGGAGTTTAACTTGGGCGGATTTAGCTTTCAGGAAATTGGGGGGCTTTAGTGAAGGCGTGCCGAATGCACGGGGTTGTACCCGAGTGTTCCCTATATTTACATTCAATTTGTATTTTTGTTTTCAATTTCAGTCGCTGTTGGAAGCACTCGGGCGATAACTTGGAGGGCAACTCCATGGTTTATGTCTTGTTGTAAGTTGGTGTATAATTTGTGGAGACTAACATTTGTATTTTGACTTGAAAATGTTATGATAAAACTTTTGAGTTTTCTTGTCTTTTTCTAGAATTGAGCTTTTGTATGAATTGCTCTGAAATATGTTGTTGATATTACATGTCAGGGCGCGATTACATGTATAAATAAATGCAATGACATTGAGTCCTGTAATTATGGAGAATACGCGAGTTTATCAAATGAGATCAATTTTCTGTACGTATATTACTTTGTATTTTGTTTTCACATCTGTTACCTATCATAGTATTGAAATAGTCAAACTAGTAAACTTCTTGTAAATTCTTTAATTGTAAATTCTTTGATTACCAAATTGTTTAAGTACAAATAGTGTTAAGGACGAAATTGATAGACAAAGCTATAGTCCATCATTTGCAGCCATCCGAAAAATAACTGGCGTAATTATTGTTGGAAAACATACTTGGTTGAAAGATAGTAAGGGAACTAAACTCCCTGTGAAATTATTTTTATTCTGGGAAGCTGTCATTTTGAAGTAATCAACGAAAGAAGGCCTTTCTAACGGCGTAGGAAAATTTAAATTAGTAGTTCGTTTGTTATTCGGCGAAGCGCTTGCAAGCATTGGCACGACACACGCGCGCGCGGTTGCTATAATTCGTCGGATCAGTGCGCGACGTCGCGTAAAGCTGCAATTAAAAACAATTCAAAACATGATTCGGTAACTTTTGATTTGAAATTTAGATCCTAGAATGTTGTTTTTCTCGGAATATGCAGCTGAAGCTGAGCTGAAACTTCATCAGGTTAGTTGTTCACCACCCTTCTTTCGATTTTGAGCCCTTTTGTTGCTTCAAACTAACAAAATGCACAAATAACAAATGATGGACTATATCTTAAATGTATATGCTAGCTCTCTTGTATCCGACTTGGACTTCTATTGACGTCTGCTATACAAATAAAAGTTAATACTTTGAATTATTTAAAGAGAGAAAACTTGGTCTCGATTTAAACAAGTGCACATTTGCTTTAATATTCAATTGGTATTACAAATGGATTGTGAAGCCTTACAGTAGTCTTTCGAGTGGTAAATTGTACTATAATTATTTTTTTTGTGAAGCTGTCTTTCCATTATTTTACTGGTACAACTCTAAGTCATAAGTTTAAAAATAACAAGACGATCTAAACTGATTGGCGTAAAATCATTTGCGAAAGAGGATCTAGAACAAGCCCATGATATAATTGTTTATGGCTGGTTACAAGCTCTCAAATATTTATTAGAGACTGCACTGTTTGTTTTTTTGTTTGTTGGGGTATTTTTTGTTTTGGGGGTTTATGTTGGGCTTTTGTTTTGTTTGTTTTGATATAATTAAGACAGTATGTAAAATGTTTTTTTTTTTACTGTATGATCTTGTTACACTACAGTTTTGTACACAGGTCTCAAATGTGTTGTTAATATGCACAAATGCAATGACGTACTTTTCCCTTAATTATAGGAAATATACCGCAGTTTATCAAAATGAGATCGTGATTTTGTATTCATATGCATTTTGTTTTCATAGACATCACCGAATTCGAAATAGTAGCACGTGCTGTTAAAAACTGTTACGTGTCAACAAGAAATTCGCCAGAACTACTCACACTTTTGAAAATCATCTTCAGTGATTGTTTACTTCCGAACGATACCATTTCAGGTGAAATAATTGGACTCTTTGAGCAAGGTTTGCAACTGTCTCACACTCCCTGCTTAGGAAACCTCCCACCACACCTTCAAAGGAGATGGAATCAAGTTATACATGGTGCCTCTATTAAACTCATCAATATTCTCTCTCAGCAGTGTCAATTTACACGTGAGGACCTCCATCAGAATATTTCCCACCTTGACTCCCAACTCAAATCCAGTTGTTCTGATTCCACGTACAGGAATTTCCATGATGAGATTGAAAGGGGTTTGTCTAACCTTGACTCTGTCCTACTCAACAGGAGAAACAAGAAGATTGGTGGCTTGCTTGCCAAGCAACAGCAACGCAGACACAGACGTTTCAGACGTCCTAGGTCCCCATCTACCACGCCACCGCCAGAACCCCCTGTCAACACTGTAGTTAATCTTTCTTCCTCATCAATATCTGACGCAGAGCACAAACTTCTCTCCAAGGGTCTCAGTTTTTGTCCCGCTCCCCGTTCTGTGAACCAGGTTCAGCTCAGCCAAGATCTCACGGAATACTAGTTTCCTGAGTTACTGAGTTTTTCCTGGACAGTGAACCGTGTGAGCCAGAGCCTTTTCGAGTCAAGAGTTCATGGGTACCCCCCAAGAATCGTGTGCCAGCCATAGAGACATACGTGCAAGTTATCAATTCCCAAGTCACTAACCCGGACAACTTCCCCCACAGGACTCATGATAATCTCCCCAGAGAGGAGCGCCTGGCTCTCAACTCCTTGCGCTCTCGCACCGACATCATCATCAAGCCAGCAGATAAAGGTTCAGCTGTGGTCATCATGGATCGTCAGCAGTACATTGATAAGGCCCACCGCCAGTTGGATAATCGCACTAACTATACCCGCCTTGACTCTGACCCCACAGGCACTTTCTGTCGAGATATACAACAGGTACTTGACGATATGCGATCACGTGACCAGTTGTCCAAGAAAGCTCACACATTTCTTTCTCCCTGTGATTGTAGGACTGCCAGATTTTACCTTCTACCCAAGATTCACAAGGGTGGCAACCCCGGTAGACCCATCATCTCCGGTAATGGCTCACCCACGGAACACATCTCCCTATTCATTGACAGTTTTCTCAAACCCCTTGTCCCACAGATTTCGTCATACATTCACGACACCCCAGACTTCCTACGCAAGCTTGAAGGAATCAAGGACCAGATTCCCAGCACAGCCATCATTGGGACTTTCGACGTCTCATTTCTGTAGTCTGTACACCAACATCCCACATGAGGAGGGTGTTCGTGCTTGCTCCTTGGCTCTGGCCAAGGCAGGACACACGACTCCTCCCATCAGTGATGTTGGCACCCTCATGAGACTTATACTAACGAAGAACAATTTTTCCTTCCTTGGTGAACACTATCTACAGGTACACGGCACTGCAATGGGCACTCGCATGGCCCCCTCCATGGCTTGCCTCTTCATGGGTGACCTCGAAGAACGCATTCTTGCCTCGGCCCCATGTCGCCCTTGGATCTGGTGGAGATATATTGATGATGTTTTTTTCATCTGGACCAGTGATGAGGACAGTCTCTTGACCTTCACTAACCACATCAATTCCTTCCACAGAACCATCAAATTCACATCGGAGTTCCCGGCTCACCAAACCCACTTTCTGGATCCACTTTCTGGATGTTGCATGGCAACTCACTAACCACTAACCTGTATTCCAAACCCACAGACACCCACCAGTACCTCCACTCCTCCACCTGTCACCCCAGGCACTGCAAAACTGGCATAGCGTTTAGCCAGGCACTCAGACTCAGAAGAATTTGTTCTAATGATTCCGATTTCTCCCGCCATACACAGATACTGAGGAACAACTTGGTGGCCAGGGGTCACAGCTCTCGCCAAGTTCATCGTGCCATTGCCATTGCCAGAGCTAAAGCTATCCCCAGAAATCTAGCTCTCACGGGAAAGGCCCCTGATGCCATGGCCAAACCCATGATTCCCTTGGTTACCACGTTTCACCCCAATCTCCCTCCCCTTCGCGAAATCACTAATGACAATCATCATATCCTCCTTACTTCCGATCGCCTTGCCCGCGCCATCCCCAACGGCCCCACATTGGCTTACAGGCGTCCTCGAAATCTACGGGACTTGATTGTTCGAGCTGAAGTCCCATCCTTAGACGCATCCCCTCCCACCCAGCATGGTACTTTCAAGTGCAGTTCCAGATGTGTTGTCTGCCAGATTCATATCCAGGAGTCTGACTCCTTTTCTGGCCACTCTTCTGTCACTACCCACAGAACCATTGGTAACATCACTTGTAACACCTCTAATGTCATATATCTCATTTCTTGCAGGGTCTGTGGAGTGCAGTATGTAGGTGAGACTAAGAATACGCTCAAGAAGCGTTTCTATGCCCACCGGTCAACGGTCAACACCAAGAAACTAGACACCCCTGTTGGTCATCACTTCAACCTGCCTAACCACTCCATTTCTGATATGATTTTGCAGGGCATTGAATCTCTTGGCCATCGCAAGGACTCAGTTCGCCTCAGCAGAGAGAAAGTGTGGATGCATCGTCTTCGAACTATTCAACCACATGGTCTCAACATCCAACTTGGAAATGATTAATCCTTTTCTTCCTCCATTGTCTTCTTTTACAGATAATCCACCTGGTCTTCCTTGTTTGTGTTTACCCATCTTCCCCCATCTTTCCCTCTGTCTCCCCCCCCCCCCCCCCGCATCACCCCCTTCACTCTCACACTCTTTTGTCCGTTCCCACTCCCTGTGACCTTTGATCCTTCCCCTTTCTGGTCCCTCCCCTGTTTATACCAGACCCCTTGTGGTTTGCCATCTCCCTTTGTTTCTTTGTTCTCTCATCCACCCTCCCCTGCATCTTTCCACACCTTTCCCACCTAATCCTCCTTTTGTGTTTCTTCTTTCAGCCCTGCATGTTTGTGTGCACCCCCATGTTAATGTATGTACCTCTGTCATTTCTGTTTTAGCCTCTGAAGAAGAACTTGCTAAGTTCGCAACGTCAGGCCACATTAATTTTTAGATTTATATATTTCAGGTCCATCCAGTCAGTAAGCAGTTTGCAGCAGTCTTACTTTTTTTCAAGGTTTATACTGTTAAATTGGTAGTTTCCGGGTAGCGGTGTTTTTATTCACATCGTCAATGGATCATATAGATCTGTGGTTCGAGCTCATGCTCATTTTCATCAAATAGTTTTGTTGGTTGGCATAGGTTTAATTGAAAGGAAAACACTATATAAGAACCTAAGTGTCTTTCATCCACACAGAGTGATAAATATTCATGTTAGGGTGCGTGATGTGATTGGTTAAAATACGATGTATGCTGCAAAAAAAGATACGCTTCCGGGTAATAGAGCCTGAAAGTACGCCATTTGGTCTTCGAGCTTCTGGACCCTTTATACTATAACAGTTTTATTCTAGTAATGAATATTGATAATATAGAATGCAGACAGTTAAAAACCACATATTTTGTAAGCGAACAACATTTATTTCAATCCCTATTCCAGATTGTAATTATGCGAGGTGGCCTTTTCAAATCAAATTGACTTTTCTTTTCTAGAATGGGGAAGGGGGGAGGGGGCAGCATCTTATGAAGGGCATTTGGGTGTGTTACCCACCAGATACATATAAAAATTGAATTGGTCTTTGTAAGCAAAAGTTATGCACTTTCCGAGGAGACATTGAGCGAAAAAATGCTACATGTATTTTTCAGTTATCAAGGTTTGGAATATATAGGAACGCTCCTAATTCAGCGGAGACTTGACTTAAAGCCCGCCGTACATCTTTCCGGTTTTACCGGTTCAATAGTTTACCCCATCACCGGTACGGGTTTTCTTTTTCACCGTTAATACGTTTTTTTTTCACCGTTACGATTAGACCGCCACGTTACCCGCGTACATGCCGGATTCTGTTCTGTAATATGTTGCAAGAAGACTAGTCACACGATGACCGGTCACATGAAAACAAAATGGCAGCCACTTTGAATCATGTGACTTACTACGTAAAATCTGATATTGGTTAGCGTAAATATCGCGTCTTATCGATCCCCCCTATTCGATTCTGACGGGGAGGGAACCAGCAAAATAATTCGAAATTCGTGCTGTAATTCCATAATGATAAATGTGCAGACTTTTTTTTTCAATGGCTCATTCAAAAGAGAAAAAAATCTGGTATTGCTGGCCAAAAAAGGAAATTATGTAAGTGTTGGGGGCTAAAACACACACAAAAAACGCAAGGAAAGTATATTTTAATGAGATGTTTTTAGTTTCAAGCAATAGTTTCCACTTTCCTTAGGGCGATATACTTGAATTCACCGACTTTGTCTAATGACACCACAATTATTAGCAATGATATCTTATTTTTTTATGGTATTGGATAGATGATTGGCATCGCCCGTGTGAATTACGAACCTTTTGGACCACGAAGAGAAAGTCCTTACCAATTATGAAGACTGATTAGAAAAGGAATGGTTCATCAACTTCAGACAGAGATACTCAGCAAGAAAGTACCGATAATTAACCTATTTGAAAAAGGGGAAAGGATCGAAAGCCCCAAATTCAAACGAACTGTCCCCTTCAATTAACCTTTCGAATTATCAGTGGGCGCTCGTGGCAATCCATACACAATGATGCACAACTGAAGGAAAGGTGTAGCAGTGACGATGGAACCCCGTTGCCGTCCCAGGCTTAATAATCCAGCTGGCTAGATTTTCCCGGCGAGAGAGTCGATTTATTGTCAGGCATCCAATCATTCAATTTTTGTGGAGAAATTATGTAATATCAAGGCGTCGGAGAATTTTTCGTTTAAGCCTCATTAAAAATGAATGAGTTGTTATAATCAAATCTAGTTTTTCGAGATGCAATTCGAAAATAGCGCCGGGAACCATTTTTAAAACAAAGGGGATAATGGGCGTCCAAAGGGTCAAAATGATGTTCAACCAACAACACCCCCCCCGCCCACTTTCCTCTTCTTTTGGAAAATGCCCTTTTGTTTATTTAGTTTTTTCATTCTATATTATTATATCGGATCGAGAAAATGGACTATACCACATACACAGTGAATGCTGTAGATGAAAAATGTATTTCTTAAACATCTGAGGAGTGTTTGTTAAAAGGCAATAAACCGTCATTTGCAATGTACAAGTCACATACCAAAACATGGGCGTCAATCGATGGCGGACGGGGGGGGGGGGGACTTTTTAAGTTTGCCCCCCCCCCCAACCTTGTTTCGCCCCCGAATAAAAATTGTATAACTTGGCTACGACCGGCAGTAACATGTAGTGTATGGGCAAGCCAGCCGTAGCCAAGTCATGTGACGCGGCAAAACTCACATAAGGCCATTGATCTCCATATACACAGACCAGACAAGGCTGTCATTATAGTCGTAATTCCAGTCTTGCTTCCCAGGCACAATTAAAAACATCAGCACATCCATGCTCTTACCAAGTAGTGTAAATTAGTGTACTAATCTTCTCAGAATCATTCCTTGCTTTGTCCGGGTCGGTTTAAATTTTAATCCATATTAATTAGATATCTGTCTCTAAAAAGCAAGTATATGTAATGGATTGAGTTCCTTCTTGCATGCAGGCTTTGAGGATACCGGCACCATTGCGATTATGTCTTAAATTTGAACCGATGAATCAAGTATCTCAGATGAGTGAATCCTACCGTCACTTAATAGCCAGGTTTCTGTTATAAACACAATGGGAGTGCACCGACAATGTAAACCAGTTGCTTCAGTTCAGATGCATGTAATTTGTTCGCGATGCTCCGAGCATTGGTCATGAGGCAGTTGATATGAGCTCCTCCCATAAGAAAGCAGTGAAGAACTGCTAATGGTTGAATTGTGGTCAGTATACTCTATGCCGTATACACTTTGGGATATCCAATCAGTTTGAATATTATACTTCATGAGTGTCTTAAATAAATCACCACCTTTTGTTCAACAATATTCTATTACTGGCTTTTTTTTCCGGTGTGGCGTGGGGGGGGGGGGGGGGTAGCACAGAAAATAAGAGGCGCCCAGCCATGATCGAGCGTGAAACGAGTGACGCAGGAAAAGGGGACACACAACACAGGAATTCCAACTCCAGAAGAAACTCAACTTACTAATTCACAGCAAAAACTCTGTGGACAACTTGTCACACTGCAACAACTGATCATTCCCAGCATAGAAAAGCACAGCTGCACAACATGTATTTCAATCTAAGAATTGGAGTAGCCAAACCTCTTAGTGATCTATTTATAGAAAGTTATCGCCGAAGAGCGCACTTAAGACGAAAGAACTATGTCAGTGCACCTGTCGACCCCACGCCTTAACGACGCGCCGCCGGAGCCCTCGGTTGGCGGCTAGTGAACAAAAGCAACAAGAAAGTGATATACAAACTGTCTGTTACATTATTTTCAATGACAGGTATACTTTTATCCTTCTTTTATTGTTTTACTCGTTCACGCATTTAAGTTTTTCATTCATTTATCGGTGTATTAGTCTTATTAACGTTTTCCTTTCCTCATCCCATTCAATTTTTACACCCGACGTCCTATAATTCACGTGTAGATTCTGCGTAGCCGCAGGCACGTTTTACTACCTACCGTAAGCGGCGCCCTGCCTTCCCCAAAGTGCAATTTGATGACGTCGTAGTGTTTCATATAGGTCACCGTACAAATTCTGGCAGTAGCTAGCAGCTATCAGATGGAGTTCAGGGGCAAACTTAACTGTGCAGCGGTTTTTGTAGACTTGATGGCAAGTCGTTAGACTATAGTGGTTTATGTCCGTCATCAGCGCCAGAATCCGCATACCGGCCATGCCACCGCCGTTCACGCAACATGAGCGCTACAACCAGTCATGCAAAAGTCATGTGCAGTGCATGTACGATGTACGGTGTACATACACGTACACCGCGCGGCATGGTCAGTGCGTGTCTAACGCAGTACACGCATGGGATCGCACACGCATGGGGTCGAAAATGTACGTAGCGTCCCCGCTACTACGACAGCATGCGGTATGTCGTACCCCCGGCACAGCTAGAGCTTGGCAGTCGCGCGCGGCGGACGCGATTAAAACCACTCATTACAGACTTGATTTCAAGTCTACGGTTTTTGGAACACTAGATTCGTGTACCGATGTTGTATTAACAGTACCACTACGCCTACATAATACAGCCGAGGGTTCAAGTTGACTGTTTGTATATCGCAGTCTTCTTATCAGGGTTGGACTGTATGTATGTAGTCGTACTCGTAGTGGTATGTAAACATTGCCATAATTATTTGGGCTGGCCACTTCTCTTCTACAGTACTGTTGTAGGGGATACGTACCACGGAGGTACAATCAGAATCTAATTCTACCTCCATAGTACAACCTAGATAATGATTCAGTGAATCAAGGGGACAAGAAGAGAGGCGTACAATTTTGGTTTTTCGAGGTTCAGGAGCTGCCCCATTTGAGCCCTACAGTACATGTGTATACATTGTTATATTGTATAGTGTTCAACTACACGTCTACGGTCTAGACAGCAGCAAGATGACCCGATTCAGCTGGTTTGCAAGCTTCACAGCTTCCATCATTATTGCACTCATTCCAGTTGTAAATGGCCAACTCAACATCACAGGTTTGTATAACAAGCATTTTAAACTACTGACACCATTCATTCTCCCAAAAAGTGTATATTTTGCCGATTCAAGAAACACACACTGTAGACCCAACACTATCGGGTTGAAATTGCGTATACGTTTTGAAAACAAAAGTGAACAGTTATTTTTCGATGCAAAGTGAGATTTCCAGTGAAACCCCCCCCCTTCCAAAACGTTCATTAATAATACATATTGACTTGCAGCCACCTTATGTGCTATGATGAGTAGAGATATGCATATTCATGTTGTTCATGTACAGCGCATGCGCGCTAGGGACTCGGGGCAATAAAGCTACCAGCTAGATACATATAGATACATGGAGGTCCACAAACAAGCCGTGTCCGTCTCACTTTATTTCACCATCACAACATGATGCAAGTTTACCGCTCGGGAAAATCATGAATTACCATTCATGGATTACAAACCGGTTGCAAACTAAACTAAATTTGTTCAGATATAGGAGCTGAGTCTACCCGCGCCCTATGTTTCCAGAAACCTATGTTCCCCCAAATCCTTAGGGTTTGGGTTAAGGTCAATAAGATGTTAAGATTACGGTTGGGAAACATTGGGGAACATAAGTCTTAGGGAACGAACATGGATAATTATGTACCGGGTGGAAGGGGGCGCAATGGGGGGGGGGGGGGCCGGCGGGGCGGCACGGAAATAATTTGACTTCTCAAAGTAAAAGTTCGAATCAGCTCAGTTTTGAAGACCAAATTTTCCCCAGAATCTGGTAATTTTTTTTAATACAAAAGGAATGATTTTGTAGGCCACTCTGATAACATGTGGGAAATATGTTAGTGAGACAAAGAAAGAACTTTGTCAAATTAAGGTGTTTTCCAAATATTACAATCTCGATTTCACAGGTTCAAAGCCCTCCTGTAATTTCTTTTGTTTAATTTATATCTAAAGAAAGCACTTAGAGAGCGCAAACCTCCGCCAAGGTTAACACTTCTCCGCCATATTGTCAGTATACACCCATAAGAAATACTTGCATAAATGGTGAATAATCCTCTAACAAAAATCCTGGATCCAGACCCAGATGTGGATTTCTTCCAACATCGAATCGATTTGTGCTTGTACTAAGGGGTTAGGACCACCCCTAAAAAAAGTTCATGCAAATCTGTCCATAACTTTTTTTAGTTATCTTGTTAATAGAAAACCATCAAACAAACTAACCAAATCCCATGAAAACATAACCGCCACGGCGGATGTAATTAGTACTCTAATAAAAGTAGGGCATTCATTAACACAAGATTCTTTGTGCATTCGGCTGTCCCCCTCATTTCTTTGCAAGGAATTTTGACAAACTTTAAATATCGTTTTTAAAGTCAAAGCAAAGTTAACATAAAGTTTCTTAGCAAACTTGACATTTTGTGGAATATAACGAGTGTGATCCATTCTCAACAGTCAAAACCTCTTCAACAACAATGTGATTGTTGTGAAGTGATCAAAGTCCTCATTCATGAATTATTTGCAAAGGTTCATGTATATACATTGAACCTTCTGTGCCCCGTTAAGCACACACACTCAGCAGTCGGGCAGTTAGTGCGGTGAAGACTGTTGGTTCGGCAAACGTGAAAAATTGCACGTATCCGTATCCGTATTATACGCATACGTGTCGGGAATGCAAAATTCAGTTTCGGCATCGCGCAGCCACGTACACGTATTAGGGCCTACCGTATCTTATAAATTAATTTTTGTTTTATTGATTACCTTCTCTCAGAAGTACGTAGAAAGAGCTTACCACAACGTATTAGGACTTGCACTAATTGATCATATGGGCCTAATAAAAGATGTGTTTCTGAAACAAATGACCTACATTTAAATTGAAGAGAACTTCTGAGGACCCTAAACATGTCTACAAACAAAAAGCCTGAGGCACCGTCTATATAGCAGTAGTACGTGTCTAACAAACCAACCAACAAACTAACCAAATCCGATGAAAAAAACTAACCTCCTTGGCGGAGGTAATTATTACTCTTAAAGTAAGACATTAATTAACACAGGTTTCTCTGTGCATTCGCCTATAGGGCGTCCTCTCTTCCACTCTTCTTCCACCTTTCCCTCTATGAGCTGCCTCTGATGACTATTGGCTCGGATTAAATTATGTGACCAAAATATTAAATGTAGTTTTCTCTGTTTTATGTCTTTCATTAGTGTTCTGTTCATGTTTACTTTGTCCAGAACCTCTTCATTTGTGACGTTATCCTTGTGGGAGATTTTCAGCATTTGTCTGTAAAACCATAACAATTATTAGCATGCCTTTAAATATTTGAAGTACATGTACAATGTACCAAAAGGTACAGAGTGTGGTAAGACGTTCCTCTCAAGATTTTGATTGGAGTGGGATTGGAATTGAATGGTAAGGGGGAAATGGGGTACATGTAGGGTGGGGGTAAGGGTGGGGTGGAATTGAATGGGAAAGGGAAATGGGGGTTCATAGGGTGGGGGTAAGGGTGGGGTGGAATTGAATGGGAAGGGGAAATGGGGTACATGTAGGGTGGGGTAAGGGTGGGGTGGAATTGAATGGGAAGGGGAAATGGGGTACATGTAGGGTGGGGTAAGGGTGGGGTGGAATTGAATGGGATGGGAAAATGGGGGTACATGTAGGGTGGGGGTAAGGGTGGGGTGGAATTGAATGTGATGGGAAAATATGTGGGGGTAAGGGAGGGGTGGAATTAAATGGGATGGGGAAATGGGGGTACATGTAGGGTGGGGTAAGGGTGGGGTGGAATTGAATGGGATGGGAAAATGGGGATACATGTAGGGTGGGGGTAAGGGTGAGGGGTGGAATTGAATGGGATGGGAAAATAGGTGGGGGTAAGGGAAGGGTTGGAATTGAATGGGATTGGGATTTAGATGGGGCGAAAAGGGAATGGATGAAATTTTGGGTTCCAAATTTGTCATGAACTCAAATTGTGTGTTCAATATGCTGAAATTGTATGTTATGCACACACGAAATAATATATAACTTGGTATATGAGTAATTGGCTTTAGGATTGTGTGTGACTCTCCAGGTTTTGAAAATATTGAAAGTAATTTTGCTTTAAATACTTCAACTATATAATTAACAGAGCCAGGCAGACGGACCCGCATCTATGGACAGGATTTTGTGGTGGTTATACCCCTGACTACTGGCTTGCCAGAATTTGGTTCATCCCTCCAAATTGCTTGTGTTGCTTGTCAAAGGTACAAATAAATTTTCTTTTCGTAGAAAACCATATTCATTGGGTATAACCAGTGGCGTTTGTCCGTTGGGTAGGGAGGGGGGGGGGGGGTGGGGTTGCCCGCACAGCAACCTTTCCTAAAATTGCCTGGCCGTGGAAATTCGAAAGTAGGGGGTTGGACATTTGACAGTAGGGGGGGGGGTGGACACAACATTACACCAGAGGATGCTGTTCGTTATAAAAATGTTCATGTAATACCAAACTTGAACACACGTTCGTTTACCATACATAAAGATTTGTATTGCACCACAAAATGGGGGGGGGGGGGAGGATCCATCAGTAGATTGAAAAAGAGAGACACATGAAGTACATGTACATTCAGTGATAGTGATTTCTAACTCCAAATTTTGACATCAAATTAAGCTTTCTCATTTTGAATCATTTTGTTTTCTCCTTACAGTTCATCTGCCACAGGTCGCATCACTCTTCTACAAGGAAACTTTTCCAAAAGTTTTAGCGTTGAGGCTACATCTCCAAACTTTGTTTCTCTAAGCATCTCTGAACTTCAACTCTTGGCAACTACCACACCACCAACGCCGGCTATGTTTAACATTACAGCCGATGAAAACATAACTGTGACCGTCCTTGTCAAGATTGCTGGTACCCTGAATGCGTACACCGCTTTCCCCGTAGACTCCCTGGATGGATATTACATCGTAGCTTCTTATGGAAGGCTAGAGGAAGATGTGTCAGAACTCACTGTCGTTGCTACTGAACCAGAAACATATTTTAATTTGCACCCATACAGTAATGTCACCATTCTTGGTCATGAGGATTGGCCAGCAACGATGCAATTTCGGCGAGGAATTGGGGGATGGGTGACGTATCAGACAACTGACAGCTTCATGGGGGGTCATATACAAGAAGTGACAAACAAACCACTCATTGGCATTGTGGGAACACACCGTGCATCCGCAGAGTATGGTTGGGCTCAATCACTAGATCAGCTGAACCCGGTAGTATCCTTAGGGACAAGGTACACTGCAGTGCCAGTTGCTGGAAATCATCTCCGAAACATCTTCCGCATTGTACCCGTCTGGGAAAATACCAACATCACTTGGATTTCAGGGCAACAGTCAAGCGGGAAGTATCGTCACGAAAGCTATATACTCAACAGTGGCCAGAATCATGATATGAGCTGTGGTCCCTATGAAATCGGGCAAATTCAAGGCTCCAAACCATTCCTGTTGCTCCACCACATTGAGTTTGAGACACCCGTTGTGGACACCGCACTAGTCACCGTACCACCGGCAGAACAGTTCACGCGTCAGTCTTTTACATTCTCAACGTATGAACTCGACACAAAAGTAGACACCTACATCACCATAGTGGCGCCTTGCAAGCATTCTGAACAGATTTGGCTTCAGGAGACGGCTGGCCGTGGTCGGGCCTCTGCTTCGAAGGTCGAGAAAAAAAGATCAGTCGTTGGTGGAGAATACTGTGGATCCAACAGAAAGCTGAACGCTGGTGTATACACAATAGGACCAGATCCAGCCAGTCCATCAGAAGCTGTGTACTCCGCCATACTGTACGGCAAGACAGCATCTGGCGTCTTTGCTTACATCCTTGCCTCTGAACTCAACCAAGTCACTTGTAGTGTAAAGGACACAGAAGTTACTCTTTGCCATCCTCCAAGAGTGCCCATCCAGCCTGCTTTGACAACTGTCCAGACTTCAACGGCCCCTAACAAAAACAACAGTAATGGTAAGCTTAAGACTTTTGTCAAGATGATGAAAAGTGGTTCACACTGCACCTTCAATCTTGTTGTTAAGTTTATGCAAACTGACACAGCCTCTTCTTGGTATTGGTGGACATTAAAGCAATTCTAATGTACACATCCATTTTCAAGTGCATTCCGGTAAGAAGGTGCTTTTAGAGTTTGTGATTGCTCCGAACTCTGAATATCGTCGCGTCAGTGCAACAAGCTCGTAACTCGGATTTCTCTCATCTCAAGTAATTCCAATTTTAAACTTTTGTGGCACCATTTATCCTAAAGGCACAGGTTTCATCAATGCAAAACAACGATTTCTGAAATCTGAAGGTACCGATGTGCTCTGAATCACCAAACATATTTCAATTAATCTCACTGGACACCGTTAATAATTCATAATAAGTCATAAATCTCTCACTTCGTATTGAAGTTGCCGCCGCCATCTTCAATCTAGGGCGCGTCATTTCACCTGGGCAGCCACGCTTGCGAGCTGGGGCAGTGGTGGTTGGCACAGGGGCAGACACGAGTAAACACTTGATGGCTAAACTATTAAACGCTCTCGCGTAAGCTTTGCTTACACGTTTGAATAGGAGAGGTATGCACATTTTGTCTCCAGTGGGCAGGGCTAAATGGACTATTCAGGAAGTTCTATAGACTGTTTGAAAGTTTTGTCTTATCCTGCAGTTTTTGGAGCGGTTGTTGCAGTAGTGATCATCGTTGCTGGATTGGCCATTCTTGGTTTCTGTTTGTTTCGTTATTACAGAAGGTAAGTTACGTTTCCAACGATGAACGTGGCATTTTTTTTTTTATTGTTGTTGCCTCTCACAAGTTTCACGTCTTTGCTCACTCGCCGCGTGTCTCAAACTGCCAAGGGCATTCCAAAAGAAAGACAGGGGGAGGGTCCGCTCGTAAGTCCGATGCCTCATAGGTCGGAGGCCTCATAAGTCCGACAAAATCTCATCCCCCAACCAAATAAAGGCCCATGAGTCCGACATCTCATTGGTCCGACGCCCCATAGGTCCGATGCCTCATAAATCCGACGCCTCATAATTCCAAACTTTCGGACTGATAGGCGTCGGACTTATGATACGGTCACCTTTTTTTTTTGGTTGCACATTTCGGCTTATCCATTCACATCAGGTGCACTCGTGCTGATGTAGCTTCCTAACTCGCCATAAGAAATTATAGTTTGCAAAGTCTGCCCTACTGACAATCTCTCATATGCATTGTGAACAGTGGAGAGTGGGGAGATGACCATACCACAAAATCCTAAAAATCAAAACTAATTAATTCCAAAATTCAGATTAATTTCATAAATTTGGACCATTAGAAAGTTACAAGATAACCTCTATCATGATTTGGAACTTTGGGAGTTAAACCAATAGACAATACAATTGAAGAATGTGTATTTATTAGCTCTTTAACGCCCGTTCATAAATACCTGGGACAATTTACCAATCCCTATTTGTCGAGAGCCTGTCGTGTCAGTGGTTTTTAACCACCGGTAAAACACTGCTGCGTTCTGCGCCACATAACGTAGGCACCAATTTCTATATGAGAAGTTTTTCAGCATAACGTGCACCATGACCAGAGAGGTGTTTCACAAAACATGAAGTAAAATTATAGAAAAAAATCATTGGAAATTAGTGAATTGAGGACTTATGACTTTTTGGCCTTCTGCTCGGGCCATTATAAGCATCCAGGCCCCCTTCAGCCGGTTTTTAGGGCACGTTTTTTTTTTAAACCGGCCAAGCACACATACATTGTACAGTATTTATTCCCTTATTACTGTTTATCATCACTGAGCAGAGTACTTCTTGCAATCACATGAACATTTGAACTGCAAGATGTTCCTTCTTAACAGAACTATAGTTTTCCATATATTTACATGTAATTATATATATTTCTTTGGTTTTTAATTTCAGTGGCCGTTGGAAGCGCTCAGGCATTACAATGAGGGACAAGCCCATTGTTTATAGCTTATTGTAAATCATTTGTAAAATATGTCCCTTTTTTGACTTGTTATCTTAAAATCAACCTTTTGTTTGCTTGCCTTATTTGCCGAGATTATTTTTGGTATAAAGGTTTTCTCGGCTATTAAAAAAAAATAAAAAAATAAAAAAAAAATATAAAAAAAAATCATTCAAATTCACTTATTTTAACATTCAATTTCGTCCCAGAAAAATTTCACTTGCTTTTAACAAAACCAGCCAATTTCAAAGTTTGGCCACCCTCTTTAGTCACCGGGTCGAGAATACTCGTCAGTACAGATCAAATTCGTCTAAGCTGTTGCTGATTGGCATCATTCAGAGATCGAATTCGTGTATTCGATTAGACGAATTTGATTTCTGAGTAACAAGGTTTGGCGTAGACGAGACGAAATCGAATACTCCTGGTCGAAAACGTGTGCTCATTGTTTGAATTTGTTTGGACTAAATTTGAAATTGTTTGACAAAAGACGAAAATAATGAAACATTGAAAGTGCACTAAATCGATGTTGCCGGACGACTTTGAATTCAAGAATCGGTGAATTCGAACGAAAAATGTTTAAAATAGCCGGGAAAACCTATGTCACCTGTTGTACTTTTGTTATTATGTTTCCCTAGAATAGGGCTTTTGTATTAATCGTTCTTGTTAATGGTAATATACAACATTTGCGTTTGCTTTATTTTTCAGAAGTGGAAGGATTTAGGGTTAGTATTTTATAGCAAATATTGTTACACTGACCACTTTGAAGCTTTGGCTTCATGGATGCTGGAAAAACCAAAAACAAAAATACTGTTCTTGTAGTCTGGTTCCCTGATTTATAGACAACGGGGAATGGTCAGGTTGGGGAACCAGACTAGCTGGCTTGCACACGTTCACGGATGTGTATAGCCCATTGCAAACAAAATGTGTGACTAACTAAATTGAGTAAATTTGGGGCTGGCTTATTTGAAAAAAAAAAATCATTTTTTTCCAACGATGGTCGGCCGACCACCGTTGGAAACTGATACAAAACATCATTTTTCTTGAAAATTACAGCACACAAGGTGTACCATGATTTCACCAGACGCTTGTTGAAAAGTAAGGTCTTCCAAAATAATTTTGTGGTTTTGATGTTTGCAAATGTTGCGTATTATCTTTAATATTACATGTATATGCAATGACATCATGTTCTGTAGTTTTGTAAAATATTGAACTCATCAAATGAAATCAATATTTTTATAAAGTATATTTTGTTAAGATGTTACCGATATTGCAATAGTAAAACTTTCTGTATCTTGTAAATTTTAAATGCAAATAACATTTTATGAGGAAGTACAAATGTTGTAAAGGAAAAAGTTGATATACATGTTAATGTATATTTCTTATTTTCATATAAATCACGCATCAGTATTTAAAGACGTGTTCTCCCATGCTATGTTTGAGTTTGACCTCTAACCTTTGTTGTTCATTGCTTTCTTTTCCTTGCAATATATGCGTTAATTACTTTTGACTGAGACATCGAACAAAAAAAAGGTTATTGGGCTACTTCCCAAAATTCGGATTATTGGCTGCCAGACAATGATTCGCCAATTTATTGTGCATGCACCAAATGAAAGCCCTTTTTCGGAAGGTTACAGATGCCCAAATTTGGACTAAAGTAGTTTTTTCTTCGTTACAACAACACATACAAATGACAATTCGTCATAAAAAAAAATCATTTTTTGAAGATCATGGGGTATGCAACTTTAAGTCTTTTATACGAAATCTAGTGAAGATTTTGAATAACATTAATTAAACATGTTTCTTTAATTATAGAAGTGTGGTTCCTCAGATAAAAATATTTATCCCACAAGTGTTTATTCTGGTGTCCCTTTTCAAGGTGTACACAAATTATTCTTAAACTATATATATATTGTACAGGTTGTCCCACAAAAAACCTTACAGTCGAATCGGGCATGTTTACAGAAAAGTGGGGGTAGTGTTCAAATTGTGTCTAATGTATTGCTGAGTAGAATAATTGGTCTTCCAGATGCTTTTTAGTTGGTTTCATTAGGATGTTTTGTTCAAAAGATACAGCAATCACAACACGGGACTTGAAAAACCACTCGGGCCACTTTTTATATTTGTCAAGTTTGCAGATCGAAGCCGGTAGAAAAAGTCACACGTTACTCTTGAACAAAGGAAAACAAATCCTTTGTGTGTTTCTCTAAACTGCGCTTTCTGGCTTTCAAATAAAGTGGCCGAAGACGATCTCCAACCTATGAAGCATAGCGTTTGTTCCAATGCATCGATTTGAATTTAATAAGGTTTGTGTGGTAGATTGGTTAACTGACTTTAAGAGGTGAAAGTATTCACAACACTCACATGCAATATAATTATATACCTTTATTAATTGGTTTTTGACTGGTCGTTGTTTTTTTGTGGGACGACCTGAAGTCTTTCAAGTAACAAATATTGTACTGTAAAATTGTCTTTTGTTTTAAGTGATTGTCTTTCCACATGTTTCAGGATTTTTTTTTCATATTAATATTGCAAAACACATTAAGCTGATCTTATAACTACCTGAACTCATATACGTAAGAGGATCGAGGACAGACACATAGTTGTCGTTACATAGACGATGTGCCATGTGAAGTCATTCCAACGGGCAACCGATGGGCAACCGACAGGCAACGCAAACATTTCAGCATCTTTTACATGTTCTTTGGCCCACCTTAGAAAGTTTATGTCAACACTTTTACAGCAATAATTTCAAAAAGTGCAAGAGATCAGAGTTTGCTGAAAGTTGGACTCACGTGACAACAACATCTAATTTGTGAACATGTCACATGGTCTATAACTATGTCACATGGTCTATTACGTTGTCGAATCATTTATGAAGACTGGACTGTTTGTTTATTTGTTGATTTCAGGTGGAATTTTGTTTGTTTGCCCTTTGGTTATGATGAAGATGGTACATAAAATATTTTGTTAATATTATACATATACAAATGCATTTACATTTTGTCGTCATAAATGTTACAGAATTATAAATGATAATTGTGTAATATGTACATAGTTTAAGTGCCCATGACAGCATTTCATTAAGAAGAAATAAACACTGAAATAGCCACCCTTATATGATTGAAAACCATCTTCAGTGATTGCTTACTTCCGAATGGTGCCATTTCAGGCAAAGTAATTTCACAGGATACCAGTCTTGTACTTGGCCTCCTTGATCAAAGTTCTTATGTGTACGGGTACCAGTGTAATTGCAAATGATCCTATATACATGGCTTTACCGAAAAAATAAACCCGCCTCTCGAGATGCTGTTGGCACCCCCCCCCCCCTCTAGGGGGCACATTTCCGAAGCAAATCATGGCTACATCATTGATGAAACAGATGATGATGATTTTAGCGAAATGTATGAAGGCGAAAGAAACTTTCATTCTCTATGAACAACTGCTAAATTGGCGTTTCCTCAAGCAATTATGACAACCACAAGAGTTGACGAGCGACAGCACATTACACTAGCGGGCGCTCTTCATGATATAGATGTACATGTATATCAATAATACTCGCGCTTACATCAAAACGGCGCATTTTAAAAGCCTTTGTACTTTGTTTCTCCACTTTTCAGTGCTATTGAATACCTTTTGGTTGTTGGGATGTTCGAAAAATACCTTAAATCCGCGTTTTTTTCTCATCACGAAAAAGTGTGTGGGTGTGTGTGTGGGGGTGAGCTTGTCTTACATACGCAGTGTGGACTTCCGAACAAAAGACGTCCACATAATGTAGGTAGCAGCGACGAAGTGTGGACTTGCCCACGTCCACACAGTGTTTCCCCATTTCTGGAAAACAGGTTTAGAGGCATTTTTGGGTTAGGTTTATCTGTAGCAGAATGAAGAGAAACACTAAAGGGAATCATTGAAAAAAAATTGGGTTGTAAGAGTTTTCACAGTTTGAGAAAAATGAGTTTTTCCACTGGTGTTCCTTAACTACACGAAAAGAAAGGAAAGTCCACACTAGGTATGTGAAACAAGTCTGGGTGTGTGTGTGTGTGGGTGTGAGCTTGTCTTACATACGCAGTGTGGACTTCCGAACAAAAGACGTCCACATAATGTAGGTAGCACCGACGTTGTGTGGACTTACCCCACGTCCACACAGTGTTTCCCCATTTCTGGAAAACAGGTTAAGAGGCATTTTTGGGTTAGGTTTATCTGTAGCAGAATGAAGAGAAACACTAAAGGGAATCATAGAAAAAAAATTGGGTTGAAAGAGTTTTCACAGTTTGAGAAAAATGAGTTTTTTCACTGGTTTTTCTTAACTACACGAAAGCAATGGAAAGTCCACACTAGTCATGTGAAACAAGTATGGGTGTGTGTGTGTGTGTGTGTGGGGGGGGGGGGGTTTAATAACCCATTCTACGCTGGTGAAAAAGTGTTGGGGGAGGGATATATACCCCCATCCCCCGGGCTTTACGCCCGGCCCTTGGACAACAGGTAGTGGCAATTGGTACAAAGATAGAAAAAAGTGCGAGTGCACAATAAGCTCTGGCCATGTTGCTAGAAGTCTTGCAGCATGGCACCGATATGGAACACCATACTTTTGGTCAATTTTCAGTGATAGACTGACAAACAGACTGACAGACCGAATTCACGACTGACCACAAAAGTGACATGTAGAAGCTTCAGTCAGGGCTTCAAAATGCGAACGCTTTTTATAGAAGTTGGCTAACTGAATTCACATGATGCTGAATAAGTTTCGATAAACCTGAGCTACGAAACAGCAATGTGCCACATTGCTAATTTAAACATAATGTGACGTTTTGATTAAATGAAGTGTATAATGTAAATGAAAGATCTTAAAAGTGAAATTCAATATGAGATTTGTGTATGAATGCTCAACTTGGATCGACTGTTGAGCAGTGTTGTAGGTCTCGAGACCGGTCTCGGTCTCGGTCTCGGTCTCGAGACCACTTTTTGCCGGTCTCGGTCTCGGTCTCGGTCTCGGGAGCTGTGGTCTCGGTCTTGGTCTCGGTCTCGGTCCCCTTTGGTCTCGATGTTTTGGCTGGTCTCGAGTCGAGACCAGCCAAAAAGTGAGGGGGCGGGTTCCGCCCCCGGCCCTTTTAGGGTTAAGTAAAGAATCAGTTTAAAGCAAATGTGACTGCAGTGTGATGCTAATGGACATGTCTCTCTTCACTTTCTAGTGAGTGAGGCATAGTCCAATAACCATTGCTCCTCTTCTTATATTTCTCGTTTTTATTGTGGGATGATCTGTTGAAACAAGCACTTTATAGCCATCCTCATTGATTCCAAATACAACTGAGATTTAAATCTTATGAATCAAAACTGAAACTTATTTTTACCGTCAGATTTTGTATTTTGAAAATGGGGAACAATTCAACTCTTTTTCCCTAGAAATATTGGTGATTTTTTTCTATTTTCTTTTTCAATTTTTCCTTTATTCGTGGAGGCGGGAAAACGTTTTTTCTTCCATTATATTGATAAATGGATATTCATCAATTCGTAGACCGTTAAATTGGTATTAGTGGTGGACAGCTGAATTTTGTGATATCTTTATTAAAATAGACACGACTTGGGAATAGAGTATGCAAATTACGTGAAATGTTCACAGTTACTACTCAATAACATGTTCTTTATCCCAATTATATTTTTTACAAAATGGAGCGTGCCATTTTTTTTTATCATACAGTCACTTTCTTTTTGACTCGCCATGTATTCATCTTTTCATCATGATAAACACAAATTGAGCTACTGCCATGTACACACAAAAATAGAGTCTAATTGCCCGCCTCGTCTCCTTCCTAAATGTCAATTGCATTTGCATGAGTCGAGAGGAATTGTGTTCCATTAATCGCTATATGCTGTTTACGGCCATCACAATGAACTATTAATAAATTGGCAACATGTCGTACTTGTTAATCACTAAAATATTCAAGTAAATTGCCCAGCAAAGTAGCTGATGCGGGCGAAACGATGGCACGGTACAAAACACATAGAGGCGTGGGCACTGAGCCATGAATCCTAAAAGTACATCTCACCCACCCTAAAAGTACATCTCACCCACCACATTCAGTTTGTGACAGCGCCCTTCTATTGTGTCGGCCATATTCTCAAATAGGCTAATGACGATGATGACGGCGGGCAGAAGATAGATCAGGCAAATATGGTTCATCAATCTTCTATAGTATATGTAACGTTATTGACATTAAACAAAAATAAAGTGGCATTACATTTCAGCCTTAGCCAGGCCTTCTTTTTTCATTTCATTTATTTCATTTATTAATTTCACAGGTAAAAATTCAAGTACAGACAATAAGAACAGTAAAGAAAACAAAAACATGCACATACAGTTAGGAGAGAGAACAAGAAAAAGAGAAGAAAAAAAGTAGCACCCCTGATGGATTTTAAAAAAGTAAACTAAATTACTATCGAGTTAATCTCCTGATGCCACAATTTAAGATGAGACAATACAAAAGGACATTACAAATGGACATTATTAAAACATGGCTTACAGTATAAGAATATAGAACTATACAAGCAGTTAAAACTTTAAAAGCACAAATGGGCATTAAAAAATGCAGATTCGGTAAAAGAGAGATTCGAGTGAATTATAATGCAAAAGGCACTATAAAATTGAGAAGAAAAAACAAGCAGCAAGGTATTTGAATGGGCAAGGCAACTAGAAATTTAAACTGTTTTGGTCAAGGGGACCTCCTGGCCAGGGACTAATAAATGATTTCTGAGAGAATTTGTAAAGGAGGATAAACTATGGATAATTGTATCTTTAATGCAGGCCGGTAGTTCATCCCATAATCTAGGGAATCTGTGAAAAAGAGAACGATGGGCAGCATTGGAACGAGCCCGATGATGGACAAATTTAACAGATTCGATATGTCTACAATTAATGGGAATTAGAGTGTCAGTGTCAACGTCAAATTTATTATATAAACATTTTCTTCAGAGGTAAATGACAGAGGAACAAGAAACAAACATGTAGGGGACACACAAACATGCAGGGTTGGAAGGAGAATCACAAAGAGGTATGGGGGGGCAGACCAATCCATATCTGGCTACCATCTCTCAATTTTTTTGGACTACATGTACAAATCTATATTCCATGACTGACATTTTAAAAAATGAATCAATATTTTCTTGCTCCAAATTTTTTTCGAATCAGGTTTACAAGGAGGTCCAATGTAAAATTAAAGTTGCACTTAAATATCTGTTAGTGGTCATTGCTGAAACCAAGGGGTGGCTGTGGAGTTTAGGGTCCGAGTTCCTATAACAGATGAAATATCCACCTTTAACTTTTTACTTTTGTCAAGTTTCAACATGTTCAAGTTTTGTAAAAACTAGTACAAATTGTCGTACTCCGAAGTTAGAGTTTCTTCATCAGATTTACACTTTATAGTAGTCAAACAATATTTAAAAAAAAAAAAAATTAAAAGTGGCAAAAATATATGGAGTTCATCAAATAAGGTTTTCCCCTTCTTTAAATTAGGTTGTTTCCAATTTTTTTTAATTGATTGTGACAATAACAAATTCTGTGGCCATGTTGTAATTTATGGCATGAAGCAAACACGAAGAGCACTCGCATGACACAATTAAGCAGGTACAAGTGATTCCTAACTTCCAATCACTTCCTTCACATCCCCATGAACATCAACATCTCAAGGACAGACTGTTCAGCTGTAATTAGTGTCTTGTTGTTTATTTAGATTATTGTTATTTATTATCCGCGGTCTCGGTCTCGGTCTCGGTCTCGGACCATTTCGGTCTCGGTCTCGGTCCGCCTTGAAGGGGCTGGTCTCGGTCTTGGTCTCGGTCTCGCAACTTCAGGTCTCGGTCTTGGTCTCGGTCTCGGACTATCCGGTCTCGCTACAACACTGCTGTTGAGTCTATGAGACATCAAAGGCTCCAATATCATCTTAGGTTCAAGACACATTTTTGCAAATACCAACTGCAATTTGGCTCGACGGTATATTTGTATGGGCTAGATTTTGGATCTTATTTTCGTTTAGGAGTCCATGTAATAACCTGTACGTGTGACTGATTTTGAACCAATCAGTAGAGCTCAATTCGTTACAACCAAGGCGTATATTATGTCGATGCATTAGGAGTATCGCACAGAAAGATGTTAATACAAATATACGTAATATAATTCTAAAAGTCCGTCCAAATGGTATTGGCCTAACTCTATACAGGAAGAGTGCATGCAGTTCCAGTCTTTTGATAAGGACTTTGTTTGTTCCAATGGTCAGTAAAATGTCACTGGCATGTCCACCGATGGCTGTAGATGTTTGTACCGCATCATTGATGCCCATCCGTAGTGTCTGTCTCCAACACCTACTTCTTGTCATAGATCCTCTTGCAGACCACAGCTTTGTCTCCGGTTCCATGAGTCTTTGTCTGGACCAGCTGTCCGTCGACCAACTCGCGGACAACACAAATTGCCTCTGGGTGACTCTTGCTGTTCTCCGTGCGCAGCTTGTCTCCGTCCCACATCGGCAGGTACGTACTCGGCTCATCGTTCAGCGGGTTTACATCAGTATACTCCTGCCCTACGGTGAAGTTGGTGTCGAACGTCTTGAGGCCCTTGGTGATGATTTTGAAGACGTCTCCGTCCTGACTGATCTCCAGGACCGGAGTTTGTGATATCGCCATCTTACGCACCGCAATGTTGACATTCAGCGCCTTGAGAACGTTCTCCAAATTCTCGTTCTTGACGTTTTTCCAGATTCCGCTCAGATCAATCGGTGCCGTGATTTTGCAGGATATTTGTCTCGGCCCGGTTTATTCTGTGATGCTTTCAATACAGCTGATTCGTGACGTGCACTCTATCATGGTATATCGACTCAATTTATACCCACCCTCTGTGTTCATTATTGATTGTAGATTCAGAGGTGTGTGCAGAACTCTGCGATATCATTAAACAAACACGAAATCTGCAATCTTTGTCGCATACAGGGTGAGTCACAATGATCTGGACGGCAAGTTCACCAATTGGCAAATAAAGTATAACTATTGAGAAATGGTTATTACCTTGTCTTTCACATGAATTTAGAATTTTTCCAAATTAGTGGCTGTGGTGGGGAGTTATTTCATTTTCATTGAAGGGGCTCACGGAATTGGTTTTGCCTTATTTAAATGTGTCAATACCTTCAAAGTGAGTCAGTCACCATTACTAGGTTTTTATTGGCCACCGTTGCCCGGACCAAGCAAAGGGGCTGCGACCTAACAATATTGGTTGTCATTGGAAACAAAGGTGGTTGTAGAATATTTTCAGTTTGTACGAGAAAATACATCTTAGGTAATTGCATTTGGAAACTAAGTGGCTGTGGGGGGGGGGGGGGGGGGTTTGAGTAATTTCATTTTCATTGAAGGGGCTCAAGGAATTTGTTTTGCCTTATTTAAATGTGTCAGTACCTTCAAAGTGAGTCAGTCACCATTACTAGGTTTTTATTGGCTGTTTCGGCAACTTGTCCAAACAGCCTTTGTCTCTGTAAGTTTTTTTTTTCAGACTTTTGTTTAT
This sequence comes from Patiria miniata, assembly GCF_015706575.1. Taxonomy (NCBI): domain Eukaryota; kingdom Metazoa; phylum Echinodermata; class Asteroidea; order Valvatida; family Asterinidae; genus Patiria; species Patiria miniata. Next base: position 8,986,352 of record NW_024037061.1, read on the forward strand.
AGCATTTGTACACGTTTTCATCGTGTCTGGCACTTTGGGCACTTAAATCAATCCGATTGCCATATACAAAAATGGTATAATTTTGTAAAATTTTGTAAAATTGTTAACTTTGTATACCATATACAAAAATTGCGAATGATCTATATTTAGACGTGCTGAATACAATGTAAATTTCCACGAACCTGAGCTGAAAACTTGCATTATGCGCTATGCTAATTTAAACGCAATGTCGCGTTTTGATTAAATATCAAATGTTTAATGTAAATAAAAGATCTTAAAAGTACAACTAAATGTGAGACTTGATTGAGACGTGTATGAATGCTGAACATGGATCGATTGTTGAGTCAATAGGACATCAAAGGCTTTAATATCATCTTCGGTTCAAGACACAAACATTGCAAATACCAACTGCAAGTTGGGTCGACGGTATATTTGCATGGGCTGGATTTGGAAATGTATAGGTGTTTATTTTGTTTTAAGTTTAAGTAGTAATTACCAGTACGTGTGACTGATTTTGAACAAGTCAAGTAGGTCTTCATTAATTACCAGAAGTTGATCTCGAATGTCTTGAGACCCTTGGTGATGATACCGATCTCCAGGACCGGAGTTTGTGATATCGCCATTTTACGCACCGCAACGTTTGACTGATTTTGGACAAGTCAAGTAGGTCTCCATTAATTACCAGGCGTGATATGAAGTGAATCAAAGTGTACATAATATAATCATATGAGGTCCGTTGTCAAATGGTGTAAACAGATATTGGCATAAACCCCTATACAAATAGAGATATGATACACCGTGCCCTCTGGAGACATGCACACAATAGGGAACAAAAGATGGTATACGTCTCCACAGGGTAATTTCTATAGATGAATACGTCTCCACAAGGTTTTCACGAAATAGACATATGGATTTTACTCAAAAACTAGGAATTTCCAAGGTATGTTGATCCGTCGCAAATAGTAGAGTTTTAGAAAACGGATATTAAGTCCGAATTTCAGCCAAGGAAATTAATTCTGATTAATATAAGAGCATTTTGAAACTGTACTTTCAAACTCGAAAACTTTAGTACATGAGAACAAAGAAATATCTCCACAAGGATACAAATTTCAGTATGTGTTTGTTCCAATGATCAGTAAAAAGTTACTGGCATGTCCACCGATGGCTCTAGTTCTAAGTGAGATGTTTGTACCGCATCATTGATACCGTCTGTTCAAGTTGTGTCTTCATGCAACCACGTCTACTTCTTGGCAAAGATCCTCTTGCAGACCACAGCTTTGTCTCCTGTTCCAACGGTCTGTGTTTGGACCATTTGACCGTCGATCAACTCACGGACAAAGTGAATCGCATCTGGATGGCTCTTGTTCTCCGTGCGTAGCTTGTCTCCGTCCCACATCGGCAGGTACGTACTCGGCTCTTTGTCGTTCAGCGGGTTCCTGTCAGTATACTCCTGCCCCACGGTGAAGTTGGTCTCGAACGTCTTGAGGCCCTTGGTGATGATTTTGAAGACGTCTCCCTTCTGACTGATCTCCAAGACCGGACTTTGTGTCGCCGCCATTTTTCGCACCGCGAAGTTGAGATTCAGTGCCTTGAGGAAATTGTCCAGATTCTCGTTCTTGACGTTTTTCCAGATGCCGTCCAGATCAATCGGTGCCATGATTTTACAGGATATTTGTCTCAGTCCCAAGTTATCGGCGATGCTTTCAATTCAGCAGAGCTGCTTCGCGAGAACTGCACTGTCACACGGTATCCACTCAATAATACCCACCCTCTGTGTTTATGCTGACAATGGATTCATAGGCGTGTGCATGATTCTGCAATATCACAATACAAACACTAACCCCGTAACCTTTATCGTTCCTTACAGCGACCTTCGCCTTGTCCTTCTCTCACCTACATGTATATCCAGGGTCACGCGTAATTAGTTCCGGTCTTCTGGTCACGTGACCTTTACACTACAAAATATTGTTGACGTGGTAAAATATAAGAAAATGGATAATGAAATAAATGTTTGTTTGTTCTCTAATACGGTGTATGGCGCAGACATCGTGGTGTATGACTTCGCTTTCTTTTTTTAGTATTCTCTTTTTTTAGTATTCTTTTTTTTTTAATGTACCGGTACTTTTGTGTGAAGTGTTTTAGCACTTATTTGCTGCACGTTTTTCCTTTTTATTTAAATATTAATCATTGATTTGGGATATTGATAAATAGGTTTTTTTTTAAATGAATACTATTTGGGTTGCGAAGGGAGTGTGAATAAACGAACAAATTGAAGCACGTCTATCGATTTTCACAAGCTAAACGTCTCTTATCATCTTGCAATTAACAACATTTTTTCAAAGCAACTACTTTATTAATTTTAAAGTTGAACAAACAAATTGACTTTAGCGGGGTTTGAGCATGAGACCTCCGGATTACTTGCGTTCCGGTGCTCTACCAACCAGGCCAATCGCTTGTGGGTGGGGGGAGGGGGGGGGTGGGGAATCCCCCACCCCCTCGGTAAAAGCCATAAGCATCAAAATATGCTGTCGTCTTTTTTTTCTTGTGGTGTATTCCCTAGCAGGTACTGTGCTCCCCCCCCCCCGCCACCGTTGCCCGGACCAAGCAAAGGGGCTGCGACCTAACAATATTGGTTGTCATTGGAAACAAAGGTGGTTGTAGAATATTTTCAGTTTGTACGAGAAAATACATCTTAGGTAATTGTATTTGGAAACTAAGTGGCTGTGGGGGGGGGGTTGAGTAATTTCATTTTCATTGAAGGGGCTCAAGGAATTTGTTTTGCCTTATTTAAATGTGTCAGTACCTTCAAAGTGAGTCAGTCACCATTACTAGATTTTTATTGGCTGTTCGGCAACTTGCCCAAACCGCCTTTGTCTTCATAAGTTTTTTTTAGACTTTTGTTTATAGCATTTCTACACGTTTTCATCGTGTCTGGCACTTTGGGCACTTAAATCAATCCGATTGCCATATACACAAATTCTATAATTTTGGAAAATTTTGTAAAATTGTAAACTTTGTATACCATATACAAAAATTGCGAATGCTATATATTTAGACGTGCTGAATACAAAGTAAATTTCCAAGAACCTGAGCTGAGAATTTGCATGATGCGCTATGCAAATTTAAACGCAATGTCGCGTTTTGATTAAATATCAAATGTTTAATGTAAATAAAAGATCATAAAAGTACAACTAAATGTGAGACTTGATTGAGACATATGTATGAATGCTGGACATGGATCGAATGTTGAGTATAATTATGAAACATCAAAGGCTTTAATATCATCTTCGGTTCAAGACACAAACATTGCAAATACCAACTGCCAGTTGGGTCGACGGTATGTTTGCATGGGCTGGATTTGGAAATGTATAAGTGTTTATTTTGTTTTAAGTTTAAGTAGTAATTACCAGTACGTGTGACTGATTTTGAACAAGTCAAGTAGGTCTTCATTAATTACCAGAAGTTGATCTCGAACGTCTTGAGACCCTTGGTGATGATACCGATCTCCAGGACCGGAGTTTGTGATATCGCCATTTTACGCACCGCAACGTTTGACTGATTTTGGACAAGTCAAGTAGGTCTCCATTAATTACCAGGCGTGATATGAAGTGAATCAAAGTGTACATAATATAATCATATGAGGTCCGTTGTCAAATGGTGTAAACAGATATTGGCATAAACCCCTATACAAAAAGAGATCTGATACACCGTGCCCTCTGGAGACATCATGCAAACAATAGGGAACAAAAGATGGTATACGTCTCCACAGGGTAATTTCTATAGATGAATACGTCTCCACAAGGTTTTCACAAAATAGACATATGGATTTTACTCAAAAACTAGAATTTCCAAGGTATGTTGATCCGTCGCAAATAGTAGAGTTTTAGAAAAGGGATATTAAGTCCGAATTTCAGCCAAGGAAATTAATTCTGGTTAAAATAAGAGCATTTTGAAACTGTACTTTCAAACACGAAAACTTTGGTACATGAGAACAAAGAAATGTCTCCACAAGGATACAAATTTCAGTATGTGTTTGTTCCAATGATCAGTAAAAAGTTACTGGCATGTCCACCGATGGCTCTAGTTCTAAGTGAGATGTTTGTACCGCATCATTGATACCGTCTGTTCATGTTGTGTCTTCATGCATCCAACGTCTACTTCTTGGCAAAGATCCTCTTGCAGACCACAGCTTTGTCTCCTGTTCCAACGGTCTGTGTTTGGACCATTTGACCGTCGATCAACTCACGGACAAAGTGAATCGCATCTGGATGGCTCTTGTTCTCCGTGCGTAGCTTGTCTCCGTCCCACATCGGCAGGTACGTACTCGGCTCTTTGTCGTTTAGCGGGTTCCTGTCAGTATACTCCTGCCCTACGGTGAAGTTGGTCTCGAACGTCTTGAGGCCCTTGGTGATGATTTTGAAGACGTCTCCCTTCTGACTGATCTCCAAGACCGGACTTTGTGACGCCGCCATTTTTCGCACCGCGAAGTTGAGATTCAGTGCCTTGAGGAAGTTGTCCAGATTCTCGTTCTTGACGTTTTTCCAGATGCCGTCCAGATTAATCGGTGCCATGATTTTACAGGATATTTGTCTCAGTCCCAAGTTATCGGCGATGCTTTCAATTCAGCAGAGCTGCTTCGCGAGAACTGCACTGTCACACGGTATCCACTCAATAATACCCACCCTCTGTGTTTATGCTGACAATGGATTCATAGGCGTGTGCATGATTCTGCAATATCACTATACAAACACTAACCCCGTATTAAACCTTTATCGTTCCTTACAGCGACCTTCGCTTTGTCCTTCTCTCACCTACATGTATATCCAGGGTCACGCGTAATTAGTTCCAGTCTTCTGGTCACGTGACCTTTACACTACAAAAATATTGTTGACGTGGTAAAATATAAGAAAATGGATAATGAAATAAATGTTTGTTTGTTCTCTAATATGGTGTATGGCGCAGACATGGTGGTGTATGACTTCGCTTTTTTTTTTTGAGTGTTCTCTTTTTTGAGTATTCCTTTTTTTAAACGTACTTTTATGTGAAGTGTTTTAGCCCTTATTTGCTGCACGTTTTTCCTTTTTATTTAAATATTAATCATTGATTTGGGATATTGATAAATTTTTTTTTAAATGAATACTATTTGGGTTGCGAAGGGAGTGTGAATAAACGAACAAATTGAAGCACATCTATCGATTTTCACAAGCTAAACGTCTTATATCATCTTGCAATTAACAACATTTTTTCAAAGCAACTATTTTATTAATTTTAAAGTTGAACAAACAAATTGACATGCGGGTTTGAGCATGCGACCTCTGGACTACTTGCGTTCCGGTGCTCTACCAACCAGGCCAATCGCTTGTGGGGGGGGGGGGGGGGAGTCCCCCACCCCCTCGGTAAAAGCCATCAGCATCAAAATATGCTGTTGTCTTTTTTTCTTGTGGTGTATTCCCTAGCAGGTACTGTGCTCCCCCAGCCACCGTTGCCCGGACCAAGCAAAGGGGCTGCGACCCAACAATATTGGTTGTCATTGGAAACAAAGGTGGTTGTAGAATATTTTCAGTTTGTACGAGAAAATACATCTAGGTAATTGCATTTGGAAACTAAGTATATAGGGTTTTTGGGAAGCACGCACTTTAGACCGTTGCTCTCTTAACATAATCTTTAATAGGCCTGAAGGATGCTTTCATACAGCTTTGCATATTCATGATTACCAGTAATATTGGCAGCCCACCATGAGCGTCACGAGGAAGACAAAAAGTGTGAAGTCATATTTGCTATTCATTTGATACACATTGCAACAAATGGGCGCGTTTGTTTATGGTGTAAATCGAGGATTCATCATCGATGAATTGAGGACAGGAACCAAATCGAGGACGACCTCGATTAGAAAACGTGTACAAAACCAATGAGAGCTGTTGCAAAGAGTATAAACAAAGGAAAAGGGAAGAGGAACAATAGCAAATCCTTGATTTACACCATAAACAAACGTGATTGCGTTTGCACGAGTGTCAATGGGGGGTGGGTGGGCAAATCCCCCCGCCCACTTTCGAATAATGTTAAATTGAGAATATGCTAGAGAAATTACAGGGTATGGGGGAATGTGCTATCCCCTTCCCTAGAAAAACCCTGGCGACGCCCATGCAGCCCACTAATTCATGCCCCCGCGGCTGCGCCTCCGGAGCGGCTGCCAATATTAGCCAGGACAGGATTTAATAGACCTCCATCGCAACGGCAACTTCACCACGTTTGTTACGGGAATAAAACTTCAAACATAGTACTAAGACAAGCTCAAGAAAGCCGTTTACTTGGCTCCATTGTAGATTCCGATGTCGAATTTACACCTTTCTAGATTTCGTATTTGGTCCAGTGTAATTCGCAAATGTGAGCATTCCGATTCGTCATAGTATCGGGAAATTCGTCTCGAGGAGATTGGCGCTGAATTGAAAAAGCGAATTACTTTTTTTTTTCAAAATTGTGTTGATCGGCTAATACCTACTGCATGCATATCATAAACTTACGAGATCCCATACGCCCTCTAGCAGATCCCATAGTTTTATACTATATCATTATGACTTCTTTGCCCCATTTATGTTCGAATGAGGTTAAACATTTAATGTTTGATATATAGGCCTATTGGCACGTCCATTGATTATAACAAGTTTTAGGTCTAAGATGTTTGCACCGCATCGTTGACGCCCAAAAGACGTCTGTCTCCAACACCTACTTCTTGTCATAGATCCTCTTGCAGACAACAGCGTTGTCTCCGGTTCCATGAGTCTGTGTCAGGACCAGCTGTCCGTCGATCAACTCATAGACAACACAACCTGAACCTGCACTTGGACTCTTGCTGTCGATGCGTAGTTTGTCTCCATCCCACACTGCAAGGCACGTATCCCTCTCTTCGGTCAGCGGGTTCTTGACAGTATACTCCTGCCCCACGGTGATGTTGGACTTGAACGTCTCGAGACCCTGAACGAGGATTTTGAAGACGTCTCCGTCCTGACTGATCTCCAGGTCCATACTTTGTGACGCCAGGAAAATACTCGCCATGAAGTTGAGATTCATCGCTTCATGGAAGTAGCTGCCCAGATTCTCGTTCTTGACGTTTTTCCAGTCGCCGCTCAGATCAATCGGTGCCATGGCTTTGCAGGACATATACCAGTTTATTCGGTGATGCTTTCAACACAGCTGATTCATGAGGTGCAGTCTCTCGCGGTATATCGACTCAATTATAATACCAATTCCTCTGCGTTCATGGTTGATTTCATTGTAGATTCAGAGGTGTGTGCCGAACTCACTGCGATATCATTAAACAAACACGAAACTGCAACCTTTGTCATTCCTAAGAGTGACCTTCGCTTTGTCCTACTTTTCATTTACATATCCAGGGCCATCCGTATAAATGACATGTACGGTTCCAGTCTTCTGTCCTTATGCAACCTGTGCGTCAGCCAATCGGAGTCGACTTTGTGTTTCGTTTTTTCTTAATGTACTTTATATGAAGTGTTTTAGCCATTATTTTTTATATCATTATTATCACTGTGTGTGAGCATTGATAAACAAATTGTAAAATGGATGATTATATAAACCTCACAATTCAGCCTTTGGGTCCAAAAGGTCGCTTGATCAAACAGAACAAATCGAAACTGAATGCATGCTCATAAAACAGAGATAGAACATGATGCAGAATACAGTTGTTTTCACAGCAATTATTGAAGTAATTTTAAATTGGAACCAATAAATTGACTGGAGCGGGATTTTAGCCTGCGGCCTCCGGGTTGTGGGCGTTCTACCAAACAGGGGGGGGGGGGGGGGGGGGGGGGCAAGCAACCCCGTTAACAAAAACCCACATAAGCACCGAAATTGCATGTGTATGCGTGTGTGGGGAAATGATTATTTGGCGTGCATGTTGTGCTAAACTTTTGTTAATTCCCGTGCGCTAATAATAGGCCGTGCACCTAGGGCCCACTAGCAGGGGTCATGGGTCAAAGAGCAAGACGCGCTGACAAGTTGTCACAAATGTATTCATTGGGGGGGGGGGGGGGGGGGGGGTACGGGTATGGAAAATGCTAAGCAGAAGATTTGAGAGAGTGAGCTGTGTTTTCGTCGACTGTCGATGGTTGATGGGATAAAAAGAGGAGCAGTTTCCTCCAAGTTAAAAGAGTTGAGCTGACTGGAGAACCCCTTGCCTAGTTTCTTTCTTTACCGGAGACTATGCCTTTTGGACAGGGCGAAATATTAATCATAATACCGCTACACGTGTACTTGTGTATGTTTTTTTTTCTTGTGGTGTGCCCCTTACTGCTACTGTGCCCCCCTTCAAGGCCCGGCTGGGGGGGGGGGGGTCGTAAAAAATACATACACAAAATTGGCCCCTCCCCTAAAGAAAATGTTGTTGACCCACCCCCACCCAACGAAAAATCTTTTTAATTTTTTTGAAAAAAACCCCCCCCCCCCCAAAAAAAAACCCAACTGATGACCCCCCCCCCCTGAAAATCTCGCCGTCAAGCTGTAAACACGAGCAAATTGAATTCAAAGAGTCAGAGGAAAGTGGCCATCAGGAAATGCCTCAGATTGCACCGCAGAGCATCTAAAATCCAAACTTATGCCGTACCCTTGAGCGGGCCCGGACCCCACAACGTACATACGGAAGGCCTAGTTCGCGCTCCACGCTCGCACATAAAAAGTTCCACTTTAAGATTGGAAGACCCCCCCCCCCCCCCCCCGCCAAGTCTGCGATCAGGGAGAGGCCCCACCCCCATGCCAGGAGCTAGCAACGGTGCTGCTACCGACTTACGTACTAATCCAGTTCAAGATTTGGCTGTCTTGAGGAGGAAAAGGTGGTGGTATGGAATATTTCAGGTTTTTTTTGGAAAACACACGTGCGTAAATAGCATTTGGAAACCGCTAAAATACATCAGAATCGTTGACCGAAAATATCGGGTCCGCCAGATATCTACCTGGAGGGGTTTTCGGCAGCGATCGTTGCTCTTCAAAGAAAACAAGAAAACCATCAAGGTTTTTTTGTTTCCATCCCGGCACCGCTATATTCACCAGTAATACTGGAAGCTATTAATAAGATGAAATTTACGTCCTGATGATGTAACTTCAATATGGTATTGCCCTATTGGCATATATAAACACTGTATACTCAGTGTGTTAGGCTTAGCCCCCCCCCCCCCCCACCCGAGTGAAAGTGAGAAAAATGGTGGTAAGTACGTCTGCACTAGAAAGCAGAAGATCGTGGGTTCGAGTCCCACCGAGAGATTGTTTTTCTCCTTTCACTCGGGGGCGGGCTGACACTCGGAGTACACAGTGTTTATACGTCGGTGAAGTGCAAAACCTAACATTGAATACTGGCTGCGTTACAACGGATTTCTGAGCATAACCTCAGCTGACGGGCGCTATATTCAAGCTAACGGCATGTGCCTGAGGTATGCTCGGAATTTCCTGGGTAGCGTTGCCAATATTGCCGAGACAGGAATATATTCGAATGTGGTTGATGGAACCCTAGTACTCCACCGCCGGGGCAAGTTTACCGCGTTTGTTACGGGACTGGCTGCAAAATAGTGGAATACAAATTCAAACTCAGTATATACTCAGACAAGTTCCAGAACGCCGTTTATTTGGCTCCATTGTTAATTCCGATTTCGAATTTACACCGCAATGGACTTCATTTCTTTTTATCCAGTGTAATTCGCAAATGGGTCATTCTATAAATTTGGGGTCCACTTTTTTTCCCGTCCCTGTTACATCTGACATCTATGATTGTATAATTCTGATGCACTCCTTAATGCAGTCATCCTCCAAGAGTGATTATGAATAGCCAACTACCTACCCAACAAATAAACAATCATTTGAAGTCACTTTTAATGATGCTTGAATGGCAAATTACAAAGTACCAAGGTAACAGGGACGGGAAAAATGTCACACTTTGGACCCCAAATTTATAGAATGACCCAAATGTGAGCATTCCGATACGTCCCAGTTTCGGGAAATTCGTCTCATGTGGAGATTGACATTGAATTGAAAATGTTACATTCGATTTGTTTTAATCAAAATGTTGTTTATATTCAGCTGATAGTGGGTCTCCTGCTAGTGGCATAAACCTACACAAAACCAAGGGCGGATCCAGGGGGGGGGGGCCAAAGGGGCCATGGCCCCCCCCCAAAAAAAACGAAACCAATTTTTTTTTTTTTATGTGACATCGCAAAAAAGGCAGGCAATGAGTACACCACCATCTTTTCCTCAAAACCCCCCCCCCCCCAAAAAAAAAAAATTGTGTTCTGGATCCGCCCTTGCACAAAACGAATATCCTTGCAGATCCCAGAGTTTTGTACTATGATTAGGAATTTTTGGCCCCATTTTGTTCCAATGCATGAGGTGAAACATTTAATATTGGCATGCATGTCAATTGATGGTTATAACCAGTTTTAAGTCAAAGATGTTTGTACCGCATCGTTGACGCCCGTAAGTCGTGTCTGCCTCCAACGTCTACTCCTTGTCAAAGATCCTCTTGCAGACCACGGCCTTGTCTCCGGTTCCTGAGGTCAGTGTCTGGACCAGCTGACCGTCGACCAACTCACGGTCAAAATGGATTGCATGTGGGTGGCTCTTGTTCTCCGTGCGTAGCTTGTCTCCGTCCCACACCGCCAGATACGTACTCGGCTCATTATCATCCAGCGGATTTATGTCAGTATACTCCTGCCCCACGGTGAAGTTGGACTCGACCGTCTTGATACCCTCGGTGAGGATTCTGAAGACCTCCCCGTCCTGATTGATCTCAATGACTGGTTTCTGTGCCATCGCCATCGTGCGCACCCCAATGTCCAGATTCAGCGCCTTGAAGAAGTTCTCCAAATTCTCGTTCTTGACGTTTTTCCAGGTGCCGCTCATATCAATCGGTGCCATGGTTTTGCAGAATATTTGTTGTCTTTTTAAAACCCTGGTTTATTCGATGATGCTTCCAGTTTAACTGATTCATGAGAAATGCACTCTCTCACGGTATCAACTTAGTACATATCACCCTCTGTTTATTATTGACAATATAGGTTCAGAGGTGTCCGCAGAATTTTGCGATATCATTAAACAAACACTTACTCTATGACCTTTGTTGCTCCTAACAATGACCTTGGCATTGTCCACCATGCATACAGCCATCCCGGGTTCACGCGTATAAAGTACCGGTAGTTCCAGCGCAGTGGCGTAGCCAGTGGGGGAAGGGGGTATTTACCCCCCCCCCCCCCCATTATATTTTGTAAAGACTGCCCGTTTCCATTCAAGTGTTCTTTTTTCGAAAGTGTTTATCCCCAATTTTTTTATTTTTTATTTTACGGACGGGAGGCCAAGGGTCCGGATGTGCGAGTGCCCTTTTCAAGATATTCTTCCCCCCACCAATAAAAATAAGCTTGCATTATGCAGTCTGGTGGATTTTACACGTTTACATAAACACATCCCTGATTTTCTTTAAGGCAATTACCTTGGACACAGTGTCCACAAATGTTGTTGTGATTAATTGACCACTGTGCAGTGATGCGTGATTGAAATTAAATGAAACTCATTGGGATTTAGGCCAATGATAAGGAGTATCTGCATAGTAAAATATTTCAAAATTGACTTCATGGTTTTAAAGTTACTTCAATAAAGTCCAGACGGACACTTGGGGGACATACTGTATAGCGCAAACATTTTCGATGAATTCCACTACCGTTGTTTTCATTTTGGTCCGATTTACGAAATATTGTACACTTTTATTCAAATACTGTAATCACTGTCTTTTAAATTTGATAAACAAGTTTTAAAATGTTTTTCTTTTATGCAGATCTGCCCACAATTCAGCCTTCGGGTTGCGGAAGGCGTGTGAATAATTTTACGAATAAATTGATTGACAAAATAATGGCTGTCACGAAGGAAAAGAGGAAGGGGCGGGAATAGTACAACATTTAAGAAAATACACCTGCGCATAATTGCATTTAGAAACCGCTAATTTAATACGTCAGAGTTGTTGACAGAATTGTCGGGTCCGTTAGCTCCTAAAACAAAAACAAATCTCCTGGTTTTTGGCAGGCATGCACTTAAGACCGATTCACTTAGGCCCCCTGTATTAAAAAAAGGTCATTCACAAAGGTTTATATACATCGCGGCTCCGCTAGTTCGTATCAGTCACATCAATCAGCAGCGCCTGGTTAATTGGGTAAAAGCTCGTCTGTCTTATCCTAACGCCGCTGTAATAACTCTCGACACGAGTGCTCAGATGCTCTTACAAAACAACCAAATGCTGATCGTGTTGTACTATGCACTCCTAATTAAGAACGAACCGCGATTGCGTCCGTAGCCAGAATTAATTGGCGATAATCACCAACATTCGTCCCTCCAATTGTAGTGTATTAAAATGCATGGCATATTGTATCATTTGCATTCCGTGCATTTTGTTCGCTTTCAATAATAACACCCCTCAAAATCAAAAGAATGTTCAAAACCTAACCAGTTCAGTAGATATTATACATTTTTGAGAAAACAGTAAAGACCATGCACAACCTTTCGATCACGAAACATTATTTCGTCAATAAAATTCTTTATCTTCAACGATCAGTAAATTGACTGATCATCATTTTTCAAATCTGCTATTTCTTTCCGATTTGATTTAAATGAAGTTTGGTCCTAGTGAATATCGAAGTACTGCAGAAACAGCAACATTTTCTAAACCAAAATAAGGCAGACAGGTTTAAACCGGTTAAAAATAGGTTTATAAACGTTATTATTTCTCATGTACTTGACGAAAACACTTTAACCATTATAAAAACATATCGATTTCATACACAGGAGGGAAGATTTCATAGAACGAGTTATTGTTTTCTGCATATCATCCGTTTGGAGCTTCTGTAGTTTTACGCCAACAGCGGGGTTGCTGTTTGAACTTTGAACTTTAATCAGGCGCATTCATTGTACATTTGTAGTTGCGAGCCAATCAAAAAGCAACTGGTTCTCCCCATGAGCCTTAGGCCTATTCACGAGTCGGCCATATTGAATTGAAAGTTAGGTAAACTAATCTTAAAAAAATCCATTAAAAAAATTGCCCTAGCAAAATGTGACAATGTGACGTACATACAAACAGTCCCCCACCTTCCGATTTTCGGACTGCGACGTCACTGTGACGTCACAAAACAAACGTACATATGTTAGATAGGTCTAATGTTTAGAACAAAAATACAGTAACAAGTTTTAGATTTCCTCAGTAATATAATGTTTAATGTTAATCGCCATGGGCATCGCAAGGGGTAAGGGGAAGGGGGCTTGCCCCCCGGAAAAGCACAACAAAAATGTAAAAAAAAAAAAGGATAAACAAGAAAGAAAAAAGCGGCGCGAAGTCACATTGCTGTTAATTTCATGAGTTGGGGGCCAAATGTCCCTGCTCACCCTCGAAAAATGATAAATCGAGAATATGCTGGAAAAGTACAGTGATTTGGGGGGGGGGGGGGACGTGTTAATTTGCCCCCCTCTAGAAAAAAATCCTGGTGACGCCCATGTTAATCACAGGCTATTTTGCTGATCCTTATACATATATTAAACGGAAACATTGGGATGTTTTAAATGGCTGTAGGAAATTGAAATTGAAAGTTTCGATCGAATGTGAACATGCACATTGAAAAAGAAGGCACGGTAATATTAATGTATGTAAATATGGTGTATCAAGCTTTGTACTTTAGCCTAATGTTTTTTCACTTGCTCTGCCTTTGGCCCTTCATTCTACCGACTAAAACTTATTTCATTTGATCACGAAACTTACAAATTATTACAAGCATAGGTTACAATATTTGTTGATACATGTACATCGCAAAATCTGTTCAATGTTATAGGATTCTATGTTAATTGCTTTAAATCACAATGTTCAGACAACCGTCATGCAAATTGAAAGTCACATGTGTATTATAACAGAATGAGAAAAAGAACGCCATTTTTATGAATGATCTGGATGTTATTCCATTGTTGCAAACACTGTACTGATTTCTCTACATTGACTTTTAGGTGAAGTCAGGGGGGACGTACGGAGGCCCTATTAATTTAGTTTTCAGGTGCAACAACTGTTTACCACCGGCATGGCATTGGTCAATAGTCAATTATTTTTAGTCAATTATTTTTGGGGACAGACACAGACACACAGACCGACCGACCGACCGACGGCCGGCCGACCGACCACCTAGCGACATTTAGAAGTTCCTGCCAGAGCTTTAAAAGATAAGCGAGCCTAGTAAAGCTGATCCCAGAGCGTACACAAGTCTATTCGATTGGTTTAGAATGGATATCCACTGGAATTGCATGTCTCCAGATACTTTATTAATTCAGCAACCGATATTTTATTCAATGATCCACCTAACCAAACGTGGTGCATCGTGTATTAACTAGTATAATGAGTGACATCAGTAAATCCATCAGTTGGCCATGTTTTACTACAGTCGTTGTAGGCCTACATCCAAAATTCAACTTTGAACCGGCTTCCACTCGATTGTATTTGTGTTCTGCATGACTCTCTCGGCCATTGCAATGGTGCTCTAAAAATAGTTTTGGTTTTTCCGTTTGCGAGCAATACATGTACTACCTTGCTGCATACGTGAATCGTACAGTGAATGTTCTGACGTATTTTACTGAAGTTCATGACTTCGACTGCGCAGAGAGCATTGACATTGTGTTGGTTGACATTGTGGCTCGCAGTTCCTGTTGTCATGGTTGTTGCTTGATATACATGTATATTGTAGTAGAAAAACCCTCAAATTTCGTCTGAATTACAGGTTATTACTATCAAGGAGAATTGTGAAGTTTCTAAAGTTTTGAACTATTAAAGGTAGGTGACATTATAAGCTATTTATCAAAGGTAACAAGCTTTTGGTTTTCTGTGGTAAAGACGCGTACACCAACAAAATGGCGAACGTCGAGGTTAAGTTAGTAGGGGGCCTAGGGTTAAAGTTTCAAGGCCAAATACTGCCGTTTCTAACAGATTTTTAACTGAAACGTTTTTCCCTTAACCGTGGCGACGCCACGGATCATAGGCCTGGATTGATGACTTTATTTAATCGGAATAAATTGATAAATCGTGTTTTAAACGTTTGGTTGTGTTTTAGGAGCTATTTTCAGATAATGGCGGAAGCTGCAGCCCAAACCGTGTTGGACAAGATCAGCCAGGGGCATCTAGAATGTCCGATCTGTTGCTGTCGATTCAAGGATCCCAAGATACTTGACTGTCTGCACAGCTTCTGCCTGAACTGTCTGGAAGAGATGATCAGCAAACAGAAGTCAGAGGCAGAGAAGATAACATGTCCAGTCTGCAGGAGAGAGACGCAAGTTCCTGATGGAGGATTGAAGGGTCTTTCTAACTCTTTCGTTTTAAGGTCTCTCGTTGATGAATTTAACCAGCACGAACAGGTGCTTGGCGAGGCATCTGGACCTTCTCAAAGATGCGAAGAATGTGAAGAAGGTTTCGAGGCTATATCGAGATGCCTCGATTGCAAGGCGAACATCTGCAAGAAATGCAAAGAGGCACACCAACATCTTAAATACACCAAACACCATCGCATCGTTCCAATGCAGGATCTTGTCAAATCGAGGAGTATACCGACGAATGTGACCAAGACCGTCACACCAACATGTCGGGAGCACATTGAACAGCCGTTGTGTTTTCACTGTGAAACCTGTAATCAATTGATTTGCGCAATGTGTGCTGCAACCGAGCACCGGTCATCAGATCACAAGTACACAACAATCTCTGACGCCATGGAATCATTCCGTGAGAGTGTCAACGGCATATTGCAAAAGTTTAAGAAAATCAAAGAGCAGTTTGAATCGAACGCAGACTCGATCAAACATGCACGAGATAGATTACAAAGGAAACTGGCTCAGGGTCGTTGTGATATTTCTTTAAAAGCGGAGGCAGAAATTGCAAAAATCAGAAGCAAAGCAAAGTTTTTCACCGAAAAGTTTGACGAAATAGGTCAGGAGAGAGACAGAGAGTACGAAAAGGCGCTCATGCACAACTGTGACCAGGTGGAACGCGCAGATCAGATTGTCACGGCAGTAAATGACTTGATGAGACAAGCCGATGATTTCGAGCTTTTGGAGCTCAAGCCGAAGGTGATGCACAACTTGGAATTCCAGAAGGAGCTCAAGTGTGAACCGGCAAAGCTGGACATGGCGTTCATCGGAGTTAAATGTCAAGATATCGTCAGTGACTCGGATCTGGGGGAAATATTGCTTGAAGAGAAATGGCGGTTGAAGGAAGACTTCGGCAAGAAAGGCACTGGTGACGGGGAATTTCAGTTTGCAAGGGGCGTCACATGTTTCAGCAACGGTGACATCGTAGTATGTGACACAGTCTTGAAACAGGTATCGTTGTTTACCTCCACTGGGCAGTTCAAAACATCGATTGCCCAAGGAGCCGAATGTCATGCATTGGAAGATCCTTGGAGCGTGGCAGTGAACTGTGATGATCTGCTTTTTGCCACGGACGAAGATAAAGTGAAGGTTTTCAATGACGAGATACAGTTTGTTCGTGAGTTTGCACCTTCGGGTGACGATGCAGAGGGGCTATCAGAGAGTGATCTCCGTTGTATAGCCGTGGACAAGCAACGAGTAGCAGTGGCTGACTTTGGGAGAAAAGTCATCAGTGTCCACAACCTGGATGGATCGTTGATTGCAAGCACGTCAAACATCATGGTTCGGTATTACATAGCAATGAGCAACAAAGAGCAGTTAACTTTCACAAACTACGTAGAGAAGAGGTTGCTGTGCGTTGACTTTAAGGGTAATGAGGTGTTCAAAGTGATGCCATTATTGAAAGGGAAACCAGGGAGACCGACTGGTGTCCTGTGCGATGATGATGGGAGCATCTATGTCGCCGTTCACTCTGAGTCTGGTGAGTTCGGAGACGGTGAAGTGCAACATTACGACTCGAATGGTGCATTCATCGCAACAGTTGTTCAAGGGTTGTACAATCCTTCTGAAATGGCATTTACCCCCGCTGGTGACGTCGTTGTCGCAGACAGCCACTCTGTCAAGATCTTTAAGAGGATGTAATCGGCTTCGGCAATCATGCCCCCTCTGGTAGCCTGAAATCCACAAAGATGCAGGGGTGTAGCAAGGTCATTTTGACGGGGGGGGGTGTTCTTGAAAAGGGCACTACACATCCATGCTGAAATGGCCTCCGTAAACTCGAATAGTGGGGGGGGGGGTTCAAAATCGATAATTATGCGCAATAACAGACAATCTATGGTGCTTTTCAGAGCAATACACGTGCAAATTTTTTTAGAAGGCACACGTAACGGCCGATTTCTTTTTTTCCCCAACTTGATAGTTCTGATCATTTCATTCTTTGGAGAGATCTACGAATAATCTGGATCAATTAGCTCTGTATATTTTGCGTGTATATATTTCCTTTTGTTTACGTATGACGGGAGCGGGAGCACAATTTCAACGTTTCATGACAATGATCTTTTTGGTTTCCGTTCCGTGCAAAAAGTAAATTCATTTGGTTAATAATTAATGTATGAGCCATGAAAAGCTGTATATCACCATTGTTCAAATGTAACCGACCTCATCAGTATATTTTTGTCAACTTCTTGTTTTATGTTACCTCTTCGAAATCAAGAATGATGGTTTTTCACACGTTTTTTTTTTTTTCATATAATTAAAGAGGAAATTCTTAATGGAAAGGAATGACTTGAAAATGCTCAATCCTTTGTCAATCAAACGGCTGATTCACATTTTACACACGTACATATTGTATTTACCAGTGATGCTGGGCCTTGGCCTTAAGGCTGCCTTAAGGCTGGACTTTAGGGCCTTGGCCTTGAGGCTTAAAAGCAAAAGCCTTGGCCTTGAGGGATCGGTGCATTGCAATTTTGAGTCAAGGCTCTTCAAGGCCCATAGATTTTTGCATTTTCCAGATAAATCTGTTTAAAGTTTTGCTGTTACCATTTTAATCGTGTTAACATGGAGGAGGGAAATACCCTATAGATTTGTGTGTTGGGCACACTTTCACATTTATAGCATCACATTTTGTTACCATTGTAGCACATTTGATGATCAATCTGATTGGTTGAATATGTCTCCCTGATAAGTAGTAGTAGTAGTAGAAACATTAATTTCAATGTTGCCATTTCCACACAATAAAATGTTACAATGCCGTGTAAACATATTATACAGAGCAAAATGCAAGGAGATTTGCATGTTAATGTATCTGTTTTAGGTAATGCTACTATTTCTGACCATGTTGGCCCAGCAAATAAAAATTCTCCAAATCAGTTTTTTGTATCCCCCTTTTGTTACACTCGGGAGAATTGTGCGTCAATATAGAAGTAAATCATTTTGTTGTTTTAGTTGAGCCATATTCATGAAGACCTGAACTTGTAATTTAATAGATACGATGCAGTCATAAAACATTGTATGTGAGCATTTTGATTGCAATTATAGACCAGCTGTTCTTAATAAGTGATTCATAATGATGTGTCATGTGACTATAACTAGTTCGATATTAGTGGTCATTTTATAAAACAGGGCCTTGGCCTTGAGGGTTAAGCCTTGGCCTTATCCTTAAGGCTCGAGGGTCAAAGCCTTGGCCTTGGACTTGGCCTCGAGGGTCAAAGCCTTGGCCTTGGGCTTGGCCTTGAGGGTCAAAGCCTTGGCCTTGGACTTGGCCTTGAGGGTCAAAGCCTTGGCCTTGAGGGTCAAAGCCTTGGCCTCGGGCTTGGCCTTGAGGGTCAAAGCCTTGGCCTTGGACTTGGCCTTGAGGGTCAAAGCCTTGGCCTTGAGGGTCAAAGCCTTGGCCTTGGACTTGGCCAAGGGTTAAAGTCTTTGCTCCAACACTGGTATTTACACATCGCAAATATTTACAATAAAAACAATAACCCTTGCTTTCAATTTGGAATTTGGAATTTTTTTTAATTTGGAAATGAAATCTTTAAAAACGAACTCACAAAGGCATTCCATAGCCCTCGACATTTTATTGACAGATTTCCAGTAAGCATTTACACATTTTTATATTCAGACGTAGAAAAATATGTTTTTGTCTTTTAAATGATTATTTTTCTGAGGACAAAAGTTAAGGAGTTTTTGCCTCAAATGAATCACTGTCTATACAGTGGAAATGTATCATCTTTAGTAGGATTGAAACATGTTTCCTAAACTGAGTTATTCAACCTTCGAGACAATTTCAGTTTTAAACTCACTTCAATTTGCTTTGTTAATTACTTAAAATTAACCCACACTGAATGTTCTATTTTGTTGCAAAGGAATTACATTTGTCTTTCTCTAAAATTTCATTACCAGTTTCAATGCAGTGAACTTTAAGAGTGATAAAAAGTTGGTCTCCAATGCAAAAAAAAAATAATTAAGACATCCCCCCATTCGCCAGCCAAATGAAAATAAAGAATTTAAAAAATATATTTAAAAAATCTACAAATAAATAGTGAAAATGAAAAGGAAATTCAAGTTTGGAAAACAAATGGTGACATGGGTGTTGCCAGTCCAATATAAATGGGGGGGGGGGGGGGCCTCAAAAACAAGATTGCGGACAGACCACTCCACCACTAGAGCGCTGTGGTCAAGTGGTTACGGTGTTCGACTCGCCTGCTGTGGTACATGGGCTCAAACTCTGACGGGTACAAGGTGCTTGTGTTCTTGGGCAAGCCATTTTACTACAATTGCCTTTCTCCACCCAGGGGTATAAGTGGGTACCTGTGAAGGTAGAGACTAGAATGCGCTGATCTCGAGCTGCTGCAGAAACTGGTCTCAAGGCCTGATGAACAGAGGTAATAATTGTGAAGCGCCATTTTGAGGATAGGATAATGATTTTGCCAACAAAAAGGAACAGCAACGGTGAGGTGACACCCCCCCTTTCATCCCTCTCGCAACCCCCCCCCCCCCTTAATGGCAAGTCTATTTGTAAGTTCTTTCGTCCCAAATGTATTTTCAGGGTTAATCCTAGCATCCAGACTTTGTACAGGTATGTTACACATGGACAAGGTCCTAGTATCAGCCATCCGCTACCAGGCACTGAAGTCTGTTAATTTGGAAGATGACTTGGATTTCTTCTTGGACGAACTTGCGTCTGATGTGACCGATGTCTCAGCTGGTCGCTTGGTTGTGCTGGATGATAAAATAAAAAAAAAATAAAAAATGTTATTATTTTTGTCAAGACACACCTGTGTATAAAAAACCGATCAAATAAAAGCAAAACAGTCATATTTTTTCAAATGCAATTTTTGTTTCTCTATAATCCGATGTTTCATTTTTGTTAGATAACAATGGTTTCACAAGGTGTTATAATCTTTCTTTCTAAACATTTTAGTCCTTTAAGGCCAAAAAAAAAATATTCGGTCGCTGGTCAGACCAAAGTTCCAGAATTGACGCGGCGACGCGGCTTTTTTTTTTTCTTCTTCAAGCTTGGATTGTACAGACAAAGTGGGGTACTATTTTGCTTTTTTGGTGTCCTCATGTACATTGTTGCCCTCCATAATTTGCCTTGGTGCTCTCGATCATTTGCCTTGGTGCAATTTCCCATTCCTTGGTGCTCTTTGGTAAAAAAAATTGAGGAGGTGCGGCAATAGAGGGCTCTGTTGGAGCTACCGCGGAACATTTTGGAAAAAAAAAGATTGATGCGCATGATTAAAATCGACGCGCGCGCTGACCAGAGACCGACTTTTTTTTTTTTTGGCCTAATCCAATGATACATTCTTTGTTTGGTTTTCTTTAAACGATTGAGCACAATACAACTATTCACGTGTACCTCTTTTCTTCAGGGGGTGATGTGACAGTTGAGGGGATGTATTTCCCAACACCTTTTCTGTACGTCGCCGGTCTCTCTTCCGAAGTAGGAAGCACGCCGACAGTTTTGGGTCGGCCATCTTTCTTGGACTCGAGTTCTTCTTGTTTCTTCCTCCTTTCGTTGGCAAGCTGGGTAGCAGAAAAATAAGATGAACAGAAGATGAAATGTAAGATTTGATGAGTACTGCCTAGTAATTCACGTGAACGTACTGTACGTGTAACTTTAGGTAACTAACCCAATGTTGCTGAACTCAATAATGTCTAAATGCTTGCGATGACTTTGGGATTTTGTTGATTTAGTATCGATCTATGGGTGCTGTAGGATTCAGCAAACCATACACTTTGCTGTTATGTGAGTCTGTTGGACACAGCAGGCATCACATTTTGTTGTTGTTGGGTTGCGTTGGATCCAGCAGGCTGTGAAGTATGCGCCATTCTATAAATTTAGGGTGCAAAGTAAGCCATTTTCCCCAACTGTCAAAAGTTTGTAAATTTCGAATTAAGTATCTTTAACCCTAACCACCCTAACCGCCCTGAATCCTTCAAAATCCTCTTTGCCAAAGTGGAGGAATTTGGAGCATTGAGGTTACATGGCAAAAGTGCATTACTGATTTCATAGGATGCACTTTGTCAAGGTCTTGGGCAGGGCCTTGTGATGTTTTTGCTCAGTCAGGCATAAATATAGGCCTGGATTATGCTTGAAATCCTCCGTACTGCTCCAGGATGTCACTGGCCAGGCCTCAACATATTGACAGTCGCTGCTGAAGGATTTTGCAGAATTCAGGCAGTGGTCACCCCTACACAGACCATATTCAAGAAATAATTTTTCCATGAGGCTAAACGGAGGATTTTGCAGGATTGAGGCTACATCCTAACAAAAAGGCCTACGGAGTAAGGGTTACGAATGACTTCCAATTGTTTGTATTTGTTGGCTAGGTAGTTTGCTATTCATAATCACTCTTGTAGGACGACTGCATTAATGTTAATCGCCATGGGCATCGCGAGGGGTAAGGGGAAGGGGGCTTGCCCCCCGGAAAAGCACAACAAAAATGTTTAAAAAAAAGGAATAAAAAAGAAAGAAAAAGCGGCGCGAAGTCACATTGCTGTTAATTTCATGAGTTGGGGGCCAAATGTCCCTGCTCACCCTCGAAAAATGATAAATCGAGAATATGCTGGAAAAGTACAGTGATTTGGGGGGGGGGGGGACGTGTTTTGCCCCCCTCTAGAAAAAAATCCTGGTGACGCCCATGTTAATCACAGGCTATTTTGCTGATCCTTACACATATATTAAACGGAAACATTGCTTTAATGGCTTTAGGAAATTGAAATTGAAAGTTTCGATCAAATGTGTACATGTACATTGAACAAGAAGGCACGGTAATATTAATGTATATGTAAATATGGTGTATCAAGCTTTTTACATTTAGCATAATGTTTTTTCACTTTCTACTTCAGCCAAGTTGGCCCTTCATTCTACCGACTAAAACTTATTTCATTTGATCACGAAACTTACAAATTATTACAAGCAAATACGTTACAATATTTGTTGATACATGTACATCGCAAAATCTGTTCAATGTTATAAGCTAGATCTCTGTTAATTGCTTTACATCACAATGTTCAGACAACCGTACAGCAAATTGAAAGTCACATGTGTATTATAACAGAATGAGAAAAAGAACGCCATTTTTATGAATGATCTGGATGTTATTCCATTGTTGCAAACACTGTACTGATTTCTCTACATTGACTTTTAGGTGAAGTCAGAGGGGACGTACGGAGGCCCTATTAATTTAGTTTTCAGGTGCAACAACTGTTTACCACCATGGCATTTGGTCAATAGTCAATTATTTTTAGTCAATTATTTTTGGGGACAGACACAGACACACAGACCGACCGACCGACCGACGGCCGGCCGACCGACCACCTAGCGACATTTAGAAGTTCCTGCCAGAGCTTTAAAAAGATAAGCGAGCCTAGTAAAGCTGGTCCCAGAGCGTACACACGTCTATTCGATTGGGTTTAGAATGGATATCCACTGGAATTGCATGTCTCCAGATACTTTATCAATTCAGCAACCGATATTTTATTCAATGATCCACTTATAACCAAACGTGGTGAATCGTGTATTAACTAGTATAGTGACATCAGTAAATCAGCATTGGCCATGTTTTACTACAGTCGTTGTAGGCCTACTTCCAAAATTCAACTTTGAACCGGCTTCCACTCGATTGTATTTGTGTTCTGCATGACTCTCTCGGCCATTGCAATGGTGCTCTAAAAATAGTTTTGGTTTTTCCGTTTGCGAGCAATACATGTACATGTACTACCTTGCTGCATACGTGAATCGTACAGTGAACGTTCTGACGTATTTTGCTGTAGTTCATTCATGACTTTGACTGCGCAGAGAGCATTGTGTTGGTTGACATTGTGGCTCGCAGTTCCTGTTGTTGCTTGATATACATGTACATCTATATTGTAGTAGAAAACCCTCAAATTTCGTCTGAATTACAGGTTATTACTATCAAGGAGAATTGTGAAGTTTCTAAAGTTTTGAACTATTAAAGGTAGGTGACATTATAAGCTATTTATCAAAGGTAACAAGCTTTTGGTTTTCTGTGGTAAAGACGCGTACACCAACAAAATGGCGAACGTCGAGGTTAAGTTAGTAGAGGGCCTATGGGGTTAAAGTTTCAAGGCCAAATACTGCCGTTTCTAACAGATTTTTAACTGAAACGTTTTTCCCTTAACCATGGCGACGCCACGGATCATAGGACTGGATGGATGACTTTATTTAATCGGAATAAATTGATAAATCGTGTTTTAAACGTTTGGTTGTGTTTTAGGAGCTATTTTCAGATAATGGCGGAAGCTGCAGCCCAAACCGTGTTGGACAAGATCAGCCAGGGGCATCTAGAATGTCCGATCTGTTGCTGTCGATTCAAGGATCCCAAGATACTTGACTGTCTGCACAGCTTCTGCCTGAACTGTCTGGAAGAGATGATGAGCAAACAGAAGTCAGAGGCAGAGAAGATAACATGTCCAGTCTGCAGGAGAGAGACGCAAGTTCCTGATGGAGGATTGAAGGGTCTTTCTAACTCTTTCGTTTTAAGGTCTCTCGTTGATGAATTTAACCAGCACGAACAGGTGCTTGGCGAGGCATCTGGACCTTCTCAAAGATGCGAAGAATGTGAAGAAGGTTTCGAGGCTATATCGAGATGCCTCGATTGCAAGGCGAACATCTGCAAGAAATGCAAAGAGGCACACCAACATCTTAAATACACCAAACACCATCGCATCGTTCCAATGCAGGATCTTGTCAAATCGAGGAGTATACCGACCAATGTGACCAAGACCGTCACACCAACATGTCGGGAGCACATTGAACAGCCGTTGTGTTTTCACTGTGAAACCTGTAATCAATTGATTTGCGCAATGTGTGCTGCAACCGAGCACCGGTCATCAGATCACAAGTACACAACAATCTCTGACGCCATGGAATCATTCCGTGAGAGTGTCAACGGCATATTGCAAAAGTTTAAGAAAATCACAGAGCAGTTTGAATCGAACGCAGACTCGATCAAACATGCACGAGATAGATTACAAAGGAAACTGGCTCAGGGTCGTTGTGATATTTCTTTAAAAGCGGAGGCAGAAATTGCAAAAATCAGAAGCAAAGCAAAGTTTCTCACCGAAAAGTTTGACGAAATAGGTCAGGAGAGAGACAGAGAGTACGAAAAGGCGCTCATGCACAACTGTGACCAGGTGGAACGCGCAGATCAGATTGTCACGGCAGTAAATGACTTGATGAGACAAGCCGATGATTTCGAGCTTTTGGAGCTCAAGCCGAAGGTGATGCACAACTTGGAATTCCAGAAGGAGCTCAAGTGTGAACCGGCAAAGCTGGACATGGCGTTCATCGGAGTTAAATGTCAAGATATCGTCAGTGACTCGGATCTGGGGGAAATATTGCTTGAAGAGAAATGGCGGTTGAAGGAAGACTTCGGCAAGAAAGGCACTGGTGACGGGGAATTTCAGTTTGCAAGGGGCGTCACATGTTTCAGCAACGGTGACATCGTAGTATGTGACACAGTCTTGAAACAGGTATCGTTGTTTACCTCCACTGGGCAGTTCAAAACATCGATTGCCCAAGGAGCCGAATGTCATGCATTGGAAGATCCTTGGAGCGTGGCAGTGAACTGTGATGATCTGCTTTTTGCCACGGACGAAGATAAAGTGAAGGTTTTCAATGACGAGATACAGTTTGTTCGTGAGTTTGCACCTTCGGGTGACGATGCAGAGGGGCTATCAGAGAGTGATCTCCGTTGTATAGCCGTGGACAAGCAACGAGTAGCAGTGGCTGACTTTGGGAGAAAAGTCATCAGTGTCCACAACCTGGATGGATCGTTGATTGCAAGCACGTCAAACATCATGGTTCGGTATTACATAGCAATGAGCAACAAAGAGCAGTTAATTTTCACAAACTACGTAGAGAAGAGGTTGCTGTGCGTTGACTTTAAGGGTAATGAGGTGTTCAAAGTGATGCCATTATTGAAAGGGAAACCAGGGAGACCGACTGGTGTCCTGTGCGATGATGATGGGAGCATCTATGTCGCCGTTCACTCTGAGTCTGGTGAGTTCGGAGACGGTGAAGTGCAACATTACGACTCGAATGGTGCATTCATCGCAACAGTTGTTCAAGGGTTGTACAATCCTTCTGAAATGGCATTTACCCCCGCTGGTGACGTCGTTGTCGCAGACAGCCACTCTGTCAAGATCTTTAAGAGGATGTAATCGGCTTCGGCAATCATGCCCCCTCTGGTAGCCTGAAATCCACAAAGATGCAGGGGTGTAGCAAGGTCATTTTGACGGGGGGGGGGGGGGGGGTGTTCTTGAAAAGGGCACTACACATCCATGCTGAAATGGCCTCCGTAAACTCGAATAGTGGGGGGGGGGTTCAAAATCGATAATTATGCGCAATAACAGACAATCTATGGTGCTTTTCAGAGCAATACACGTGCAAATTTTTTTAGAAGGCACACGTAACGGCCGATTTCTTTTTTTCCCCAACTTGATAGTTCTGATCATTTCATTCTTTGGAGAGATCTACGAATAATCTGGATCAATTAGCTCTGTATATTTTGCGTGTATATATTTCCTTTTGTTTACGTATGACGGGAGCGGGAGCACAATTTCAACGTTTCATGACAATGATCTTTTTGGTTTCCGTTCCGTGCAAAAAGTAAATTCATTTGGTTAATAATTAATGTATGAGCCATGAAAAGCTGTATATCACCATTGTTCAAATGTAACCGACCTCATCAGTATATTTTTGTCAACTTCTTGTTTTATGTCACCTCTTCGAAATCAAGAATGATGGTTTTTCACACGTTTGTTTTTTTTTTCATATAATTAAAGAGGAAATTCTTAATGGAAAGGAATGACTTGAAAATGCTCAATCCTTTGTCAATCAAACGGCTGATTCACATTTTACACACGTACATATTGTATTTACCAGTGATGCTGGGCCTTGGCCTTAAGGCTGCCTTAAGGCTGGACTTTAGGGCCTTGGCCTTGAGGCTTAAAAGCAAAAGCCTTGGCCTTGAGGGATCGGTGCATTGCAATTTTGAGTCAACGCTCTTCAAGGCCCATAGATTTTTGCATTTTCCAGATAAATCTGTTTAAAGTTTTGCTGTTACCATTTTAATCGTGTTAACATGGAGGAGGGAAATACCCTATAGATTTGTGTGTTGGGCACACTTTCACATTTATAGCATCACATTTTGTTACCATTGTAGCACATTTGATGATCAATCTGATTGGTTGAATATGTCTCCCTGATAAGTAGTAGTAGTAGTCGAAACATTTATTTCAATGTTGCCATTTCCACACAATAAAATGTTACAATGCCGTGTAAACATATTATACAGAGCAAAATGCAAGGAGATTTGCATGTTAATGTATCTGTTTTAGGTAATGCTACTATTTCTGACCATGTTGGCCCAGCAAATAAAAATTCCCCAAATCAGTTTTTTGTATCCCCCTTTTGTTACACTCGGGAGAATTGTGCGTCAATATAGAAGTAAATCATTTTGTTGTTTTAGTTGAGCCATATTCATGAAGACCTGAACTTGTAATTTAATAGATACGATGCAGTCATAAAACATTGTATGTGAGCATTTTGATTGCAATTATAGACCAGCTGTTCTTAATAAGTGATTCATAATGATGTGTCATGTGACTATAACTAGTTCGATATTAGTGGTCATTTTATAAAACAGGGCCTTGGCCTTGAGGGTTAAGCCTTGGCCTTATCCTTAAGGCTCGGGGGTCAAAGCCTTGGCCTTGGACTTGGCCTCGAGGGTCAAAGCCTTGGCCTTGGGCTTGGCCTTGAGGGTCAAAGCCTTGGCCTTGAGGGTCAAAGCCTTGGCCTCGGGCTTGGCCTTGAGGGTCAAAGCCTTGGCCTTGGACTTGGCCTTGAGGGTCAAAGCCTTGGCCTTGAGGGTCAAAGCCTTGGCCTTGGACTTGGCCAAGGGTTAAAGTCTTTGCTCCAACACTGGTATTTACACATCGCAAGTATTTACAATAAAAACAATAACCCTTGCTTTCAATTTGGAATTTGGAATTTTTTTTAATTTGGAAATGAAATCTTTAAAAACGAACTCACAAAGGCATTCCATAGCCCTCGACATTTTATTGACAGATTTCCAGTAAGCATTTACACATTTTTATATTCAGACGTAGAATAAAATGTTTTTGTCTTTTAAATGATTATTTTTCAGAGGACAAAAGTTAAGAAGTTTTTTGCGTCAAATGAATCACTGTCTTTACAGTGGAAATGTATCGTCTTTAGTAAGATTGAAACATGTCTCCTGAACTGAGTTATTCAACCTTCGAGACAATTTCAGTTTTAAATTGACTTCAATTTGCTTTAATTAATTAATTGAAATTAACCCACACTGAATGTTCTATTTTGTTGCAAAGGAATTACATTTGTCTTTCTCTAAAATGTCATTACCAGTTTCAATGCAGTGATAAAAAGTTGGTCTCCAATTGGAAATAAGAATAAGGGATTAAAAAAATATATTAAAAAATCTACAAATAAATAGTGAAAATGAAAAAGAAATTCAATGGGGGGGGGGGGGGGGGGGCGTAAAAATCAAGATTGCGAACAGACCACTCCACCACTAGGAGCCCAGCAGAGGTAACCTGTCAATCACAAAATTGAAAAGTAAGGGGGGGCGGGGCATCATCTGACTAACGGGGTGCTATTTAAAGTGGATTAGACTGGACACTGTCAGACAATAGGTGCCACTATATGCCTACAGACACGCCATTTTGAGAACAGGTTAATGATTTTGCCAACAAAAAGGAATAGCAACGGGGAGGTGACAACCTCCCCCCCCCCCCCCCCCTTCATCCCTCTCGCAACCCCCCCTTAATGGCAAGTTTATTTATAAGTTCTTTCGTCCCAAATGTATTTTCAGGGTTAATCCTAGCATCCAGACTTTCTACAGGTATGTTACACATGGACAAGGTCCTAGCATCAGCCATCCGCTACCAGGCACTGAAGTCCGTTAATTTGGAAGATGACTTGGATTTCTTCTTGGACGAACTTGTGTCTGATGTGACAGCTGTCTCAGCTGATCGCTTGGTTGTGCTGGATGATAAAAAAAACAACAAATGTTATTATTTTTGTCAAGGCACACCTGTGTATAAAAAACCTATCAAATAAAAGCAAAACAGTCATATATTTTCAAATGCGATTTTTTGTTTCTCCATAGTCCGATTTTTCATCCTTGTTATCTAACAAGGATGAAAAATCGGACTATGGAGAAACAAAAAATTATAACACCTTGTGAAACCATTGTTATCTAACAATGGTTTCACAAGGTGTTATAATCTTTCTTTCTAAACATTTTAGTCCTTTATTCAAATGATACATTCTTTGTTTGGTTGTCTTTAAACGATTGAGCACAATACGACTATTCATATGTACCTCTTTTCTTCAGGGGGTGATGTGACAGTCGAGGGGATGTATTTCCCAACACCTTTTCTGTACGTCGCCGGTCTCTCTTCCGAAGTAGGAAGCACGCC
The DNA here is from genome assembly GCF_015706575.1 of Patiria miniata. Classification (NCBI taxonomy): domain Eukaryota; kingdom Metazoa; phylum Echinodermata; class Asteroidea; order Valvatida; family Asterinidae; genus Patiria; species Patiria miniata. The sequence continues at coordinate 9,015,263 of NW_024037061.1, forward strand.
GACAGTTTTGGGTCGGCCATCTTTCTTGGACTCGAGTTCTTCTTGTTTCTTCCTCCTTTCGTTGGCAAGCTGGGTAGCAGAAAAAAAAGATGAAACGAAGATGAAATGTAAGATTTGATGAGTACTGCCTAGTAATTCACGTGAACGTACTGTACGTGTAACTTTTGGTAACTAACCCAATGTTGCTGAACTCAATAATGTCTAAATGCTTGCGACGACTTTGGGATTTTGTTGATTTAGTATCGATCTATGGGTGCTGTAGGATTCAGCAAACCATACACTTTGCTGTTATGTGAGTCTGTTGGACACAGCAGGTATCACACTTTGTTGTTGTTGGGTTGCGTTGGATCCAGCAGGCTGTGAAGTATGCGCCATTCTATAAATTTAGGGTGCAAAGTAAGCCATTTTCCCCAACTGTCAAAAGTTTGTAAATTTCGAATTAAGTATCTTTAACCCTAACCACCCTAACCGCCCTGAATCCTTCAAAATCCTCTTTGCCAAAGTGGAGGAATTTGGAGCATTGAGGTTACATGGCAAAAGTGCATTACTGATTTCATAGGATGCACTTTGTCAAGGTCTTGGGCCGGGCCTTGTGTTGTTTTTGCTCAGTCATGCATAAACATAGGCCTGGATTATGCTTGAAATCCTCCGTACTGCTCCAGGATGTCACTGGCCAGGCCTCAACATATTGACAGTCACTGCTGCAGGATTTTGCTGCAGGATTCAGGCAGTGGTCACCCCTACTCAGACCATATTCAAGAAATATTTTTTCCATGAGGCTAATTGGAGGATTTTGCAGGATTGAGGCTACATCCTAACAAAAAGGCCTACGGAGTAAGGGTTATGAATGACTTCCAATTGTTTGTATTTTTTGGCTAGGTAGTAAGCTATTCATAATCACTCTTGGGGGATGACTGCATTAAGAAGTGCATCAGCATGATAAACTCATACATGTCAGATGTTACAGGGACAGGAAAAAATGGGGACCCCAAATTTATAGAATGACCCTACGCTATTGATGTATTTTATTGGATACAGGAGATATTGGATTTTATGGGATAAAGGTCAGTGTATTTACGAAGTGTCATGGCCTAGCGATTAAGCACCGCACCGGACTCATGCGCTGGTGTTTCAGGGGCAGCAATGTGGGTTCAGCCCGGGTCTGGACACTTGTGCCCTTAAGCAAGGCACTTAACCATTATTGCTTCGTCCTTCGGATGGGACGTAAAGCTGTAGGTCCCGTGTGTTGAGTGATGTAATGCACGTAAAAGAACCCAGTAATTAGAGACTTGTCGCTAAGAGAAAGGGTTTGCCCCCGTGTTTCTGGCCTCCTGTTAAAACTCGGAGTATTTAGGAGAAGAACCAACCAAGAACCTACAGTGAAGTTGAAGCGGGTTAACATTCAGATAATTTGTTTTACCTCTTCGTCGACTTCATCGAATGGATTGACAAAGATGATGACATCCTCAAGGGTGATTGTTTCCTTGGGTCGATCCTTCTTGTCTGTCTCGATTCTCTCCATGTTAGCTAGGGTGTCCATACCTCCAACTACCCTGAATAAATGGAAATGAGACAGAGATTCATGATGAAATCCGAGCACGAACACTAGATGGCGCTTCGTGACCTCTTTCAAGCGCCCATGTGGACGGGACACACTGCATGTGCATACTGGTTTCTGCTCAAATGGCTTGAAGTTTGCACAACTAAAGCCCCAGTCACACATTCACGGTTTGGAGCTACGGATATCCACGGTTTAAAATTCGTGATAAACCGTGGGAGTACCGTAATCATCCTTAGTACATCCGTGGTTATCCCTCATCTTCCTTGGGTATTCGTGGATGGGCTACGGAAGTGTGAAATGGGTCAAAACTTCCGTGGTGAATCATCATGAAAATCAATCTGTAGTGCAACTGTGGGACATCCGTAGGACAACCGTACTTCTACGAAATAATATTCGTGGCTATTCGTGCATATTCTTGGAGATTCGTAGCTCATTCGTGGTAGAAATCTCTACGAATTCGCTACGAATGTCCTACGGATATGCCCAGATATGCTAGGATTCTGCTAAGGTTGTACTACGAATATGTATGCTTTATTCGTAGGAGAACCTTGGTCATCCGTGACCCCATCGCAGACGACCATGGGGTTAACGTCAATATTCTTAGTAATACCGTTGATAATCTTAGGTATATCAAACTCAATACTTTGGTCTCATATTGTCAGGAGTCAGGTTGGCGAAGTGGGCCTCGCCTCCCACCTCTATGGTCATGGTCCCGGGTTCGATTCCTGCCCCGGTCCACATATGAATTGGGTTTATTCTCTTCCTGATTCCCTGGGTTTTCTCAAGACTATTCTTCAACATTTTTCTCTCATCTCTAATTTTTTTTCTCATTGTCTTCCTTCTACAGATCCGGCTTTCAAGCTACAGTGCCTAGGGCGCTTTGGAGGATTCCTTGGTTTCATTACCGGAAATAATTAATTTATAATAATAAATAATCACATTTCATGTTCAAGGGTGTGAGTGACCACTGAAAAAAAATAGCTGAAAACAGCTGGAAAAGTGCAAAAAAGCTGAACTTTGGAAATCTCCTATACTTTTGTGCACAACAACTGAGGGAAAAAGCTGAAAAAAGCTGAAATCCACCACAAAAAAAGCTGAAATCAGCTTTAAAGCTGAGATTTCACACCCCTGATGTTCCTAAAGCAGTGTATGGACCCATTTTGAGTCCCCCAAAACAACTCATTTCAATTCAACTTACCTGCCGAAAATTGTGTGCTTCTTGTCCAAATGCTTGCAAGACCGATACGTGATGAAGCTGCACAAACGACAAGTTAATTAAAAAAAAAAATCATCAAATTGTGAGTATTATTGCAATGAACCTTTCTGATGTTTGATGTTTTCAACATCAAACATCCAACAACTAACACTGAGAAGTCATCCATTGACACATTCTTGGTACTTTGTACTTCAAAATCGGGTCAGCCTTCTCTATGAAAAGTTAGGGTAGTTGAACGTACAGCCCCAAAACCTTTAAAAAGTTTTGAGAAAATTCAGGGCTGTTTATACAATTATTCAATTAAAATTTGCAACCAAAATTAAGCAATTGTAACAAAGTGCATTCTTTGAAATTGAATCCCATAGCTGTCAACTTTCAAAATCGAAATTAGTAATCATGCAACTCGCGTGGTCATTTTCAACTGCGCATACATTAACAGTATCTGTACCAGCTTTACCAACATCACGTATAGGTACATGGTTTACACACATGCATACCCTCCTTGTTGTGATTAATAATGTACTGTAGGCCATAGAATAATTAAAAAACAAAACAAAAAATTATAAAAAGCTTAATTAATTTTGTTTTAATTAATTTTGTTTTACTGTCAAATAATAACAATAATAACATGCGCATATTTTTCTGAGATGCATGCTATCGATGTTGAGTTTTGAGTTCGTATGTTTTTACACACATTTAGGGCCAAATATCTTGTAATTTAACAAGAAATTCGTAATAATTACAACAATTTGTTAAAGTTGGCAGCTATGAAATCCAACCCCAAAAAACCCAGCCCAAAGCTTGAAAAGCAAGACTATTTTGAAGAAATGTTTATTGAAATCAAAACATTTTTTTCAGACTATCACCTCTCCAACTTGTGCTCAAATCAACATGGGCCCACTTTGACCAGAACCGTGTCTGAAAAAAACGCAGGTAGACAAGGTATAACGTTCACACTCATGGTTTTGTACACAGGTTGGCTGTAGATTTTGGACTTTCTACCGAGGTACAATCTCTCAACCCAGGTCCTGACCAGGGTTAGATTTCACCCGTATAGAGCGCTGGACTCGAGTAGAAGCCGTGCTGGGTTCTTGCTAGTGTGAAAAAGGTTTCCTGAAATCTCGGGGTTTGACCTTGGTCAACACCAAGATTTTGGATGGTGTGAAAAGGCCTTAAATAGTAGAGCACCATGGTCCAGTGGTTACGGTGTTTGACTCACGCGTGGGTTCAAATCCTGCCAGGAACATGGTGTTTGTGCCCTTGGAAAGGGTTCGACCTTAACTTTTTTTTCACTAGCCAGCTGGGCTACTGAAACAGACTCTTAACTAGCCTGCGGGCATTTTCACTAGCCCGCATGTTTTTCTTTTATACAGTGTCTTGTAAACAAAAAAGTGAATACATGTAAACATGTATCATGAGGCAATGTTGTCTTAATAGTTTTTAATAAACAGATCTAATAATATAACCCTAAACAGTTAACACAAATTATACACAAATTGATATAGGTTTGCTTTCTGAATTTCATGATTTATTTCTTCATGTCCTTTCATCTTTGCCATATTCCAATAAAGTTTTGACTCACCAACCGGGCTACTTGAGGAATAGTTTGACTAGCCCGCTGCTGTTTTGACTAGCATTTGGCTAGCCGGCTACCGCTAATTTCGAACCCTGGTAAGACACTTAACTACAATTGCCTCTTTCCACCCAGGAGTATTAATGGGTTCCTGTGAGGGTCGAAGACCGATTGAGAGCTGATATCGGCTGCCGCGTGGTCTCATGGACCAATGAACAGGTGAATAATTGTAAAACATTTGGAGATGGAAAGTGCTACATAAGCACTACGATTATTATTAAATAACCGACTTACAACTGTGATTTGTTGGTGTTTGGTCCAGAGTTTGCCATACTGAGCACACCGCGGCCCGTATGTGATAGGGTCGACTTAAATTCATCCTTGAATGGCTGGACCCAAGCAGACTCACCACCTTAGGGGTCAAGGAAAAAGAGGGTTTAGTGAAAAAAGAAATAGATCAACGTCTTGTAAGAAGAACTTTGCATTTTTGGGAGATCTAAGGGCAAAACCCAAAGCTGTTACTTTTGGCTTATTGGAAAGGACATTGATTTCCAATGAGGTACAGAATATCAAATTCTAACAAAATCTGATGGACTTAAAGATATTTTAAGTTTCCACGTTTCAGGTCCCAGAAATTTTCAAAATCAAAAATTTGTTGTTAAAGTTTCCCAAATGAACTCACATTAATTAAAATTGAAAATGAAATACAGTAAACTCCAGCTAAACCGGCACTCTCAGGACCAGAGAATTTGTGACGACTTACGCGAATGCCGATATCGGCTGTAAGTCGTCATTTGGCTGACTTACATGAATGGTCTTTTGCACACATGATTCATTGCACTAATTGGCTTCGATTTACCCTGGATTGTCTCCTTAATGCTTTAGTTGAATCCGGCAAATTAATCCTCGAATTGTATCATCACGTTTGGGGTACTGATAGTGGAGACCACGATACAGATGTGTACGTGCACAGTAACGAATTAAATACGTGCGTGGTCCGGTATATACCACGCACGCATTAACTGCAGCAGCAGTCATTCAATAAGACGACCCCCAAAATGGACAGGGCGCATGCATACAGCCTAGAGGGGGTACTGGTATTGATATGCTCACGATGCATATGCGATGTATGCAGTAGGACACCCTTTTTCGACACTGATGCATGTAGCAATCACAGGCCGTGCGAAACCACTTTTCACTCGACGCTTTGCCAACCGCAGTACAGGAAGTCTATGCCAATGCGTGATTTGTTGAATGCCAACTTACACAAAGGATTTTGTAATGCTTTGCTGAAAAGGGGACCGAGAGTAACACGACGACTTGAGCAAAATGGCGACTTATAAAAGCCGACTTAGAAATAAAAAATTCAATGGAAATGCATTACGGACAATCGGGACTTTAGTCAGACGGCCGACTTGAGCGATTTGACGAGTTGTACGATGTCGGTTTAGCCGGAGTTTACTGTATATTCATTATTCTAGCTTCTAAATCTGAATTTTGATAATTTTTGCCTGTACAATGTATTGTAAGCTGCATACAGCCGCGTGACTATCGACTGGTATTTGGCTCCAGGGTCACATATAGAAAAACAAATCTTTTGCTTTGCATTTTGTGATGGTAAAATTAGTCCATGTCCAGGGAAAAAATACACTAAAAGTGACCAAAAGATATCACGGATCTTGTGTAAAAAAGTTCAAAAGTTGTAATACCTTTGCCCGTTCCCGTTGGATCACCACCTTGAATCTGTAAATGAAATACAATCATTTAAAGTGACTTAAAAATAAAAAGGGGGGGGGGGGTATCTTTTCAAGTCCTGATGTAATTTAGCTTCCAAAAGAAAGTTACTATATATTGCCCGTCCTTGTTTCAAGCATGGAGAAATAAAATATAAGAGAGTTTACAAAAGTTTTTGTGTACTAGGGGGAACAGCTAATAGGAATAGCCATTGTGACATTTTAAAATAAAAAAAATCATTTTAGAGGGGTTCAATTATTTCTATTTTGTATGCTATATGTGTCTTTTATAATGTTTTAACGTGACTCTCTTGTGGATCCCAGCACTTTACGAGAAAAAAAAATTCGATATTGATATTTCCCTGAAACATTTTCACTTCAACGATCTTGCTGGGAAGTCAAGGGGTGGTTGCAGCCAAGCAACTAAGATACTGATAACACACAGGCAACTTGTTGACAAGCGAGGGCCTCCCTTCTCACCTTACAGCCATCCTTTCCTTGCTATTTTCACTTGAATAAGGTTGCTTGGAAGTCAAGAGATGGTTGCAGCAAAGCAACTAAGATACTGATAACACACAGGCAACTTGTTGACAAGCGAGGGCCTCCCTTCTCCCCTTATACAGGGTGAGTAAAAAAAAGCGGAACCCGAACCCCAACAAGTATATTTCAAATAAAAAAAAAATATGTAGCAACAAAAATAATACTGATTGGAAAGCCAATTTCATAAGCTACTTTTAGATGGAAAAATTACTGAAATTGGTCAATCCGTTCAAAGAATATCACCATTTAAACTCAATGACCCCAAAATGGAAACACAGACGAGTTCAACATCTTGGCAGGAGTCATGCAGGGCGATACCCTCGCCCCATTCATATTCATCGTTATTCTTGACTTTGCCCTCAGACGAGCTATAAGCGGACACGAGGTAGATCTTGGATTCACACTGATACCAAGGAGATCGAGCCGCTATCCCGCAGTCGCCCTGACTGACCTCGACTTTGCGGATGACATCAGCCTCCTCTCTAACTCCACTTCCCAGGCACAGGAGCTTCTGACACGTGTGGAGATGGAATGTAGCCGGGTGGGTCTCTCACTCAATGCCAGAAAGACAAAGGTGGTCACTTACAACGTCCCAGACCATGCATCCCTTACTACCCTAGAGGGCCGCCCTCTCAAGGAAGTCAGCGACTTCAAGTATCTAGGATCATGGGTCGACTCCTCTGAGCACGACATCCGCATTAGGAAAGCCCTTGCCTGGAAGGCTCTACATGGGATGAAAACCATATGGAGCTCTAACATGTCAAGGGATGTCAAGATCAGTTTCTTCCAGGCCACGGTGGAGTCCATCATGCTATATGGATGTGAGTGCTGGACCTTAACAACGACCCTTCAGAAGTCCCTCGACGGTTGTTACACCAGAATGTTGGGGAGGGTGCTCAACATCGACTGGAGAAACCACGTGTCTAATAACACCCTTTACGGCATGCTACCTAGGATCTCACAGAAGATCGCATACAGGCGGATGGGCATGGCAGGGCACTGCTGCAGACACCCTGAGCTACCAGCAAGCCGTCTGGTGCTGTGGGAACCGACTCATGGGGTGAAGCGGAGGGGAAGACAGAGGACGAGCTATGTCGGGGTTCTGAGGAGAGATGCCGGGACTGAGACCACAACAGAGTTGGCTGCTTGTATAAAGGATAGGGAGGATTGGAAACGCCGCAGGGGATCCCACCTGCGGGCGACATGATGACCCCAAAATCTGTCTCGTCCAAAAAAATGCGATTTCAACAATCGTCGTCACAATTGTCTTCAAACATCACCAGCGATAAAATCTCAGTTTAAAAGTTAAAAATATTCAACAAAATCCTTTATAAGGCCTGTCTTTTAAAAAAGGTGGATTTTATAATTCATATTGATTGCCTAATCAGGGTTGTTTATAAAGATATTATGTACTACAGTTGTTGAAACAAGTATTCTGTGTCATTTTCTTTGTTGTTCCAAATAGTCAAAACACACAATAAATTGCTTTTTTTTTTGGATGAGACAGGTTTTTAGGGTCATTGTGTTTAAATGGTGATATTCTTTGAACGGATTGAGCAATTTCATTAATTTTTTTGTCTAAAAGTAGCTTATGAAATTGGCTTTCCAGTCATTATTATTTTTGGTGCTACATATTTTATTAAATATGAAATATATTTTGGGGGTTTGGGTTCCACTTTTTTTTTCACTCACCCTGTAGCTATATTGCCAGTTGGTCAATGGACACTACTTAGACACATGACACAAGACGCATATGCACCAGACTGACAAAAACCTTTCCCTTCTGGGTCACTGTCAAATTCCCTGAGTTTTCCCTGACTGGAAAATGGAAATTCGTTTTGAAATTTTTCCCTGATTTCCAGAGTGGCTGGGAAGGACACTGTGACTCACCATGAAGTTTTTGATGGACCTGTGAAAGATCGTCCCCTTGTAGTAGCCCTTGGCAACTAACTTCAGGAAATTCTCACACGTCTTTTTCACCTGCAAGGAAAAGGGATATATCTCAACCGTCCGGATCATTGTCATCAGATTGAAATACAGGGTGGGTTAAAAAAAAAAGAAACCCAAATGTCGGGACTATTGTTTAGTGAAGTTCTGCATGTAGCACTTTGAAAATCTACGATCTGAAAGCCCAATTCATAAGCTTTTTTTTAATACAAGAATCATTCAAATCACTTATGTACTTTTCAAGTTACGGAGTTTTAAACACAACCACTGTTTTAGAGTTCTGTCCACGGATCACAAAAAGGTGTGTGTTCTATCAGCAAAACAAAAACAATTCACAGACATCCCTATGTGATTTGTTTTCGTTTTGCTGAAAGAACACTGAACTTTTTTGTGATCCGTGGACAGAACCTTAAAATGGTGGTTGTGTTTAAATTTCCGTAACTTGAAAAGTACATGAGTGATTAGAATGATTCTTGTACTAAAAGAAAGTTTATGAATTGGGCTTTTATATCCTAGATTTTGAAAATGCTACATGCAGAACTTTACTAAAACAATAGTCCTGACATTTGGGTTTCGTTTTTTTTTTACTCACCCTGTATTTGGGCAAAAGAGAAACGAGCAAGTTTAAGTCACAAGTGACAATCAGTCAGCGAGTCAGTCAGTCAGGTGAAGATGACTCCAGCAAAAGTATTTCAAGTTTCTAGATAACTTACTAAATCACAGTGTAGTTCCAGATTCAGCATTCCTTGACTTGTCACCAGTCGAACGTAGCCCTTCTTCTTGACTCTTTCATATCTGATGATATCCTCATCAATGATAGCTACATATGGAATCCAAAAGAAAGAAAAAGACATTTCATCACACTTTCTGCGGATACTCTAGTCATGGGTGCGGCATCAGATCAGAGGGGAGGGATGCAACGACAAATTTGCAAATAGTCCACTCGGTGCGGAAAGTATAATTTTTTCTATTTTGGTTACCTGGCTGCTGTGGATATTATCTAAAACTATCAAACAATAGGTGGTGCTATTCGTTGGGCTATACTTGCTGACGGACACATGATGTTGTCCACAGGGCAATGATTTTGCTGACCAAAACAAACAAGAAGGGATGGGGAGGAGGTAGAGGTGTCACACCCCCTACCAATGCATCTGACTCAAGGGACATTTGTTCTCCAACTAAAGAGAAAGGACAAAATCGGCATAAATCAATTCCACTTTTAAAACACGGTGTACGAATTTAAAATGTTCTCTAATTTCTCAACTTGCTCTGATCCCTTCAATTCAAATTTCAAAAATTCAGCCTCATTGCTGGGTAAACAGCGCCCTCTATACTCCATGCAGCTTGTCAGTTTGTTCCCATGGTTATAATGTTAAGACCCAATGCAAAAGCTCTCGACAAGACTTCGGATGGTGCCTGAATCTTGTGGTAATTGTGCTAGAAATTTCAACAGCAGAGGCCTTGCCTTACACCGCATAACGTAGCCACGGTGACAGTGACGAGTACCAGGTGTTACCAAGTGGTTACCATTTTACCTGCTTCATGGGATGTCTGTGGAGTCATTGCTGTTGAAGTGAAGCCGGCCGCTACCATGCCTGTACTGTAGTGGGCCTGAAATGTAACAAACCACTCTCTGTAAAGCTACGAAGATGTTGTCAATGCAGTAGTTTTGGTGGCTTTAATTTTCAAACAAGCTATGGCGATACCGATAGTGGAATAACAAAAACAAATTATGTTGCAAAGAGGAAATATGTATAATGACATATCGGTACATAAATGATTAGTTTAAAGTGTGTGTTTTACTTTTCGTTTGACTTTATTTCCTGGTAGATATTACATTATACTCACAGCATTCAGATGGTCTGCAGATTTCTTTTCGTCTTCTTTCTTTTCCTGAGCAAAAGATGAAAAATTGTAATCTTTAACAAAAAAACAAGGACCATTTTCTCATGTGACTGGTGCTGGTGCTATCTCATGTAACCCTAACCTTACCAACTCCATCAAAATCCATCTCTCCATTTTGGCAGATAAGCCATATTTACCAAATCCATGAAATCCACCAGCACCAGTGGTGGATTTCAATGGATTTGGTCCTGAAGCATTATGTAAAAGCAGAGTGAGTGATGGATTTTGATGGAATTGGTTTTCTACTTCGTAAAACTAAGTAGGGAGTTAAGGTTAAAGGAAGGAACACAGATACTGTACAATGTATATATATATAACAGTAACAGTATAATAAAAACATTAAAGCTATAGTCCATCATTTGTAATTTGTGCATTTTGTTCGTTTGAAGCAACAAAAGTGTTCAAAATCTAATGAAGGATACTGAACAACTAACCTGATGAAGTTTCAGCTAAGCTTCAGCTGTACATATCGAGAAAAACAGCATTCTAAGATCTCAATTTCAAATCAAAAGTTACTGAATCATGTTTTGAATTGTTTTGAATTGCAGCCATACGCGACGTAGCGCACTGATCCGACGAATTATAACAACCGCGCGCGCGTGTGCGTCGTTCCAATACTTGTTCGCGCTGCGCTGAATAACAAAACGAACTACTAATTAAAATTTTCCTACGGTGCTTCTTAAGAATCACCGTTGGAAATGCCTTCTTTCGTTGATTACTTCAAAATGACAGCTTCCCAGAAGGAATAATTTCACAGGGAGTTTAGTTCCCTTACTATCTTTCAACCAAGTTTGTTTTCAACAATAATTACGCCAGTTACTTTTCGGATGGCTGCAAATGATGGACTATAGCTTTAAGTGTCAGATTTGGTACAATTTGAGTTATTAGTTGCATCATATTTAAGTCAATCACAAGTCTACCGCAAGTCACCTGGACCTAACTTCACATGCCGTATTCCTACGATGAGTCGCAACTGCGACGCCTCCTGCTATTCATTTTACAGAACTGCAAGTGCGACGCATTGTAGGTGAATTTACAGCAAAACTCGGTGACTGTTATATGTATTTATTCAGCATACAGTAAATAGTCATCTGATATTCAACAAAGAGTTGTCGGATCTCCTCTCGAAAAGCTCTTAAAACGGAACACATAATGGCGGACGTGCGATGCAGGTTAAAAGGAAAACAAGCTTGTGATGGACTGTATAGCTACTTTGAAATTTCAACTGCAATATTCCGGACTGATGCATAATTACTTCAATGCATTTTCCATTTACAACTTTACACACATTGTCTCGGTCTTACAGTCTCGTTTATGTCATTTTTATGGCATAAAACTGGCTAAGAAAGGAACGCTACTTATTTTGCGATGACAACTAGACACGTCATAACTTACGACATGTTAAAGCCTTGTCAAGGAACTTAAGACGCGTTCAACACATCGCAAATTTCGTGAAATGGATCATACGGCGAGTTGCGACGTGTTACACGTCGTAACTCAGGATGTGACATGTCGCAGCCCCTCGTAAAATCGGGTGCTGGTCTCTAGTCAAGAGACAAACTAAACAAATGAAATGTGACACACGCATTTTGTTCCCTGTTACTAGCGACCTAACTTCTGATTGACTTATGAAGGATTAAAACTCTGGTATATCTAAAGCATTTACCATTATAATAATGTCGTCCAAGACTGAAAAATAATTGTTCCACTTACTGCTGGTTTGTAGTCCCTGTACAGTTCTTCCAGAATGTCTTTGGTTTCCGCGTTGGTAGATTTCATGAAATATTTGGCGCCCTCCCTTGCCTGTTTCTCACCTGCAAGCCAAAACAAGAGTCATAATTTAAAGGTCAAGCGACGAAATTGAATGAAGCGGGGTTTGAACCTGCGACCTCTGGTTTGCCGTTCAAGTGCTCTACCAACTGAGCCATCCAGCCCTCTGTTGGCGGGTCCTCATTTTTAGTCAATGTCTTTGTTTAAAGGGAAAATACAACATTTGCAAACATCAAAAAACAAAATGATCAAATTATCACGAAATCCCTCACTGGATTGTTAGGGACTGACAGTCTAAAACATCACTTAAACTCGTGGCTCCTGGTGTGCTGACATTTTCAAGAAAAACTGTATTTTTTCAACACTGGTCGGCCGACCAACGTTGGAGAAAACTGGCTATTTTTCAAAAACTGTTCTTAATGGTCCATATTTAGTTATTCTGACTATTCTTTGCAATTGATTACACACCTGTAAAGGGGTACAAGCCTGCTAGACTGATTCTCTGACCTTACAATTCCTCAAAGTGTATTAATTGCTCCGAGTTTCATCTTAAGTGGGGTCTGGAAACCAGACTACAAGAAAATGATAGGTTTTCTTGGTTTTTCCAGCATCTACAAGCCCAAAACGTATAACAAGTCAGTTTAACAATATTTTCTATAACATACTTATCCTCCAAATCCATATATTTCTGAAAATTGAAGCAAAAGCAAATGATGTACATTCCCTTTAAGGGGCGTTAGTCAGAAGCCATAAACCCGTATATGCCATGTAGCCAGGGATCACACCCTAAGTCATGATGCTAGCAACATTAGCAATGCTGCAAATCTAGGAAATAGCAAACGGGGATCACTCAGAGAGGATACAGCTTTTTATTACAAATTTTTAAAGAAACCACAAAGGTTGCAGCATTACACTTCATAGTTCATAACCAAGCAGTGTGCTTACTCTCAGTCTCCACTTTGAGGTTGTTCTGCACGTGATAGAAAGCGGTAATGTTGAACTTATCAAGGTTACTAGGATCTTGCAGTGTGATCAAATCTTTGCGTGTGAATGGCTCGTCCGTCAGCAGATCCTTCCAGTTCTTGGCCTTGATGTTGAGCTGATCGACAGCCTGAAATCAGAGAGAAAGTAATGATTAACTGAGTGAACGTGAAAAGATTTAAATAAGACACTGGAAAGCCAATTTTAAGAATCCATTGAAAATTTGTATGATCCATCCTTGAGCCATTTATCAGAACTCCCTTTTGTTGAAAATATTTTGTTCATTTTTTTCTTGAAAGCAAGACTAAGCAAGTCTAGTAAAGCTGGTCCCAGAGTGCAAACAATTCAATGCGATTGATTCCGAATGGCTATTGACTGGAAGTCTTTTCATGCATCTGGTCGACATTGGCCGGATTTATGGCCTCGTGGTTAAGGGCACTGAATTCGCCATCTGCGGATAATTCTGCGGGTTGTGGGTTCGAGTCAAGCCTAGGGTCATGGTGCGTGTGCCCGTAGGCAAGGCACTTTGTCACTCATTGCTTCTCCCCACCCAGGAGTAAATGGGCACCTGTGAGGGCAGTGTTGGTTATTGTGATTGAATTAGCTTCATTGCGCCTAACAGGCAGCATCGAGCTGTATACTCCCCGGGGAGCTGAGATGGTATTTGGAATGTTTCATTGGCCCAATGATCAGGGGAAATAATAATAATACTGTAAGCGCTGTGATTCAGTTCACTAATAAGAGCGTTCTTAAATGCCGATTATTGTTATTATTATTAAGGGAATAAATGTGTGCTCGAGAGGTTTTAATCACTCTGTTTAAGGGGTAATTATCAGCACCCAGACTCTAAGCAGTCTTAAACAGAGTGATTAATACCGACCGAGCACATATTTATTCCCATTCATAAATACCTTTTCGATAAAAAAAAATCAAGAAATTCGTTCAAAAAATCCCGATTTTGATCAACAAGTTCACTTCAGCTTTTTGAAACATCCCTCTAGCAAAATAATGGAGTGTTCAGCTGGCGAGTAAGATGTAAACAACCCTTTTATGGAGATTGACGCGCGCGTAGCACGTTCTGCGCGACATCGCGCAGAACGCACCTGGGGCGTTGCGTTTTGAATTTAGAACTATAAAAATCTGACTCACTGGTAGTGTTACGCATGCCTACGGGAGGATTGTGAACGTTCAACCAATGAAACGGTAAGAGGCACTGGATTTTTAGGAGTCCACATTTTATTGTGACACTGGAAAAGTGTCACAGCTAGCCATGTCTTTATCATCCGTTTAAGACCGGCCACGTGACGGGCTCTCAACCAATAGGAATGGCTAAACTGTCTGAGGTATTTATGAATATTATTTAGCCCATGACAGGGTGATCCTAGACGATAGCACTGCCCGACTCTCTTCACCGGACCTACAACCAGTCAAGTGAGTGTCAATACTTCAAGTCGGTCAGTGAGTCAGTCAGTAAGATGGGTACAAAAAAGACACTAGGCCGGCACTTTGGGACCAGCAGAAAAGAAAGAATTGTCCATAATTCTACAGCAAATTGGACATCATACAAAACCTGTCAAAATTTCTCAATATCCTTCTGAAGTTGGGAATTGGAAGCACATAGACAATTATTGACACTTCACTATTTTCGGAAGAAAACAATAAAATATCCTTATATTAAACAAAATAAAATAAGTTAATAGCATTAAAATTATGTGGAAAATTACCTCATATGAGAAGACATTGCCGGTGGGTTTGACAGCTACGATGTGTGTGTTTGCATTGAAGATTCTGTATGTCACTGGACAATGGTATTTACCTGATAGAAAAAAACAGAAGTTAAAATTTAAGTTGAATATGTCACGTGGAATTCTAATAAGAAGACCAGCAAAGACCATCCCAGCTACCTGCTATTGATATGAAGGAAGCTTCACATATCATAGCCCTTAGATCAGGAACTCGTGCGCGCACACACGCTTACACAGGCATAGAAGTGGGGTACTTCCTTTGTTCTCGTGTACTAAAATTTTGCAATGTCGCACACTAGTTTCAAAATGCTATTTAACCAGAATTAATTTCCTGGGCTGAAATTCAGACTTAATATCCCTTTTCTAAATCTCTTCCATTTGTGACGGATCGACCCACCTTGGAAATTCCTAGTTTTTGCGTTAAATCCATATATCTATTTCGTGAAAAACTTATGGGGTACCAAAACAGTACCCCGCAAGTCGATGGGCATTCCTTGTGGGGTACCTCCCATTGTTTCGGTACCCCATAAGGCAGTGGTTGTACATGCATATCATCATGCACAGAAGTGTAGAGGGTAGAAGACCGGGCAGACCAAGAGCCAACTGGAACTCTAACATTCGGAGACGGACAGGCAAAAGCATGGTGAAGCGTGTGCGGACTGCAACATATCGGGTGAGATGAAGGAGTCTAAACTCATCAAATAGTCTAACGGCCTCACAGCCACGGGAGTGACCTGACCTGACCTGACCTGACCTGACCTGACCTTATTACTATTATATTCAGCATACTGTGTGACTTACCGTTAGCATTCTTGTGGAAATTGAGCTTGATAAGCGCTTTGGTGTCCATAGCCTGATTTGGGGGGAAAAATGAAAATGGCAAAAACTCCTTACATGAAGATTATCTGGTTAATGTAGCTAAGTAAAACATATTTCTAAAGAGAGCAAGTTTGTCATAATAAATAATAAAAATAATAACTGGATTTATAGAGCGCCAAATTGCCGAAGGGTACGAGGTGCTAAACAAAGATTGAAAAAGCGAAAGAAGATACGAAAAGATGACAGCCAGCTACGATTTGGGGAAAAGGTGGGTCTAGCCTTAAGGACAAAACACTGATACAAATTCTGATGGGGATGGGTTAGTTATTCCATAACTGGGGGGCGGCAATGGAGAAGGCCCTGTCACCAGCCTGTTTACGTGACTTGTGGATAAACAAGGGACTCTCCCGCAGAAGAACGAAGGAAATAAGGACGGGTCTGGATTGTGAGAAGAGAGGAGAGATAATCTGGGGCAGGGATTTTAGTGAATTGTAAGTGTGAACCAATGTGCGGAACTGAATGCGTTGGGCGACTGGGAGCCAGTGTAGTTGTTTGAGCAGAGGAGAGGTATGGGCGTGTTTGGACATCTGAAAATTAAGCCTTGCATATCTATTTTGAAGTCTCGGAAGACGACATAAATTATGTCTTTCTTAGAGACACCGTTTAGTAGACAGCAGCAATAGTCCAGCTTTGACAGAATCAGTAACTTCATGATAATGTGACTTGCAGGGCTAGAACTCACCTCTCCAGTGATTGGGTTGGTTTTGTACTTCTTGATGTACGGCATAATGCTGATGAGGTCAAACATGACGCCATCTTTGGTGCAGTAAGGATGCTCAAAAGGCTGGAAGGATAAACTGCAGATAAAAGAGAACAGGATTCTTTGTTATTTAACAATATGATAATTTACTGAATATTTGTATGGAAAAATATTTGGGATTTTATGAAAATGTAAAAACTCTGTACTGGAAGGAAATATGGTACTTCTCAAACTTGGAATTGGATTATGCTCTAAACCTACCTGCAATGGTCGAATGGCAACCGCCGAAATGCCGCTTTCTCCCCGGTTTCTGTTTTATACAAAACCAATGACACACATTATGACTTTTAATGTTACAATTCACATCACTTATTACAGCTCAGATAGGAGATTTGGAAATTCTACTTTTGAATAAAACCATGCCAACAAATTAAAAGTGCAATCATGTCATATAATGTCTATTCATACATTAAATATAAAACTGCGGTACAAAAGAAGCAGCTGTAAGGGACACCATTACACATAGCTTGGAAAACAACAGCGCAAATGCTTATCGGGAATTCAACATATACATGTAGCGCTGGCATTTTTTCAATTTGTAGTCAGTGTTGTTCTGTTTCAAGTCAATCCTTTGAATGTCTGCTGCATGGTATTAGGCGAGTTTAATTCTCAACTGCGCCAAATATTTTATTGTGTAAAATGTTTTTCGTCATTCAAGTAGCGATGATAAACTGCCTTCAATTACCTAGTTTCTTGCCTCCGAAGAATGCTGTATATTCCTTGGATGTAATATACCTGGGAAAGGGATTATGAATTAATGAGCAAGATTACTTCGGGGGAAATATCTGCAAGAGGAAAGGTCAAGAGTTTTTTTTTTTTTTTTAAATGTAACAAGTTTATTTTGATAGTCCAAATACTGGGAAGGAACCTATTCACATTTATAAATCTGTATAGCGTATATATAGATCTCAAAGGATCCGTGGGGGGGGGGGGGGGGGGAGAGAGGGAGGGGACATCACACGGGGTAGTTGTGCGTCTCTTGACGGTCAACAAGGACTGATTAAAAAAAAATTGTCATTTTTTGTTTATGAAGGAGGTGGTCCCTGTTTTTCCTTTTCCCCCCCTTTTTTTTGGCCCAAGTTGCCAAGATTGCAATGTATGAATTACAAAGAAAGAGAAGAAAAAAGTAGGCGAGTGGGAAAAAGGAGGCGGGTGGGAAACGGAAGCGGAAAAGGAAACGGGGATGGCTATCGCTATCAACAAGATGAATCAATCTAACGTCTGTGAAGTACTACATGTATGCTCAAATTTCTTGGGTCAAAGTGCAAACAATTTTGGCACTTCAACCCGAAAATTTGAGCATACTTCACAACTCAGTACATATGTATTGGGAATAATAATTCCCAAGACTGAATTGATTCATTTAAGTGATAGCGCCCTCTAGCGCCGTGCAGCTTGACCTGCTGACTCGGACATCGATAGTGAATGTACTTTTGTTTTGTTTCTGTCGTCAACACTTACATCTTATCCGATTGATGCTGCCGTTTACCCATCTTTGTGTCTCAAAGAAAACGTTACCTATCTGACAAATAAATACTGGTTAAGAAGACGCTAAAACGTGATCAAATAAAGAATATTGTTCTATCAAGTTTGTGTTTACGATTTACAATGAACTCTGGCTGGTAGTCTAGCGCCCTCTTTCGTCAAGAAATCTTATATGGATATCCTGGGGCGGAGCTTCAGTGGAGATTCGTAATTTGATTGGTCAAAGGAAAATGCGTGGTCGATTCGAAAGAAAATCAAGATGGCAGCTCCCTTGAGATCAGCGACGGCAAAACTTGGAAATCTTCTGCAGGATGCAAAGAAAGAGTGGCGAAAGGTCAAATGTTATTTCTATTCACGAACTTCGTCAATTACATGTAGTCTTACCCCCCGAATTCTTGAATCGCAATTTCCGAAAATCGTTCGTTCCAGTGTCAAAAGAGCGAGTAACTTGTTTTGGCACAAAGTTCTGGTTTAGACTTTAGTGTTTGCACACAAGAGGGCGCTATTTAACGAGTGCAGTGACTGAACTCTGTCTGTTTTTGATATTCTTAAATTAATTACCGACAGTGGCGACACCGTATGAAAATTGGCTGTGGCAAGTAGAGTAGACGGATCCTAACATGCCTAATTAGTAATTTATAATGTATTTTTTATGATTATGAATTATGTCCAAACAATTAACAACATGCCAAATATCGTCAGACCCCCCTAAATTAAGTAAAAATGACGAGGATATGTTTTGAAGCACTCGCATTCAATTTGCGTTGGACAATGCGCGCGCGTTGCAAATGCAAGTGTTACCTGCGTCAATGGTGACTCGAGGATACATCATGATAAAAGCATTGGCCATCGTTTAACTTAACGTCTATGTGGTTGATCCCTGACATCAATGATTACGAAGTGGCTATCGTTACGGCATTCGTTGTTTAGCGCCCTCTACAATACTTTTTTGATACGCACACAGGTATATTATTTGTTTCCCCACGCTTTGGTAAGCAGTGTGACAGCTCAGTCGATGGCGGGTAGGATTTTGCACCGCGAGGTTGCGGGTTCGCATCTCAGTTTTGCACTCAAATTGTTTTCCTTTTCTAACCTGAGGCTTTGGAGGATTTTTTTTAAAGGGAAATAAAGTCCAAATTTCATAACGTTCAAATTCACTTTTTTCCTTCTAATTGATCATGTTTATATTTTCTTCTCATGTTTTTATAAAAGTTGCAGTCTACCGTAACGATAGAAAATGGGAAATGCGTTACGGCTGCCGTAACAATAGCCACTGCGTAATGATTAATGACAACCTGACAAAAGACTAAATTGACACGATTGACAATATTCTACATTATGTCGGGTTCTTTGGCTCTTGAAACCAAACTGTCAACTATCATTAGTATCAATCACCCGAAATGTTCCCGGACTTTTTAGGCCTATGCGGATCACTTCAAATTTCTTCAACTGATCACATTGCTTTATGGGTCATTCTATAAATTTGGGGTCCAAAGTGTGACATTTTTCCCGTCCCTGTTACCTTGGTACTTTGTAATTTGCCATTCAAGCATCATTAAGAATGACTTCAAATGATTGTTTATTTGTTGGGTAGGTAGTTTGCTATTCATAATCACTCTTAGAGGACGACTGCATTAAGGAGTGCATCAGAATTATACAATCATAGATGCCAGATGTAACAGGGACGGGGAAAAACGTGGACCCCAAATTTATAGAATGACCCTTATTTATATCTTTTACAGAAACCTAAGAAGGCTACCCCAAAGAAGCACAAACCTCATTACAGCAAGGTAAAGAAGTTATTCCTTAGAACTCTTATATTGTGCTTGTAGTTCTGTTTTAAGTATAAAAACCAGTCCATATGGGGTACCCGATGTTCCCCAATACCTATGTTCCCCCAAATCCTTAGGGTTAGGGTTAGAGTTGCGGAACATAGGTATGCACCCGTCCATATTTCTTCTCTGGTACATACATGTATGCAATTTTTTGGGGCAATAAATAAATGTAGATAGTGTTTTAGTCTAATTTAATCAGTTGCAGTTAGCATGAAATAAAAAAAAAAATTATAACACCTTAACCCTTTTTAATAGGGCCTTGATGTATGGGTACATGACACCAGTGAAGTGTGGCTACCAGCTACCGTGACCTCTGTTGGAAAGGATGGCAGTCTCTGCGTTAGGTTTGAAGATGGGAAGGTGGGTGATCATGTTAACATTGACACTGAGAGAAATCCTCTGAGAGAAGAAAACATCACAATACACTTGTAGCAGGGAGCCTTTTCTTTAAAATCAAGACAAGGCAATCCTACAAAAGCAGATTTGGCCCATTCATTGATGCCACAGAGTAAGGCTGCATCTGAATCAACTGTCTAGAGCTAGGTCTAGGCCTGCGCCCATTGAAAATAGACGGGGACGCGCTGACAATAGACGTAGATGTAGCACTGGAAGCCTGTTTCGGACACGGCCTTATGCTATGTGATATAGTTGCCCGGCTCACAAGTGACAGTCATTAACCCCATAGTACTTCCTCAGGACTATCCTGCTAAATCCAACAGAGTCCAACGGAAACTTCCTGCTCAATCTAACAGAATCCAACTGTGCCTAATTTTTAGTTGTCTGCTGGATCCAACAGAGTCCAACGGAAACTTCCTGCTCAATCTAACAGAATCCAACTGTGCCTAATTTTTAGTTGTCTGCTGGATCCAACAGAGTCCAACTTGGCGTTATTTATCAGTACCCAACAGAATTGGACTCTGAATATGTACGTGTACATTTGTATAAGGGGCTTACTGCTCAATCCAACAGGCTCCAACGGGTATATGATATATAGTTGGATCCTTGGATAGTTGGGTTCAGCAGGGTTAAGGTTTTAAGTCCGTCAGTGAGTTGCATATATGTTCATGTACAAAAATTGTATTGCAAAACACTTTGCGTTTTTAAGTTTGTACACTATATAGTTATCTGTGAAATTTTGTACAGCAATCAGTTAAAATTGCCTCATATTTTGTGATACAGATCAAGACAAATTGCTCCTGAAATTGTCTTGTGTGAATTCATGCTTTCTTTGATAATTTGATTGTTTTTGAAGGAATCCACCGTACAATCAAAAGGAGACTACCCTCCAGTGAGTGGAAGCACCCAACGCTGTGAACAGACTGACGATCTCACAACGCTAAGCCCTCTCTGTGAAGCTGCAGGTAGTATACCGCCCTCTACTGCCCATTTTCAATAACTGGGCGATAACTAACAATCTTTCACCTCATTTTATTACCCTAACCTAAATCTCTTATCAGTGTTATGAGCAAGCCTTGATATTGTAGGACAACTGGTTATTTTTTTTCCATTTCAAAAATTTTAGGGAAAATCTCTTTCCTGTTGTTACTGGAATCATGGAATGTAAAGAATTTAAAAAAAAACTGCTCAATGCAACACATTATGCCTGAAATAAAAACTGTCAACAAAAAGGATTAATTACCAATGTATTTATTATATGTTTGTACAATTTAAGGTTTTCCAAATGTATATTCATTTTTGAAAGAAACTTTGCTAATTTCATGATTTTCATCCGTTTATCCTCCAATTGGTCCAAAGTCGAAGATCAGTGGCCCTAACAATGAAGTTCACCGAATCTGTAACAGAACACGTGTAATTGTTTCCACTTTCACCGCTTCCTTTCAGTTCTTCATTGTCTACGTTCCCGCTTCCGTTCTGGATCCTGCAGCACCTCCGCAGGAGCGACTCTGATTGCGGTGAACCCCTTTAAGGAATTGGAGGGATGCTATGGAGAGGATGTTGTGCAGAGATACACAGAGGGGTCAAAGGTTAGATAATCATCTGAATATTAAAGGGAACTGTCGCCCAATTGTAGGTATTGATGTTGAGATTGCTGGTGTGTCACATCTGTGGAAACTTTATTTTTGAAGTTCGTTTTTTTTCCTGAAATTGTTAATTCCAAATTGTAATCAAAATGATATTTGAATGGAATATTAATGCCAACTATGAATTATGAAGTGATTACATTTTTTTCTTTTATTCACTTGTTTCATATTCTGACAGCAAACAATTGAAATAATAACTGAATAATCATCGTCAAATTTTCTTCAAGCTGAATTATGAAACTGCTCACTTTCTAAAATTATTATTTAAAGCCAGTTTGTCATTTGGTTTGTATAGTAGTTAAAAAATTACCATGAAACAGACGTAACTCTTGATTTGAACTGTTCACATATTTTGAATAATTGTGTTTGTTATATGTTTTGCAGACCAAGCCACCACATGTTTATGGCATGGCAGAGAGGGCTTACAGTCAAATGGAACAAGGCCTGGGCCCAGTCAACCAATCCATTATCGTCAGCGGAGAAAGTGGCGCTGGCAAAGTGAGCACATGTAGTTCTCTTTCTGGCCAGTTGGTTTCTTAAAGTTTGACCATCTTTTGGACTTCTTCTCGAGTCTCACTGTGGCAGGCTATCGTGTATCCAATATACAACAACGTCTTGAGCCAAGACTAAAGTGTCTAAAGTAGCGAGTGCTATGAAGTTATTGTGATGTACGTGTACAGCACAGTCTCACCTTATTGTCATTTTAATAACTGATGTTTTTATTTCAGACGTGGACGGCTCGGTGTCTCATGACCTACCTAGCAACTGTGGCTGTCTACAACCCAGGGTAGGTCACTAGGTCAATCCCCACGAGATATCTACTCATTCTGATCACTAAAATCAGGCCAAAAGGTTGCAAGTGATAACAGAAAGGTGGTTCAGATCAATGTCAAAAATCTCATGAGGGGGGCAGGAAGGTCAAGTGGATTTGAAGTTTCATCAACACAAATTATTTTGTTGAGACAGGAAGTGTACAAACCTCTCTTATGACTGGAGAACATTCGACATGTGATAACCCATTAGCGCCTGTACTACATTGTATTACATTGTATTACATTGTATTACATTGTGTTTATTCCCTAAAGAATTCATAAAACCATAGAGTGCTAGGGTAGTTTTGGGAAGTAAAGGAATGGTGGTTTGGGTTGAGCATGGACATTGGACAAATGGGTTAATACTTAATATGTATGGGCCCTGTAACATATAAAACAATTAATAATTGTTGACTGCTGTGATATGGGATATGACGTGTTTAACACCCGAGGGGTGCATACCGGTAGTGCTATGCCCCCAAAGGGGGTTAAAAATGGCATGAAGCCCGGTTCATACTTCACGCGAAAGCGAAAGCGAAGCGAAATTCGTGACGTTAACAATACATTCGAAGCGCGTCCACCATTGTTGACGACATGAATTTCGCTTCGCACATGCTTTCGCATGAAGTATGAACCGGGCTTGAGACTGAGCGTTTAACGTTGCAGTTCTTATTACGCAAAGCTATATTGCATCCACACACGCACGCAACACGCGCAGTGAACGCAGTGCAATATCACCCTTAGTGTGTGACATGCATTTTTATTGTCTGGGGACGTGGCCGTCCTATACCAATCATATTGAAATTACATTATCTAAGCACATGATATAACAATCCACATTCTTTTAGAAAAAGTTTGATACATGTATATATTTTTCTTTGAATGTGTCTATTTTATCTTCTTTCTCACAAACTGTTATGGACCTAATTCCTTTGCAGTTGTTTTGAACCTTCTCCTGGTGACTGCATCAAGAGCCGCATCCTTGATTCTAATCCGATCCTCGAGGCGTTTGGTAACGCTGGCACAGCCAGGAACTACAACAGCAGTCGCTTCGGCAAATACATACAACTCCAGTTTGACAGGTAAGAACCAGTTCTCTGAGCTTCCAATAATCGGTTAATGTCAGTTTCCTAAACTCTATAAGTCATTTTGGTGACATATTACAAATTTGATTGTTATTGCCAAAAAATGTGTTGTGCAAAACTTTTTTTGGAATTTTTTTTCAGATTACCATCATCATTATTTATATGAGTCGTAAGACGTCTACACTAGTAAGCCGGAGGTCGTGGGTTCGAGTCCCACCCGAGTAAGCTTGTGAATTTTTTCGTCGCAAGCCTTCGCGCAACATTCAGTGTTCACTGTTTAAAAAAATCACATCAGTGAAGGACAAAGCCAAAACAAAAAATTGCAATCATATTAAACTATTCATTTGGATTTCATTTTCATGGAGTCTCGTCCCTTTAAACCTTTCAACACCTGTTTGTTTTTTTCTCACACCTAGAGGGCAGCATATCATTGGTGCGTCCATCCAAACCTACTTACTTGAGAAGACTAGAGTTGTTCACCAGTCCACCGGAGAGAGGAACTTTCACATCTTTTACCAGGTAGGTTTTCCCTAGGGAAGTTTTGCAGAATTGACCTATCGCCGTTTGCAAGTTAGCAGCGCCCCTTAGCCAACCCCATGGAATTTTGTACGTTAAGTTTTGTTTGTCTCAGATTGTGCGCGTTTCGCGTCCATTTGAATATCATGTAATTAACTGGACAATATTTTTCACAAGCTGCGTTGACGTGATTTTACCACGATAGGTTAATTGAGGAACGTATAGAGTCCAAACACCGTTACTTCAAATGCAGCTTGTTATCCAAATACAAACAATGTGCTGTTGTTATTCATAAGATGTAAATGTGATGTAAATTCAATATTGAGTTTTGCTTTTATAAACACTCAATACTCAGTATTGTCCCGAGTGAGTGTGAGAAAAAAATCACAAACTACTCGGGTGCACTAGTAAGCAGGAGGTCGTGGGTTCAATTCCCACCCGAATAGTTTGTGATTTTTTTCTAAAAATCACTCGGGTCAACACTGAGTATACAGTGTTTATAAAAATGCTTCGGTGAAGGGCAAAACTCAATATTGAATTTACATCACCTCTGCACAAATTACATCTTATGAATAGTTGTGGTACCCGCTGCTATATCAGATTAGAACCAGCCAGCCGACCCTGGCAAGCTCGATGGTCAAGTGGTAAGACGTCTGCACTAGTGTGCAGGGGGTCGTGGGTTTGAGTCCCACCCAAGTAGTTTGTGAATTTTTTTCTCACAATCACTTGGGACAATACTGAGTATACAGTGTTTGTAAAATATGTTGGTGAAGGGCGAAACCCAGCATTAAATTTGTTACTGAGTGGTAAGATGTCTGCACTAGAAAGCAGGAGGTCGTGGGTTCGAGTCCCACCCGAGTGATTTTTTTCCAACTTTCACTCGGGAGGTAACACACTGAGTATACAGTGTTTATACGCCGTGAAGGGCAACAAACCTAATATTGATTTACATCACCCTGACGCAAATTCCATCTTATGAATTGTTATTGAGTTCTTGCACAGCGGTGGATTTTAAAGGATTCATAAAGGTTCCTGCCCAAAGTGCCGAAGATGTTAATCCACACGTTACTTTCTGTCTTGCAGTTATATCAAGGAGCGAGTACCGAAGAGAAAGCTTGTCTGGGTCTAGGTCTTCCTAATCATCATATCAAGTATTTGCCAATGCAAGCTGTCACTGACAAAGCCTTAGATGACTGCCAAGCATTCAAGATGACCAGAGAAGCAATGTCCAATGTCGGTCTCTCCCAAGACAAACAGATGGATGTATTCCAGGTGAATTGGTGAACTCTTTTCAAGTCTTGGCGCTTTTGGTCTCCGTGTTTGTGATATGATTGAGTATGTTTGTTCTGTCCCGCATTGAAGTTTTGTGACCTGTTTCCTCAAATTGAGTGTTAAATAACTGAGCTTTAGTTCTGAGGTTTTAGTGCCATTGGATAGAGCAGAAAAAATGCTTTCTAGATGTAAATGGCACGCAACTCTGTTTGTGTCAAATGTTGCTTTTACAGGAAACCTAGTGATTTAATAAAAAGTAGAGTTTTGTCTCAAAGAGAGAGTTACCTATTTTATCTGGCACATGTACAGATGGAGCCAGTCACATTTTAACAGTCTTGTGGAAATTACCGTGAGAAAAAGTTGTACATGCAATGAATTGAAGTGGTATTGAATCATAGTAAAATCAACATGTGATCATTTCCAAGTAATACTAGAGGAAGCGTGATTCAGTTCTTGTTGGTTTTGTCTCTACACTCAGGTGCTGTCGGGTCTACTTCACCTGGGTAACATCAGCTTCACCAGTGATGGAGAACTGGAACCATGTGACATCGATGAAGACAATAAAGGTAGTTTTAACAAATTTGCTCCAGATTTGGCCATAAGCCCCATCCACTTTGTATTGCAGCCCAAGACACCATCCTGGAAGCCGACTCGGGTAACTGGCAGGAGGGTAGGTGGGGGAGGGAGGGGATGAGCCACGTGCATTGTCACGCTGGGGCGGGACATTGGTCTCAGTGACACGGGGGAAATGAGGACCCTTATGTTGTATAGGGAAGAGTGGGGGTGCGATCAAGTCCCGAGATGGTGTAGGATAGGCTGAGCCCTCCCATCACATGGCACGTGTGACATCATAAGTGCTTGTCACATTGTTGGACATTTGGTTGTGCAGCTACGGCCGTTATTGGTTAAACATCATTGGGCAAGGCTGAACGGAGTGATCTATTGTGGAGGATGTTTAATTTTGGCCACAAGAGGGCCTTATGCACAAAAGCAGCATTATAGAGCAAGTTTGGGTGAGGACCATTATTAGTCAACTAGTGGTTGATTCATAATGTAACTTTCGCCTGCGCACTAATAGCAACGTGTGAACGTCTCTAGTCAAACACTTGTCAAAACTGAATCGCAATACTTCTTGATCCTGGCTCCCAGCTATTAATTGTAAGGTGCATGGATGTAGTAACCAGTGATGCAATTGACCAGCCTCATTATACGCTGGTTGCAAATGTTGACTAGAATATCCAATTATACTTGACTTACACGTCATCCATCAAAGTTAGTCGAAATATGGTAAATTTTTATCAGATCGAACTTTGCTCGTAGTTGACAATTTGAAGATATTATTTTTGTTTCTCAGACTACCAGTTGTCCAGGGATTTTGCCACCACCCTTCTTGGCTTGGATGGAGAGCAGCTTGAGAAGAGTCTAATGTTCAGGAAGATAACGGCCACTCACAGTAAGAGGAAGAGTGTCTTCATGAGACCGTGTACAGTGGAGGAGGCCGGAACCAGACGAGATTGCATGGCCAAACTGCTATACGCTCGGTACATTTCATTGGTGGATATAAATTCAAAACAAATAAATTGAATTGACATCACCAGTGCTACGCAGCTGCCTGTTATTTGACCAATCAACAGCTTAGTCCACAACTCTGCACGAAATGATGTTGCAGTTTCTAAAGTCGACTCCGATTGGCTGGTGTGGGGGCACATAAAATGTGCATGCTCGCATATATCAGGCGTTGTTTCTGAGTAGGCTCCGTTGAGCAATGGATGATACTCAGACTAGGGGGAAGAGGGTGGATGGCTCTTTTTCCACTTTTTTTATCTCTCTTTTTATGAATATATTATAAATCTATAGAGAGACAGATAATGAGTATCATCAATTTCAAAACAGTCATATTCATTCTTCTCGTTCAATTACAAAAAAAAACCGCTTGTTGCAGGGGGAGGGAGGGTTGCATGGCTCCCATTGCGCAACCCCCCCCCCCCCCGATCCGCCTTTAGAATATAGATTAACTACAAACATAATCCAATCCAGCATAATCAAACATAATCCAGCAAGTAATCCATTTCGACCCTGATGAACTATGGATCTTAGATTTTTTTTTGCAAAAAATGTTTCAATGAAGGAATTCTTGAGATAATGACAAAATAGAAAACTTCTGAGGAAAGAAAATTAACAAGAAAGCTCAAGGAATTACCTCAATGGAATTTGTGTTTGACTTTAGAAGTGAAGAGCTCATATCAAAAAAAAATACAACCCTAATTTTCTTTTCCAATTCTATTTTGTACAGACTCTTTGATTGGTTGGTTGCCTTCATCAACAAGTCCACCTGCGCTGGTCAGTGGCATTCTTTCATTGGTCTGCTGGACATCTATGGATTTGAAAGCTTCCAATCAAACAGCCTGGAGCAACTCTGCATAAATTATGCAAATGAGAAGCTGCAGCAGCACTTTGTGGCCCACTTTCTCCGAGCAGAACAGGTAAAGTAAACGTTGTATAATGGACAGAATCAGGCTTTGTGGCTGTATTTTTTTTTATTGGATAGGTTAATGTACAGCTAGTAACAACCATTGGAGGCTAGTGTACAAATAATGACTGCTTCGAGTGGTGTAGTAAAACTAGCCTCCCAAAGTGATCCACGGAGCGTTCTGGTTTCCTGAAGCATAGCCGAGGGAAAAAAGAGAGGTTATATTTACTACGCCACAAGCTATTTATTTTATAATGCCTCACCCACAGATTCTGCTTGATTTGAAGCGATAACCGATTAATTTAATCTAGATGCAATTAAAAGGTACTTCTATTTCAATACAAACTAATTTCAATTTCTATTTCAATACAAACAATACACACACACACAAACGTGTGTTCACCATCGATCGTGAACGTCCTATTATCCCTCTTGTGTTTGTACTCTAACTTTTTAGGAAGACCCCCCCCCCATAAGTTTTGTACACGACCCCAATCACGGACGTATGCTAGGAATCGTGGACGAAATTGTTCTCTTTTGTTTTCTGGTATTTTTCGTCCATGGTATGAAAAGATAAACACGAACACCCATGCATTTGCACACATGCATTCCATTTGCTATGTGTATAGTACTGGTACTTTGGTTGTTACTTATACACTACTTTTTCAGCCGTTGTATAATCTTTTTGGTCGTGCACCGAAAGATAAAAAAAAATAGCAAATGCCATGTGATTGGCTCTTGGCTAATCCAGCTACAGAATCTGTGGGTGAGTTGATATAATAATACTATTCAAGGTGTCAGTTTTGAATAATTTTTTGCTTGTCTTTTACAGGAGGAGTATTCCATTGAGGGAATTCCTTGGCAGTTCTTCAGCTTCGCTGATAACCAGCCGTGTCTTGACGTCATCGAGGGCAAATGTAGCATCTTCTCCTTCCTGAATGAGGTATAGTAATCCATAGGCTAAATTGATGAAACTGTGAAGAAGTTTTCAAAATTTAAACATATATCCAATTCCTTGTCTGCAAGAATGTGTATTTCTTTGTAAATTAAGATTATGCTAGATTGTACAAAGTAATGTACAGACGTATTTACTTCTAACTTTTTGCAGTTTGCATCTCAAGTGAATTGATGCTTTTCATAGTTGAACCTTTATATTGGCTTTGCGATAACTCATTGTAATAATTGCTAAGGAGATATTACAGAATTCCCAAAACAAACCACGGGGCTTTTCAAAGTTTTCAACAAGTAGTCGTGTCAGAAAGTTCCAATTTGTCTCAGCCGTTTGACAATATTTGCAGCATTTGATCCCTTTAGATTATTGATTTATTTTTACGTATATATCTGATTTTAACTGGGTAGCCCATTCAGAGGAATCCACTGGTCTCCCATGGGGCCCAGCAAAGAGAAGACAATGTGAAGAAATGACAGTTTTAGATGTGGGATGAAAACCCCAGAAGAATATTCTGAGGAAAACCCACGGAATCAGGTAGGGACTGAAAACCAATTCCACATGTGGCCAGGCAGGAATCGAAACCTGGGTCACAGCAGTGGAAGGCGAGGAAAGTACCGCTACGCCAACCTGACTCCCCTGTTTCCATTATCTGTTATGTCTAGGAGTGTCGCCTCAACCGTCAGACAGATGCCTCAGCATTCAGCACCAGACTACTGGATGGCATCAATGGTAAACACATCTACAAACCCCCAGTCGCAGTCCGGTCCCCCGCCTTCATTGTCAAGCACTATGCGGATGATGTCACATACAGTGCACATGGCCTCATTGAGAAAAACAAGGTAAGTTGTAAGGCTGAGTCCCTTTCACTTGCCTATGGCTGGGAATAACATGCACACCTATGGAAGCCACTGGCTAGCGGCTGCAGCCTCTTCCTATAGACTCATGTGTCATCGCCGGTCGTAGCCGTAGGTCTTTTTATTTTTGAAGCTAAATCAAGACAATTCTTTGTATTTTTTTTGGGTGTTCAACCGGACTCAACTTGAACTCTTCAGAATCTGAATTAGACGTCAACACAATTTGGTTGTGTGAACTTTGTTACTATCATTTTCCAAGTCATTTGTTAACAAATTGATTAGCGTCCCAAGAATAAATACATTGACAAACTGAGGAACTAGCCGACTCAGGATTGGAGAGATGAATTAGTAGAGCTCCAGTACAGTACTTCAGAGGTTGCAAGTTCGAATCCCGCTACTTCACTTAATTTTGTGTATTTCATGTGGAAATCAGGATACTTACCCAAACGTTGATGAAGACTTTGAACGTGCCAGTCAGTGTTGTAGTCGAGTCCACCACAAGGCTTCAGTTCAAGACAAGCCACAAGCTTTTCATCTTGTGACAAAAAACATTCCTTTGTTGTTCATCACCTGCTCCATGTGACCACAGCCTTGTTATTTACTATTGAACAGACTTCAGGCATGCAAGTGTTCCTCGGATCAGCTGATTTCCTCGTTTTTCACCTCACACTTGCCATTGAAAATTGAATAAAACACTGTACAATGTCTTGTAAAGATTGGAGTTTCCTCATTTTTTGTCAAGTCCAAGTTGCATGCCTGAGACTTGTGATTGACGACAACACTGATAGTAGTCATCTTTGAAGTTACATTCCCAATGCTATTTTTCCCAATGCCCATGTTTCGTTATTGAATTATTACTTTTACAAATTTGGAATAACTTGTGGCCTGACAATAATTCCATTCCTGCGGGGTAGGCTGGTACCTGCCCCACAATCAGTATCGATAATGTACAGACTGGGAGCCAGTCTACTTGCAAAGCAGATCTGTTTGTGCCCAAAAAAAAGTTTCGTCAGAGGGCTGCAGATGCCCAAAAAAGATTTGAAAAGAGTTTTTTGTCTGGAATAAATTTATTAAGAGAAAAAAAAATTGAAGTTGTTAAAAAGCTCAAGGAACGCAACTTTACGTGATCTTACTTTGCAAACAGCAGAAAAGACACCCTCAATGTAATGTATTTAAATAGCCTGAATATAACCTGTTTATTCTATCCACTCAGGACCACATCCCAGTGGAATTGATAGAGCTAGCAGCCGGCAGTACCAACCCATTCGTCAGCAAGTTAGTGCAGATGGATCTGGTAGAACATGAGGTGTGTTCAAATCATTTGGAAAAGAGAACCTTACAAAACGACAACATGAAACTTAATATCGTTTTTTTTTTCTCAGAAAACTACATGTAGACTGAATGTACGCCTTGGATTATTAAACTGTTATTCCCTGTTTGTCAGTTTGTCCCAATGTCTACTTTCTACATGTGTCTGTCGTAATCTGCGAAGGGTGTTCTTTTGAATCTTGAAAGTAAAAGAATGCACCTTCAAATTATTTCAGAGAATTTAGATGATGAGGCTGTGTAGGGAAATGAACAATTGTGGTAAATTGCTGACCATGTTGTATTTGTGTTGATTTGATATAAATTGGTGATTTCCAGTTTTCATTTTCACCCTAGATCCAGGCAGCCAAGAATGGAAAAGTCCAAGCCAAAACTGTGGTCTCCAAGTTTAAGGTAAGTGTACCTTTCTAAAAAATAAACATCTGTTTATACCGTAAGGCGCAGCCCAGAAATAAATGTGATACGCAAAAAGTCAGTTAGTCAAAGTTAGGAGAACCAAGACTATTTGATTAAAGACGCACTTTAGGCCAGATTTGTTTTAAAAAAATCATGTTTTAGATTGTTAAGTATCTTATTTTAAATATCTTCTTGTGGTAATTTCACAAAAATGGCAAATTTCCAAAGTATACATGTAGTTGTTTGAAGGTACGTATACTACTTTTAAAAGATATTTCCTACTTTTACCTTTCCTTGGTAAATGCTTTTTGTGCCCAAATGAACGCTTTTTCTTGAAAGTGCCCCTTTAACCCACTAGTCCCTATACCGCCCCAAACTACCCCTCCTGTTACTCCCTGCAGCGCCGAAACTGCCCCAGCACTCTATGGTTTTATGGAGAAAAAGTGAATAAATTTGGTGAATAAATACAATTACATAAATTGTACTATAAGTGCTAACGGGTTAAGAGAAAATGTTCCAAACTTCCTTCCTTGGGTTTGGGAAATTTTAAGATGAAATTTCAGGGGTGTCTTTATTCTTCCTTGCTGTTCAGACCTCCTTAGATAGCCTGATGACCATACTGACTTCCACGGCTCCACACTACATCCGCTGCATCAAACCCAACCTAGCCTGTCAGCCAGACATCTTTGACAGCAGCCATGTGGTGTCTCAGCTGAGGGCCTGCGGTGTGCTAGAGACTATTGCCATCAGCGCTAAAGGCTTCCCTGCAAGGTTTGTGCATGACCAGAAAATAGTCTGTAATTGTAAACATTAAGATGTGCACTGTTCGGTGAGATTTGAAGATTGAACGAATGTATTTAAATTTATAGCTAAAAAAAAGTTGCAGACCACCTTATTTTTTTTGATTTATTAGTTTTATTAGACTATTTCATTTTGCCAATTTTTTTCTTTTCATATCTCTTGATGTGACTTGTTAGTAGGGACATTTTTTCAGAAGGACATTTTAACCTAATCACATTTTCCACTCAATCGCATTTTCCACTCTGGAACTTTTAGAACTGAACTGACACATTGTTTTCTCTTCAATACTAGAAAGATAGAAAACAAAAGAGGGCGCATTTTTACCACTTTTGAGAGCCCCTTGGATGGGACACCGCGTGTGCGTACTGTACTGGTTCGCGCGCGAAGTACGCACGACTTATGTATCCTGACTGTGCACAAAGCTAAGCCATAGCATCTTCGCGCGTGAGCGTCAGGCGTCGTTGGTGCGCGAATACGTTTAACTTGCAATGGTCTCCCTGACTAATCCCCACCCAAATAACTTTGGATCATTCGAAATACGCAGTGGATGGACCGGGACCAGTCTAGGTCTCCCCCAACTCTCCTTTTCTGGCCTTTGAAGGGGTACTTGTGCACGGAGCCCATACCTGTTTCAGACTGGAATTTCAGAGTCGTGCCAAGCAACAGACCGTTCCGAACTCACTATCACTGTACAGTCACGAAGGCCCCTTCAATGGCGAAAGCATTGTGCTAGCTATTGTACAGATAATTTGTCATGGAGCAGATGCTTTGAAGCATACCCAGCACAATGCTTCTGCCATTGATGGGGACCTTCATGAGTATATGGTGGTCACTCCAAACTGTTCCAAACCTCAAATAATACTTTTCATAAACGTAATTCAAATCTTCAGAATAACTTGGTTTGTGCATTAAGGCCGAGTAAAAAAAAGAAAAAGATATGCATGCAGTTTCTCATCCCAGATTTTTGAAAAATGGGAGGAAGTGGCATTTTTTTTCTTTTTCTTTCAAACTTTTCAAAGATACTTTCCATTTTATCAACTCTTTTGCTGATAGTTATACAATTGTGTCCAAAGGAGCTGTCACCCTTTCTACCAGATTTTGAGCTTGCATTCATAGTACAATTTTGTTGCAAACACATAAAAGACAAAATGTATTGCAAAATATATGATAAAAGGGAACAGTAAAAAAAAAGGGGGGTGGGAAAATGAGAACTGTGTGGGGTTCAACTCTAGAATGTACCAATCATGTCAAACAATGACTGGTTATTAAGCATTTAATCTCATCACTAAGTCTTTTTCCGTTTTCAGAATTCCCTATGCCGAGTTCAGTCAGCGTTACCGAGCCCTGTATCACACCAAGAGAGAGCCCACGCCATCCCTCCCTGCTACAAATGATGACAAGACGGCCAAGGCATTCTGTCTGTCTGTCGTGGAGCGCATCTTTGGT
Source organism: Patiria miniata (assembly GCF_015706575.1). NCBI lineage: Eukaryota > Metazoa > Echinodermata > Asteroidea > Valvatida > Asterinidae > Patiria > Patiria miniata. The sequence goes on from NW_024037061.1 coordinate 9,049,165, forward strand.
GATGAAGACAAGGAGAATGCAAAAGTCGGGGCACAGTTTGGCAAAACTAAAGTTTTCCTTCGCTCTGGACAGGTATTGTGTTATTTGTTTTGATATCAGATAATGGTTACTTATATCTTTAACTTTCCTGGAGAAAAACACCCTAACCCCTTCCAAAATGTAACCGTGCAGTACCCCATGACACATGACATCAAGCCAAAATAACTCTAAAGAGAAGGTTTCCGAAGTTGGTCTCTTCAAAAATGTTTACCTTGCCCTACAATCTACCGGGTATCTCTGGGGGAAAAAATAGCTCCTTGTAGTGTAACAGTTACAGCTCCTAATGCAGTCTGTGTATTTGTTGCGTTCTTAATGGTTTACAATTTTGACACCTCAAGTTCACTGGGATAATGTTTTCTCTTCTTTTCCTCTCCTTTCAGCTTGAAGAGATGGAGGGACTGAGAGCTCAGGCCTTGACTCAAGCAGCGTCTTGCATCCAACGATCATGGAGGAGACATCAGAGGCAGCAGAAAGTCAGGCGACTGGAGGCTGCCACATTGATCCAAGCAGGTAAAGAGACAGGGTACATGCCAGCTTTAACCCCACAGCTTTATTGAGAACTTTATGGAAGAGACTGATTATTATTAAGGGGTCGTAGAAATATTAGTAATAGCATGTAATCATACCTAGTGATTTAATCAGAAAAACCTTGCTCAAAGTGAAGATAGGGCAGGATCCAAATACCCTGTGAAGTTACTCCGTCTGAAATGATCTATCTACAGAAAAAAGTAATTGAACTTTTTCCGCGATAGCCTCTAAAAGAATTGTTTTCGCGAGCCGAGCTGTTGTGACTTATTAGCCTCGAGCCTTGCGCATCTTTTGACACCAAAATCATAAAAATCGGACCACGAAAAAAAAATGTTGGCGCCGTGAAAACTGAATTTTCCCATATACGTAGTGTACACAGAGCCGAATTACCATTCGTACATATGAATAATTAATTAGCCATAATTCCAAAACCCTTTGACCTATAGTCATGAAATTTTTTGGGTATGTTCTTGAAGAGTTTCAAAAATTTTCGTCACTCGATGGCTGAGATCTTAGGGGAGCAGAACTTTCCTCTCCCCCCTCCCTGGCTGAGTCAAAATAACCCGGCCCTTGTTTAAACATAGAAAATGCGCAAAAAGCAAATGATCCCATGTATATACCTTTAACACTCCTACAAAATCCTTCAAAATGCAGTATGATATTTGAAGGATTTTGTAAGATTGGGGAAAGATGATCACAGCCACAGTTAATTTGCATGGGACTGGATTCCCAAAGTTGAAGTACAAAGACTGTGCAATTTCTTCATAGTACATAATTTTGGAAGTCTAGGGAAATTTTCAGTCAAAAGTGCCAAGGGATTTTATCAACTTGCATATTCTTAATTGCAACTGTTTTTTTCTTCCTTTTTTTCTTTTTTTCTTAGCATATCGCGGCTGGAAAGTGCGCCAGTGTCTAGAGATAATGAATGACGCGGCCAGGGTCATACAGCAAGCCATGCTGGAATACTCCATCAGAAAACAACAGGAGAGAGAACAACAACGGCTGGAGCAGGAGTCTACCGAGCAAGTCTTGCTGGAGAAGAGTCTAGCTGAAGATGACAACCCTGGGAGTGTTGATAGCTGTTCATCAGAGGATGAAGTTAGTCATCTAAAAAAAATTTGTTGGGTTTTTTTCCATTCAGAGAACGATTGCCTAAACATTTTAGCATTGTTTGTAAGATTCAAAAAATGATTTATTGGTTGATTTCAGTTATTGGAAAAAAGTGCAATTGTTCAATTTGAAGAGATAAACCCAATCCCATCACAATAACTTGTCCTTAAATTAATAAATTTCATATAACAACAAATCAATGTAAGGCGAAGTAAAAAATAAAACCAGTTTCTCGTGCCCGCCCGCTTCCCTTTTCCCATACGCCTCCTTTAAAAAAAAAAAATTATACCCGAACAATATATTTCATCCTTTTGTTTCCGGCAAAATTGTAGCTTTATATGCAAATTCAAATCTGGTAAAAAGGGCGAGGGCTCCTTTGGCCACAAAAGTATCGGAAAAAGAGCAGGGGGGGGGGGGGGAGAAAGACAGCCTCCTTCCTTTTTACAAAAAAACCGCATAAGAAACTAGGTTTTTTTTTCTAAAAGCTTTTCTTGGCCTAAAAACTGCAATTTCAAGATCATTGGTTTTAAGTGTTTACCAACCACTGACCGAGCCACTTGAAAACTACAACTGGTTTTAAGAAATTTACTTTAGATATGCATGTTTTGTTTTTATTTCCTGTAATCGGGCTGCTGTGTTATCTTGTATCTGATTGTTCCAATAGGAATTCCATGAGTGCAGAGATAGGCTGTCAGCCCTGATGGAACATCCCATCCCAGCCAGCCATGGATCACACCCCATCACCCAACCACTACGATCTCTCTCAGGGGGGCTCATGGACCTCCACGCACCCCAAACCTTACCCCTGTACAACACCGGGATTCTCCCCAGACGATGCAGCAAGTGTGGGTCCGTGGCAAAACCTCCGCCGGACCCACGTATGGACGATCTCGATGGAGATGAAGATGACGACGACAAAACAAGACAAGAAGAAGACACGGGGACGACTGAACGAAGTCTTGGCAGGACCTTGGTCAGCATTTTCAAGAAGCCGGCCGTGGATTTTGCACTGGCTGCTGTGGTGACAGCGTTACTACTGAAGGGACCTGTACACTTTTAAGTTATTGGCTAAAATTACCGATGATTTCAAAGATCTTGGCACTGCATGGAGTCATCATTAGAATAATTTTTAAAAATGGCATTTGCTGTCAAATTAATGGAATGGTTTATTTCTACCCGTTTCTAGGCATCAGTTACTACTAGGACCCTTTCTTTATAACGGGAACGAAAATACATTCTTATGTTTTGCACTCAACCAGCTGGTAAAAGCCAGATTTATTTTCTTCTTTCTGATTCATGGCTCTGAAGGATTTGTTTTAAGGGACGTAAAGTCCGAGAACCATTCGGTTGACAAATGACGTTTTTGCAACAGTCAACTTCCGTAAAAATAGCAACGGCGAAAGAAATAGAGGGGTCCTTAAAGTAACTACTGCGTGTTTCAATCTGTTCCAATTCAATGTGCAATAATCAATGACATTGATCCACCTATTTCACAATTAAATGATATGTAGTTTATTGCTTTAAAGATATAGTCCATCATTTGTAATTTGTGCATTTTGTTCGTTTGAAGCAACAAAAGTGTTCAAAATTTAATGACGGATACTGAACAACTAACCTGATGAAGTTTCAGCTCAGCTTCAGCTGTATATTCCGAGAAAAACAGCATTCTAGGATCTCAATTTCAAATCAAAAGTTGCTGAATCATGTTTTGAATTCAGCCTCCGAGACGCGTTCTCACTGAGCCGATTGCAGCTATACGCGATGTCGCGCACTGATCCGACGAATTATAGCAACCACGCGTGCATGTACGTCGTGCCAATGCTTGCGCGTGCTTCGCCGAATATCAAAACGAACTACTAATTTCAATTTTCCTACGGTGCGTCTTAAGACGCACCGTTGGAAATGCCTTCTTTCGTTGATTACTTCAAAATGACAGCTTGCCAGAAAGAATAATTTCACAGGGAGTTTAGTCCCCTTACTATCTTTCAACCAAGTATGTTTTTCAATAATAATTACGCCAGTTACTTTACGGATGGCTGCAAATGATGGAATATAGCTTTAAACCGTGTTCTGAGTACGAGATTAGATTGCAAGGGATGTTGTGATGAAGTCTATCACTTAATCCTAACTCTCTGATTTCTTTCAAATTAATCAAGAATTTTGGAAGATTTTGTAGGAGTGAGGATGCAGACCTCAGCTACTATAGGGTCCGGATTGTGTTACGTCAGAGTACCATGTGACCATCCAGTCTCCTGTGATTGGCCACCATTGCAGCAAGCAAACATTTGGTTGACAACGGGTCATGCGTTGTAAAGTAGACAGTAGGGCTTAGTTTCATGTGAAATAAGGCAAACAAAAAAAGTTCTGCTTCCGATAACATGGCATTCGAAAATAGGGTAGGTAGGTAAAGAATTTGTGTGTGTGTACGATCATATGGAGCATCTGCGTGTAGTCAAGGGTAAAAGGTAGAAATTGATGGTTTCGGGTGTTTTTTCTCATTTTTCCCGTAAAAAAAATTAGGGTAGGGGCTGTCAGAAGAGGGTAGGTAGGGAAACCAGAAGCAGACATACTTTTTTTTTTGGCCTAACCACAAATTCTTATCCAATGGCATAATAATACCTATGCCGTGTAGGGTTGTCACAATCGTGCCGACCCAGCACTTAGTGTTGGCCTGGCATTTTTCTCAGTTTTTTGTCATCACAGCTTCTATGGCTTGCCTACTAACTTCTGCATAGTGCGCTATACGATCTTTCCATACTACAATGGCGATGCTAACTTTTCGGTACCCGGATGTAGGCCGGGTCATGTTGGTCAGTGAGAGAGCCTTGATGCTCCTTGGACGTTTAGAGGATTCTGGAGGGTTTTTAGCAATAATTTCCAGGGAGTTGGGACTAATTGTACATTATTTCTATAATTTGTACTTAAAAGCGGTATTTTCTTAAGAGGCACTCATAAGATTCGAATGTAAAGAATTTTGATCAAAATTTTGAACGCCATTTTATTTGGGTTGTACATGGATTTTTAATGTTTTTTTTTTTAATTTCATTTATCGTTTCAAATTTTGGTAATTTTTTTAAATGTCTAATACATTTTCACTTACTCAGCAATATGTATTCAATCATGTAACTGGCCTTTAAATATTAATAAAAAAATTCATAAAATGTATATGGAATGTCATTTGTTTTTTCTTTTATTTTTTTAAATTCATTTCTTGGCGTGGTGTTATTACCTTTACTGAGAATGTAAGGGAAGCCTCACACATTTGTATTCTGGAATCTTATATCTAGATTTTTGTTTAAATTAATTTCTTTAACAAATTGAAAATGCCCACTCAGGTTTGTCAATTTATCATTAGTCAAGAATTCCGGTTTGCTTTAGAAAGGATAAACCTGAACAAGTAAGAACTCAGGATACCATACACTGAAAATAACCTTCGGTTTTATTCACAGAGAAAATTCCAATGTCTTCCAAAGTACAACACGCATGGTTGTTACGTTTTCATGTTACACATGTTTTTCGTAATATTCATCTCATCAAAAATTAAAATAAACATGCAAAAATGACAAGGAAAAGTAAAAACAACCCAATATCGATGTAACTCATACTGGAAAAAATATCATAGGTCATTTCCCCTGAAAGTAAAGAAAGCTACTTTTTCTAATACTGTTATTTCAGTAAATCATCAGTTTTTGCATTAAATGCATAAAAAAATCAAACGGGTTCCATAATTCAAATTATAATCTAGAAATATAATCAACTTATACAGCCGATTTCCCCTGTGCCATATTTGATTGTGTAACTTCCACAACATTTCATGAAAGTTGCACAGTGCGTACCTTTGTGCCACGTAGTTGCACATCTCTATTATGATGTACATGTAGGATGTAAAGTGAAAGTATCCAATTAATTAGGGGTTGGTTAATAAGGGACAAGATGTTGCTGCCCCCCTCCTTTACATGAACTATCAATGTGACAAGTTTCAAATCTGTAGGTGATCATACGGTGAAATGCACAGCCAGACAGACAGGGCCCACTTATTAGTATGGATTTAAGACATGCAGCTAGGCCAAGTTCCTGAAATTGATCGTAACTTCACTGCACAGCTGCGCAACAAATTTGTTGTAGAAATCCTACGTGTGGCGTAAGTTACACACTGTGTTGTGAATTGGCTGATACAATCTACATTCAAGCCAACACATTTTAGTCCAAACCAGAAGAACCCTACATTGAATACAATATAAGTGAACAAGATACAATTGGTTTTAATAAGCAAAAAATGTAATTGGGGGTATAATTGTTGGAAGAGATTCCTTGATGTGTTTTTTCTTCACTCGGTTTTCTCTGGGGCCATGACGGTAAGCAGATGTCTTCCTCCATCTATAGTGATGAGCTCCCCCGTGACGTAAGACGAATCATCGGAGGCTAAGAACGCTATCACCTTGGCAACCTCATCTACGTTGCCGGGACGACCCATGGCATGGGTGCGTTCACACTTCTTTAAAAACTGCAACAGGAGGAAACAGAGGGAACTTTATGTTTTAGAAATTGGCTTATCTCAAAACAATCCATTCAGGCTTGCCAAAAATGGCATTTTGTCCAACTACAACATGAAACATGCAACTTTGACATACTGTGTGGCATATGAGCGAGTCTGTTACCTTCCCAGCATTAATGCCAGTACCCATTTAACACCTGGGTTGAGAGGAGTAATTGAGGTAAAGCGCCTTACTCAAGGGCACAACAGGCATGGCCACGGCAAGGCTTGAACCCACAACCTCACGATCATGAATCCTGTGCCCTACCGCTAGACCACACTTGCTCATGCTTAGGATCACCCACGAACAAATGATGGACATAATACTAAAGAATCCATCAGTGACCGTCTTTTTGCATTTTTAGAGTTCAAAGCATGGTTATGCTTAAAGCACATTTCAATAAATAGTCGTCTACTGTCACGTCTACAACAGACCAAATGAGTAGTGGCAATCTTAGATGGCATCTTTGGTTCATTTAATTCAGTAACAATGAATGCACTAAAGGTTCACTCATGCATATCCCAGCAAAATATAGGCATTGCCCTCTGAGATGGCTGCTACACATGAGGTCTATCAGCCTCCAGCACCTACCTGTGCATACTGCTCATCGGTCATGCCCCCTCGCTTGTGCACTGCAGTCTTAATCACTCCAGGACTAAAAAGAAAAAAAAAAGATAGTCATTTTTGCATATATTAACCCTAACACCCCAACCCTTCAAAATCCAACTGCATGTTTTGTTGGAATCTGTTGGAGTTAGTCCTGCACTAGTAAACTGATTTATGCTTTACATGGGGTTAGGCATACCACCATAATCAGAGTCCAACAGTTTGGGTGTTGAGTTACCATATGGTGTTGGATTTTGCAAGAGTGAGGAAGGTTCCTAGTAATTCAATCAAGGGGTTAGGGTTAATAAAAGAACACCGAGGTTTTCTACCAAGACAGAAAAATGACATAATTGGACTACTAAAAAAAAGCCACGCAATATTTCCTAGAATCAGCCGAATTCCTAATTTTTATGCCATTAACTAATAAAAAACAATAGTGTAAAGTCTTCTAAAGATTGGAATTTCCTCTTTTTTGTTACTTCCCAAATGCATGCCTAAAAAAAACCCTATATTTCATGGAAAGTGATTTTGTGGAATTTACGAATTTGTACTATCATGAGCTAATTCAGAGTTTATAATTGATTTGTCAGAAAGACTTACTTGACTGAGTTCACCCGTACGCCATGGGGGGCCAGATCTGCAATTTAGAATACGGAGAAACACAAATATATTGATAAAAGCTCATTTGAGATTTTTATGATTGGTAAATGCAATAATAACAGGCCATCATCTAACACACTGACGAAACTATTACCAGGGAAATAACAGAGCATTTTGTGCAAAAAGAAAATAACATAAATAATAATACTTAAAACAATCCCTTTTTCTGTTGGAAATGATTCAGTTGACTGAATCATTCTAAGTTGATGAAGCAATAAGACCTGTAAGATTTCACAAATGGTTTCAAGGCTGGTGAACAATTCTTTCTGCTTAAGGGTAAAACATGGAAACAAAATTATGATGTCTAAATAATCTGTTCGTTAGTCTGGTTTGATGTCAAGCAAATCCAACCTGAAACCAAAACCGACCCGACCCAAAACCGACTTTAGGTCGGGTCGGGTTGGTTTTGCCATCATTTCAGTTGGATTAGGTCGGTTTCAGTTTGTGTTTGCAATTTTCAGGTCAGGTCTTGTAAAAAAACCTGAAATAAACCGAAATAAACAAAAAAGAAACCAAACAGTTCGGAAATTCACGCGGTGCAATATTATTGCCGAGTTACTGTGCCTGGTATGACCAACGTCAACCACGGATCCTCTACACAAGGATAAACGACTCATCTGAGCTTGTGTACAAGATGTATGGAACGGATTGTCTATATGCGTGATATGCCACGTCCGCAAATAGAACAACGCATAGAACATGTAGTACAACGCGCGCGCGCATCCGACACCCAAGTGCCGTATCATGCATCTAACCAGAAATTAGGGGAAGTTGTTTATCCTTGTGAAGAGGATCTGTGTGTCAAACCACCGTGCGACTGTGCATGTGGTTTGCTGTCTATCACATAGTCTATAACGTGTAGGCCGACCAGTAGGTAAAGTTATGAGTCTTCACCGAACCGTACAGTATAATTCTTTACTGAGGGACGACAATTTTCGGGTAAGTTCAGGCACAAAAGGCGTACACAGTTGCCCTAGCAAGATACTCAGTTTTTTTTTCAGGTCAGTTCGGTTTCCGGTTCGTTCGGGTCAGTTTTTGCTTGATTTTGTTGGGTCGGGACTAGTTGGATTTGGGGAGCTCATATTGGTTTTGGTTTGGGTTCGGTTTATATCTGTAATGTTTCTGGTCAGTTTGGCCTGGTCAACCCGAGCCGATGCACAACATTATTCTGGTTGTGTTGTATTCAATACATACCATGCGCACTGTTCTGTGTTAAGCAATCCAGAGTAGTCTTGGACATACAATAAGTCATCACTCCAGGAAACTGTAGAGACAAACAATTGTAGTGAAAATCATTGCCAGAAACAGACAAGAAGCAATTAATTTGAATGAAATTTACAAGGCATGTAGGATAATTTGCATTTATCGGTAACCTACCTAATTATTATCAAAAAGCTTTTTCACTTGGATTAAAGTATACTGGTACTAAACACCCTTTGAAATTACTCTGTCTGACTTACTGTCATTTAGAAGAAATCAAGAAATGTAGGTGATTTCCAACGATCAGTCAATTGACTGATTTTTGGAATAAAGAGTGCTTTTGACAAAATTGTGTTTCGTGCTCATGAGAAGGTTGTTCAGTTATTAAACTATTTTCCCGAAAAATGTAATATCCACTGAGCTTAAAATTCAACAGGTTAGGTTTTGAATATTCATCTTTGGATTTAGAGTCGATTGGAAACTAAAAAAATGCATGAAAAGCAAATGATCCTATGTGCCTTTAAACAAATTATCTACTTAACCAACCCCCTTGCCAATGACTCTTACCGCCATAACTCCGTTGACACTAGACACATTTACAATGGCACCTTTAAGAAAACAGAGATCAAAGAAATAAAAACAGTTTTGAAGATTCTTCAAAATCAAAAAGTAATGCTGAATATCATATGTAGTCTGCTGCTACAAATTAACCCTAACCCCCTAGGGGTGTTTTGCTAGGAACCATCCTCATTCCTTCAAATTCCTCCAAAATTTTGCACTTATGTTCAGATGAAGGATACCAAGTGCCACAATCCTTCAAAATCCTTCAAAATCCTCAAGACAGTCCCGTCTCTCAAAATGCTTTTATCTTCAATCCTTAAAAATCCTCCTCTTCTTCAAACACCATTCTTCAATCCTCCAAAATCCTCATGTGCTTCAATACCATTCATCCTCAATCCTCCAAAATCTTCGAGTTTCTCAAAACACCATTCATCCTCAATCCTCCAATATCCTTCAAAACCGCCAGGAGGATTGAGGGTTGGTTTAAGAGAAAAAAAAGGTCTGAGATTTTATTTTAAGATTTTAATATCAAGACAATTTTTTTCTTATTCTACATGTAGTAATGAGTTGGATGTTAGTTTTGAAACTTTCAGAAAAAAAAGGTCCTTTGTTTTGTGACTATATACATCTCTCATTAAAAAGACTGGGAGTTGTTGTTGGGTTTTTTTTTTAAATAGAGGTTGCTTTCACATACCTTTAGTTTTGATGAGATGTGGTTTGAGTAGATGTGTGAGTTGCAACGGTGCGCGGACATTGACATCAAACGTCTTGTCAAATTGCTCCAGAGTAAACGTCTCAATTGAACCAGGATAGACGACACCCGCGTTGTTGACCTATAAACAGAAAGTAGGCAAAAAGGATGGATCTTAAAACTATAAACAGAAAGTAACATGTTAAGAGGTTAGGCCAAAAAAAAAAGTCTCTGGTTTCTGGTATGCGCGCGCGTCGCCATAGCCATGCGCGTCGGCAAAATGAAAAAGTTTTTTTTTCAATACAAGATGATGTCTCAAAACCGCCAAACTCACTGGTTTGACTGGAATCCTGCTGCTGCACAATTTTAAGGTGTTTTGAGATGGGGTTATGATCGAGAATAAGCTTTATGTGGCCTCTCTGGACTCCCATATATTTGCGCTAAGTTTAGTCGGGCACCATTTGCAGTCATCAGCCGACATTTGAAGCCAAAAAAAAAATGCGTCGCCGAACCACTTTTGGGGCAAGCTCCATACCAGAAACCGGAGACTTTTTTTTTTGGCCTTACGGGTAACCAATTCCAATCTGGAACTGGTTCAACAGTCGGGTACTTGGGTACCCGGTTCCGATGCACAGCCCTAGTCATAACGCATTGTTTTAATTCTGCAATCGAAGAGTTCAATTAAAGGGAAAATACAACATTTTGCAAACATCAAAAAACAAAATGATCAAATTATCACGAAATATCTGACTGGATTGTTAGAGAATGACAGTCCAAAGCATCCTGTAATATCGTGGCTCCTGGTGTGCTGACATTTTCAAGAAAACTTGTATTCTTCCAACGCTGGTCGGCCGACCAGCGTTGGGGGAAAACTGGTTTTTTTTTCAAAAACTGCTCCAAGCTTTCCATTTTTAGTTTTTCCGCATTTTCTTTGCAACTGATTACACACCAGTGAAGGGGTACAAGCCTGCTAGACTAATTCTCTGACCTTAGAATTTTCCAAAGTTTATAAATTGCTCCGGTTCATCTTTAGTGGGGTCAGGGAACCAGACTACATGAATATGGTTGGTTTTCTTGGATATTCCAGCATCTCCGAACCCAAAACGTGAAGCAAGTCAGTTTAACAATATTTGCTATAACATACTAATCCTCCAAATCCATTTATTTCTGAAAATTGCAGCAAAAGCAAATGTTGTACATTCTCTTTAAATTAAGGATTTGTACGACTAATATATAACTAACACACTAACCAGTACGTCCAAGCTACCAAAGTACTCGATGGTTTTATCAGCAACTTTCTTGACGTCTTCCTCGCTGCCAAGATCAGCTAGAATGAGCAGAATCTGGGGAAAGCAATGGTAGGAAGAGCGATTATTCTTTGAACACGATTCAATATTGGGTTTTGCCCATCCCGACATATTTTACAAACACTGTATATTCCATGTTGTCCGCGGGCTTGCAAGAAAATTGAGCAAGCTAACTCGGGTGGGACTCGCACCCACGACCTTCTACTTACTAGTTCTGGTGTCTTACCACCCGACCATCCAGCTTGCCGGGGTCGGTCGGCTGGATTGAATCTGAAATAGCAGTGGGATTATATTTTGAACACCAAGAAGGAACAATAAATTGGTAACATTCTGCAGGTTTTTTTTATAATAAGGTCTGGTTCACACATCTATGGAAGAATTCAGCAAAATTGATGTCACAAAATATTGAAAGCTAAAACATTCTTATGCCATCACATATTTACTATGCAGCTGTTTGAAAGTTTGTTCTTGCTGGTTGTTGGGTTTACCTAAGACTGAACCTCGAGTGCAGAAAACCATGCAAAACAAGATCAGGCCAACTTTATTAACTCTTTAGCTGACAAAACTCTCCAAAATTTTCATGAGGCAAAGACATCAGCCAAGTTGAATTCAGGTCTCAATGAAAGTTTTAAAGGAGACCTTCCTTCAAAAATTTGCACTTGAGGGTAATGCAAAATTATTTCAATTTGAAGTCTAAGCCTAGATTGGTACAATGTACATATCCAACTATTTTGAAAAGATGGCCATTCTACAGTCTGGTGGCCTGACTAGGGAGGGAATGTGTAGAAATAGAGACTAGGTACCAGATGTTTCTTTTGGCACAGTTGATTGATGCAGTACTATAAAGAGTTGTTGAACTGGTTGTTTCTTGTGCCAGTTTATTTTCTTCCACTGCATGTTTTCACAATCGTAAGTTTTGGGAATCTCATAGTCATACACAGTATTGAGTCCCAAAATGTTCGGAATAGGCTTGCATCAGACAGGGCTCTGGAGTGCTCTGAAACGTGCAGGTCCTAAATCAGGTCCACTTTACGCACACTTTAGCCAGCAAATTTCTCCAAAAATTGCACTGGGGCAAAGAACATGTCCTCAGTTTTTCACCAACCAAGTTTGCAGACTCAATTTAATTTTTGAAGGAGAATTTTCATCAATATTTTGCACATGAGAGGGAAGTCAAGTGATTCCAAAATGGGGCTAAAGACTAGACTGGTACATGTCCAACCATGGTCCAGCTATTTGAAAAGACTGACCTTTTCATTCAGTGTCAATAGTCTGGTGGATTGACTATGGAGAAATGTGTGGTAAATTGAGACTAGTTCCCGCTTTATGCCACATGTTTCTTAAATTCTTTTGGCATTGATGATTGATGCAGTACTGAAAGCTGTGTTGGACTGGTTGTTTTAGGTGCCAGTCTATTTTCTTGTTTTGCATGTTTTCAATACGTTAGGTTTTGGGACTCTCATACACAGTATTGAGGGTCCCAAATGTTCGGAATAGGCTTGCATGTACCTTATCTTTAGGCAAGCCATTCTGTTGGCATTCCTCAGCAACCGTCTTCAGATTGGCTTCATTCCGACCAGTCAGAGACAGGTAGCATCCTAACGAGGCAAAATATCTGGCCGTCTCAGCTCCAATGCCAGAACTTGCTCCTGAAAAAGAATTTCAGTTTCGAGCAAAAAAGAAAATTTAAAGCACCTTATTAATATCGATACCGAACATCAATACGAACTAATAATACAAGTTTTGTATTTTGGGAATTTCTCATGTTTGGGGCTGATGAGGTATAATCAGACTCATAATATAAATTATCAGCAGCGGCGCACCCAGGATTTTGCTCTTTTTTGGGGGGGGGGGCTCATAGCTTTTTGTTGTCAAATTTGTAGAAGATTGAAAAAAAATCAAGCACCTTATTAATATCGATACCGAACATCAATACGAACTAATAATACGAGTTATGTATTTTGGGAATTTCTCATGTTTGGGGCTGATGAGGTACAATCAGACTCATAATATAAATTATCAGCAGCGGCGCACCCAGGATTTTGCTCTTTTTTTGGGGGGGGGGGGGGGCTCATAGCTTTTTGTTGTCAAATTTGTAGAAGATTGAAAAAAAAATCAAACAAACAAATTGACAACCTTGGACATGCCAATTGGAGGGGGGTGGGTTCAAGCCCGCATCCCCCTGTACTGGGTCAGGGTAGAAAGCATAGAGCTGCATGTTGCCTACCCTTAACAGTAACTGCTGATGACAATCGACTCTCAAGCATTCGACGCCAAGTTTGCTTGAAGATAAATTCGTTAGCCCACTTCTGCTCGTGGAACACGGAATAATGTAGTGCGTCGGGTGGCACATGGGTCACAGTAGCATTGCATTGTTTCATATTCCAAGCGCACTCGTGGAATAACTAATATCAGAGGCACCGGGGGGGGGGGGGGGGGGGCTCGAGGGGCTGGACCCCCCCCCCCCCCCCCTCCAAGGTTGTCAATTTGTTTGTTTGATTTTGGGGTAATTTTTTTTTTCAATCTTCTACAGACATTTGAAAACAAACAAATTATGAGACCCCCCCCCCTCCTCCCCCACACAAAAAAAGCAAAATCCTGGGTGAGCCACTGCTGATAATTTATATTATGAGTCTGGTTATACATCATCAGCCCAAAACATGAGAAATTCCCAAACCAAGATTAATTTAAGAACCTTTAGAAACAGAATACATATAGTAAGTTGTGTGGCTGGATTTCTAATGTAAAGTCTATAATTTGACTAATTTGTACCAACTGTACAAAAATAGTCATAAAGTTGTTAATTTTAAAGACCCAAATTGATTTTTGGTGAATTCTGATAGAGGAATACATGCTCTATCAAGTCATTGTCATTTCATTGATTTTCGGAATGATTCATTAGTACATAAAGTGGGTCGAAGGTCACAATAAGATATTAAAGGTCACGTGACCTACTTTTCACAAAATTTAATTTTGACAAAAGAGTTGATTTGAGCATGCAATTCTTATTATTTTAATACCAAATTCGCATATATTCGATGAAAATTGACATGGTTTTGACATATTTCTACCAAAAGTTGTTTTTTTACTCTAAAAATGTCTGTTTTTGGTGGTTTGTGCCCTGACCACATGGTAGGTCAGATCGGGCTAAAAATTGGTGTGCATTCATTGCTCAGACATCAGGACCTACAAGCACAGGCATCAAAATTGAAAAAAATGAGGTAAAAAAGTGCGTTGGTCTGACATGGAATGACCCGCAAGCATAATCTTCCAAGTCTATGGACAGTAGAGTAGGCCTAAATGGACAGTTTATCGTTTTTAGTTTTAGGTGGAAATCACCTCCCCTTTCCACAGTCATATATTCCCCTCCCTCCCCATGCATAGAGCAACGTTGCTCTATGCATGTGTTGAGTTTCAAAATTTTACTCTTCCTCAACATGCCCAAGAAATTTCATGACTATAGGTCAAAGGGTTTTGGAATTATGGCTAATTAATTATTCATATGTATGAATGGCAATTCTGCTCGGTGTACACGATGTATATGGGAAAAGTCAGTTTTCCCGTTTTCACGGCGCGTAGCGCCGGAAAATTTTTCGCTACTTGCCAACCCGTGTTCCGATTTTTATGTTTTTGGTATCAAAAGATGCGCAAAGCTCGAGGCTAAAAAGTCATAACAGCTCGGGTCGCGAAATTTTTTTTTTAGAGGCTATCGCGGAAAATGTTGAGGGGGGGGGGGGGGCGGATTCCGCCCCCGGCCCTTAGGGCTTTCCACGCTTTCTCGAGCAAGTTCTGGTTCACAATCGACGATTCCAGACCGGATCCTTTTCAGCAAATAGCACGCCAATTCCACAGCATTTCTTTACAATTTTTACTGACCTGTCACGAGAGCTACTTTGCCTTTCAACGAGCTCATTATTTCAGGAGATAGATGGGATTAAAAAACGGTGACACGTTAATAACAGACGAAAGACTCTCTATGCAGTGTTCGGGGTCGAGGTCACCGGCAGGATGACCGTAAGGTCAGAGCCAAATTCTGCTAAATGCGCATCAAAAATCTGTCAGATTTATCAAAAATCTGCCAAATTCCCCAGAATTACTCGAAATACAATATAAACTTAAAATCACATGCAGATTGGTAGTATTGCCTTAATTAAGATTCAAATTACATAATAAACAATCTAGTCACACAAAAAGATGCTGTGAAATTATTGGTAAATTAAAAATTTTGGGCAAAATGCCTAAATGCGGATCCAGCCATAACGAAGTTCGTTTACTATACTATACTATACTATTTTATTTCTCGGGAAAATATCAACAAATACATGTAAACATATGACTTAAGTTACAACACAAAACAACAAAAGCTTTAGATACATAAACAAACAAACAAAAACAAAATACCATTCAGCTCCCGAAGGATTGCCCAAAAGAAACGTTGTTTCTGTCTAGGGGTTCTCCAAACTGAATGGCATACGTGAAAACAACAAGCAATAAATATAAAAAGAAGTTTTAACTATACAAAAAAAAAGTTAAATAAAGTTACATTAAGTCAAGAACAAAGTTGGTAAATTATATAATTATAAGACAAACAAATCAAAAGCCAAAAAAAAATAAATAAATAAAAAATCAGGTGAACATCAGCACCTAGCCAACCTGTCCCATTATGCAAGGCTTTGTTTAAAAGGATTGAAGCTTTTTTAAAAAAAAAGTACACTTTTTGTTCAAATTTGCTGTTTTTCTGTCAAATAACCATTTTTGCAGAATTCTGCCAGAAATCTGCCAAAAAAACAATTTTGTCAAATTTTCTGTCAAACTCGTTTTTTAACAAAAATTATGTCAAAATTAGCCGAAAATCGGCTACAACGGTCACCGTGGCATGGTACACACCGGCCGGATCGCGGAGACTGATTCTCCCCCACAGAGGGCGCTCTCAATTTTAAAGAGTTCTGGAGCTGCGAAGCATGCATGGGAAGGGGGCGTGTACTGTAGCGCATGGCCTCCCTATCGAGACTTTCAATGTAACACTGTTCCCCTCCCTAGTCTGAGTATCACCCGTAACCAATTGTAGGGAAGGGAAAAATTAATTCCCTTTTAGGAAAATTGTAGGAGGCATCCAGCCCATGCAGGTTGGACGCCTATAGCAGATCTTCATTGCGTTACGACTCCATTGTAAGTAGTGCGGATAGGAGGCTGTCGTGGGGGGGGGGGGGGGGAATATTTGGTTTGTCCGAGTTCGGACTCTTGCTGAGAACAGGCCGCTGGTACCAACTGTCGATGGGGGCGCTGTTCAAAACCGACGATTATGGGAACGTGCAGTAAAAATCTGAAATGAACTTGTACCCACCCCAAAAGCATGGACCCAAAACCTAGCTTTTTTTAAGGGGTGGGGATGGAAGAGGGCTCGATTTTTTTTTTAAAGGGGAAAAATGTCTTCACGTTTTATTAAGGGTGGTATGGTCCCCGCCCCCCCCCTCCTTGGATACACCGATGATATACCCCGGTTGAGGTACGAGTTGATAAGTTGGGTGTCAACATTGCGCGCAAAAGTAGGATGGAAAAATGCGTTATACGACGGAAAAGGCAGCAAGTGTGAATTAGGCCTACATATTTTAACAGGGCGAATTAGATATTGAAGACATTTTCTTCAAAAGCAACACCTTGTATAAAAGCTCATTTAACTGAATTTAAAGGAAATAGACATAATTACCTGCGCCTACCTAGCTGTTGGTGGCTGTTCGCTGTAAGACTCCGGTATTATTGAAATTATCAGTATTATTATTTGATAGGAGACAAACCTCAGTAGTGGTCTATCAGTGCCCAAATCAAATCAAGAAACCGCACAGCGACAAACCACACAGCGGGTTCTAACATCAATTGCATCTAATATCGTAAACAAAAATGATCCTGAATAGAATCCAGCCATATCGACCCCACAATTACTAACACCAAATCAAAATGGCTTTAGACCCAAGCGATCAACCACAGCACAAATTCTTGCGCTCAGGAGAATGATCGAAGGAGTCAAACGAAATAACCTGATGGCAATTCTTTGTTTTGTGGACTTTTAAGAAAGCTGTTTGATAACGTTCATGCAGGCAAAATTATGAAAATTGTCCGTGCATATGGAATTTCAGAACGACTATGCTGAAAGCAGTATACGACAACACAAGATCAGCTAAGTCTTGACTCTTGATATAGCCGGACTGATACTTTGTGTATACTTGTAGGAGTTCTACAGGGGGACACACAAGCACATAATATGTTTGCCATCGTCCTGGTGATGGTGCAAGCAGTCGGAGACAAAGCACAAGATCAAGTTCAGACTGAAAACAGGAAAAGCAGGCGAATATCACCAACCACCGTTACTGATCTTGTGTTCGATGAAGATATAGTCCTGCTGTCAGAAGAGGCAAAACAAGCACAGGAATTTCTTGAAAGAGTTAAGACGGAATATATGGCAGCCAAAACATTGTCATCAGAATCCAGGGAGGCAGGCCACACGATCGAGACACTGGTCTGACGTCACCATGTGACGCTGGAAAGAGACATCTGGAGATTGAGGCTTCGTTTCCTTGCTGGTTCCATCGGAAGATCGGCCGAGGTCGGTAGGTTGTTAGTTGTATGTAGCTTTACCCCTCTGCTAATGTACACACACTGCAATTATAGAAAGTTAACTACGTTTTGGGACAACGTGTGGCGGGAAGGGGCCAGGGCACGGGGGTTGACGATGAGATTTGCCAAATACGAGTCTGGTCAGAATAGTCGACACAATCATAGTATTTCTTTCGCTCAAAAAGCAGCCACAATTTTCCAAGACTTGAACTTATTTAGTTTCTCGTGTGATATTGTATCCCTCTCTGATTTGTCACTTTTATTAAGATTCGCCTTGTGTGCTGCTTTTC
This sequence comes from Patiria miniata, assembly GCF_015706575.1. Taxonomy (NCBI): domain Eukaryota; kingdom Metazoa; phylum Echinodermata; class Asteroidea; order Valvatida; family Asterinidae; genus Patiria; species Patiria miniata. Next base: position 9,067,304 of record NW_024037061.1, read on the forward strand.
TTTTGGTTAAAAGTTTACTAGCGATCACCATCACTGCTATAATAATCGAGACCGCCTTCGAGCGAAAGCATCATTCATGCATATAAATACGTGCGAGCCTTAATTTTTCACCAATACAGACATGCAGAGACGCCGGCCAAACAGTATATTTGTATTAGTAGCCATAGTAACCACATGACGCTTGCTATGACTCGTGCATGGGTCTATGCGGTAACCATAATACGCGGCTGTATTTAATAATAATAATAAAAACACCAAATGAATGTTTACATGGAGAGGTACTTTGACTTCGACTCCATGATGGAAATCAACTTGACGCTGCAAGATTGTACCATAATTAACGACGTTGCTTAGAATCGCGTACTGTGCATGAAATACGTACTGTGCCGATGGTACGACCAGTGGCTAATGTAGATACAGCGTTTATATACTCCACAGCAGTATATGTTGTTGGCGTTTAATTATCTGCCTAGTTTTCCTATTTTTTTTTCCAGGGGTGGGGTGGAGAGATACCACTGAACCATGTAGAGTCGCCACTATAACGACGACCACATTAATAGTATGTAGATGATATGCGTCATTTGGATCGATACTGGAGGATCAAACATTGAACACACGTCACATTAGGTGCAAGTCATCATGTTGTACCTCATCTTGCAATTATTTAGCCGCATTCGACATGCAAGTTTACACATGGCAGGCAACAACAATTTAGGGATTGTGAGTCACTGGCATAGGCCTACCTCTGAGAATATCGAAGCCTTGGAAAGAACATTATGCCTTGGTGACAGACTGGAGTTCAACCGCGACCTTTTCTTTTATGCACATTGGGGTGTATACATTGGTCGACACCAGGATGTGGAACACGCTGTCATCCATTTCGGTATATTCGAAGGAGGATCGGCATTCTCTACAATGAAGATATCAGGCCGTGCGTCTAAGGCGAGTCAAAAGCCCGAGATACGAGTTGATACGATTGGGAGAATTCTCGGCGGTTATGGCAAGGTGAGGGTCAACAACTCAGGAGACGAAAAACATAAACCTTTGGAGACAAACGACATCATTGAAGGGGCAAAGACAATGCTCGGAGACCACCCGGCCATGGATTACGATCTTTTCCTCAACAATTGCGAGCACTTCGTGAATCTTTGTCGATACGGCAAACCCTACAGTGAGCAGATTTTGGCTGTAGCACGGAAAGCTTATTTCTTCTCTGGGTTGTGCACGTCTCTGATCATAGTCGGTGTCTGTGTAGTGATAAATTGCCTTGGTAAGTATGTAAACAAATACAATTTGTACAAGAGAACGTTAAATTTGCGTTCCCTGTGCTCTTCTCAACAAATTCGATTATTTTTATGCCCCGCGGCGAAGCAGGGGCATCATACTGTTTCCGCCTTGTCCTTCCGTGGGTGGGTGGTGTGTGGGTGTGTGTGTCCGGACAAATCTTGTCAGCACGATAACTTGAGAAATACTTAACATATGAACTTCAAATTTGGTTTGTGGATTGTCCTTAGTAATCCTAAGAAGCCTTTTGCATTTGGGGCCGAAAGATCAAGGGTCAAGGTCACAGTGGCTGAAACAATAGAAATTTTGTCAGCGCGATAATTAACTTGAGAAATACTTTACATATGAACTTCAAATTTGGTTTGTGGATTGTCCTTGGCAATTCTAAGAAGCCTTTTGCATTTGGGGACAAGGGTCAAGGTCACAGTGGCAAAAACAAAAGAAATTTTGTCAGCGTGATAACTTGAGATATACTTTACATATGAACTTCAAATTTGGTTTGTGGATTGTCCTTGGCAGTCCTAAGGAGCCTATCGCATTGGGGGTCGAAAGGTCAAGGGTCAAGGTCACAGTGACTAAAACAATAGAAATCTTGTATTTATTCTGAGATCATAGGGATTAGGGATTAATTCATATAAAACCTACAGAAGACACTAATGCTGTCAATGAACGTTCTATTTGACCAACTAAGGTACATGTAAGTTGATGTTAGAGTGGTGTTATGTCATGGAAACAGTCACGGTTGCGGGGCATTTGTGTTTGTAAACACACCTGACTTATTTTTTCTAAAAGCAAATTTTCAACTTGTTTATGCTTAATTTATTCGAACAAAAAACTCTTTTTTTCGTTTTGCCAGTCGGTTGTATAATTATTTTTTTAACCCGTATCCAAACCGGTAGACGTACATGAACAGTATAACCAATGTTTATACTGTTACTGCGACCGCACATTAAAAAGAACACGTCGACAATATAACAATATAAAAGGGGTACATACGGTGTGGCCGAAAGAAGTTGATTGAAATGATCCTTTTTATAGATCTGCTGCTTCTGGTTTCATTTATAACAATCTGGAAAAACGGAAATCGTTCTATAAATCTTCCTTGGTTAAATCGGATAACAAAATTAAAAAAAAACATGCTGACAAGCTTCCTATATATAGGCCTTCATAATGACATTTGAGGAGCCCGCCCGAAAATTAAAATAAAAAAGTAGAAATATGCAAATAATTTTTAAAATTTAAGTGAAACATGAGCTCATGTATTTGTTTGTTCATTTATTTTACTTCTTTAGACAAATAAAAACAGATATACAAATGTAGATAAAAAAGACAACGAGAATTACAGAAGCTTTTAAGAATAAAAAGTATAAAATTGTTATCATACGATGTGCTTAATATCCAGACCCCCATTTAATGAAAGGAAACCATTACAATAAAATGAAAAATAAAAAGAGAAATTAGGCCTACCATCAACCACAGACAAAACATACGTCACTAGCTACAACTAGATAGACCAAAAATTTTTTAAAGAGAATTACAATAATAAAATACACATTTACCAATATTTAATACCAGTAACAGAACCAAAATACTAAAAGACATGCAAATGAACGTGCGTGAGGACCCCTCCCCTAAGACACGTGCTTGATCTTTAAAAATTCAAAACAAGAACACAGGCTCTAAATTTGGAATTCAAAATGTGAATCCTTAATTATTTTCTGTTGATTTAAAAAAAAAAGTTTCAGATGACGTGATGAGTGACATCCTTACGATGATACAGTTCGACATGTTCATTAAATACTGCGACAGAGCTGGTAGGGAATGCAAGGCAGATGAAGAACTTTGCCCGTACTTCGTGCAGGAGCAACAAAGAACTACTACCGTAACAAAGGACTACGGCTGGCCCCTCGAAATCATACTACTTGAGGAATTAGAGAGGATTGAAGCTGAATATCAATTTGTCATTGAACAGGAGATATACAAGACCTATGAATGTAAACATCTCTATGAAACCGCTCAAGTAACGAATCTTGTGTGGAAGGACGGGTCGCCTTATTTTACTGTGCAATTTATCTAACATTGTGTCGATGGAAATGTACAACCATGCCAGCTGCTAGTTTATGGTGTACATTCTTGAAAGTTTAATCCAAAATAGAGATATCTCTATCAATAATAGAGATATCTCTATTCATAATAGAATTAAATGTTAACGTTGTACCAGTCAGTAGCCGTGTCACGCACACAGCTCTGTTTGACCTCAGTTTCTCGTCCCGAGGTCAAGCACGCATGGCCCAAAAGTGTACGCGAGATTTTACGAGATTTATTCGAGACTACAGAAAAACACAAAAAGTGCCTCGATACATGCACTGTTTGGCCAAGATGGTTAAATAAGTGAAAAGTTGAAATCATGTGCTTTATTTTGATAACAAAAACAACTGCTTTGACAAATATAAAGTGTTGTTATGGCCTGTCAAACAAAGTCATATTTTTTATCAACAATCAAGGGCCGATAGTTTTTAGGTGTACATTCGAAACAATGGCAAGGCTTAGTAGATAGAGGAAAGTATACGCTTCATTTTCATGTGAAACACGCGCAGGAGACTTCTAATGTTTGGTCCAAATCACCAGTTGAAAATGAAAACTTTTGCGATATTTCATGATTTGCAATCACATGTAGGCCTACGCGTGTAAACGAATGTAAGTACGCCGCGCCGACGTACAAAATGTACCGCGTTGGCCTGAAAACAATGTGAATAGCACGTGCGAACGCGCAATGAATGACTTATGAATATTAAGCAGGCCTATACTCGAGCTCAACCAATCAGTATGCGTTTGGGTCACAAGGTCACACCGTGTTTGGGTTCCTCGCCAACCTCGTCCCCAGGGTGTCGAGCAGTACGCGCCCACCACTACCTGCTCTCTCACCCTGGTATTGGATCATTTGCATGTGCAAGATTTTTGAACACGTATGCAAATGAGGAACAGTCTGGTGCCTGGATATGCGTTACACATTAGCGTTTGTTTTTGTATGCGGTGTCTGGGGTAAAAACAGAGTCAATTCGTAGCAGCGCGAGCACGGCGTGAGTTACGAAAACACGATTTTTGAAATCAAACTGTTACGATCTTATATCGAGACAACATGCAGTATCATATTTCATATTAATATGAGCAAATTGGAAAGGAAATTAGTATTTCGAGAAGGCGTGGACGAATGATCGCGAAAACACGTACTGCACGTTGTGAATAATAGCACAAGTACACGATAAAAATCCATTACTAGCCAACTGCGGTATCCAATCAGGATACAGGAAGAAAGTTTCCTATCCAGGGTTTACTATTGGAAACGCGGTTGGAAATAAAGTAAGCACTGGGGACGAGGTTGGTTCCTCGCTCTATGCTTTACAATGACGACGGTCTTTTCGCGTTGTGAAAAAGGAAGTTGTTGGAAACATTAGGTGTAGGCCTACATCGAATTCTTAAAATATTAACGACATCACGTTCACGAGATTTTTTGTAGATGAAGGTTCACTCTTTCGTTTGATTATCTCAACATTTGGGAGACTTTCGTCGTTCTCGAAAAAAACCCGGAAATTTCATAACCTAATTTTTAGTCGATTTGTCCGTAAAATAATATCGTAAAAATGCATCGAAATCTTTTTTTTTTTTGAGAAAAAAAATACCTTGATAGATCGATGTATGAAAGAGGTCATTTACTACCTAAAACAACTTTGTTTGTTTGGATCGGTTATGGTTTGCCATGAAAATCTCGAATTTTCTGAAGCCCTTTTTACGGCCATCGTTCGCTGGCCTAGCGTTGCTATCAGTTGTGTGGACCCGAAAATAGAGCAGCTACGCGTGACACGGCAACTGACTGTAGTCCGTAACAGAGATATCTGTGCGAAAGTAAAATCCTGCACGTTGTGTTAGGTCCACTATTTATATTCTTGATATTTTATATAAAATACGGTGAAAATGACTATTGGTGAAAATAGAACAGATGGTCAGTGACATGCAAGAGCATTTGAATACCTTGCAGGAATGGTCAGTTCCAAACAAACTAAAACTAAATCCTGCCAAGTGCCAGGCCTTGCAATATAATTTGGCAAAAAAAAGAAATTCCCGATGTTGACCTGAGAATTTTTGACAAACGCCTTGAGGTTGTCAGTAAAGTCAAACTTCTTGGTGTTATGATCCAGGATTTTTTAAAATGGGATTCCCTGGTACAAAGTATACACTACAGCAAATCGGAAAATGTTCATGTTGCGAAAATTAAAAGGTGCAGAGTTCAATGACTGTGAACTTCAGGCCGGTACTAGAGTAAGCTGTTCCATTATGGCATGCGGGTCTCACTCAGAGACAAAGTAACCAAATTGAGATGATTCAAAAGCGTGTCTGTAAATGCATTCTGGGCACACAGTACACATCCTACCTAGATTCCTTGATGAAACTAGAACTTGAGCCTCTTCATGTAAGGCGACAGCAAATCTGCAGAGACTTTGCCACAAAGCATGTACATCTCCGCAGTTCTCTGAGTGGTTCCCTCCTTCTGAGTACAGATCCTCAATGTCTCTCAAAACCAAACCTAAATTCAAACCATATAGGTGCATCACCAATAGATTTAGGACTATAGCCTCCTGCCTTACATGACTGAGTTATCTGAATAGGAAATAGTGCAATTACCTACTGAATCCACCATCGTCAATCGTTAATTTTGTAATTTGTCTGTTGTGCTGTATATTCAGTAATATCTACTAATTCATCTCTCAATTTAAAGATAAACCTCCTTTATTATCAAATTGTAAATTATGTACAAAGCAATTAGTACATGGCTTTTAGCTAACAAACTATGTATTAACTTGTTGAAATTAATAAGGGAATAACAGTGTGAGGAGCCGGTCTTCACTGCGTGATAATGACCGGGTGAGGGGGTGACCGCTGTTAATGGACCGAGACGAAGTCGAGGTCCATTAACAGCGGTCACCCCCTCACCCGGTCATTATCACGCAGTGAAGACCGGATCCTCACACTGTTATTCCCAATAATAAATACCTTTATAACGAAATAAACAGTTAAAATGCTCCAATTTTGTGACTTTTTTTCCGGCGATTTTTCCAGACTTTTTGTGTTCATGTTCATGGGCCATATTTTAGCTTAACAGCTATAACGACGTAAACTCAACAGAAACTGCTGCCGTTGCGAAACAAATTACAACAATGTTTTCATTATCTTTACCTGATTGAGGAAGCTGAAATCTCGTTTACACATTCCTTGTGTCCGGAATTACAAAGATGCTTGGTTTAGGAAAGGTAAATTAAACTGATCGTTTTACAGAAACGAGCGGTCCGATTAATTTGTCATGCTGATTATCGTGATCATTGTGTTTCTTTATTTGCAAACATGAGTGTTCTACACTTCAATGACCTGTAATATTTTAATGTGGGAAAATGTACGTATAGGTTTATAAATAATACATTACCTCCTTTTTTATCTCCTTCTTTACATTAACCTCTGACAAAATACCCGAAGCACGAGTAGCAAAAATGTCTATCCAATTTAACAAAACGACGTTGTCCAAAAAATAGCGTTATTCAACGTGGCACTTTATACTGGAACAGGTTTAGATGACTCATCATCACCATCCTTCTCCATATTTGTTAAAAACCTGAAAGTTCATCTTCTTGATTCGTATTCATATAATTAGTTATAATTCATGAACTCAGTTTTATGGTCTTGTCTCACACAAACTTCTTGTGTTTTCTAACTTGGGTGTGCGCGTGCTTTTGTATGGCTTTACAATAGAGGACAGACACAAAGGGAGAACAACAGATTCTTTCAGTCCTCGAGAGTTGGGTCTTTTGTTGGAAACGGTCCTCGATCGTACGGTTTAATGTGCTTAGTCAATGGGAGAGTGTTGTATTACAGGGACAAAGGGAAATACACAGCATTGTCCTCGAGAGTATAGAAGTTCACGACTGGGTGTATACGTGTGTATATTGCTCTTTGTCCTGGGTCACTGTTTTCGGTCAACCTACAACCTGCGCTTGTCTGTTTGGCAGATGTTCATCCAGGTTACAAAATGACATCGATGAAATCATGGACACTGTCAGACAATGTATTAATGTGTGTTAAATTAAAATTAATTACAGTTGTAGTATTTGTCCAAGGTCGCCCAGGCCCCTTTTATATCATATGGTCATAAAACGTCATCTAAATAATATGCATAACTACGCTCAGGCCCAAGTGTTGTGCTCTTAGCTGGTTAAAATAATTACAAAGGTCAACGTTTATTCATTTTCATTTCTTGTGTACATTATTAACTAATACGCGATAGCCACCAATGACCAATATGATGAGCTACAGGGTGAGTTACAAAAAGGGGAATTAAGACCCCCACAATTATATTACAAAGTAGCATCAAAAATAATAATGACTGGAAAGCTACTTTCATAAGGTACTTTTAGATGAAAACATGACTGAAATTGGCATATCCGTTCAGAAAATATCACCATTTATACACAATGACCCTAAAACCTGTCTCGTCCAAAACAAATGCGATTTCAAGAATCGTCGTCGCAATTGTCTTCAAACATCACCAGCGCTATATCATATTGTTTGCCTAACCAGGGTTGTTAATAAAAATATTGTGTACTACAGTTGGTGACAGTTGGAAACAAGTATTCATTTTCTTTGTTGTTCCAAACAGTCAAAACACATAATGAATTGTTTTTTTGGACGAGACAGGTTTTGGGCCATTGTGTTTAAAAATGGTGATATTCTTTGAACGGATTGAGCAATTTCAGTAACGTTTTCATCTAAAAGTACCTTATGAAATTGGCTTTCCAGTTGTTATTTTTGGTGCTACATATTTTATAAAAATTTGAAATATATTTGATGTCGTTTGGGTTCCGCTTTTTTTTTTACTCACCCCGTATATCTTAATTTATACAGGACAATATTAACTAACAGGATTTGGCGCGCGTTGTCGTTTGTTTTCACTACTGTACAGTGAAAAACGGTCTCTTGTGATTTATTGTTTTAGGTGATGTATTGAGGGTGCAGGCTAGTAAATAGGCCCAAGATTTCTAAGCCGACCAAAACACTATTTGCATGGCCTCATTGTTTTGTTACTAGGGCATTTTGCCGGTGATGAACTTGAGGGTTGTAGACAAGAAGAGTGGAAGCCGTGATTAGGACTGCGACATTGTATTTCTGTGAAATTTGGATGAAATTGGGCCCTCAAATTGCTTATTTTGCAATGGACCTTATGCATCATTTTTCAAAATGGCGATTCTATGGTGGGCTTCAGGACTACTTGTAAAGGGGCGATTGATCATCTTCGGATGGAAATTTCTCCCAATATTCATGAGAATACGCCCCGGCAAAATGAACAGAAAATGAAGGATGATGAAAACAGCTTTAATTTGATGGAGAGTTGTGAGTATTTCCCCAAATTTCTGGAAGTGGGGGTTTTATCAGTGAGGTCTATGGCAATTACTGGTCTGTAACCTTGGGAGGGGGAGTGGGCATGTCACTCTGCTTCCTCTGGGGTCATGACAGTGAGCAGATGTCTCCCTACATCCACAGTGATGACCTCTCTGGTGACGTAAGACGAATCATCGAAGGCTAAGAACGCAATCACCTTAGCAACCTCATCCACGTTGCCATGCCGACCCATGGCATGGGTGTGTTCACACATTTTAAAGGGAATATACAACATTTGCAAACATCGAAAAATAAAACTACCAAGTTTTTGCGAAATACCTTAATAGGATGTTGGTAAATGACAATCTAAAGCATCCTGTAAAATTATGGAACCTGGTATACTGTCATTTACAAGAAAAGTGGTATTTTCTATCAATTTCCAACGCTGATCGGCCGATCAGCGTTGGAAACAACTAGCTTTTTTTCAAATACTGGCCCCAATTGACCATTGCACTTGTTTGCAATCGATTACAAACCTATGAACGGGTACGAGCCAGCTAGACTGGTTCCCTGACCTTACAATTCCCCAATTTATGTAAACTGCTCTGTTTCTTCTTATATGGAGTCAGGGAACCAGACTACAGGAAAATGATCGTTTTTCTTGGTTTTTGTAGCATTTTCGAACCCAAAACCTCCAAAAAGTCAGTGTAACTATATTTGCTTTATATTTCCAACCCCCCAATTCCATCCATTTCTGAAAATTACAGCAAAAGCAAATGATGTATATTCCCTTTAAAAAACTAAAACAGAGAAAAAGGAGGGAGATAGGCCCCCTAGTAATTTAATTGGACAATTGCAAATCACATTTATCAATTCTCAATTGTAGATTCTTAACCGTTCCATTAATCAAAAATATGCACAAAGATGTACCCATAGATATATACATTTTTTCTTCATCTTACCTGCATCGATAGTTTTCATGCATAGATGCATTGTTCGGGGCCTTGTTACTGTTACTTATCTATGTGGACTGCGATGCCCAAAGGATGGGGACCAATAAATATGCCCCAATTGCATATATAGACAGGCAAATATGTACTGAATAAATGTGTACAATTTCAATTTTCATGTGTGGCCACGCCCCTGCACCTTGTTGCATTGAATGTGTCCCACAATGAAACGGCTTTTGAACTTGCAAATTTCTGAGAGATTCTGCATAATGGATGACTTTGGCCCCGAAAGTAGCTCTTTTTTCTAATATGGAGTGGTGGGACCATTTTACGACATGGTGTAGCATGTCGGGACTGAGTTTGAGTGAAGTTTAATTGTTCAGTTTAATTACTACGGTGGGTCTTATTTAGAATAGTCCACATAATTCTTGGCGTTAATTTATTCTTGGCCAAAATTGGCCCAAAAAAAGAGATAATGCTCTGTGTACTTTCTGTAAGTTAGAAAGCGAAATGCTTGTTCATCTATTTTGTCGGTGTGAGACATAAGCTTAGATGATGGATGTATATGTTTGGGGAATCTTAATTTTTGCATGTTTGTGTTTAGGCCCAAAAAAAAGTCTGCGGTTTCTGGTATGGAGCTTGTCCAAAACGTGGTGCGGCGACGCGGCTTCCCCCCCCCCCCCCGACTTTTTTGCTTCAAATGTCGGCTGATGACTGCAAATGGTGCCCGACTAAACTTAGTGCAAATATATGGGAGTCCAGAGAGGCCACATAAAGCTTATTCTCGATCATAACCCCATCAAAAACACGTTGAAATTGCGCAGCAGCAGAATTCCAGTCAAACCAGTGAGTTTGGCGGTTTTGAGACATCATCTTTCATTGAAAAAAAAACCTTTTTCATTTTGCCGACGCGCATGGCTACGGCGACGCGCGCGCCTACCAGAAACCGGAGACTTTTTTTTTTTGGCCTTAGCAAGTCTTTTTTTTGGTATATATTTAGCATGCCTATTTTTTTTTATGTATATGTTTGGCGAATCTTGTTTTTTGCAAGTACATGTATATGTTTGGCAAATCTTGTTTTTTGCGAGTATAAATTTGGCAAGTCTTGTTTTTGCAAGTATATGTTTCCCGAGTCTTGTTTGTTGCAAGTATACACTGTTAAAAATGCCCGTAGATTTATGAACTCCGTAAAGTGAAATATTCCGTATTTTCTCCGTAATTTTACGGCCTTTCCGTAAATGCAAATATTAATTATGCTAAATAACGTGATTACAATCAACCATATCGGCCCAAACACCTACATATATTATAGTACATCTAGGTACATATTGTTATTTCACCCACAACCGTGTACACATGTCCAAACTCATGTTAAGGGTCTGTTTATTTTACGGAATGAAAAAACTTTTCCGGAATTTTTGCTGCAGGAAAACGGAACGCTATTTTCTTGCTTGCAGCAAATTTCCGGAATTTTTTTTCATTCCGTAAAATAAACAGCCCCTTAACATGAGTTTGGACATGTGTACACGGTTGTGGGTGAAATAACAATAAGTACTTAGATGTACTATATGTTTGGCGAATTTTGTTTTTTGCAAGTATATGTTTGGAAAATCTTGTTTTTTGCAACTATGAATTTGGCAAGTCTTGTTTTTTGGAAGTATAAATTGCGTTGTTCGCCGACGCCAGTGCGGTGGCTACTTGCTATTAAAAAGCAAGACTCAGGAAACATATATACTTGCAAAAAAACCAAGATTTGCCAAACATATGCTTGCACAAAACAAGATTCGCCAAATATATACTTCGAAAAAGAAAATAAAACTGGACTCGCCAAACAAGACTCGGGAAACATATACTTCCAAAAAACAAGACTTGCCAAATTTCCCTTAGTGATATGAACGCCCCGCATAGTTTTTTTCTGTATGTGAGCGAAGCCATTTTCGTGAATATTTCGGCAGTTTCGTTTTGAATCATTGCGAGACACTTAGGTTCTCCTTCTTTTTTTCCCCTTAAATCAAAATAATCCCAACGATAAATATGGAGAAGAAAACCAGTGAGCATTGGTAGATTCGAACCAACGTCTACAAGAAACCAACCTTATCTTTAGGCAAGCCATTCTGTTGGCATTCCTCAGCGACCGTCTTCAGATTGGCTTCATTCCGACCAGACAGAGACAGGTAGCATCCTAACGAGGCAAAATATCTGGCCGTCTCAGCTCCAATGCCAGAACTTGCTCCTTTACAAAATACAAACACAGTAAACTTAGAGGTTGGATTGGAAGTCACATTTTATTCAAGGAGTAAAGTATCTTACTGTCATGACTGTCGAGGACAAGAAAATTTTTTTTTTTAATGGTTTAGTCGCAGCTTAAGGCTGAATTGAACAGGATTTACAGTAACTGGAAAACATAGTTATCCCATAAAAATACCATTATTAACATTAAATTATTAAGAAGTACCAGACAAAACTGACAAAAAAAAAACGAACACACGACAAAAACAAAACTACACTAGAAAACTCTTCAGAACATATAATGCATGAACTATAGCATCAACTGTCAATAAAAAGCAACAAATAAAATAGATGAGTAGATGTGTGGGAACTAGAGTTAATAAGCAACTATTGAGTAAGCAGATCAGGTGAGGCAAAATTATGACATTGATATATTAAAAAGTACCAGAAAAAACTGACATCACACCATCATATATGACAATAAACAATATAGATATGCAATAATACATTAGAAGATCAGGTGAGGCAACACTATGATACTGAGTTATTAAAAAGTAACAGACAAAAAATGACATGGCATACCCATCATGTGACAATAAAAAGTATAGAAATGCAATATACATTAGATGACTGTTCAAAACAAATAATGTACATTGAATAACGGCATCAACTGTCATTAAAAAGCAACTTAATCAATAAATTGCCTTAATAAATTTCAGTGCTTTATGTAAGCTGCGTAAAATTGCCCTTGAGCATTACACTGAGGTCTTGGTCACGATGACTGATAGCCAGGCAAATGATTCCAATCCCTAACCACATCAACCTGTTTCACAACATGCAGGATTGTACACAGCTTACATAACACAGCACTGAAATTGATCAAGGCAAGGAACTTGGTCACAGTGTTCAAAAATGTTGTTGTGATCAATTGACCATTGTGCAGTGAGGCGTGATGGAAATAAATAATAATAATAATAATAATAATAATAATAATTTGGGAGGCTAATCATCCTTACTCGCAGCTGGTAAGCTGAATTGTGAAGGACGCGGCTACAACGTGGTCGGGCCGCTGGCACGTAAAGGCGCCTATGGCTGCCGGCCACATTGACCCATATATGACCACGGAGCACAGCCTGAGATCGAAAGTGTTTGATTTTTCCGGAGGGAGGAAAACCGGAGGGCCCGGAGAAAAACCCTCATGGCACAGGAGAGAGCCAACGCACAACTCTACTCACATGCGATCCGCAGCCAGGATTCGAACCGTGATCACCTTGGTGAGAGGCAAGCGCTTTACGCACAAGCCACCCATGCCACCCGCAGTACTGTGGCCTCGTGGTTAAGGGCACTGAATAAAACTCATAGGGGCTGAGGCCAAGGATTAGGAGTATCTTCACAATTAATTTTTTTCAAAATGTACTTTGTAGTTTTGTTGTTATTTAAAAAATATTTAGGCGGACACTTTTCGGGGACATACTGCATTGGGCAATATTTCATGGGGCAACTAAGTGTGACTGGTGGCCATACAGCTACCGGTATCGACAGTGGGGGCCCACGGTCCACTGAGCACCATAGGAAAGCACACACGTGAACAAAGTGTGACGTCATCAGTACAGAGGCTTATTAGGCCATAATTATTATGGAGCAACTGGCGTTTCCCTTGAAAATAATTCTTCAAAGGTACGTAAATTGAATGGGACCTGCTGAAAAAGTGTTGATGTCCCGCCGATGCACACAATAGAGGTTATGTGGATCCATGGTCAACCTGGTCACACATTATAGTCGGGGGGGGGGGCAACCAAGCGAAACAACTGACCAGTCTGGTCCAAAGCCAATATGATCTTCATATACTGACGGGTATATAGGCGATCAGTGCATCACCCCATAACATTAATTTTGTTAAGAAGGCTTTGGTCCTTTATTTAAAGGGAAAAATGTACCCCACGCCTGCCCGTAACCACGCCCCATTTTCGGGCTTCTAAACTGTAAAACACTTGCAAAGGAGAAGAGTCTAAAATTATGCGGTCCAAATGAAAAATTGCACTACTTATTTAAGTTATCCGATCACGTTACATCTGCTTTGGATCATTTCATAATTATGACAGCATGCCAGTTCCAGTCATTTTTTGCTTACCTGCTACGAGGGCCATTTTGCCTTTTAATGAGCCCATTGTTTTAGAAGTCAGATGGGATGGGATGGGTGGTCACTGTAGAGTGGTGTCCTAGGGGCGATGTCTGATATCAGTTGGTGTTTTTCCCATAGTGCGCTTCCCGTGGTCATGGGTGCCGATCGCGGAATGTTTATTCCAAGGACTGTTGGGGCCAAGTCATGAATAATTCAGTAGTTTCGATCGGACCACTATGTTTATTCATGAGAACAGAAGATAATAACATCAAGAGCATAGTTGTTATTTAGTCGACCGTTACATTAAAGCATTTTAAAGAACAGTGGTAGTAAAGGCTAGTGGATAGCGAGATGAGCTACAAAGATCCCTGGTTCGAACCCACGTCGTCGCTGCTTATTTCCATCGACTATTTTTGTTCTCTAAAATTATCGTTGAAATAATTTTAATTTAAGGGGAAAAAGAGAACGAAACCCTAAAGCGTCTTGCAATTATTCAAAGGAAAAACTGAATTATGCATGACCTGGCCCTAACCCTCCTAGGTAAATTTTTGTGCTGAGCAGTGCCGTGAAATTGGCCCCAGAGACCGGATCGGTCCTCATAACACACGTGTATAATTTATGAGGACATGCAACATCCGTCTTGGCTTTGCTTTCCGTCTTGGCTGTGCCGCCGCCCTTTTAGTTTGCTCTTGGCGTACTTCTTCTGCACAATCATCAGTGGCGTAACTAGGGTAAACTTGGGGGGGTGCACCTGGGGGTGCATGCGTTTATAGGGGGGGGGGCACTGAAGGCAAAATGATATATACGTTTTTTCAGTTAAAGATTTTAAACGGGAGAGGGGGTCCTCGGGGCGACATATATCAAAGGAGGGCGCTCTCTCCCCCCTTTCCCCCTCCTCCCTCCCTCCCCCTCTCTCCCTCTCTTTCTCTCTCTCTGCGTTATGCATATTCATGATGTCCAGGGCTTTAGAGAAGTTATATATCAAGGAATAATATTGTTTAAATCACCGACTATTGGCAGCTGATTCGTGGACTGGTTGGAAGTAGCCCTGGCTTCTAATCAGGTGATCCGATTTCTGGAAAATACTGGAAAATATATGTTGATTTTTACGGCGCATTGTAATTGTTTTTCAGCTCGTCAAACTCTCTAACCATTATGGAAATAGTTACTGAAAAAAATATCCAAACAAAATATGCCGGGAGTGCCCCCACCCCCTTCGGGTTACACCACTGGTTGCACCATATACTGTGCCAGATGAAATAACCACGAAAAATGTTTTCCTGATCCACAGACGTACGTATATCCCGTACGAGTAGTATTTGTAATGGTTCGGTTGGTCCCTATTGATTTCCATGAAAAAGAAATATTCTTGATCAACAAATGCACCGTTAATTATTATCTCCTTCAAGTCTAAAATCATAAATCTTTTTAAAAACAATAATCCCTTTATTTAGTTCATCATGATCTGAAATCGTGAATACAAATCGACCATGGACATCAATATTCAACTGATATTTGTCATCCACCTTCTTATTAATATCAAATTAATAGCATGATGGGAAATCTTGTCAACCCCCCCCCCCCCACACACACACACACACCCACACACCCAAACACCCACACAGACTTGTTTCACATACCTAGTGTGGACTTTCCTTTCTTTTCGTGTAGTTAAGGAACACCAGTGGAAAAACTCATTTTTCTCAAACTGTGAAAACTCTTACAACCCAATTTTTTTTCAATGATTCCCTTTAGTGTTTCTCTTCATTCTGCTACGGATAAACCTAACCCAAAAATGCCTCTAAACCTGTTTTCCAGAAATGGGGAAACACTGTGTGGACGTGGGCAAGTCCACACTTCGTCGCTGCTACCTACATTATGTGGACGTCTTTTGTTCGGAAGTCCACACTGCGTATGTAAGACAAGCTCACCCACACACACACACACACAGACTTGTTTCACATACCTAGTGTGGACTTTCCTTTCTTTTCGTGTAGTTAAGGAACACCAGTGGAAAAAACTCATTTTTCTCAAACTGTGAAAACTCTTACAACCCAATTTTTTTTCAATGATTCCCTTTAGTGTTTCTCTTCATTCTGCTACAGCTAAACCTAACCCAAAAATGCCTCTAAACCTGTTTTCCAGAAATGGGGAAACACTGTGTGGACGTGGGCAAGTCCACACTTCGTCGCTGCTACCTACATTATGTGGACGTCTTTTGTTCGGAAGTCCACACTGCGTATGTAAGACAAGCTCACACGCACATTACCGTGTGAAGATCTTGCATGCGCCGTGGCTCTGGCTGTGCACGGCCGGCCACACACGCCGCACATACGGCCGATCGACGGATTTTACGGTTGTCCAATCTGGAAGGGAATCCCCACTGATTTCTCCTGAACTTCTCACTTTTACTTTGGGAACATTCCGTGAAAATTTCATTGGCGAACAAGCCTTGAACATACGTGCTGCGCCATAGCTTGCGCGTAAATTTTGGGCAATGTGTTTGTCATCCACTCCCATGATGCTTTGTGAACGTCGGGGGGGGGGGGGCAGACCGCATAACTGCTGTAAATAGATCCGCCACTGACGACCACATAATATAGTATCGTGTGGATGATAATGCGTCATTAGTTTTTGATATTGAGGATCAACACGAATTAACACGACATAGTGCAAGTCATCAGTTGTTCCTCATCCCGTGGTTAATTACATGTACTTAGACATTCGAAACCTGACTGCAGGCATGGTGCTATAGCTAGTCTATGTAATAGATACATGGAGACTAGCTCCGTGGATAACGGGTGCTTCTCCGAATACCATGGCAATGGCAGGCAACGAAAACAATGTTGGGTTTGTGGGTGACTGGTATGCCCCTGCAAATATCAAAGACGTGGAAAGCACACTATGCCCAGGTGACAGACTAGAGTTCGACCGCAGATTTGGGTACGCACACTGGGGTATATACGTTGGTCGATACCAAGATATGGAACACGCCGTCGTCCATTTCGGTATATTCGAAGGAGGATCGGCATTCATTGCAAAGAAGATATCAGGCAGTGCGTTTGCAGCGAGTCGAAGGCCCGAGATACGAGCTGATACGATTGGGAAGATTCTCGGCGGTTCTGGCTGGGTGAGGATCAACAACTCAGCGGACAAAACATTCATGCCTTTGGATTCCAACGCCATCGTCAAAGAGGCCAGGACAAGGCACCAAGACAGAAGGCCGATTGATTACAATCTTTTTCTCAACAACTGCGAACATTTCGTGAATCTTTGTCGATACGGCAAACCCTACAGTCCGCAGATGTTGGTTGCAGCACGGAAAGCCTATTACGGCAGCGCGTACATATACATCCGCGCGTTATTGACCGCCGTGATGATCTTTTTAGTGACATATGGACTTAGTAAGTACTTACTTTACTTAACTTTACTTATAAGCCGAGCCTGTTCAAGCGGTCTCGACATTTATTCATGTATTGTTGATCTTTATTTCGTTTGTTTATTTGTTTATTTGTATATTTGCTTTTTTGTTTATTTGCTTGTTTATTTATTTATTTACTAATTTATTTATTTATCATTTAATGAAGAACAACAGCGTTAACCGTCACTTGCAGGTATCACACAACATTAAAACACGAGTAACTTCATCAAATAATAAATAAACTTGCCACGTATTATACATACTTTAAACAAATCATCATAAGAAAGACAAAATTCAATCAGAAACAAATAAAGCAGAAAAACAAAAAAAAGCACAGATACCCCACCCCTAACAGACGGCCAGCCCGACAGACAGCTAGAAATAAACGACAGCTCGAAAGACAAACAGACAAGAAAAAGATGCGATGGCGTTAAACGTTCCAAATGTCCCTTTCCATCATTACACCAGGCAATTCATCTGTGTCTTGCGAGAGTGTGTCAGTGAAGGTTATTGCAGATCCTCCTCTCCGCCTCTGTCTTTATTTACATTTCTTTTACTCAAATATTTTAAACTGGATTCCACTGGGGGACTGTATATATTAAAAATTATTAATTAAGTTAAGAAAAATTGCACATGTGAAACAGACTACGCGTGCTCTAACGCCAGACAAAATTTTGTCTCGGGCAAGTGGGAATCCGCGCAAAGCTGGAATTCCCACTTTGTCCGGCTGGGCAATGCGGGAATTCCGATACTGCCTGCGCAAAGTAGGAATGCATCCAAAACTAACATGTTGTCAATTGTACGAAGTTTTCAACGTACTTTGCTGATTGTCATGCGAACATTGACACCTGTGGAGTATACTGTGCCAGACAGCCAAACCGCCCATTGTTAATATTAATTCATTACATTGCTAATGACCCTGGTCAAAGTGTATAATTGCTATAGATAAGAGGTGTTGATATTATGCACATTGGTAATATTCCTACACTACACAACAATCCAAAGTACAGTTTTGTGACATTGTCCCAAATAGTGCACTTGTTTAATGTCAGTATTTTCAAGGTTATACCTATATACATGTACATTTAAAACAGGCGAAATGAAGGAGTGCAAAAGGAATCGTCATCAACATTCCCACAGTTTGTTAGTAAATAGACTTGGTCAAGGTGGGAATCAAATTAATGTTGATAACTGTGTCTTTCTTCAGTTATTTAGATCGGATCCTACATGTTAATATACTTTCGTGTTGGATAAATAACAAAGTAGGTTGTCACGATAACTTGCCACATGGAAATATTACCTATGGGTAAGTTTGACACTCCTTAAGTGTAGCAGAGTACATCAAACTTGACCGAAGTTCCAATTTTGCCAAGGTTCTTCACAAACAAGTACTATACGAGTATTTTCACAAATAAAGCTACAAAATATTCATAACATAAAAATTTGCGTCCGGGTGATGTGAATTTGATGTTGGTTTTTGCCCTTTACCGAGGTGTTTTTTTTTTATATAAACACTGTATACTCAGTGTTGTCCCGAGTAATTGTTATGAAAAAATCACTCGACCACCGAGCTCCCCTGATCGGCTGGGCGGTTGGAGTTCCACACCTGAGTAATCTTTTTTTCTCATAATCATTTAATTCTTTGGCTAATAGTTAAAAAAAAACCCGGAAAACACTCTAAAATCATGAAAATCCTTCCTTTTTTAGATGAACAGAATGGATAGGAAAACATACTGATGATCTTCCTGTAAAGACATTTTGATCATAGCGAAATGTGAATCCTTTATTTTTCTGTTGATTTTTTTTATTAAGTTCCAGGTGGCCTGATGGGTGACATCTTCGCGGCAATAAACTTGGAAGGATTAATGCGCGGTGGAGAAGTGGCGCACCCGGGGAAGTTGTCGATTTTGTTTTTTAGTTTTTTTGTGGTAATTTTTTTTTTTTTTACTTAGGTGATATGTATGTGGCCTATTTTCGAGTAGTTTAAGTGGTGCCACCAACGTAAAAAAAACCCATTTTTTTTCTGAGGCCAAAAACTTTGGGCAAAATTTTTTGAGCCCCCCCCCCCGACAAATCCTGGGTACGTGCGCCACTGCGATGGAGCTTGGTAGAAGATGCAACGCATATGAAGAACTTTCCCCGTATCGTGCAGGAGCAAGGCGCAGCAACTGGCTCCTAGTGACCGTTTGGCGACCGGCATTGCCCCGTGAACTTGACAGACGACATGAGGAATTCAAATCGATTAAGTTGAATATCAATATGTCAATCGACAGGAGGAATGCACAGTCTATTAATCTGAACTCTAAGGAACTCATTCGAAGGAAATGCGGATCAGGTGGTGTGAGGAAGAGAACGAGTGCCTCATTTGTCGTTCTTCATTCTGGGAAATGGAATTTGACGAACTTTCCGCCAATGTGAATAATACAAATGTACCGCCATGCCAGTATACTGATACTAAAAACTGGCGCATACCCGATTCATATTATGTCAATACAGACGGATTTAAATTGTTGAAAGGCGATCGGATTGCAGAGGGAACAAAATTAATGTGAGGAGCAAAGGTTGGAGGAACAAAGGTGGTGGAGGTGTTTGTGCAAGTGGTGCCACACAATAATACATTGTACCATTAGGAAGCGACATTTTTAGGCCTATTATGTTCCCCTAATGTCGACTGTGACTCAGATTGCAGCAACAGTGCTTGCCTCGGGATTTTCTCGTGATTAGCACAGTATGTGGATGCTCACGGAGTTGTGGCCTTAACTGGATGCATTTGCACTGTTATTTCGGTTGTGTAAAAATCAAACAGTTGTGTACTATATGAACCTAGCAACCTCTTGTTAACTTGTGTAAAATATTACACAACTTGTTCATTTGTTTTACACAACTGGTTGCTAGGTTCATATAGTACACAACCGAAATAACAGTGTGGAACTTGCTGATGCTAGCTATCAATCCAGATGGCCTCATGATCGATAGTGTTAACAGCTGCTGCCGGAGTATTTCCCGATGGTTTAAAAATAGCCCCGACACCAATTTACAATAACTGGTTCTAAGTATGATATTCGTAATTATAGACCTATATCACAGTTTAATTGATATAACAATTTATTTTTAGCGTGAAATCCTGTCTGATTCACGATTTGGTTTCAGACTAAACCGGTCAACAGAGTTAGAGACAATGTATGTTCTCAGCAAAATCTGTACTGCGATCGATCATAATAGTTTCTCATTCTCAATTGGCATATTTCTTGTCACATTCAATGACATACTGATTACAGTCTGGGCGATAGCAAAAAAGGGCTTATTTAGGGCAAGAAGAGGCATTTTCGAGTAGAAGTTTGAAACACAGCTATTTTACCTAATTCAGGGGTGCTGAATCCGAACTTGGTTACCAAGCTGGATGTTTAGTGAAAATATGCCCAATTTGTCGTGTAATATATTTTTTTTCATATTTGGGTATATTTTTATTATTTTATTTGTTGCAAAGTTTATTTTGGTGATTATAATTACACTTCCTTACTTTCATAAAATTTTCTAAAGCATGTAATTGACTGAATAACTATGAGGACAAACAATTCAAAATGGCTACTATTATACCTATAAGGTTGCGCACATTTACTTTTCCTCAAATATCATTAAAGTAGTCTCGCTAAGCGTCATTATTGATGACCTTCAAATTCACAAAGTTACTTATTAGCACAGTTATCCTAACAAAAAGAAATGGGACATTATGTGAAAAAAAGATAGCATCCTGATATTAAGGCCAAAAGAAGAAAACGGGGAAAATAAGGTGTCCGTAAATTGGGTTAAAAAGTAGGCGAATTGTTGCCTAACGTTGGGCGTTGGGGACTTGAACAACTTCAAGGAAATCCCCAAAATAAAAGATCATAGATGCTTACAATAGTTATGTCTACGTCAAAATGTTATCTTACAAATAATTGTTGGAATTTCCTTGAACTTGTTCAAGTCTCCCACGTAAGGCAACCCATTCAACTACTTTTTAGCCCAATTTACGGACACCTCGTTTTCCCCCGTTTTACATCACACTGTTTCACATTTTCACAATGTCTCACACTTTGCTCACATGATTTTCCATAAGGTTTTTAATAGTGTAACTGTACCAGTAAGCAACATGGTGAATTTTGAAGTTCATCAATAACTTTAGCAAGACCGTACTTGACGATATCTGGAGACAAGGTAAATGCGCGCAACTTTAGGGTGTAACAGTAGCCATTTTGGATTGTTACTATGTCCTCATAATTATTCAGTCAC
The DNA here is from genome assembly GCF_015706575.1 of Patiria miniata. Lineage (NCBI taxonomy): Eukaryota > Metazoa > Echinodermata > Asteroidea > Valvatida > Asterinidae > Patiria > Patiria miniata. The sequence continues at coordinate 9,089,004 of NW_024037061.1, forward strand.
ATGTTTTGCTTTAAAAATGTTATTTAAAAACTAAAATTAAAATAAAATATGCCCAAATATGGGAAAAAATATATTCCACAATGGGTATTAAAGATTTGTGCAAATTAGGCATATTTCCACTAAAAATTCAGCTTGGTAACCATCATTTTCGGATTCAGCAACCCAAAATTAGGTAAAATAGCTATGTTCTTCTCAAAAATGCCTCTTTATGTAACATTTTTTTTAAAAATCGCCTAGTCTATTAGTAAGATGGAATATTAACGATGTGAACAGTGCTGGACATAATTTATAATTTATCTGAGTAAAAGAAAGTATGTTTCAAATATTTCTGTAAATTCTACTGATCGAGATATTACTTGTGGAGTACCACGGGGTTCTGTGTTAGGTCCAACAAGTTTTATGCTTTATAATAATGATCATCTGTAACACCTCTGACGTTATTTTGTTTTGTTCATTTGCCGATGGCACAAGTTTATTTGACTCACAAAAATATCGATGATGCTAAGAGAAACCTTACTATTGAACTTGAACAATTAATAAATGGCTTCTAGCTAACAAACTAAACGAACTTTTTCAAATCAAACTATATGATTTTCTGTGCCCATCAGTATAAATATTTTCAATCTGTTACGAACCCACCTATACTTAATTTTTTTGTAAAACTGGCACGGGTTCCTTCCGCACTGAAATCTTTGGTATTGAATGAACGTTTGTAAGAGTGGCCACGCGAGGTAAATAACCAATATAAGCACTGACTGTCTTTTTTTTGGTCCCATCAGTCGGTGCCCATGCACACTGTTCACGTGCGATTTCCATATAATTAGCGCGTCGTCGAGCCAGCACCTCCCGACATTACTCCATCATCGCTGGATCGTGGCCGAGGCTGACGGTACTACCGGACGGAGACCTGTGTTGTGCGCCCCTGATGCTGTCTACCCGGGGTTCAAAGCCGACCTATATGTGGCTTGGCTGATCCAGGGATCCTACACACAAGGATCAACGGCTGTTCTGAGCTCCAGTACAAAATGCACTGAGCGGACTTGCCTTAATTTGTTAGACGCGTGATAACGGTGATTCATAAATACCTCAGACAGTTTAGCCATTCCTATTGGTCGAGAGCCCGTCACGTGGCCGGTATTAAACGGATGATAAAGACATGGCTAGCTGGTCTTAAACACTTTTCCAGTGTCACAACAAAATGTGGACTCCTAAAATCCAGTGCCTCTTAACGTTTCATTGGTTGAACGTTCACAATCCTCACGTAGGCATGCGCAACACTACAAGCGAGACAGAATTTTATAGTTCTAAATTCAAAACGCAACGCCCCAGGTGCGTTCTGCGTGACATCGCGCAGAACATGCTACGCGCGCGTCAATTTCCATAAAAGGGTTGTTTACATCTTACTCGCCAGCTGAACACTCCATTATTTTGCTAGAGGGATGTTTCAAAAAACATGAAGTGAACTTGTTGAACAAAATCGGGATTTTTTGAACGAATTATTTGATATTTTTTTACGGATAAGGTATTTATGAATGGGAATAAATATGTGCTCGGTCGGTATTTATCACTCTGTTTAATACCGCTTAGAGTCTGGGTGCTGATAATTACCCTCGCCTCCGGCTCGGGTAATTATCAGCACCCAGACTCTAAGCGGTATTAAACGAGTGATAAAAACCTCCGGAGCACACATTTATTCCCTTATTAATACCCGTGGGCATGTTAGTTGCGAAAGTTCCAGGTGTGCCAATGTGTCGGATTTTTGCATGACATCTGAAACTAAAATATTCATAAAACTGTGAGCAAAACTAGTATGTAAGATGTAAATTATTGTTCCAAAATTGTTTTTAAAAATAAATATTTCGAGATATAACAGATGGTATTGTGCAGTTTTTGTCGTCATAGATGAAGTACTGACCCGGGAAATAAATGTCAAATTTTGAGGAGAACACCGTTCACCCAAATTTCCTTGTTAATTAGGCTTTCATTTAAAAAGTTTGAGAGAGATGTGGTCCCGAACCGATAAAACAAATACTACGTTTCATAGCTCATTTTAAAGCTAAAGATATTGTGCTCGGCGTTAACATGGTTATGTAGTTATCACTTATCAGAATTCAATAATACAGACCAAATAGTTGACTCTTGAATATTTAAAAGTATCATAAGCTGGCTTGACAGGCTTCGATACCAGGTCGGGCGCAGAGTCCTACAAATCTGAAAGCCGCCGCGCGCAGTGGTCTTTGTTGACAAGTATTCATGGAATTTGCCACCAGTACGGGCCGTTATCCTGCATCTAACCACAGGAGTTTTTTTCAGAGTCGTTAATCCTTTATTTTTGTGCGTAGGATTCTTGGCTGATCCACGGCTGGGTGCAGAGATGCTTGGCTTGACGGCTGCGCAACACGTTGTGGGCATTGGCTGGGCGGGGCCAGTCGTGTTGATTCCTTAAATGTTGTAATTAGATTTGCCTGAATACAATTTGGCTTTCTGCTTTGGGTTATGGATTTTTGCCGGCCATTTCTTTAGTATATTTTGCCTAAATACTTTGCTGCTTTGCTAGCTTCTTTGTAATTTATTTTGCTTTGCCTGTACATTGGAGTTTTTGCATGAAATTTAAAGTTGCAGACCAACTGCAAATGTTTTTTGTAACACATAGACTTGTTGATTAATTTAGGAGAATTGAGTAAATTTTGTTAAACGTATCTTAGCCTTATGTTTTTGCCTTTGCTTCAAAGTGATGATTTCCGTTAAGTTACTCAGTAGTCCCTATAACTTATTACTTTCTGCCACGTAACAGAATCCTCTATTTTTTTTAAATGACTGAAGTCATTTCCTGGGCATAACTGTTGACGAGAACTCACCCGGAAAAATCACATTGGTGATATATAGCGACAAAAATATCAAAAATGTTGGAATAATGAATACTACCTCCCCAGTAGAATCTTATAACTGGGTATCATTTATTTTGCAATGCTTAAATTATTCAATTCATGCTTGTTGTGATTCACTATCCAAATGCAACAAACTGCTCATGTTACAGAACCGAGCAGTCTGATTAATATCTCATGCTGCATGGTTATTATGATCATTTCGTTTCTTTATTTGCAAACATGAGTCTTCTACAATTCAATGACCTGCAATATTTAAATATGGGAATACTTATGGACGCCCCAAGTCCGGGTTAGAGGTTCAGTGCCACACATCTTGCTCTAATTGGGTCCGAAAGTGTATGTCCTCGGGCGTCGCTAGACCATTTGGATGGGGGGGTGCCATCATGAAATTTGCCGACAGACAGTCACGCAATGAATGGTTATTTATGGGGGTGGGTCATCACATCAAAACTATAGCTTGACTCTCTTTCGAGATTTGCCCTCTTTAGCGTGATCCATGATTTTGAGTCGTCACTAAGAATCAACTCAATTGCCTGCGAGCGAGCAAGTGCTTGTGTTTTGCACAGCTGTAGCTGTCAACCCGCGGCCGTATATGCAGAGATAACCTCGCGCGGTAACTGGAGTGTGGCGGGGTGACTGCTTGCATATACTTCACCATCTGAAATCCTGCTTCTTGTAGGCATTTGCGTGTGCCCAGAACAAGTTCGGTTGCCTGTTGCTCGGTGTCTCGGCTGGCAAACTGGTTGTCCGCGTACGTCTTCATCTCGATAGTATCCTGGACCTGAGGGTACTGCTCAAGGGCGGATCCAGGGGGGGGGGGGGCCAAAGGGGGCCATGGCCCCCCCCCCAAAACGAAACCAATTTTTTTTTTTTTTATGTGACATCGCAATAAAGGCAGGCGATGAGTACACCACCATCTTTTCCTCAAAAAAAAAACATTGGTTAAAGTGGTCAGAAATTGCCTCATATCGCACCACAGAGCATCTAGAATCCAAATTTTTTTCGGGGCCCTTAAGCGGGCCCCGAACCCCACGCCGTAATTTTTTTGACCCACTTTTTTGGAGGACCAAAATTTTTTTTGGCCCCCCCCAAAATTGTGTTCTGGATCCGCCCTTGGTACTGCTCCACCCGATCCTTTGCAGCCATCTAGGGCGATTGTGGCACAGCAAGGACTGCATATTGCAGCCACAAATGGTAGCACAATCCACTCAATGGTAACCCACTTGCCGAGCTGGTCATCCTTCTAAAGAAATCGGACGGCATGCGACGCTCTTCAGGGGGAAGCCTCACTTGGTGGAGCATGGCGGCACTATCGCCCGACACAGCAACACAGCCCTGGCGAAAGCGCAACAGGTCATCCAAGTTGAACATCTGAAGTTGGACCAGCAAGCAATTCATGGTTTAGGTTCTGGTCTCCATACTCAAATGAAAAAGTGAAAACAAAACGGTAGCTTGCCACTGCTGTTTACAACGTTACATGAAATGCACCAACCCTGTTGCTGGTCTGCCGGCAGATCATCCACAGGTCCAAGGATCCTCACATGTCCCTGGTCTTGGAGCTTCTGGATGTATGAGCGGAACTAATCAGCCAAATCTCGGTTTCGTTCAATTTCTCTTCTGCGTTAGAGCAGGCCATTGCCAATACTGCCTGGGGAAGACTGCAGGGTCTTTTGTGATTTGGTTGCCACAAAAGTGGGGTCTCCAGTCGTTTCACACCATCAATTTCAACTTTCTTGGCGTTCTCCTCCAAGATGTTGATAGCAAGCTTATCACTTCTTGAGCGGGTTGCTAGCTTCTCGTTGCCGTGCGGTAACTTGTCAACCGACGGTCATAAAACGCTCCATCGTTTGGTTCAGTTGCTGGTCTGGTTCCTGTCAGGCACATGAGGTGACGTGAACAAGATTGTTTGGCCTGCTGAGGTTTTGCTAGGGACTTGCAGTCCTTGGGAACCAAGAACAGTCCGGTCGAAGAAGCTGTTAACAGGCACAGGTGAACTAGACTTCTGGCCAGAGCGAGCCTCAGTCGAGAGTGTTAGCTGGAAGTGGTCTGCACCAAATAGCACGGACGCTTGGACTCTACGGGCAGAACTTGTCTTGTAGTTGTTCCGCAGACACAATGTAGTCGAATGTACACTGAATGCCATACTGCTCATTATCTGCTCGAGCCGAAACCTCGAAATTGACACATTTTCCCTTCCAGGTGCATATCCCATCACTGTGATGATGCAAATCTGTTCGTCCTGACCTGGAATTTTCAAGTTGTCTATAACTGACTGGACTATCCTCCGTTCGGTTGTAGTCGACTCTAGGACGGGGGCCAACTCGATCCCGAGCACACCAACAAACTGCTGGTGCAGCCAACTCGTGGAGGCTTGTGCGATAGTCGCCAGAACATTCTTTACAATTCTCGGGATATAGGACACTCTTTGTCGTGCTTCTTTGCACATTTTCGTGCATCGTTGATTTGTCTTTAACCAATGGAGCTTCTGGTCAAGTGTCTCTGTGTCAGTCCCTTGAATTTCTGACAAGTTTCCATTTAGTGCCCTGAATCCTTCACTTTTACAGTACAGACATGTAACCCTTTCAGGAGTCATCACAGGCGCGCTGGTTTCACTTTTGGCTTTGATCTCCAAGTTGGTCTTGATTTATGTTGTTGAGTTAGGTGTTGAAGACTGAGGACCAGCTTGGGCCATGAAAGACCTCGACGGATGTGGTTGGATTCCAAAGGTCTTCCTTTGACCTGGGCTCTTCCACTGTGAGGACTCCCTAGTCCTGGTACACTTGGTCCAGTCTTTTTCTTCAGCCATTAGTTCGTACCTCGACCTCGTTACCACATCTTGGAGAGAAAGTCTGAATGAAGTCTCTTTGGTAATTTCTACACCTGTTCAGTGGCTTAGCAATCGCGTCAATGCAACAAAGTCGTATTTCCTAAAATGGCATGAACGCAAATCACGAGTTTTAGAATGTCAAAAGGTCGTATCTCGCTTAACCCTAAAGGGGCCGGTATATTTTGACCATCTCTCAGCCGGGGGGGGGGGGGGGGGGGGGGGGCGCCCCCCTAATAGATCTTTGCCATCGAGTGACGAAAAATGGTCTGTGTACACGACGTATATGGGAAAATTCAGTTTTCACGGCGTAGCGCCGGAAAAATTTTCGCTGGAGGCTAAAAAGTCATAAAAGCTCGGGTCGCGAATTTTTTTTTTAAAGGCTATCGCGGAAAAAGTCGAGGGGGGGGGGGTGGATTCCGCCCCCAGCCCTTTTAGGGTTAAAATAACCCGGATGTACACGCAAAGTCAATGGACGTCAAGATACGTTGTTGCAAGGAGCATATTCGCGCGAGATGCGACTTTGTTGAAGAATCGAGTTACGACCTTGTTGCACTGACGCGACGTGATGCTTGATTTCATCATGGAAGTCGAACTTCTCTGCCGTCTCTATATTGGCTATAGCTCTTCGGAAAAGTCACTGGACGAGACTCAAGCTGATTAAGTAGGCCTAGCTTGGATGATTCTCCCTGGATCCCCAAATGCCTTATCGAACTTTTTGGCTGTGGCTGCATAATGCTCCATCACCTAAGATGAGGTTGCGGTCTGCGATGGCCAAGAGACGACTTCCTAGATTACTCCGTAGGTAAGTGAACTTTGTAGTCCCAGAATTATCCCAAAATAAGCCAAATTACACCCTCAAATCATATCCCTATTAGCATCAACAAATTTGCGGAACAATGACATTCCCCACTGAGCAATTCTGAACCCTGATTGAGAGTAAATAATGGTGCGAATCTGGGCCTGGAAACTTTTTACGATTCACCTGAAATTTGCCATGCGGTCGTGGCAAAAAAAAAAGGTGCGACCTCATGCTATCGCAAGAAAGTAAAGCGCGCCCTCTCGAAAGGCTGGCAGCGCAGCTTCAATAGTCGGGTTTGCACAACTATTCTAGACGCGAAAACGATTCACACAAGGGTGCAGTGAACTAATTCACGTGAGAATTTCTACGCCAGCCGATTAGCATAAAAATGACCCAACAATTTCTTTTTAAAAAAGGTGACTGTTTGGCTTTAAAGAAAGGTGGAATTGTGTAAATAGAGCTGAGGATCAACTTCCTGGTTTGGGGGCTTCCATCTGAGAGCAGATTCGATAAAATCACAGTTTAAAAATGGGTCCTATTTGCCTGAGAAAGTGGATGGATGCCATTTGTAGAATGGCTGCATGCAGTCCTGGGAAGTACCACTTTTCGGGAGGTGATTATGTTCTGTGGTGAATAATTAAAAATGTAATCGGCTAACCCACCCAAAATTGAAAAGAAATAGGCAGATGAAGGATTAGAAAATAATTTAACTTTTGTTTGAGAAACCCCAGTGATGTCGGCTTGCATGTTATTTGGCCCTGAACTTTGTTGATTTACACGTTTTCAATGGGTCTTGAATTGGTTCAGTCCACCCACAAAGGGCCTGTTTGTACTTTGTTTCCCACAGATCCCGATCTCGATCATTGATTCAGCCGCTGGTTCGCTGCATCCAATAGGCGAGATCTTGTGTGTGAACCAACGCATGGATCACTGATCGACGGACCACAGTTCGATTATTCACACCCATGGGCTTACACCGAGTAACAAAAGATCACCTGAACATTGTCAACTCATCAAGGGGGCTTCTACTAGACAGACCGAACCTTTCTCATTATAGAGTCATCACCACAAATAAGGACAGCCTTTGCTACTTAATGTACTCCAAGACCTTCCTGGAATCAACTTCACCCTAACATCCGCTCTGCTCCTGACATTAAGGCTGTCAAACTGGCGCTGGACAACATCAACATGACCAACGTACGTCGACAATCTGCTATGTGTTTAAACGAATTTTCGAACAGAAACAGAAATCCGGATATGTGTGAAGCTACAAACAGGCCCACTTCACACAGGTCGCGTGGACTGCGATTGATTTCCACCCGCCTGTTTCTACTCAGACTTTTTTTTGAACCACCACTCTTTCTTCTGTTTATTGCTGTCTTCGTAATTCAACAGGCATATGTTTTCGTGAAAGACATCAACAGTAATGGTCTTGTGGGTGACTGGCATACCTCTGCGAAAATCGAAGCCTTGGAAGAAACAGTACGGATGGGTGACAGGCTGGAGTTCAGCCGCATCTTTTGGTACGCACACTGGGGTATATACGTCGGTCGATACCAAGATATGGAACACGCAGTCATCCATTTTGGTATACTCGAAGGAGGATCGACATTCTCTACAAAGAAGATATCAGGCAGTGCGTCTGCAGCGAGTCAAAAGCCCGAGATACGAGCTGATACAATTGAGAAGATTCTCGGCCGTTTAAGCTGGGTGAGGATCAACAACTTGAAAGACAAACAAATAAAGTCTTTGGATCCAAACGACATCGTTGAAAAAGCAAAGGAAATGCACCGAGACCAAACGGCGATTGATTACAATCTTTTCCTCAGCAACTGCGAGCACTTCGTGAATCTTTGTCGATACAGTGAGCAGGTTCTCGATGGAGTCGGTCACTTCGGGATGCTGGCCGTCACTTGTTTGCATCAGTGGCTCATCCACAGGAGGTTACGGTGGAACTCGGGGGGCTTCATCCTCAGCGAGAGGTTGTCTTGGCTTTTTCGCGATTTTGCGAAAAAGGCATTCCTTTTGTCTATAGTTTTTTGGCTTTTGCGCAAACTTTTTTTATTTTATTTTATTTTGTTATTTACTTTCTTTATTTTACATATTAATTTTGTACTCCCACAATTTGACCTAAGTTTGTGATATGTATGTGCCTCTTTTCGGGTAGAAAGCCTCTTTCGGGTTGTGAGCCCCCCAAAACCATATCCTGGGTGCGCCAATGTCGTCAATATCTGTGTGTAGGCTACATCATCTTTAGTGTTGTCATATGGGTGCTATCATCAGTGTAACCTTGGAAATGATTGGGAATATTCTCGACGGTTCTGGCATCGTTGGAAAAAAAAACAATGACAAGGTTTATGTAGAAAATGTACTTATTACGGTGATAGGGCATTGCCGAAACAAGTTGATTGAAATTATCTTTTTTACAGGCTTAGTTTCATTCACAAAATATTGACTCGGTTAGGGACAAACTGTTAAATTCGTGAATCAATTCAAAATTATAAAAAGCAGATTTTGTATACTCCATTTTATTTTGTTCATGATGTTTTATAGAGTTCGAAGTTTTCCTCCTTTGTACAGATAACCACATGATTGTAAGATAAGTCGAGTTCCTGTGAACAAATATCAAAATTGTGTTAAACGTCAAGCAAGTTTGCATGACTTTTTACAACTCGCTGGGTTTCATTTGCGTGTAGAAATGTGCATGTTTTTGTTGGAGGGGCATTGAATCTCATTGTGGCCATTGTAAATGATAATAAGTACATTAAACAAAACCGAACATGCTAATTGAAGAAGTAAATATTACAAAGTTGAAATCAAGTGTAGGCCTACTCCAATGCCAAGATACAAACAAATTGTAGATTCCTGTCAGGTATAAGTTTTAAAAAATGTTCAAGTTTCCTGAAGTCAGCAGCTGTTGATTGTAATTTTTGTTGTTGCAAATTACCATTTTGTTGAAGGGGATACTAAAAACTCAGAGTTTGTTTATACTTACATTGGAAAATACTAAAAAGTATAAAACACAACCTGGTTTCTTTCACAAAACACTGACTCAGTTAGGGGCAAAATATTAATTCAAATATCAGACTTTGAATACTCCATTTCATTTTATTCATGATGTTTTATAGAGTTCAAAGTTTTTCACCTTTAATTTGTACAGATAACCACATGATTGTAAGATAAGGCGAGTTCTTGTGAACAAAATATCGAAAATGTGTTTAAAGTCGAGCAAGTTTGCGTGACTCTTTACAACTCGCTGGTTTTAATTTGTGTGAAGAAACGTGTATTTTCTTGTGTTGGAGGGGCATTGAATCTCATTGTGGCCATTGTAATTGATAATTAGCACATTAAACAAAAGGTGGTATGTTGATTGAAGAAATAAAAAAATAGGTTTTCCCGGCTGTTTTAAGACATGTTTCGTTCGGATTCACCGATTGTTATATTCAAATTCGTCCAGCAACACCGATTTAGTGCATTTCTAATGTTTTAATTTCGTCTTTTGTCAGACAGTTTCCAATTTAGTCCAAACAATTTCCAAAGAATGAGTACCATGGGCGTCGCCAGGATTTTTCCAGAGGGGGCAAAACAAATTTGGCAAAAAATGCGTGTATTTCTCAACACATTCTCGATTTATCAGTTTTAGAGGGGGGCAGGGACATTTTGGCCCCCCCCAACTCATTAAATTTACACCACTTTGTCTTCGCGCCTCTTTTTCTTTTCTTTTTTTTCCCTCTTTTTTTCTTCCTGGTTTATTTTTTTTTTGGGGGGGGGGGCTTTTCCGGGGGGGGGGGGGGGGGGGCAAGTGCCCCCCTTGCCCCCCCCCCCCCCTCGCTACGCCCATGATGAGTACACGCTTTCGACCCGGAGTATTCGATTTCGTCTCGTCTACGCCGAGTCGTTTTATTCAGAAATCAAATTCGTCTAATTGATTTATATAAGACGAATTTGATATCTGAATGCTGCCATTCGGCAACAGCTTAGACGAATTTATCTGAACAAATATTCCTGACCCGGTGACAAAAGAGGGTGAGCAAACCTTATAAATTAATGGTAAATGACTAAATTGGTTTCGTTAAAAACCTGTGCAATTTTTCGTGGACGAAATGTAATGATAGAGTTGGTGAATTTGAGTGAAAATCTTATGAAAGAGTCGGAAAAAATCTATATTACAGAGTCGAAAGAAATCAAAGCGTACTCCAATGCGAAGATACAAACAAACTGTAGGTTCCTGTCAGGTATGCGTTTCACACAAAGTTCAAGTTTCCTGAAGTCAGCAGCTGTTGATTGTTTTTTTTCTTTTGTTGTTGCAAATTGCCATTTTATTGAAGGGGATGCTAAAAGCTCAGAGTTTGTATATACTAACGTGGAAAAATACTAAAAAGTATAAAACACAACACTGGTTTCATTCACAAAAAACAGACTCAGTAAGGGGCACAATTCGCGAATCAATTCAAAATTATAAATAGCAGATTTTGTAAACTTCATTTTATTATATTCATGATGTTTTATAGAGTTCAAAGTTGTTCTTCTTTTGTACATATTACCATATGATTGTAAGATAAGTCGAGTTCTTGTGAACAATATCGAAATTGTGTTTAAAGTCGAGCAAGTTTGCGTGACTCCTTACAACTCGCTGGTTTTAATTTGTGTTTAGAAACGTGTATTTTCTTTTGTTGGAGGGGCATTGAATCTCATTGTGGCCATTGTAATTATTGATAATTAGTTCATTAAACAAAAACTAATATTTTTATTGAAGAAGTAAATATACATTTTCCCGGCTATAAAACATTTTTCGTTCAGATTCACCGATTCTTATATTCAAATTTGTCCAGCAACATCGGTTCAGTGCGCTTTCAATGTTTAATTTCGTCTTTTGTCAGACAATTTCAAATTTAGTCCAAACAAATTCCAAACAATGAGCACACGTTTTCGACCCAGAGTATTCGATTTCGTCTCGTCTACGCCGAATTGTGTTATTCAGAAATCAAAATCGTCTAATTGATTTATATAAGACGAATTTGATCTCTGAATGCTGCCATCCGGCAACAGCTTAGACGAACTTGATCTGTAATGACGAATATGCCCGACCCAGTGACTAAAGAGGGTGACCAAATTTTAAAAATGAATGGTTAATGACTAAATTGGTTTCGTTAAAAACCTGTGCAATTTTTTCGTGGATGAAATTTAATGATAGAGTTGGTGAATTTGAGTGAAAATCTTTTAAAATAGTCGGGAAAAAACCTATAATACAGAGTTGAAATCAAAGCGTACTCCAATGCCAAGATACAAACAAATTGCAGGTTCCTGTCGATGTCAGGTATGAGTTTCACACAATGTTCAAGTTTCCTGAAGTCAGCAGCTGTTGATTGTTTTTTTTTTTTTTAATTGCCATTTTATTAAGAAGGGGATACTTAAAACTCAGAGTTTGTATATACTTACATTGGGAAAATTCTAAAAAGTATAAAACACAACCCGGTTTGCAGTAACTGATTTTAATTGGATTTACTAGTAGGGGTGGAGGTCGGGGCCGAGCTTAAAACATCTGTTACCGGGACAATGTACAAGATACCAATCCTTCGAATATTCAAATTATTACACAGTATAGCATTTCCTCCATGCTGTTATAGTTCAAATCTGACTATTTAACCAAAATGTAAAATCGTTTTCTCGCTTTTAAGTATGCAGTGCTTAACTTGTTTATGTTTTCTTGGAGTGACATGTAAATATCAACACTTACTGTAAATATAATTACAAAATGAATGTGAATTCTGATAAATTATTTATAAAAATGAAACTTATTTTAATTTGATTGCTGTAAATGAAAAAAAAAACGAATGAATGAAAAATGTGGAGGTATAACTGTTCTTTACGTCCATGTTATTTGGCATTGTACTCGAGTATGCTGCAAAAATTGTGCGTTCATTAAAATGACACAACTTTCGGAGGGAAATATATACTCAGTTATTGAGCAATTGTAGGACACAGCAGTGTTGGTTAACGTTGACACAGTCGCGGGGTCGAAAGAAAGGGCAGTCATTTGTTGGGTAAAATTTGGACACAATAAAATCACGTTAGATATCTGACGTCGTTGTTGGGTAAAATGTTTTACGCATAAATTGAGCAAAATTTGACGCAACCCGCGTTTTAATTTACCCCGCAAACGACCATTTACCATGCATACTAGCCACTTGCAATGGCATTTTGAGCGTCAAATTGCATGCACATCGGCTGCGTCGTATTTCAAACACATTTCGAGCATAGGAGCATTTTCAACACTGCGCAATTCGTGCCTGACTGCGTAAAATACTCAGTTGCAGTTCTATAGGGATGTACATCTTGCATCTTGAGACCTATGGGCATTTAAAGCTCGAGTCCATCATTTGCAGCTAAAGTAAAGGGCGTAATTATTGTTGAAAACATACTGGTTGAAAGATAGTAATGGCACTAAACTCCCTGTGAAATCATTCTTTCTGGCAAGCTGTCATTTTGAAGAAATCAACGAAAGAAGGCATTTCCAACGGTGCGTCTTAAGAAGCACAGTAGGACCATTTAAATTAGTACAACATGTAGTTCGTTTTTTTTATTCAGCGCAGCGCGCTCAAGCATTGGCACGACGCACAGGCACGCGCGATTGCTATAACTCGTCGGATCCACTGATCTCTATATATAGAGAGATCAGTGGTCGGATCAGTGCGCGACATCGCGTAAAGCTGCCATTCAAAACAATTTAAAACATGATTTAGCAACTTTTGATTTGAAATAGTGAGATCCTAGAATGCTGTTTTTATATACAGCTGAAGCTGAGCTAAAACTTCATCGGGTTAGTTCAGTATCCTTCATTAGATTTTGAACACTTTTGTTGCTTCAAACGAACAAAATGCACAAATTACAAATGATGGACTATGTCTTTAAGAGTGTACAGTAGTTGAGATTTCATTTCAGTAGGACTAACATGTTTCTGCGCAATATGTGATTGATTTAGTTGCTGCCAGTATAGCTCTTTATCCAGTCAGTCTTAAATGCTTTAGAACATGTTATTGAAGTAAGGATGTGTAATCCCCAAAATATACTTTAAAAAAAAAAAAAAGTACTCAAATGTGGGAATAAATGTATTACACGGTAGGGATTAATGATTTAAGCAAATTGGGCACTCTTCCCAAAAGAATTTCAGGGTCACCCCTTCAAAATATCTTCTCTAAGGCTATAACAACATATTTGCCAAGTTTGGTGCTTTGGACCAGTTGGTCACGATCTTATCAAAAATTGGGTCTAAGCCACCTGACTATCATGAGGGGAAAAGAATAGGCATGAAAGTCAAAAATACAGACGCACACTTTGACACATGCTTAGCTTTGGAGAGTCCCAGACGGTATATAATCTGTGCTCGCTCGGTCCAATATTTGAATATAATTTGGTAAGTTTAGAAGAGAAATCGGTCCTCGGATAGGCCAATCATCACCCGATGAATAGTACATGGAAGCGCACATAATTAGAAACTGTGCATACTTTGGTGACAGCATTGTCTTGGTTCTCCAAGAATAAAGCGAGGTAAAAGACAATACATACATTCATAAATCGTAAAACATATTTGCGTTTATACTCACGTAGTATTAGTATACCGGGCGTAAATGATTTTAATCATAAATGGCATAAAGCTAATAATAATTTACTAAATTTGTAAAGTTTTGATATTGTTTATCAATTTATAATAACAAACAATGGTCCCAGGTTATTTTGAACCGGGTACATAAGCTAGCAATGTAAATGCGGTGCCAGGGAAGTACCGAGCCAAGAGACAACTATATGCCATTACAACGTTACATAATTATTTTAACCGATTGTGACCGCTTCTCATTAACCGACGCAAACCGCGGCAGCACCGACAACGTTGTGCCCCACGATCACTGCGCAAATATCGTTTCAACTGGTGTGGGTCGTTATTCCCTTGAATTTCGGTTTCATCAAAAACATGTGCATGTATTGAGAAAATCAAATCAACAACGCACACGCGACTCCTGCAGCACATGTGCATGCATGCGAATAAATAAAGCAAACTGTGGCGAGGCGTTGTGAACGAGATCCCGGTTGCGACCGCTAGATGATGATGTAGGCCTACATGACTCGCTTTTGGTATTTTCAACCTATTTGCACCGCTAGCGACGAAGAGAGCGGATGAGTATACATCAGAAGTTTAATCCGGTGTCATATGAAAATCGGACTCGTAATAAAATCTGACTCTTTTTTTCCCTTTTATTGGTTAAACTCTCTCACGTGACCGGTCGCCCTCCTAATTATCTTTGCATGAGCATGAGCAATATCACCAATGAGTCCGTATTTCATAAAACCTAAATTCATGCTGCACCGGCTCTGGCAGGGATGAACCATGAGGTGAAGCAGAAGCGGTAAGGTAAAGGAGATTTAAGTTATCCTCTCGAGTTTGGACATAAAAGGTCGCCTGGTTTTTTTGCCCCGCTCACCCTCCTCAGCAAGGTTGCTTGTTCGGACTCTGGTTTCTACGCTCGAATCTTCCTTCCACATAGGCAGGGTGTGCATGGACTTATAAAAAGCCTATAGGGTCATTTGCTTTTCATGCATATTGGTTGTTTCCAATAATAAAACGGGTAACACCACTCAAATTCTGTTGAAGTTTCAGCTCAGTGGATAGTACACTTTCCGAGAAAACAAAAACAATACACATGATCGTGACACACGATTTCGTCAATAGCACTCTTTTTTCAAAAGTCAGTTAATAAATCCCAACTGATCGTTGGGATTCACCTACAATAAATTTCACGGGGTGTACGGCACTAGTCTATAATCCAAGACTTAATAAGCTTGTCAATAATTAGTTGGTATTTACTTTTCGGATAAATGCAAATGATATATGCCTTTAACAAACGACATTGGTAATATACGAGACATTTTGATGTACGGTACTTTATCACGAATAATTATGAGGGGGAAAAAAGACATTTGGAGAGGACCAAGTGTGGGTAAAATAAACGGAAATAAGTTTTGATGTGTTTGATGTTTCCCCTTAAATTCTGTTTGTGTCATTACTGACCTCTTTGCGGCTGGTTTTGTATGAGAAAACAAAACTGTAGAAAGGGCCAAGTGCATGGGTAAAATAAACGGAAATAAGTTTTGATGTGTTTGATGTTTCCTCTTAAATTCCGTTCCTGTCATGTGACTAATTCCGTTTGTCATGTAACTCCCATCTTTGCTGTTTTTTTTTTTAATGTTTTATCGATACTTGTCACATGCCTCCCCTCAACCTTGAAGTGGCATCATCATCATTGAATTATGTCAACACATACCAGGAAACCAAGTGGAAACAAAATATATGTATGTGCCAACTTGCACGGATGAGGGTGGACCAACTTCATTATGTACAGTGGCGTAGCCGGGGGGGGGGGGGCGTGGGGGGGGCGACCCCCCCCACTGAGATTTTGAGTTTCTAACAAAAATATCATTGATCTACATGACGCCCCCCCCCCCATGATATGTTCTAGCCCCCCCCCCCACTCATGACAAATTCCTGGCTACGCCACTGATTATGTATTACACATTAGGGACTAACGATTTATGCAAATTAGGCACCCTTCCCAATAGAATTTCAGGTGTCACTCCTTCAAAATATCTTCTCTAAGGCTATAACAACATATTTGCTAAGTTTGGTGCTTTGGACCAGTTGGTCACGATCTTGTCAAATATTGGGTCTAAGCCACCTGACTATCACTGGTTTGACTGGAATCTTGCTGCTTCACAATTTTAACGTGTTTTAAGATGGGGGTCCAATACATTTTGCACTAAGTTTAGTCGGGCACAATTTGCAGTCATCGCTGCGTCGCCGCACCACTTTTGGGGCAGGCTCCATACCAGAAACCGGAGATTTTTTTGGCCTAAGGGAGGGTTGGAGGTACATGCAAGCCCCCAGTCCCCCCCCACCCCCCCCCCCCCCCGGACTGGAAACTTGGCAACAACAGAAAACCATGAAACCCTGATTGGCAGGTTTAACATAAATTGCATTTTTCCCCCACACTCTTCACGAAATCTGGGGGGTTTTTTGGCGATTCTTAACCATTCCATTAATCCAAGTTATTCACAAAGTTGAACCACAAAAACCTCGGGTACATTTTGAACAATTCAATCGACCGTTGTACTGGATGTCAATTTGTTTATAATGTTTTTCATCTTACCCGCAATCTCGTTTCCATGGATACATTGTTTGTGGCCCCATTTTGTTGCAGACCAGCAAATGGTCCCAAAAAGTTAAGTCTAATAAAATCACAAGAAGACGATTGCACATGAAATTTAGGCAGACAAGATTGAGATAAAATACATAATTAGTACGAACAGCAGTTGGGGAAAAGTGACGTATAACCAACCAATTTGAAAAACAGACTGAGCAGACAGTGCGGTGCTCAGTAAAAGTGGCCAAATTCCATCGAAAAGCAACTCAAAAAAATGATCGTGAGCACCATTCAAGCCCCATTAGTTCGTCTTTGACATTGTGGAGAAGCCAGTAGGCTCTTTATAAGGTATTAAAGTCTATGGCGTGATTTTGGCAAATTGTTGAGGTGGATGTTTGTGAAAATACTGTAGTGTACAAAATAACATGAATGTTTTTTTCACTGGGGCGCTACAATACGACCGGCTAAAGACAAAATTCAAAAAAAGGAGTTAAAGCACCTCAGTTACAAGGGCAAATCCAGAACACAATTTTTTTAGGGGGCCAATAAAAAATTTGGCCCCCCTAAAAAGTGGGTCAAAAAGCGGGCCCCGAAAAGTGTTTGAATTCTAGATGCTCTGTGGTGCGATCTGAGGCAATTTCTGACCACTTTAACCAATGTTTTTTGAGGAAGAGATGGTGGTGTACTCATTGCCTGCCTTTATTGCGATGTCACATAAAAAAAAATTGGTTTCGGTTTTTTGGGGGGGGGGGGGGGCATGGCCCCCTTTGCCCCCCCCCCCCCCCTGGATCCGCCCTTGCTCAGTTACTGGGTCTACGATCTGGCTATTTCAAGCTAACGGCGGACCAGATTCCTTTTCAGCAAATAGCACGCCCATTCTACACGACACATTACAATTTTTTACTGACCTGCCACGAGAGCTACTTTGCCTTTTTTAATGAGCTCATTAAAATAAAAATAATGGTGGACCGTTGGACTTCTACTTGTTCGAGACGACCGGATCATGTCAGAGACAAACCTCGACCCCAGGGTGTCGAGCAGTACGCGCACATCACTACCTGCTCTCTCACCTTGATATTGGATCATTTGCATGTGCAAGATTTTTAAATACGTGTGCAAATGAGGGAAAAATCTGGTGCCTTCATGTGTGTTACATTATCGTTCGTTTTGTATGCGGTGTCTGGGGTAAAAGCAGAGTCAATTTGTCGCAGCGCGAGCACAGCGTGAGTAACGAAAACACAATTTATTTAATTAAACTGTTACGATCTTATCGAGGCAACATGCAGTATCACATTTCATATTAATATGAACAAATTGGAAAGGAAAGGAGTATTTTTGAGTAGGCGTGGCTGAATGATCGTGAAAACATGTACTGTACGTTGTAAATAACAACACCAAGTACACGATAAAAATCCACTACTAGGCAATTGCGATATCGAATCAGGATACAGGAAGAAAGTTTCCTATCCAGGGCTTAATATTGGAAACACGGTTGCAAATAAAGTAAGCACTGGGGACGAGGTTGTGTCAGAGACTATCTTGCGTCGTGTGCCCGGCAGAAGGGCATATGTAGGCCTACGCCCTTATGCTATAGCACGCAATTGCCAAAATGGTCCCAGCAAAAGGTCATATGCAAAAAAACTGCCCACATTTTAATGAAATTTAAACAATTTTGGAACCTTTCAATGCAATTTTCTTGAAAATTATTTGTAGCGTCAGAACGCTCACATGCCCTTCTGCCGGGCACCCGACGCTACTGACTAGTTGAATCTTCTCCACAAAGGGGCCCCCAATTTTTAAAGAGGCTTTGAGCTGTGGAAGGCCAAGGCGGTATTGGAGCTACGTGCTACCACTGTCCTGGCCGGCTCGATCGAGGCTTGTACACCGGCCGCCTTATTGTCTCCCCCGCTAAGAATTTAGGGAAGGCAAAATGATCTTCCATTTTAGAAAAAACGTAGGAGGCCATTCAATGTTCCCCTGTAACTTAACCCAGACTCAGTGGCGGCGCTACGGGGGGTGGGAGGATGATTGGAAATGAGTAGGGGGAATTTTCCCGGCCTCCCCCCCCCCGCCCCCCTCCCAAGAAAATCAAACAAAAACGAAAGGGGGGGGGAGTAAAAGAAACCAGTTAAAAAGAAAAAAATAAATACTCGAAGTCAATATGGATAACTGTACATTGAATGTCTATTTAAGACTGGAAACCCTCGGAAATGGCCCTCGGCTATACATGCACATTAATATGCGTGTTCTGAACAGCGCCCCAAAGGTTAAATGATGTACATCTGCTCGATGTTTTTTCTCCAAAAAGGGAAGGTAGTCTTTTTGCAGGGGTGGGGCGAATGTTCTTTTCCAAAACTACATGTATGTCCACAAACATGGTTGTTTAGCGCCCTCTACGATACTTTTATGATACGCAGGTATGTATTTTTCCCCCATATTTTGTGCGATAGCTCAATCGATCGGGGACGTGATTTTCCAGGCACATCAAATTTATACCAAGTTGGCCTAGTACGAATCTGGGGGGGGGGGGGGAATGGAAAGGCGTCATGTTTTGTAACTGCACTAATCATCATTTTTTCATTTTATAAAATCCAAATGATTTCAGGCTTCACCGGGAAAAAAAGGGATCTCAGAAACAGTGATTGGAATACGCATCATGCTGAGAACCAACTTCAAGCCATACATTTAATAAATTGTAATGCTTGCATGTCGCTCTCCATCGTATCAACAATCTCAAAGCGCTTTATAAGTATTCCCCGTCCACGAGACCACGCGCGCGGCAGCCGATATCAGCGCACATTTTTGCACTCCAAATTTCATGCTCTTATCACAATTTGTGGCACGGTTTGGGCAAAAATAACGGGTCTATTAAGCAGTTCCGCTATTACCCAAGATATATACGTGTACATTTATTTATATATAGTATACTGTATATACGAAATATATTTATATATAAATATAATTTTAAAATCATTTTAGAGCAACTTTATCCGACGTTTTTTTTCCATTCTTCGGTAGCATTTTTTTGTATCATGGGGTCAATTTCAACACCACACTTGTGCGCGATATAGCATTTAAACTCGATTTTTTTTTTGTACCTTTGACCTTGGTCCCCGAGCCCCCATCTGACCTAAGGGGTGCACCCCAGTATAAAAAAATTCCCGTAAAGACAATTGATAAATCCTCATGTTTCAAAATTCTTTTTAAAATTCTCAAAACTCTCACAGGTGTTCGGGCCGCACAGAAAAATGATGATAAACGTTTCATCTTTCATTTTCTTTAAAATTTTTTGGTTGTTGGTTGACCATTGACTTTTCGAGAAATTCGCACCCAAAGAAGATCACCCCTAAAACGAATGATGTTTTCCAAACTGGAAAAAGTGGGGCGCTGTGGTCCAATGGTTACGGTGTTCAACTCGTGTGCCGTGGTACACGGGTTCGATTCCTGACCGTGGGAACATGGTGCTTGTACTCTTGAGCAAGGCACTTTACCATTATTGCTTCGTCCTTCGGATGGGACGTAAAGCCGTAGGTCCCGTGTATTGTGTAATGCACGTTAAAGAACCAAGTAACACTTGTCGCTAAGAGAAGGAGTTTGCCCCGGTGTTTCTGGCAATGGCAGCAATTATGCGCTGCAGCACCTAGCAAAAAGGTGCTACATAATGGGTCTCATAATGTTCATATACTTCATTTACCTGGCTTTGGTTGCATTCTCCCCCAGCGCTTTGTATCCTATGGCAAAAAGCGCTATATAAATATAGTTGTTATTATTATATTATTAAAAAAATAGCCATTTTGAAAAAAAAGGATCCCTCCACAACATGGCTAAATAGCGTCACTTTTGGACCCAATTGCATCCAAAAAAGGCTAAAAATTTGGAAGCCCCAAGTCCGGGCCAGAGGTTCAGTGCCACACATCTTGCTCTAATTGGGTCCGAAAGTGTATGTCCTCGGGCGTCGCTAGATCATTTGGATGGGGGGGGGTGCCATCACGAAATTTGCTGACGGACCGACACGCAAAATGGGTGTAATTGATAATTTTCGCCCAAATTGGTCCCTTTCACTCCATTTCTAATTAACTCCATTTCTAATTTAATATACGTATGGTTAATTATGTTGATTACTTTGACTGGATTTAACTTTTCAGTGGAAAAAGTTCAACTTCAAAAGTAAATCGTCAAAAGTCGGCCCTATCATATTGGAAAGTTTTGGACATTTTGCTCGACGCAAAAACTGCGTGTACACGTATAGTACGTGTCTCTTGCTCTGTGGTGCAATCTGTGGCATTTCCTGGCCACTTTCCCCTGACTTTTTGAATGAAGTGTGCTCGTGCTTGTGATCGTGTTCAAAGTTTGAATATTGCATCACATCATAACTGTATAGCTTGACTCTCCTTCGAGATTTGCCCTCTTTAGCGTGATCCATGATTTTGAGTCGTCACTAAGAATCAACTCATTGCCTGCGAGCGAGCTTAGAGCTTGTGTTTTGCACAGCTGTAGCTGCCAACCGCCGTATATGAGGCGACCTCGCGCGGCAACTGGAGTGTGACGGGGTGACTGTTTGCATATACTTTACCATCTGAAATCTGCTTCTTGTAAGCATTTGTGTGTGCCCAGGACAAGTTCGGTTGCCTGTTGCTCGGTGTCTCGGCTGGCAAGCTAGTTGTCCGCGTGCGTCTCCATCTCGATAGTGTCCTGGACCTGAGGATACTGCTCCACCCGGTCCTTTGCAACCATCTGAAGGGCGATTGTGGCGCAGCAAGAAATGCATAATTATGCAGCCCCAAATGGTAACACCAACCACTCAATGGTAACCCACTTGCCGAGCTGGTCATCCTTCCAAAGAAATCAGAACATGCGACGCTCTTTAGGGGAAGCCTCACTTGGTGGAACATGGCGGCATTATCGCCCGACAGCACCGCAACACGGCCCTGGCAAAAGCGCAACAGAACATCCAACAGGGACGTACCTAAAGTTGGACCAGCAAGCAATTCACGGTAATACTCAAACGAAAAATTGAAAACAAGACGGTAGCTTGCCACTGCTGTTCACAACGTGACATGGAATGTACCGACCCTGTTGCTGGTCTGCCGGCAGACCATCCACTAGGTCCAAGGATCCCCACATGTCCCTAGTCTTGGAGCTTCTGAATGTATGTGCAGCACAACTCGGCCAAATCTGGGTTTCGCTCAATTTCTCTCCTGGTTAGAGCGGGCCAATGCCAATACTGCTTGGGGAAGATTGGAGGGTCTCTTGTAGTTTGGTTGCCACAAAAGTGGGGTCTCCAGTCGTTTCACACCATCAATTTCAACTTCCATGGTGTTCTCATCCAAGATGTTGACAGCAAGCTTATCACTTCTTGAGCGGGTTGCTAGCTTCTCGTTGACGTGCGGTAATCTGTCAACCGACGGTCATAAAACGCTCCATCGTTTGGTTCAGTTGCTGGTCTGGTTCCTGTCAGGCACATGAGGTGACGTGAACCAGATTTTTTGGCCTGCTAAGGTTTGGCTAGAGACTTGCAGTCCTTGGGAACCAAGAACAGTCCAGCCAAAGAAGGTGTTAACAGCCACAGGTGAACTAAACTTCGGGCCAGAGCGAGCCTCAGTGGAGAGTGTTAGCTGGAAGTGGTCTGCACCAAATAGCACGGACGCTTGGACTCTACCGGCGAACTTGTCTTGTAGTTGTTCCGCAGACAGTCGAATGCACACTGAATGGCATACTTCTCATTATCCTTACCCGGTTTCAGAAAGGATGATCGTTGCTTCACATTTTTATGTTTTATATTGTCCTGGCCACGTGGTAAACACACCCGGGGCCATCTCTCACCAGATCGTAGTATGGACCATAGTACCTCCTTCAGAGGGGGTGTCAGTCTTGTGATCCTACTGGAGGGGTTGAAAATTGGCGGGAAAACCCTGTGTGCTTGTGCACATTTACATAGGCTTGTGTACAAATGTACTATATACATTGGGATTATTCGATCACCCCTGTGACCAAAATGGAATGTCAAATGGGGTTATGTCTGTGGTTTTAACGGCTGTTTGGGGCCTGAGAGATACTCCAGACATGCCAGAGGTTAATCAGGGGTGAATGGGCTGGTTGTGAGGGTCGGGTGGCTCAAATTACATTGTGTAGTAACCAACATCCATACAGTCATTGGATAGTAAACATTAAAGGTGCGCGCTCCTGCTCGAGCCGAAACCTCGAAATTGACACATTTTCCCTTCCAAGTGCATATCCCATCACTGTGATGATGCAAATCTGTTCGTCCTGACCTGGAATTTTCAAGTTGTCTATAACTGACTGGACTATCCTCCGTTCTGTGCCTTTATCTAACACGCCAAAGGTACAACAGGTAAGTGTTACAACTTTAAACAGCACGTCGCGGTTGTAGTCGATTCTAAGACGGGGGCCAACTCCCGAGCACAACAATAGACTGCTGGTGCAGCCAACTCGTGGAGAACATTGTTTACATTTCTCGGGATATAGGACACTCTTTGTCGTGCTTCTTTGGACATTTTCGTGCATCGTTGATTTGTCTTTATAACCAATGGAGCTGGTCAAGTGTCTGGTCAAGTGTCTCTGTGTCGGTCCCTTGAATTTCTGACAAGAGTGCCCTGAATCCTTCACTTTTACAGTACAGACATGTAACCCTTTCAGAAGTCATAACAGGTGCGCAGGTTTCACTTTTGGCTTTGATCTCCAAGTTGGTCTTGATTTATGTTGTTGAGTTAGGTGTTGAAGACTGAGGACCAGCTTGGGCCAGGTGCGGATGTGGTTGGATTCCAAAGGTCCTCCTTTGACCTGGGCTCTTCCACTGTGAGGACTCCCTAGTCCTGGTACACTTGGTCCAGTCTTTTTCTTCAGCCATTAATTCGTACCTCGACCTCGTTCCCACATCTTGGAGAAAAAATCTGAATGAAGTCTCTCTGGTAATTTCTATACCAGTTCAGTGGCGCAATCGCGTCAATGCCGCAAGGTCGTATTTCCTAAGATGGCATAAACGCAAAACACGAGTTTTAGAATGTCAATATCTTGACAGGTCGTATCTTGCTTAAAATAACCCGGATTTACATGCATTAGATGATTCTGCCTGGATCCCCAAATGTCTTATCGAACTTCTTCACTGTGGCTACATATGCTCCATCACTTTAAGATGAGTTTGCGGTCTGCGATGGCCAAGGGACGACTTCCTAGATTACTCCGTAGGTAGGTGAACTCTGTAGCCCAGAATTATCCCAATTATTACACCCTCACATTGTATCCCTATCAGCATCAACAAATTTGCGGAACAATGACATTCCCCACTGAGCAATTCTGAACCCTGATTGAGAGTAAATAATGGTGCGAATCTGGGCCTGGAAACTGTTCACGTTTTCACCTGAAATTTGTCATGCGGTCGTGGCAAAAAAAAGTGCGACCTCATGCTTTCGCAAGAAAGTAAAGCGCGCCCTCTCGACAGGCAGGCAGTGCAGCTTCAATAGTCGGGTTCGCACAACTTTTCTAGACGCGGAAACGATTCACACAAAGGACCTGTTTGTACTTTGTTTACACAGATCCTTATCTCAATCGGTGATCCAGCCGCTGGTTCGCTCCATCCAATAGGCAAGATCTTGTGTGTGAACCAACGCATGGATCACTGATCGACGGACCACAGTTCGATTATTCACACCCATGGGCTTACATCGAGTAACAAAACATCACCTGAATATTGTCAACTCATCAAGGGGGTTTCTACTAGACAGACCGAACCTTTCTCATTATAGAGTCATCATCACAAATAAGGACAACCTTTGCTACTTAATATACCCCAAGACCCTCCTGGAATCAACTTCACCCTAACATCCGCTCTGCTCCTGGCATTAAGGCTTCTAGGTGTTTGTACGTTTTTGGAACAGAAACAGAAATCCGGATATGTGTGAAACTAAAAACAGGTCCATAGATGATCCGATGCGCGCACGATACGACGTCATTTACAGGTCGCGTCGACTGCGATTGATTCCCACCTGTCCGCCACTGCCCAGATGTTGAAATGCTCTTGCAACAGTTGATTGTTGCCACCTTCGCAATTCCACAGGCATTAAATGTGGCATGCGGCAACAATTATGGTATTGTGGGTGACTGGCATACCTCTGAGAATATCGAAGCCTTTGAAGGAACATTACGGATGGGTGACAGGCTGGAGTTCGACCGCTTGTGGTGGTACTCACACTGGGGTATATACGTCGGTCAGTACCTCGGTATGCAACACGCTGTCATCCATTTCAGTATATTCGAAGGAGCGTGGGCGTACTCTAAAAAGAAGATATCAGCGAGTCAGAAGCCCAAGATACGAGTCGATACGATTGAGGAGATTCTCGGCGGTTCTGGCAAAGTGAGGATCAACAACGCAAAAGACGCACAGCTAAAGCCTTTAGATCCAAACGACATCGTGGAAAAAGCAAAGACAATGCACCGAGACGAAACACCCATTTACTACAACCTTGTCAAAAACAACTGCGAGCACTTCGTGAATCTTAGTCAATACGACAAACCCCACAGTGAGCAGGTTTGGGCTGCAGCCGATTTCTTCGTGTCATGGTCACCCGTGGATCTGATCGTCACGGCCTTGGTAAGTATTTAAACACATTAATGTATGCAAGCAAGGGAACATTCGATTGGCGTTCCCTGTGCTCTTCAACAAAGTCGACTTTTAGTCTTAAAGCAAATTTTCAACTTGACATTTCTTTTAACCAAGAAAACCTCTTTTTGTCTGTTTTGCAAGTCTCTACTCGCTCTCGGTATATTTTCAACCCGTCCAAACAATCAGGTGGAAGTACATGTAAGTTGTAACAGCAACCAATAAATATTCAGGGCTAAAGCACAGGATTAATAAGAACACGTCGACAGTCAAGTATAAATTATATTAATTAGCTGTTTCGGTGACCTACCGAAACAGCTCTTGTTTTCGTTAAGACTTTTCTTTCTGTTCTCATTTTTTTTTTTTTTGGCTTTTCCGCATAGTTGCGGAAAAGCCTTTCTTTTGTTCTGTTTTTAGCTGTTTCGGTGTACACGCCGAAACAGCTCTTGTTTTTGTTATTAGCTGTTCCCAATTTCAGTTGGGAACAGCTCTTGTTTTCGTTAAATTTTTTTTTTTCCTTTTTTTTTTAGCTGTTCCCAATTTCAATAGACCGCTTGCAGATGCGTACGATAATCGACGCGCGAAGGCGCGCGACGCCATGCTTGAAAACATGCACAGGACGTCCACAATGTACATGTACATGTACATGCACGTACGTTGTACATATCGTATGTCAGTCAGCCCGCGCGCAGCGCACGTGTTGCTGAGGTCAAATCCTGTCCACAGTGACCGTTTTAGCCGATTTCCGGCTAGCTTTGACAGATTTTATGCTCATGCATAGTCAGGGACGTATTATTGATAAAAACAAATCATAATGCGGAAAAGCCCTATCTTCTGTTGCAAACAGACATAGATCTCTACTTATATGTCTTTATCTCGTACAAACAGACCTGTTCCCAAAATATATTTTTTCAATTTTATGTTTTCAGAACCCAACCAGCTTCTCTTCGGAAAATGTGTCCCGAACAAGACCATCACCGATACATATTATAATTTCAATTTAATAGTAAAATTTGTTTAGAACAAATCATTGAATCATTTTGTACTGTGCAATAGACAATCAAAAACATGTTGGGAACAGCTCTGTGGTTGTTCACTCACAACCACATAGTTCTAGTTGACGTCATGATGACGTCATCCGGTGTTTATTTATAGGCAATTAAATTGTGACAATTTTAATATTTAAAAATGCATAAGAAATCAACCGTACGCGTCCGCAGCATTCTGTTGCCGGCAAGTGGTAGAATAGGTTAAGGTCTTTATTTTATTTAGTGTGCGTGAAATCACGTGACCTTTGCTTCCGGTCGAAAAAGGCCAAAAAGGAAGTGGCTTATTATTTAAAAGTGGTAATAGATATGAACTTGCTTTTAACGGTGTTAGTCTCTTGACTGATAGTATTCTTTATATCATCTACCGATGACGTATTGCAATCTTCGAGCGCCCTCTAGCGACAGGTTGAAAATTTTCAAAAATGTATTTTGAATAGGATGTCCGTGGCGAAGTTTGTCGGAATCGCCTAAATATTGATGTATATGATGACCTTGACCCACTTAAGACGTGTACAAAATTTTAGACGTATGACGTCATCAGACCGGAAGTTATAATGAAAAGACCCTTTTTTCTTAGAAAATTCCTTAAAAATCAATCCGTACAGATATAATCTTGAATCGCCCATTAAATGATAGCATAAACATTTACCTCAACAGTGCCAAGTTCCCAGCTAAATTGTTCACACAGTTGACGCGACGTCGGCAAAAAATACCCTTGCCCAAGTTGCGGTAGAGAGCTTTAAAACATGCGCAGGACTTCCACAATGTGTATAGCACGTACACGTGGCTTTGAAACGTCGTTCAATGTACATTACGTCCCTTCATTCTCGCCAAAAGAGGGCAGTACATAACTTTAACGGTTGTACTTAAGGCACAGAGCCTTCAGTTTTATGGGATCAAAAAAGGACAGCTGCTCGTCACCAAAAAAATATATCGGCACACCGTATAAAGTGAATGGCGCCCCCATTCGCCTATCAGTAGACTTGTCTCAGTGATTTTTGTTCTGCTTTAGGGGAAGTTGGACACATGCATTTCAAATATATATCAAACCTTTTTTTTCTACAAGCCGCTTTGGGAACTATTTTAAATCTGATCAACTTTAAACTCAGCATAGTCATTAACCATCATTTGAAGATGTATGCCGAAACGTTTCGTCATCGTGCCGTCATCAGGGGTCACGTGACATCTATTTATAGATTCAATTTTTACAGCCTTATAACTATAGAACTATTTCACCAATTGATCTCAAATTTGGTAGGTATACAGACAGGGAAGTGTTATAAATGAAAATTGATATGTCAAGGTCACATGACCTTCACTTCCGGTTTTACCGGATTATTAATCTGATTGGGTTGAAACTTCACATTGATACAAAGCTATATTGACGGATAATTATATTGCATTATTATTTATACTGTGCACTTAATTATTGTCATGTTATGAAGTCATGAATATATAATGAGGCAATCTTTACAGTCCTATAACTATAGAACCATTTGACCGATTGATCTCAAACCTGGCAGGTATACAGACTGGGAAGTGTTACAGATACATATTGGTATATCCGGGTCATGTGACGCCTACTTCCGGTGTAACCCGAAGTGTTAATTTAAGACCCTAATTATCATATCTAATGAATTAGAAATTTAATTGGGTTGACACCTTATATTAGTATCAAGCAACAATAAAGGATAAATATGTAGCATTATTATTAATGGGCAGTTTAATGTTTTCATGTTATGACGTCATGAATATTTAATGAGGCAATCTTTATAGTCCTTTAACTATAAAACCATTCGACCGATTGATCTCAAACTTGGTAAATATATAGACAGGGAAGGGTTATAAATGAAAATGTATATGTCAAGGTCTCGTGACCTTTACTTCCGGTTTTTACCGGAAGTGCAATTATGTAAGATAATAATTTCAATTTTAAAAGTTAGAGATTTTTGCAAAAATCATTACATTATTTTCTACTATCCAATAGACAATCAAAAACAAGTTGGGAACAGCACTGGGGTTGTTCAGTTACAACCACTTAAGACGTGTGCGAAGTTTAAGGTGTATGACGTCATCACACCGGAAGTTATAATGAAAAGACCCTTTTTCTTTAGAAAATTCCTGAAAAATCAATCCGTACAGATATAATCTTGAAGTGCCCATTAAATGATAGCGTAAACATTTGCCTCAACAGTGCCAAGTTCCCAGCTAAATTGTTCACACAGTTGACGCGACGTCGGCAAAAAATACCCTTGCCCAAGTTGCGGTAGAGAGCTTTAAACCATGCAAAGGACTTTCACAATGTGTATAGCACGTACACGTGGCTTTGAAACGTCGTTCAATGTTCATTACGTCCCTTCATTCTCGCCAAAAGAGGGCAGTACATAACTTTAACGGATGTACGGGCGCGCAGGCTAGGCTGTGCCAGGCAGCGTAACGAGCGGTACAGCCTCATCTAATTAACACTTTTACGGTATCAAAAGGATAGTGCGTTACAAAAAAATATAACGGCACACCGTATAAAGTGAATGGCCCCCCATTCGCCAATCAGAAACTTTAACGGTTGTACGGGTGCACAGGCTAAGCTATGCAAGGCAACGTAATAAGCTGCACAGGCCTGATCTGAACACTTTTACGGGATCAAAATAAGGACAGCTGCGCGTCACCAAAAAAATATAACGGCGCACCATATAAAGTGAATGGCGCCCCCATTCGCCAATCAGTACACTTGTCTCAGTGCTTTTTGTTCGGCTTCAGGGGAAGTTGGACACTTATGCAATTTCAATAAAAATATCACACGTTTTTATTCTACAAGCCACTTTGGGAACTATTTTAAATCCGATCAACTTTAAACTCAGCATAGTCATGAACCATCATCTAAAGATGTATGCCGAAACTTGTTGTCATCGTGACGTCATCAGGGGTCACGTGACATCTATTGATAGATTCAATTTGTACAGCCTTATAACTATAGAACTATTTGACCGATTCATCTCAAATTTGGTAGGTTATACAGACAGGGAAGTGTTATAGATGAACATTGATATGTCAAGGTCACGTGACCTTCACTTCCGGTTTTACCAGAAGTGGTGTTTTTAGGCCCCGATATCATATTTCATGAATTATTAATCTGATCAGGTTGAAACTTCACATTAATACAAAGCTATATTGACAGATAATTATATTGCATTATTATTACTGTGCACATAATTATTGTCATGTTATGACGTCATGAATATTTAATGAGACATTCTTTACAGTCTTATAACTATGGAACTATTTGACCGATTGATCTCAAATTTAGTAGGTATACAGACAGGGATGTGTTATACAAGAAAATTGATATGTCAAGGTCATGTGACCTTCACTTCCAGTTTTATCGAAAGTGTTAAATTTAGATCCCTAAAGCCCTGTCCGCACTGGACTTTTTTTTTGGACGGTTTTACCGAGACGATGGTAAAATGAGAAATGGTCAAATGTGACCGCTGTCCGCACTTGGACTTTTGACACGGGAAAATTTACCCAGACCGCGTGGGAGAAGTAACCGAGCTATCACAATGTCAGTATAATGACTCACCGTACACAGAAAACAAATTGCCGATCACATTTTCAGCCGCCGATACGCACAGTAATATTACACACGCCATTTGCATGCGCAACATAATCGTTTACACGATATTATTTCATCTTGACACGCTAAATCTTGACGAAAAGGCCTATAATTCTGACGCATTTGTGATGCACGTCGTCGAAGCCATGCCGCTGTACGATGTTCCGTGCGGCAGCAGTGCCATCAGTATTCGTTGGTTCCCATCGCATGCTTACAGAATCGAAGCTATGATGTGGACCAGGAACCAGTGACTACGGCCTTCGTACGGTACCGGACCATGATGTTCCGTGCATGACTACAGTAGCGTATCAGGACGAATTTGGATCGTAGAAAATAACATACATCGGTGGAGAAAGAGAATTTCCGCAAATTAATTCTCAGAACGAGATCTCTCTTCTCTGTGTATGTATTTGTCCGTTGAAAGATATATTTTAACAAGATTTTACCGCTCGGACTTGATGATACACCGCAGCGTGTCTCTACAAAATGTTCGGCCACTGCACGTGCAAGTTCGTGCGGTCTCTGTATGCATAACACTACAGGGCGCTTGGGCCGGATGTACGCTTTCCTGAGCCGCTTTTACCGACTTGCACTGTCCGCACTGGACTTATCGTCTCGGGAAAAGTGACCTGGTCAGTTTTCCTGGGCGCGTGGGAAGTTTTCCTGGGCAGCAGTTGGCCAGTAAAAGTAACCGCTGGACTCAGGAAAAGTAACCAAGAGGCACTGGACTTAAAATGGGAAAAGTACCCATAGTCTCGGTTGGTTTGACCAAAAAAAGTCCAGTGCGGACAGGGCTTTAATCATATTTCATGAATTGTTAATCTGATTAGGTTGAAACTTCACATTAATACAAAGCTATATTGACAGATAATTAAGTTGCATTATTATTACTGTGCACATAATTATTGTCATGTTATGACGTCATGAATATTTAAAAGGTTGTACCGGAAGTATAATAATTTCAATTTATTAATTTCATTTTTTGTTAATCATTAAATCATTTTGTTTACGGTCCAATAGAGAATCAAAACTGGGAACAGCTCTTTGGTTGTTCACAACCACAACCTCTAGTTTTTTTTCTTTTTCCACTTTTCCCATAGGTTTTGTACACGTTTTTATTTTACAAGCCACTTTGGCAACTATTGTAAATTTAAACTCAGCATAGTTATTAAGCATCATCTGAAGATGTATGCCGAAACTTTTTGTCATGCTGACGTCATCACGTGATTTATTATAGAATTTTGAATATTTAATTTTTCCCATAGACTTTGTACACACATTTGTTTTTAAAAATGTCGAATTTCAGAGGGCATTTTCAACTCTTTGCCAGTAATTCATTTACACCAATCTTTGTCCAAGCAAAGACCCTAATTCAAACAACATTGTGTAATGCTGACCTCATGATGACGTCATCCGGTGTTTATTTATAGGCAGTTAAGTTGTCACAATTTTAATATTTAAAAATGCATGAGAAATCAACCGTACGCGTCCGCAGCATTCTGTTGCCGGCAAGTGGTAGAGTAGGTTGAGGTCTTCATTTCATAGAGTGTGCGTGAAATCACGTGACCCTTGCTTCCGGTTTAAAAAGGCCAAAACCGGATGTGGCTTATTATTTGAAAGTGGTTATAGATATGAACGTGCTTTTAACGGTGTTAGTCTCTTGGCTGATAGTATTCTTCAAATCATCTACCGATGACGTCATGCAATTTTCGAGCGCCCTCTAGCGACGGTTCAAAAAATTTCAAAAATGTATTTTGAATAGATGTTCCTGGCGAAGTTTGTCGGAATCGCCTAAATATTGGTGTTTATGATGACCTTGACCCACTTAAGACGTGTGCGAAGTTTTAGGCGTATGACGTTATCAGACGGGAAGTTATAATATAGAGTGTGCGTGAAATCACGTGACCCTTGCTTCCGGTTTAAAAAGGCCAAAACCGGATGTGGCTTATTATTTGAAAGTGGTTATAGATATGAACTTTCTTTTTAACGGTGTTTGTCTCTTGGCTGATAGTATTCTTTAAATCATCTACCGATGACGTCATGCAATTTTCGAGCGCCCTCTAGCGACAGTTCAAAAAATTTCAAAAATGTATTTTGAATAGATGTTCCTGGCGAAGTTTGTTGGAATCGCCTAAATATTGGTGTTTATGATGACCTTGACCCACTTAAGACATGTGCGAAGTTTTAGGCGTATGACGTTATCAGACGGGAAGTTATAATGAAAAGACCCTTTTTCCTTAGAAAATTCCTTAAAAATCAATCCGTACAGATATAATCTTGAATTGCCCAAGTAGTGCAGTGAGGCAGTATAGGTAGTGCCCCGCCCCCTTTTTTGTACACGTTCTATGGGGAATTGTGGGGGGAGGTTTGTGGAGGGAATGTGGAGGGATTCTGCAGTTAATCAATAGAAAAGACGATTAGCAGATGTATTGTGTAGGGATTATACCTTAATTTGTTTGTCATTTTGGATGAATGGCATAGGTTTACGACGGCGATCAGAACAATAGGCTCATTATACTTAAAAGAAAACATAATTAATTAGGCAAATCAAAAAAGATGTGTTGTGTTTTTAGGTCTGCATACTGTACGTTTAAATGTAATTCATTGATGGGTTTAGGACGAAATTTTTTTTGTAACAGTACCCGGTTTAATTTTCATGCGGTCACTGTGGACAATTGTTTTCGAGGAGAGCTTTGTGAATACGCATGTAGTTGGAACCGCGATCCGTAGCTTATAGAGGGCGCTTACAATGCACACATTGGATCACTGACTTGAAGAGCTCGCACACAACATGCATTTGATATACATTCATGGAATCAACGTTTTTCTGTTCACGATTACAATTTCCTCCTATTGTAACAGTGTAACAAGCTATTTCGTGTTCGCAACACTTAGGGACCGGTTCACAAAGTTATATGATTGATATACAACCGCGTTTTCAGCGGTTCCGCAGTAGACCACCGTACGTGTAGGCCTATACAAAGACGTTGCGCACAGACGTTTACAGTCACTTGTGCAGGCTCAATTGTCGTGTCAACATAAATAAACATTAGTCTTTTTAATAGTTGGAATTTACCAGTTAAATTAGCAATATGGAATGTATGTTCAACTAAAGATTACAGACGTCCCGAAAATTGACAAGAAAAAAAATAATCAAATACATCTTCAGACGTTTATTGTTACCCCGGACATGAATTCAGGTATAGATTGTAATTTTTTTAATTTAGTATTGAGGGACTGACTGTATCCTACACATTGTATATTTACACCGTCCGATCAGATAGCGCTGTTTCCCTAATCCATAAAGACGGAATTCTTTCAAGACGTGTTCTTTATATCGATTATCTTTCACCGACTTATCCCGTACCTGCATGTGCAGTGGGGGATGGATTATTGAGCGTTCTAAATATCGCTTGCCAGAAGTTGTGCAACAGTAGTGAACACAGAATCCCTTTATCGGACAATGGGACTTAATTAGCAGCGCACGGCATGTGCGGGAGCTTCATTATCTGTACGTGAAAGAAGTCAACGAAGTTGACTGACTAAACATGAATTCAAGCCTTAATACCCCTTTACCGTTGTCTGTACAGGAATGCACCGAACCCTAGTGTACCACCGTGCCGGACTTGTTTACAAAATCAAGGATATGTATAACTAGGTCTTTTGTGTTAAAGCAATGGTATGTACTTCTATTTTATATTGAAGATTTAGAGTGTCATAAGGCAACTAACTTTTTTACCCCAACAAAGTTTCAAAGTTTTACACGGTGCGTGATAAAGCCATATATGAAGCATTAAAAACCGTAAATATTTCGGGGATTATTGACTGGGCGTGTCCAAACACTAATTATAATTATGACTGCTTGACAGTATAGGGCTTTCCGATTGTTTAACTGTAAGATAACACCAACAAAGAAAAATACAACTGCAGAAAGTGTATACATGATAACATTCTTGCTTTATTGACGTCATTTCTCAATGAAACACTCGTGTTTTTTTTTAATTTGTTTTTAAATGTATTCTTTACAATTAAATCATCAGTGATCTTAATGTAACGTTGACTAGTCTTTAGTCGTCACTGTCTTCCTCGTTAACGTCATCTTCATCTTGATGGAACAGGCCGTCAAATTTGGCCTGGTGTTTAGATATGACCCTGCTGACAGCCGTGGGCAGTAAAATACCGGAATGATTGACTCTGTCTTCGATCTCGTCCACAATTTCTTGATGAGTATCTTTCAGGTGTTTGTAACTTGACAAAAAATCTTTGTATTTGTTGAAAAAGATTCGCTTGACTGCCCACAAGGTCTTCCTGTTGGCCTTTTCCGTGGCCTGATCTTCACTCATGGCGTCGTTGATGTACTGTTCATGTTTTTCTCTCCACATTTCATCAATCGCTTCTTTTGCCTCTCCCAACCAGTCTAAATAGGCTGCATTGTCTTCCAAATCGGAACTAGACTCATCTTCATCAGATGATTCGACATCTTCCACCTCCGCCACTCATTTGCTAAATGAGTAACCAAATGAGAAAAATGAGTAACCAAATGAGTAAATGAGTAACGAAATGAGTAAATGAGTAACCAAATGAGTAAATGAGTAACAAAATGAGTAAATGAGTAGCAAATGAGTGAATGAGTAACCACATGAGTAGATATATTAAATGATTTCATCCGTTCATTACCATTCGGAGATTAATCTTCAAAGCTTCAACATGAATACTATTTCTGCAGTCAAACCCTATGCTTGTCACCAGTGTGACAAACGCTTTGGACGGAGATATAACCTCTTGAGACATACCGAAAATGCACATGCTGAAGATGAATCCGACATAGACGTTGATTCCATGAATGTATATCAAATGCATGTTGTGTGCGAGCTCTTCAAGTCAGTGATCCAATGTGTGCATTGTAAGCGCCCTCTATAAGCTACGGATCGCGGTTCCAACTACATGCGTATTCACAAAGCTCTCCTCGAAAACAATTGTCCACAGTGACCGCATGAAAATCAAACCGGGTACTGTTACAAAAAAAATTTCGTCCTAAACCCATCAATGAATTACATTTAAACGTACAGTATGCAGACCTAAAAACACAACACATCTTTTTTGATTTGCCTAATTAATATTGTTTTGTTAAGTATAATGAGCCTATTGTTCTGATCGCCGTCGTAAACCTATGCCATTCATCCAAAATGACAAACAAATTAATGTATAATCCCTACACAATACATCTGCTAATCGTCTTTTCTATTGATTAACTGCAGAATCCCTCCACATTCCCTCCACAAACCTCCCCCCACAATTCCCCATAGAACGTGTACAAAAAGGGGGCGGAGCATTACCTATACTGCCCCACTGCACTACTTGCCCATTAAATGATAGCGTAAACATTGGCCTCAACAGTGCCAAGTTCCCAGCTTGTCAAATTGTTCACACAGTTGACGCGACGTTGGCACAAAATACCCTTGCCCAAGTTGCGGTAGAGAGCTTTAAAACACGCACAGGACTTCCACGAAGTGTATAGCACGTACACGTGGCTTTGAAGCGTCGTTCAATGTACATTACGTCCCTTCATTCTCGCCAAAACAGTAGATAACTGTGCGTAACGAGCGGCACAGAGCCTCATCTAATTTACACTTTTACGGAATCAAAAGGATAGCGCGTTACAAAAAATATAACGGCTCACCGTATAAAGTGAATGGCCCCCCATTCGCCAATCAGAAACTTTAACGGTTGTACGGGTGCACAGGCTTAACAGTGTAACTTTTTCACTGTAATCTTTATAAGTGTGCTTCACTTTTTAGTTCTTTGGTTTCACTTTGTGTGTGAAAATCACTCCGTGAAAACTCCACACGCTATTGTTCAGCTAGTTGGCTTAGAATTTGCCAACTAAATTTTCTCAGACTCACCGTTGTGAGATGTGGGCAGAAAACATCCTGTTAATTGAGGGCGCTATAAAGTATAGACCATACTGGACTTACATCAGTAACAACATCACAGAAAATCCAAAGAAGAATGTTCAAAACTAAACCTGTTGAATTTTCACCTCAATTGATATCACACTTTTCGAGAAAGCAGTATAAAAAAACTACGCACCATTCAATTAAAAGTCTGCATTGGTAATCAGGAGGTCGTCAGGTCGATTCTCACCAAAAATATAGGTTTTTCTCGAAAAACCGTCATACATCACTTGGAATACAATTTTATAAAATATGTCTGTGCCAGCTGAACCAAATATATAGTTAACATCTCTCCGACGCAAATTCCCATCGTATCCATTTCCTCGGTGGCATTTCAATGCAACGCAAGTGCTATATATCAATGAATGATGCACTAAATTGATTAGAACGAGTTAGCTTCGCGAGACGAATTTCGAGAGTGAAAAATTTAATCACACTGTCTGTGTCAAAAGGTTTCTAAACAGTTTGGGAGAAAAAAAACCCTAAAAGTAGCTGTACTAAATATAAATATAAAAAGTTTCTTTGGACAATTAATGAATATAATTTTTTTACACCTTTCAAATTAAACGCATTATATCCGTTCCATGCATCTTCAGAAGCGTATTCAGTGTTTTTGTTTGCAGTTCATAATTATCCCGTGTTTTATTTGATTCGTTTTGTTTTATACGATTCGCTGTCCCCATTGTTTCAACCAGCGTATACGGATGGGATTTTTGTTAAATTTGAGCGCATTAAATCCAGGATATCAAAGGTTAACCAGACAGCACAGAGTACAAGTTGTGTAGGGTTACTTTGTGTTAATAATTAACTACTGAGCTTGTCAAGTCGCAGTCGTGATAACCCTTTTGCTATCATTATACTGCGTATATTTTCTCTATCCACTATATGCAGGTAAAGTTTGGTTAAAGAAATTGAGCGGTTTGTAGCACTCGATTGACGACTATGTTGTTACTTGCTTAATCATGAAAATGGTTGAGTAGATATAGACATTCCTAGTTTAACAATTTGCTAGATTACCTTAACCAGTTTGTAATTGCATTGCACAACATTATATGTTTCTAATGTAAATTTGAATTTCAAACCAGTGGCCGACACATCCATTTTGAGAGTAGTGTAATACACTAATGTAGCATTCTGTGCCAGCTGAACCAAATATATAGTTAACATCTCTCCGACGCAAATTCCCATCGTATCAATCTCCTCGGTGGCATTTCAATGCAACGCAAATGCTAGATATCAATGAATGATGCGCTTAATTGATTAGAACGAGTTAGCTTCGCGAGACGAATTTCGTCACAAGTAAGATGTGAATAAGGGTATTTCACTGCTCTCAAAATGGAGTCTTGTGCCCTTAAAGGGTGCATACCTGCAAATAAACTCCCATAGACACTAGTGCTAAATGCCCGTACTTCAAAATTCTTTTAAAAATACTCAAAACTCTCACAGGTATTCAAGCTGCACAGAAAAATGATGATCAATGTGTCATCTTTCATTTTCTTTTCAATTTATGGTGGGTTGACCATTGACTTTTCGAGATATTTTCACGCAAAGAAGACGACCCCTGTTTTCCCCAAAGCGGAAAAGTAGCCATCTTGAAAAACGATCCCTCCACAACATGGCAAAATAGCGCCACTTTCGAGCCCAATAGCATCCAAAATGCTCAGAATTGGAAGCCCCAAGTCCGGGCTAGAGGTTCACTACCATATCTCTTCAATTCCCCAATTTTACGGCGCTCAGAACTCTCTAATATAGAATATTTTGAGGGTATAACTTTTATTCATGAGCTTGGCGGATCGATTTACCGGTGTGTACCCTATAATAGCAGGCAACTTTTAAATTTTAACACAAAATCACATTCAGGACAAGCAGAATATCTCCAAAGTCAATATTTTGAAAAAAAAAATGAAAGAAAAATATTATCCGAGGTAGATATTAAGCCCGAAAATAGTGATAGTTTTGCCCCTGCTAAGCTGTAGAGCGCCCCCAGCGACAATAAATTGAGTTCCAGCTACTTTTAAGCTCAAAATGCCCCCCCCCCCCTTTTCAACTATCAATTGTTGTAATCGGGTGATAGCCTACTGCTCCCTTATGATTTGGAAGCATCCGTTACGGAAAAAAACCCTTGTTGATACCTTTAAAACACTTTTTCCCCCTCCCCGTAGGTTCCGCCCACTGAAAAGACCACTGCCGCGGCACAGCGCATGCGCGAAACGGCCATCTTTGTGATTCTTTATAGGGTGCATACCTGCAAATAAACTCCCATAGACACTAGTGCTAAATGCCCGTACTTCAAAATTCTTTTAAAAATACTCAAAACTCTCACAGGTATTCAAGCTGCACAGAAAAATGATGATCAATGTGTCATCTTTCATTTTCTTTTCAATTTATGGTGGGTTGACCATTGACTTTTCGAGATATTTTCACGCAAAGAAGACGACCCCTGTTTTCCCCAAAGCGGAAAAGTAGCCATCTTGAAAAACGATCCCTCCACAACATGGCAAAATAGCGCCACTTTCGAGCCCAATAGCATCCAAAATGCTCAGAATTGGAAGCCCCAAGTCCGGGCTAGAGGTTCACTACCATATCTCTTCAATTCCCCAATTTTACGGCGCTCAGAACTCTCTAATATAGAATATTTTGAGGGTATAACTTTTATTCATGAGCTTGGCGGATCGATTTACCGGTGTGTACCCTATAATAGCAGGCAACTTTTAAATTTTAACACAAAATCACATTCAGGACAAGCAGAATATCTCCAAAGTCAATATTTTGAAAAAAAAAATGAAAGAAAAATATTATCCGAGGTAGATATTAAGCCCGAAAATAGTGATAGTTTTGCCCCTGCTAAGCTGTAGAGCGCCCCCAGCGACAATAAATTGAGTTCCAGCTACTTTTAAGCTCAAAATGCCCCCCCCCCCCTTTTCAACTATCAATTGTTGCAATCGGGTGATAGCCTACTGCTCCCTTATGATTTGGAAGCATCCGTTACGGAAAAAAACCCTTGTTGATACCTTTAAAACACTTTTTCCCCCTCCCCGTAGGTTCCGCCCACTGAAAAGACCACTGCCGCGGCACAGCGCATGCGCGAAACGGCCATCTTTGTGATTCTTTATAATAGCAGGCAACTTTTAAATTTTAACACAAAATCACATTCAGGACAAGCAGAATATCTCCAAAGTCAATATTTTGAAAAAAAAAATGAAAGAAAAATATTATCCGAGGTAGATATTAAGCCCGAAAATAGTGATAGTTTTGCCCCTGCTAAGCTGTAGAGCGCCCCCAGCGACAATAAATTGAGTTCCAGCTACTTTTAAGCTCAAAATGCCCCCCCCCCCCCCTTTTCAACTATCAATTGTTGTAATCGGGTGATAGCCTACTGCTCCCTTATGATTTGGAAGCATCCGTTACGGAAAAAAACCCTTGTTGATACCTTTAAAACACTTTTTCCCCCTCCCCGTAGGTTCCGCCCACTGAAAAGACCACTGCCGCGGCACAGCGCATGCGCGAAACGGCCATCTTTGTGATTCTTTATAGGGTGCATACCTGCAAATAAACTCCCATAGACACTAGTGCTAAATGCCCGTACTTCAAAATTCTTTTAAAAATACTCAAAACTCTCACAGGTATTCAAGCTGCACAGAAAAATGATGATCAATGTGTCATCTTTCATTTTCTTTTCAATTAATGGTGGGTTGACCATTGACTTTTCGAGATATTTTCACGCAAAGAAGACGACCCCTGTTTTCCCCAAAGCGGAAAAGTAGCCATCTTGAAAAACGATCCCTCCACAACATGGCAAAATAGCGCCACTTTCGAGCCCAATAGCATCCAAAATGCTCAGAATTGGAAGCCCCAAGTCCGGGCTAGAGGTTCACTACCATATCTCTTCAATTCCCCAATTTTACGGCGCTCAGAACTCTCTAATATAGAATATTTTGAGGGTATAACTTTTATTCATGAGCTTGGCGGATCGATTTACCGGTGTGTACCCTATAATAGCAGGCAACTTTTAAATTTTAACACAAAATCACATTCAGGACAAGCAGAATATCTCCAAAGTCAATATTTTGAAAAAAAAAATGAAAGAAAAATATTATCCGAGGTAGATATTAAGCCCGAAAATAGTGATAGTTTTGCCCCTGCTAAGCTGTAGAGCGCCCCCAGCGACAATAAATTGAGTTCCAGCTACTTTTAAGCTCAAAATGCCCCCCCCCCCCTTTTCAACTATCAATTGTTGTAATCGGGTGATAGCCTACTGCTCCCTTATGATTTGGAAGCATCCGTTACGGAAAAAAACCCTTGTTGATACCTTTAAAACACTTTTTCCCCCTCCCCGTAGGTTCCGCCCACTGAAAAGACCACTGCCGCGGCACAGCGCATGCGCGAAACGGCCATCTTTGTGATTCTTTATAGGGTGCATACCTGCAAATAAACTCCCATAGACACTAGTGCTAAATGCCCGTACTTCAAAATTCTTTTAAAAATACTCAAAACTCTCACAGGTATTCAAGCTGCACAGAAAAATGATGATCAATGTGTCATCTTTCATTTTCTTTTCAATTTATGGTGGGTTGACCATTGACTTTTCGAGATATTTTCACGCAAAGAAGACGACCCCTGTTTTCCCCAAAGCGGAAAAGTAGCCATCTTGAAAAACGATCCCTCCACAACATGGCAAAATAGCGCCACTTTCGAGCCCAATAGCATCCAAAATGCTCAGAATTGGAAGCCCCAAGTCCGGGCTAGAGGTTCACTACCATATCTCTTCAATTCCCCAATTTTACGGCGCTCAGAACTCTCTAATATAGAATATTTTGAGGGTATAACTTTTATTCATGAGCTTGGCGGATCGATTTACCGGTGTGTACCCTATAATAGCAGGCAACTTTTAAATTTTAACACAAAATCACATTCAGGACAAGCAGAATATCTCCAAAGTCAATATTTTGAAAAAAAAATGAAAGAAAAATATTATCCGAGGTAGATATTAAGCCCGAAAATAGTGATGTTTTGCCCCTGCTAAGCTGTAGAGCGCCCCCAGCGACAATAAATTGAGTTCCAGCTACTTTTAAGCTCAAAATGCCCCCCCCCCCTTTTCAACTATCAATTGTTGTAATCGGGTGATAGCCTACTGCTCCCTTATGATTTGGAAGCATCCGTTACGGAAAAAAACCCTTGTTGATACCTTTAAAACACTTTTTCCCCCTCCCCGTAGGTTCCGCCCACTGAAAAGACCACTGCCGCGGCACAGCGCATGCGCGAAACGGCCATCTTTGTGATTCTTTATAGGGTGCATACCTGCAAATAAACTCCCATAGACACTAGTGCTAAATGCCCGTACTTCAAAATTCTTTTAAAAATACTCAAAACTCTCACAGGTATTCAAGCTGCACAGAAAAATGATGATCAATGTGTCATCTTTCATTTTCTTTTCAATTTATGGTGGGTTGACCATTGACTTTTCGAGATATTTTCACGCAAAGAAGACGACCCCTGTTTTCCCCAAAGCGGAAAAGTAGCCATCTTGAAAAACGATCCCTCCACAACATGGCAAAATAGCGCCACTTTCGAGCCCAATAGCATCCAAAATGCTCAGAATTGGAAGCCCCAAGTCCGGGCTAGAGGTTCACTACCATATCTCTTCAATTCCCCAATTTTACGGCGCTCAGAACTCTCTAATATAGAATATTTTGAGGGTATAACTTTTATTCATGAGCTTGGCGGATCGATTTACCGGTGTGTACCCTATAATAGCAGGCAACTTTTAAATTTTAACACAAAATCACATTCAGGACAAGCAGAATATCTCCAAAGTCAATATTTTGAAAAAAAAAATGAAAGAAAAATATTATCCGAGGTAGATATTAAGCCCGAAAATAGTGATAGTTTTGCCCCTGCTAAGCTGTAGAGCGCCCCCAGCGACAATAAATTGAGTTCCAGCTACTTTTAAGCTCAAAATGCCCCCCCCCCCCCTTTTCAACTATCAATTGTTGTAATCGGGTGATAGCCTACTGCTCCCTTATGATTTGGAAGCATCCGTTACGGAAAAAAACCCTTGTTGATACCTTTAAAACACTTTTTCCCCCTCCCCGTAGGTTCCGCCCACTGAAAAGACCACTGCCGCGGCACAGCGCATGCGCGAAACGGCCATCTTTGTGATTCTTTATAGGGTGCATACCTGCAAATAAACTCCCATAGACACTAGTGCTAAATGCCCGTACTTCAAAATTCTTTTAAAAATACTCAAAACTCTCACAGGTATTCAAGCTGCACAGAAAAATGATGATCAATGTGTCATCTTTCATTTTCTTTTCAATTTATGGTGGGTTGACCATTGACTTTTCGAGATATTTTCACGCAAAGAAGACGACCCCTGTTTTCCCCAAAGCGGAAAAGTAGCCATCTTGAAAAACGATCCCTCCACAACATGGCAAAATAGCGCCACTTTCGAGCCCAATAGCATCCAAAATGCTCAGAATTGGAAGCCCCAAGTCCGGGCTAGAGGTTCACTACCATATCTCTTCAATTCCCCAATTTTACGGCGCTCAGAACTCTCTAATATAGAATATTTTGAGGGTATAACTTTTATTCATGAGCTTGGCGGATCGATTTACCGGTGTGTACCCTATAATAGCAGGCAACTTTTAAATTTTAACACAAAATCACATTCAGGACAAGCAGAATATCTCCAAAGTCAATATTTTGAAAAAAAAAATGAAAGAAAAATATTATCCGAGGTAGATATTAAGCCCGAAAATAGTGATAGTTTTGCCCCTGCTAAGCTGTAGAGCGCCCCCAGCGACAATAAATTGAGTTCCAGCTACTTTTAAGCTCAAAATGCCCCCCCCCCCCCTTTTCAACTATCAATTGTTGTAATCGGGTGATAGCCTACTGCTCCCTTATGATTTGGAAGCATCCGTTACGGAAAAAAACCCTTGTTGATACCTTTAAAACACTTTTTCCCCTCCCCGTAGGTTCCGCCCACTGAAAAGACCACTGCCGCGGCACAGCGCATGCGCGAAACGGCCATCTTTGTGATTCTTTATAGGGTGCATACCTGCAAATAAACTCCCATAGACACTAGTGCTAAATGCCCGTACTTCAAAATTCTTTTAAAAATACTCAAAACTCTCACAGGTATTCAAGCTGCACAGAAAAATGATGATCAATGTGTCATCTTTCATTTTCTTTTCAATTTATGGTGGGTTGACCATTGACTTTTCGAGATATTTTCACGCAAAGAAGACGACCCCTGTTTTCCCCAAAGCGGAAAAGTAGCCATCTTGAAAAACGATCCCTCCACAACATGGCAAAATAGCGCCACTTTCGAGCCCAATAGCATCCAAAATGCTCAGAATTGGAAGCCCCAAGTCCGGGCTAGAGGTTCACTACCATATCTCTTCAATTCCCCAATTTTACGGCGCTCAGAACTCTCTAATATAGAATATTTTGAGGGTATAACTTTTATTCATGAGCTTGGCGGATCGATTTACCGGTGTGTACCCTATAATAGCAGGCAACTTTTAAATTTTAACACAAAATCACATTCAGGACAAGCAGAATATCTCCAAAGTCAATATTTTGAAAAAAAAAATGAAAGAAAAATATTATCCGAGGTAGATATTAAGCCCGAAAATAGTGATAGTTTTGCCCCTGCTAAGCTGTAGAGCGCCCCCAGCGACAATAAATTGAGTTCCAGCTACTTTTAAGCTCAAAATGCCCCCCCCCCCCTTTTCAACTATCAATTGTTGTAATCGGGTGATAGCCTACTGCTCCCTTATGATTTGGAAGCATCCGTTACGGAAAAAAACCCTTGTTGATACCTTTAAAACACTTTTTCCCCCTCCCCGTAGGTTCCGCCCACTGAAAAGACCACTGCCGCGGCACAGCGCATGCGCGAAACGGCCATCTTTGTGATTCTTTATAGGGTGCATACCTGCAAATAAACTCCCATAGACACTAGTGCTAAATGCCCGTACTTCAAAATTCTTTTAAAAATACTCAAAACTCTCACAGGTATTCAAGCTGCACAGAAAAATGATGATCAATGTGTCATCTTTCATTTTCTTTTCAATTTATGGTGGGTTGACCATTGACTTTTCGAGATATTTTCACGCAAAGAAGACGACCCCTGTTTTCCCCAAAGCGGAAAAGTAGCCATCTTGAAAAACGATCCCTCCACAACATGGCAAAATAGCGCCACTTTCGAGCCCAATAGCATCCAAAATGCTCAGAATTGGAAGCCCCAAGTCCGGGCCAGAGGTTCACTACCATATCTCTTCAATTCCCCAATTTTACGGCGCTCAGAACTCTCTAATATAGAATATTTTGAGGGTATAACTTTTATTCATGAGCTTGGCGGATCGATTTACCGGTGTGTACCCTATAATAGCAGGCAACTTTTAAATTTTAACACAAAATCACATTCAGGACAAGCAGAATATCTCCAAAGTCAATATTTTGAAAAAAAAAATGAAAGAAAAATATTATCCGAGGTAGATATTAAGCCCGAAAATAGTGATTGTTTTGCCCCTGCTAAGCTGTAGAGCGCCCCCAGCGACAATAAATTGAGTTCCAGCTACTTTTAAGCTCAAAATGCCCCCCCCCCCCTTTTCAACTATCAATTGTTGTAATCGGGTGATAGCCTACTGCTCCCTTATGATTTGGAAGCATCCGTTACGGAAAAAAACCCTTGTTGATACCTTTAAAACACTTTTTCCCCCTCCCCGTAGGTTCCGCCCACTGAAAAGACCACTGCCGCGGCACAGCGCATGCGCGAAACGGCCATCTTTGTGATTCTTTATAGGGTGCATACCTGCAAATAAACTCCCATAGACACTAGTGCTAAATGCCCGTACTTCAAAATTCTTTTAAAAATACTCAAAACTCTCACAGGTATTCAAGCTGCACAGAAAAA
Source organism: Patiria miniata (assembly GCF_015706575.1). NCBI lineage: Eukaryota > Metazoa > Echinodermata > Asteroidea > Valvatida > Asterinidae > Patiria > Patiria miniata. The sequence goes on from NW_024037061.1 coordinate 9,133,858, forward strand.
TGATGATCAATGTGTCATCTTTCATTTTCTTTTCAATTTATGGTGGGTTGACCATTGACTTTTCGAGATATTTTCACGCAAAGAAGACGACCCCTGTTTTCCCCAAAGCGGAAAAGTAGCCATCTTGAAAAACGATCCCTCCACAACATGGCAAAATAGCGCCACTTTCGAGCCCAATAGCATCCAAAATGCTCAGAATTGGAAGCCCCAAGTCCGGGCTAGAGGTTCACTACCATATCTCTTCAATTCCCCAATTTTACGGCGCTCAGAACTCTCTAATATAGAATATTTTGAGGGTATAACTTTTATTCATGAGCTTGGCGGATCGATTTACCGGTGTGTACCCTATAATAGCAGGCAACTTTTAAATTTTAACACAAAATCACATTCAGGACAAGCAGAATATCTCCAAAGTCAATATTTTGAAAAAAAAATGAAAGAAAAATATTATCCGAGGTAGATATTAAGCCCGAAAATAGTGATTGTTTTGCCCCTGCTAAGCTGTAGAGCGCCCCCAGCGACAATAAATTGAGTTCCAGCTACTTTTAAGCTCAAAATGCCCCCCCCCCCCCTTTTCAACTATCAATTGTTGTAATCGGGTGATAGCCTACTGCTCCCTTATGATTTGGAAGCATCCGTTACGGAAAAAAACCCTTGTTGATACCTTTAAAACACTTTTTCCCCCTCCCCGTAGGTTCCGCCCACTGAAAAGACCACTGCCGCGGCACAGCGCATGCGCGAAACGGCCATCTTTGTGATTCTTTATAGGGTGCATACCTGCAAATAAACTCCCATAGACACTAGTGCTAAATGCCCGTACTTCAAAATTCTTTTAAAAATACTCAAAACTCTCACAGGTATTCAAGCTGCACAGAAAAATGATGATCAATGTGTCATCTTTCATTTTCTTTTCAATTTATGGTGGGTTGACCATTGACTTTTCGAGATATTTTCACGCAAAGAAGACGACCCCTGTTTTCCCCAAAGCGGAAAAGTAGCCATCTTGAAAAACGATCCCTCCACAACATGGCAAAATAGCGCCACTTTCGAGCCCAATAGCATCCAAAATGCTCAGAATTGGAAGCCCCAAGTCCGGGCTAGAGGTTCACTACCATATCTCTTCAATTCCCCAATTTTACGGCGCTCAGAACTCTCTAATATAGAATATTTTGAGGGTATAACTTTTATTCATGAGCTTGGCGGATCGATTTACCGGTGTGTACCCTATAATAGCAGGCAACTTTTAAATTTTAACACAAAATCACATTCAGGACAAGCAGAATATCTCCAAAGTCAATATTTTGAAAAAAAAATGAAAGAAAAATATTATCCGAGGTAGATATTAAGCCCGAAAATAGTGATGTTTTGCCCCTGCTAAGCTGTAGAGCGCCCCCAGCGACAATAAATTGAGTTCCAGCTACTTTTAAGCTCAAAATGCCCCCCCCCCCCCCTTTTCAACTATCAATTGTTGTAATCGGGTGATAGCCTACTGCTCCCTTATGATTTGGAAGCATCCGTTACGGAAAAAAACCCTTGTTGATACCTTTAAAACACTTTTTCCCCCTCCCCGTAGGTTCCGCCCACTGAAAAGACCACTGCCGCGGCACAGCGCATGCGCGAAACGGCCATCTTTGTGATTCTTTATAGGGTGCATACCTGCAAATAAACTCCCATAGACACTAGTGCTAAATGCCCGTACTTCAAAATTCTTTTAAAAATACTCAAAACTCTCACAGGTATTCAAGCTGCACAGAAAAATGATGATCAATGTGTCATCTTTCATTTTCTTTTCAATTTATGGTGGGTTGACCATTGACTTTTCGAGATATTTTCACGCAAAGAAGACGACCCCTGTTTTCCCCAAAGCGGAAAAGTAGCCATCTTGAAAAACGATCCCTCCACAACATGGCAAAATAGCGCCACTTTCGAGCCCAATAGCATCCAAAATGCTCAGAATTGGAAGCCCCAAGTCCGGGCTAGAGGTTCACTACCATATCTCTTCAATTCCCCAATTTTACGGCGCTCAGAACTCTCTAATATAGAATATTTTGAGGGTATAACTTTTATTCATGAGCTTGGCGGATCGATTTACCGGTGTGTACCCTATAATAGCAGGCAACTTTTAAATTTTAACACAAAATCACATTCAGGACAAGCAGAATATCTCCAAAGTCAATATTTTGAAAAAAAAAATGAAAGAAAAATATTATCCGAGGTAGATATTAAGCCCGAAAATAGTGATAGTTTTGCCCCTGCTAAGCTGTAGAGCGCCCCCAGCGACAATAAATTGAGTTCCAGCTACTTTTAAGCTCAAAATGCCCCCCCCCCCCCCTTTTCAACTATCAATTGTTGTAATCGGGTGATAGCCTACTGCTCCCTTATGATTTGGAAGCATCCGTTACGGAAAAAAACCCTTGTTGATACCTTTAAAACACTTTTTCCCCCTCCCCGTAGGTTCCGCCCACTGAAAAGACCACTGCCGCGGCACAGCGCATGCGCGAAACGGCCATCTTTGTGATTCTTTATAGGGTGCATACCTGCAAATAAACTCCCATAGACACTAGTGCTAAATGCCCGTACTTCAAAATTCTTTTAAAAATACTCAAAACTCTCACAGGTATTCAAGCTGCACAGAAAAATGATGATCAATGTGTCATCTTTCATTTTCTTTTCAATTTATGGTGGGTTGACCATTGACTTTTCGAGATATTTTCACGCAAAGAAGACGACCCCTGTTTTCCCCAAAGCGGAAAAGTAGCCATCTTGAAAAACGATCCCTCCACAACATGGCAAAATAGCGCCACTTTCGAGCCCAATAGCATCCAAAATGCTCAGAATTGGAAGCCCCAAGTCCGGGCTAGAGGTTCACTACCATATCTCTTCAATTCCCCAATTTTACGGCGCTCAGAACTCTCTAATATAGAATATTTTGAGGGTATAACTTTTATTCATGAGCTTGGCGGATCGATTTACCGGTGTGTACCCTATAATAGCAGGCAACTTTTAAATTTTAACACAAAATCACATTCAGGACAAGCAGAATATCTCCAAAGTCAATATTTTGAAAAAAAAAATGAAAGAAAAATATTATCCGAGGTAGATATTAAGCCCGAAAATAGTGATAGTTTTGCCCCTGCTAAGCTGTAGAGCGCCCCCAGCGACAATAAATTGAGTTCCAGCTACTTTTAAGCTCAAAATGCCCCCCCCCCCCTTTTCAACTATCAATTGTTGTAATCGGGTGATAGCCTACTGCTCCCTTATGATTTGGAAGCATCCGTTACGGAAAAAAACCCTTGTTGATACCTTTAAAACACTTTTTCCCCCTCCCCGTAGGTTCCGCCCACTGAAAAGACCACTGCCGCGGCACAGCGCATGCGCGAAACGGCCATCTTTGTGATTCTTTATAGGGTGCATACCTGCAAATAAACTCCCATAGACACTAGTGCTAAATGCCCGTACTTCAAAATTCTTTTAAAAATACTCAAAACTCTCACAGGTATTCAAGCTGCACAGAAAAATGATGATCAATGTGTCATCTTTCATTTTCTTTTCAATTTATGGTGGGTTGACCATTGACTTTTCGAGATATTTTCACGCAAAGAAGACGACCCCTGTTTTCCCCAAAGCGGAAAAGTAGCCATCTTGAAAAACGATCCCTCCACAACATGGCAAAATAGCGCCACTTTCGAGCCCAATAGCATCCAAAATGCTCAGAATTGGAAGCCCCAAGTCCGGGCTAGAGGTTCACTACCATATCTCTTCAATTCCCCAATTTTACGGCGCTCAGAACTCTCTAATATAGAATATTTTGAGGGTATAACTTTTATTCATGAGCTTGGCGGATCGATTTACCGGTGTGTACCCTATAATAGCAGGCAACTTTTAAATTTTAACACAAAATCACATTCAGGACAAGCAGAATATCTCCAAAGTCAATATTTTGAAAAAAAAAATGAAAGAAAAATATTATCCGAGGTAGATATTAAGCCCGAAAATAGTGATAGTTTTGCCCCTGCTAAGCTGTAGAGCGCCCCCAGCGACAATAAATTGAGTTCCAGCTACTTTTAAGCTCAAAATGCCCCCCCCCCCCTTTTCAACTATCAATTGTTGTAATCGGGTGATAGCCTACTGCTCCCTTATGATTTGGAAGCATCCGTTACGGAAAAAAACCCTTGTTGATACCTTTAAAACACTTTTTCCCCCTCCCCGTAGGTTCCGCCCACTGAAAAGACCACTGCCGCGGCACAGCGCATGCGCGAAACGGCCATCTTTGTGATTCTTTATAGGGTGCATACCTGCAAATAAACTCCCATAGACACTAGTGCTAAATGCCCGTACTTCAAAATTCTTTTAAAAATACTCAAAACTCTCACAGGTATTCAAGCTGCACAGAAAAATGATGATCAATGTGTCATCTTTCATTTTCTTTTCAATTTATGGTGGGTTGACCATTGACTTTTCGAGATATTTTCACGCAAAGAAGACGACCCCTGTTTTCCCCAAAGCGGAAAAGTAGCCATCTTGAAAAACGATCCCTCCACAACATGGCAAAATAGCGCCACTTTCGAGCCCAATAGCATCCAAAATGCTCAGAATTGGAAGCCCCAAGTCCGGGCTAGAGGTTCACTACCATATCTCTTCAATTCCCCAATTTTACGGCGCTCAGAACTCTCTAATATAGAATATTTTGAGGGTATAACTTTTATTCATGAGCTTGGCGGATCGATTTACCGGTGTGTACCCTATAATAGCAGGCAACTTTTAAATTTTAACACAAAATCACATTCAGGACAAGCAGAATATCTCCAAAGTCAATATTTTGAAAAAAAAAATGAAAGAAAAATATTATCCGAGGTAGATATTAAGCCCGAAAATAGTGATAGTTTTGCCCCTGCTAAGCTGTAGAGCGCCCCCAGCGACAATAAATTGAGTTCCAGCTACTTTTAAGCTCAAAATGCCCCCCCCCCCCCTTTTCAACTATCAATTGTTGTAATCGGGTGATAGCCTACTGCTCCCTTATGATTTGGAAGCATCCGTTACGGAAAAAAACCCTTGTTGATACCTTTAAAACACTTTTTCCCCCTCCCCGTAGGTTCCGCCCACTGAAAAGACCACTGCCGCGGCACAGCGCATGCGCGAAACGGCCATCTTTGTGATTCTTTATAGGGTGCATACCTGCAAATAAACTCCCATAGACACTAGTGCTAAATGCCCGTACTTCAAAATTCTTTTAAAAATACTCAAAACTCTCACAGGTATTCAAGCTGCACAGAAAAATGATGATCAATGTGTCATCTTTCATTTTCTTTTCAATTTATGGTGGGTTGACCATTGACTTTTCGAGATATTTTCACGCAAAGAAGACGACCCCTGTTTTCCCCAAAGCGGAAAAGTAGCCATCTTGAAAAACGATCCCTCCACAACATGGCAAAATAGCGCCACTTTCGAGCCCAATAGCATCCAAAATGCTCAGAATTGGAAGCCCCAAGTCCGGGCTAGAGGTTCACTACCATATCTCTTCAATTCCCCAATTTTACGGCGCTCAGAACTCTCTAATATAGAATATTTTGAGGGTATAACTTTTATTCATGAGCTTGGCGGATCGATTTACCGGTGTGTACCCTATAATAGCAGGCAACTTTTAAATTTTAACACAAAATCACATTCAGGACAAGCAGAATATCTCCAAAGTCAATATTTTGAAAAAAAAAATGAAAGAAAAATATTATCCGAGGTAGATATTAAGCCCGAAAATAGTGATAGTTTTGCCCCTGCTAAGCTGTAGAGCGCCCCCAGCGACAATAAATTGAGTTCCAGCTACTTTTAAGCTCAAAATGCCCCCCCCCCCCCCTTTTCAACTATCAATTGTTGTAATCGGGTGATAGCCTACTGCTCCCTTATGATTTGGAAGCATCCGTTACGGAAAAAAACCCTTGTTGATACCTTTAAAACACTTTTTCCCCCTCCCCGTAGGTTCCGCCCACTGAAAAGACCACTGCCGCGGCACAGCGCATGCGCGAAACGGCCATCTTTGTGATTCTTTATAGGGTGCATACCTGCAAATAAACTCCCATAGACACTAGTGCTAAATGCCCGTACTTCAAAATTCTTTTAAAAATACTCAAAACTCTCACAGGTATTCAAGCTGCACAGAAAAATGATGATCAATGTGTCATCTTTCATTTTCTTTTCAATTTATGGTGGGTTGACCATTGACTTTTCGAGATATTTTCACGCAAAGAAGACGACCCCTGTTTTCCCCAAAGCGGAAAAGTAGCCATCTTGAAAAACGATCCCTCCACAACATGGCAAAATAGCGCCACTTTCGAGCCCAATAGCATCCAAAATGCTCAGAATTGGAAGCCCCAAGTCCGGGCTAGAGGTTCACTACCATATCTCTTCAATTCCCCAATTTTACGGCGCTCAGAACTCTCTAATATAGAATATTTTGAGGGTATAACTTTTATTCATGAGCTTGGCGGATCGATTTACCGGTGTGTACCCTATAATAGCAGGCAACTTTTAAATTTTAACACAAAATCACATTCAGGACAAGCAGAATATCTCCAAAGTCAATATTTTGAAAAAAAAAATGAAAGAAAAATATTATCCGAGGTAGATATTAAGCCCGAAAATAGTGATAGTTTTGCCCCTGCTAAGCTGTAGAGCGCCCCCAGCGACAATAAATTGAGTTCCAGCTACTTTTAAGCTCAAAATGCCCCCCCCCCCCCTTTTCAACTATCAATTGTTGTAATCGGGTGATAGCCTACTGCTCCCTTATGATTTGGAAGCATCCGTTACGGAAAAAAACCCTTGTTGATACCTTTAAAACACTTTTTCCCCCTCCCCGTAGGTTCCGCCCACTGAAAAGACCACTGCCGCGGCACAGCGCATGCGCGAAACGGCCATCTTTGTGATTCTTTATAGGGTGCATACCTGCAAATAAACTCCCATAGACACTAGTGCTAAATGCCCGTACTTCAAAATTCTTTTAAAAATACTCAAAACTCTCACAGGTATTCAAGCTGCACAGAAAAATGATGATCAATGTGTCATCTTTCATTTTCTTTTCAATTTATGGTGGGTTGACCATTGACTTTTCGAGATATTTTCACGCAAAGAAGACGACCCCTGTTTTCCCCAAAGCGGAAAAGTAGCCATCTTGAAAAACGATCCCTCCACAACATGGCAAAATAGCGCCACTTTCGAGCCCAATAGCATCCAAAATGCTCAGAATTGGAAGCCCCAAGTCCGGGCTAGAGGTTCACTACCATATCTCTTCAATTCCCCAATTTTACGGCGCTCAGAACTCTCTAATATAGAATATTTTGAGGGTATAACTTTTATTCATGAGCTTGGCGGATCGATTTACCGGTGTGTACCCTATAATAGCAGGCAACTTTTAAATTTTAACACAAAATCACATTCAGGACAAGCAGAATATCTCCAAAGTCAATATTTTGAAAAAAAAAATGAAAGAAAAATATTATCCGAGGTAGATATTAAGCCCGAAAATAGTGATAGTTTTGCCCCTGCTAAGCTGTAGAGCGCCCCCAGCGACAATAAATTGAGTTCCAGCTACTTTTAAGCTCAAAATGCCCCCCCCCCCCCCTTTTCAACTATCAATTGTTGTAATCGGGTGATAGCCTACTGCTCCCTTATGATTTGGAAGCATCCGTTACGGAAAAAAACCCTTGTTGATACCTTTAAAACACTTTTTCCCCCTCCCCGTAGGTTCCGCCCACTGAAAAGACCACTGCCGCGGCACAGCGCATGCGCGAAACGGCCATCTTTGTGATTCTTTATAGGGTGCATACCTGCAAATAAACTCCCATAGACACTAGTGCTAAATGCCCGTACTTCAAAATTCTTTTAAAAATACTCAAAACTCTCACAGGTATTCAAGCTGCACAGAAAAATGATGATCAATGTGTCATCTTTCATTTTCTTTTCAATTTATGGTGGGTTGACCATTGACTTTTCGAGATATTTTCACGCAAAGAAGACGACCCCTGTTTTCCCCAAAGCGGAAAAGTAGCCATCTTGAAAAACGATCCCTCCACAACATGGCAAAATAGCGCCACTTTCGAGCCCAATAGCATCCAAAATGCTCAGAATTGGAAGCCCCAAGTCCGGGCTAGAGGTTCACTACCATATCTCTTCAATTCCCCAATTTTACGGCGCTCAGAACTCTCTAATATAGAATATTTTGAGGGTATAACTTTTATTCATGAGCTTGGCGGATCGATTTACCGGTGTGTACCCTATAATAGCAGGCAACTTTTAAATTTTAACACAAAATCACATTCAGGACAAGCAGAATATCTCCAAAGTCAATATTTTGAAAAAAAAAATGAAAGAAAAATATTATCCGAGGTAGATATTAAGCCCGAAAATAGTGATAGTTTTGCCCCTGCTAAGCTGTAGAGCGCCCCCAGCGACAATAAATTGAGTTCCAGCTACTTTTAAGCTCAAAATGCCCCCCCCCCCCCTTTTCAACTATCAATTGTTGTAATCGGGTGATAGCCTACTGCTCCCTTATGATTTGGAAGCATCCGTTACGGAAAAAAACCCTTGTTGATACCTTTAAAACACTTTTTCCCCCTCCCCGTAGGTTCCGCCCACTGAAAAGACCACTGCCGCGGCACAGCGCATGCGCGAAACGGCCATCTTTGTGATTCTTTATAGGGTGCATACCTGCAAATAAACTCCCATAGACACTAGTGCTAAATGCCCGTACTTCAAAATTCTTTTAAAAATACTCAAAACTCTCACAGGTATTCAAGCTGCACAGAAAAATGATGATCAATGTGTCATCTTTCATTTTCTTTTCAATTTATGGTGGGTTGACCATTGACTTTTCGAGATATTTTCACGCAAAGAAGACGACCCCTGTTTTCCCCAAAGCGGAAAAGTAGCCATCTTGAAAAACGATCCCTCCACAACATGGCAAAATAGCGCCACTTTCGAGCCCAATAGCATCCAAAATGCTCAGAATTGGAAGCCCCAAGTCCGGGCTAGAGGTTCACTACCATATCTCTTCAATTCCCCAATTTTACGGCGCTCAGAACTCTCTAATATAGAATATTTTGAGGGTATAACTTTTATTCATGAGCTTGGCGGATCGATTTACCGGTGTGTACCCTATAATAGCAGGCAACTTTTAAATTTTAACACAAAATCACATTCAGGACAAGCAGAATATCTCCAAAGTCAATATTTTGAAAAAAAAAATGAAAGAAAAATATTATCCGAGGTAGATATTAAGCCCGAAAATAGTGATAGTTTTGCCCCTGCTAAGCTGTAGAGCGCCCCCAGCGACAATAAATTGAGTTCCAGCTACTTTTAAGCTCAAAATGCCCCCCCCCCCCCTTTTCAACTATCAATTGTTGTAATCGGGTGATAGCCTACTGCTCCCTTATGATTTGGAAGCATCCGTTACGGAAAAAAACCCTTGTTGATACCTTTAAAACACTTTTTCCCCCTCCCCGTAGGTTCCGCCCACTGAAAAGACCACTGCCGCGGCACAGCGCATGCGCGAAACGGCCATCTTTGTGATTCTTTATAGGGTGCATACCTGCAAATAAACTCCCATAGACACTAGTGCTAAATGCCCGTACTTCAAAATTCTTTTAAAAATACTCAAAACTCTCACAGGTATTCAAGCTGCACAGAAAAATGATGATCAATGTGTCATCTTTCATTTTCTTTTCAATTTATGGTGGGTTGACCATTGACTTTTCGAGATATTTTCACGCAAAGAAGACGACCCCTGTTTTCCCCAAAGCGGAAAAGTAGCCATCTTGAAAAACGATCCCTCCACAACATGGCAAAATAGCGCCACTTTCGAGCCCAATAGCATCCAAAATGCTCAGAATTGGAAGCCCCAAGTCCGGGCTAGAGGTTCACTACCATATCTCTTCAATTCCCCAATTTTACGGCGCTCAGAACTCTCTAATATAGAATATTTTGAGGGTATAACTTTTATTCATGAGCTTGGCGGATCGATTTACCGGTGTGTACCCTATAATAGCAGGCAACTTTTAAATTTTAACACAAAATCACATTCAGGACAAGCAGAATATCTCCAAAGTCAATATTTTGAAAAAAAAAATGAAAGAAAAATATTATCCGAGGTAGATATTAAGCCCGAAAATAGTGATAGTTTTGCCCCTGCTAAGCTGTAGAGCGCCCCCAGCGACAATAAATTGAGTTCCAGCTACTTTTAAGCTCAAAATGCCCCCCCCCCCTTTTCAACTATCAATTGTTGTAATCGGGTGATAGCCTACTGCTCCCTTATGATTTGGAAGCATCCGTTACGGAAAAAAACCCTTGTTGATACCTTTAAAACACTTTTTCCCCCTCCCCGTAGGTTCCGCCCACTGAAAAGACCACTGCCGCGGCACAGCGCATGCGCGAAACGGCCATCTTTGTGATTCTTTATAGGGTGCATACCTGCAAATAAACTCCCATAGACACTAGTGCTAAATGCCCGTACTTCAAAATTCTTTTAAAAATACTCAAAACTCTCACAGGTATTCAAGCTGCACAGAAAAATGATGATCAATGTGTCATCTTTCATTTTCTTTTCAATTTATGGTGGGTTGACCATTGACTTTTCGAGATATTTTCACGCAAAGAAGACGACCCCTGTTTTCCCCAAAGCGGAAAAGTAGCCATCTTGAAAAACGATCCCTCCACAACATGGCAAAATAGCGCCACTTTCGAGCCCAATAGCATCCAAAATGCTCAGAATTGGAAGCCCCAAGTCCGGGCTAGAGGTTCACTACCATATCTCTTCAATTCCCCAATTTTACGGCGCTCAGAACTCTCTAATATAGAATATTTTGAGGGTATAACTTTTATTCATGAGCTTGGCGGATCGATTTACCGGTGTGTACCCTATAATAGCAGGCAACTTTTAAATTTTAACACAAAATCACATTCAGGACAAGCAGAATATCTCCAAAGTCAATATTTTGAAAAAAAAAATGAAAGAAAAATATTATCCGAGGTAGATATTAAGCCCGAAAATAGTGATAGTTTTGCCCCTGCTAAGCTGTAGAGCGCCCCCAGCGACAATAAATTGAGTTCCAGCTACTTTTAAGCTCAAAATGCCCCCCCCCCTTTTCAACTATCAATTGTTGTAATCGGGTGATAGCCTACTGCTCCCTTATGATTTGGAAGCATCCGTTACGGAAAAAAACCCTTGTTGATACCTTTAAAACACTTTTTCCCCCTCCCCGTAGGTTCCGCCCACTGAAAAGACCACTGCCGCGGCACAGCGCATGCGCGAAACGGCCATCTTTGTGATTCTTTATAGGGTGCATACCTGCAAATAAACTCCCATAGACACTAGTGCTAAATGCCCGTACTTCAAAATTCTTTTAAAAATACTCAAAACTCTCACAGGTATTCAAGCTGCACAGAAAAATGATGATCAATGTGTCATCTTTCATTTTCTTTTCAATTTATGGTGGGTTGACCATTGACTTTTCGAGATATTTTCACGCAAAGAAGACGACCCCTGTTTTCCCCAAAGCGGAAAAGTAGCCATCTTGAAAAACGATCCCTCCACAACATGGCAAAATAGCGCCACTTTCGAGCCCAATAGCATCCAAAATGCTCAGAATTGGAAGCCCCAAGTCCGGGCTAGAGGTTCACTACCATATCTCTTCAATTCCCCAATTTTACGGCGCTCAGAACTCTCTAATATAGAATATTTTGAGGGTATAACTTTTATTCATGAGCTTGGCGGATCGATTTACCGGTGTGTACCCTATAATAGCAGGCAACTTTTAAATTTTAACACAAAATCACATTCAGGACAAGCAGAATATCTCCAAAGTCAATATTTTGAAAAAAAAAATGAAAGAAAAATATTATCCGAGGTAGATATTAAGCCCGAAAATAGTGATAGTTTTGCCCCTGCTAAGCTGTAGAGCGCCCCCAGCGACAATAAATTGAGTTCCAGCTACTTTTAAGCTCAAAATGCCCCCCCCCCTTTTCAACTATCAATTGTTGTAATCGGGTGATAGCCTACTGCTCCCTTATGATTTGGAAGCATCCGTTACGGAAAAAAACCCTTGTTGATACCTTTAAAACACTTTTTCCCCCTCCCCGTAGGTTCCGCCCACTGAAAAGACCACTGCCGCGGCACAGCGCATGCGCGAAACGGCCATCTTTGTGATTCTTTATAGGGTGCATACCTGCAAATAAACTCCCATAGACACTAGTGCTAAATGCCCGTACTTCAAAATTCTTTTAAAAATACTCAAAACTCTCACAGGTATTCAAGCTGCACAGAAAAATGATGATCAATGTGTCATCTTTCATTTTCTTTTCAATTTATGGTGGGTTGACCATTGACTTTTCGAGATATTTTCACGCAAAGAAGACGACCCCTGTTTTCCCCAAAGCGGAAAAGTAGCCATCTTGAAAAACGATCCCTCCACAACATGGCAAAATAGCGCCACTTTCGAGCCCAATAGCATCCAAAATGCTCAGAATTGGAAGCCCCAAGTCCGGGCTAGAGGTTCACTACCATATCTCTTCAATTCCCCAATTTTACGGCGCTCAGAACTCTCTAATATAGAATATTTTGAGGGTATAACTTTTATTCATGAGCTTGGCGGATCGATTTACCGGTGTGTACCCTATAATAGCAGGCAACTTTTAAATTTTAACACAAAATCACATTCAGGACAAGCAGAATATCTCCAAAGTCAATATTTTGAAAAAAAAAATGAAAGAAAAATATTATCCGAGGTAGATATTAAGCCCGAAAATAGTGATAGTTTTGCCCCTGCTAAGCTGTAGAGCGCCCCCAGCGACAATAAATTGAGTTCCAGCTACTTTTAAGCTCAAAATGCCCCCCCCCCCCCTTTTCAACTATCAATTGTTGTAATCGGGTGATAGCCTACTGCTCCCTTATGATTTGGAAGCATCCGTTACGGAAAAAAACCCTTGTTGATACCTTTAAAACACTTTTTCCCCCTCCCCGTAGGTTCCGCCCACTGAAAAGACCACTGCCGCGGCACAGCGCATGCGCGAAACGGCCATCTTTGTGATTCTTTATAGGGTGCATACCTGCAAATAAACTCCCATAGACACTAGTGCTAAATGCCCGTACTTCAAAATTCTTTTAAAAATACTCAAAACTCTCACAGGTATTCAAGCTGCACAGAAAAATGATGATCAATGTGTCATCTTTCATTTTCTTTTCAATTTATGGTGGGTTGACCATTGACTTTTCGAGATATTTTCACGCAAAGAAGACGACCCCTGTTTTCCCCAAAGCGGAAAAGTAGCCATCTTGAAAAACGATCCCTCCACAACATGGCAAAATAGCGCCACTTTCGAGCCCAATAGCATCCAAAATGCTCAGAATTGGAAGCCCCAAGTCCGGGCTAGAGGTTCACTACCATATCTCTTCAATTCCCCAATTTTACGGCGCTCAGAACTCTCTAATATAGAATATTTTGAGGGTATAACTTTTATTCATGAGCTTGGCGGATCGATTTACCGGTGTGTACCCTTAAGTTTGTAATTACACTTTACAATAAATGATTGTTGTCAAGGGCGGATCCACAACACAATTTTAGGGGGGCCAAAAAAAATTTGTTCCCCCCAGAAAGTGGGTCAACAAAATTACGGCGTGGAATTTTTTTTTGATTCTAGATGCTCTTTGGTGCGATTTGAGGCAATTTCTGACCACTTTAACCAATGTTTTTTGAGGAAAAGATGGTGGTGTACTCATTGCCTGCTTTTATTGCGATGTTACTTAAAAAAAAAAATTGGTTTCGTTTTTTTTTGGGGGGGGGGGGCATGGCCCCCCCCCCCCCCCGCTGGATCCGCCCTTGATTGTTGTTGAATGCAATTAGAACACCCGTCTAGGTCATCTGTTTCGAAACAATTGTTAAAGCAACCACGCATGCCTATAATCCACTCATAAATGTCAAGTTCAGTCTGTTAACTCCTTTAATGCGGGTTACGCCGCAGATCGCCAGGGCGCGGGCCGGGCTGCACACACGACGTCGGAGGTGGCCCATAAATAGAACTCCCCTTGATGCCTTTGTTTATTACAGTCAATGATCAGTGCGCGGGGCCCGGGAGCGGGCTGCCAGGGGAGCCCGGGCCTTGTGGACTTCGGACAATCAGCTTGATGCCTTTGTTTATTACAGTCAATGATCAGTGCGCGAGCCCGGGCGCGTGCCGCCACGCGAGCCTGGCCCACCGTGCGGACAGGGGACAATCAGCGATTTGCACACACGACGTCGAGTGGCCCATTACACTTACAGTCCATGATGCGCGTGCCGCCAGGGGAGCCCGGGCCGTGTGGACAGGGGACAATCAGCGATTTGCATTATAAGATAGCGGTGGGAGAGGGAAAACATGGGATTCCACAACTTCCATAACACTATGACAAATGGAATTCAAAAATGGAATTTTTGGGCGGCGATTTTTATTTCTTTTCGATTTCTGATTTGTTTTTTTTTCCCTGGCGGCGAATCTGTAGTGCAAGTAATTTAGAAAATGCCCAATACACAATGCTTCATAATGGTAATGTTTGGATGGCACCCTTTGTAATTTACATAAAAGGACCAACACCATGCACCACCTTAGCTTCCTCGATGCCGCATTCCGATCACCTCGACCGATTGTCAATATGACAATATATTTTAATAATCGCTGACTGCAAATTAGTCTTTCATTATATAATTCATTCAGTAATGACTAAATAAAGTTATTCATTTTGACGAACAAAATGTATCAAACATTATTTTGATGACCGTGTTCTTTGAAATCATCATGATTTCACTAAGTAAAGTACACGCGACTTAGCTTAGTACACTGCCAAGCCACGCGAGCCCGGGCCCGGGCTGCCACGCGAGGGCTACATTGTTTACTCTTGATTTCATCCCAGGCACTTGACACCATCTGTTTCGAGATCCTCACTCAGGATAGGACGAATGAAAGTAAACTGTTTCTAATATACATGTCAAACCACCTTGCCGGTTCCTGTCTGACAATGGAGTAATTGGATATAAACCCTATAGGGTGATCTCATTTTCGGTGATTGAACCATCGCAAAATAGATGATATCAAATGGATTTCTAGACATGAATATTTGAAAATGATCAAATTTATTAATTATGCTTCTTACATTAAGTTGAGCGAACGAGAAACCCTCGGAGCTTTGATTGTAGATAACACCGTCTAGATATACGTTTATTGTAGATCCTTGTTCTGTGGATTGAGCATCTCTCTGACCGTTTGGAGGTATTTGTTCCATTCCTGGCCACGATAGTGTGTGTGGAGAGTTTTTATCTGAATCGATGGGTGTTGTGGTTGATTGAGGTTGGTTGGATGCTGTTTCCGATGCGGGTACAGGTAGAACTGGTTGGCTATCTGAAAAATCGTCGAGACATCTCGGTTCGCTGCAGTCCGTTTCTTCAGGACGTCAGAGTACAATGTCTTCCCCAAAAGGGGTTCTCTGATGAGGGATGCAGTGTGAAGTCGTGCCTCTGGTGTTCTTCGGTGAAACTGTGATGTGTTGGATAATATTCGTGGCATGTGTTTAATAGCTCCATGAGTAGATGTACTCCTGTCGAGTTGAGGTGCACGCCGTCAAAAACCACACGCGTTTTGCTTTGCGATGGAATTCATCATATTATTTGAATCATACCTTCTTGCGTGTTGAAGCGCTGATTGGTTTTTGCTGTGTATAATCGATGAGATTGTTACTGCTCTAGCCTAAGTAATTCGCCGAGGGATGATCTTTGCCGCAATAGTCTCTGGGTGCTCGGATGTGTTGTTGGTTCCAACATGAAGAACTATTCCAGAAGCATCACTTGACACGGATCAGACACACGCACATCATGCATATAAAGAACACAAAACAGCCAGCTTTCCTAGCTGCAGCCGAAACCTGCTCACTGTGGGGTTTATTATATCGACACAGATTTACGAAGTGCTCGCAGTTGTTGAGGATAAGATTGTAATTAATCGGCGTTTTGTCTCCATGCATTTTTTTTGCCATTTCAACGATGTCGTTTGGATGCAAAGGTTTTATTTTTTCGTCTCTGGAGTTGTTGATCCTCACCTTGCTGCCGGAACCGCCGAGAATCTCCCCAATCGTACTGGCTCGTATCTCGGGCCTTTGACTCGCTGCAAATCCACTGCCTGATATCTTCTTCGTGGCGTACCGCGCCCCTCCTTCGGGTATACTGAAATGTATGACGGCGTGTTGCATTGAGAGGTACTGACCGATGTATAAACCCCAATGTGCGAACACACCGCGGCAAAACTCCAGCCTGTCACCCGGGCGAACTGTTCTTTCCAAGGCTTCGATATTCACAGAGGTACGCCAGCTTCCCAACAGTCCAATGTTTTTGCTGTCTGCCATTTCCCCGACCTTTGGAATGGCCAACTAATTGCGAGATGAGGCTAGCTATACTGTTTGGCCGGCCTCCTATATGTATTTGAATGAATAGTTACAGCTTTGTATCCTGCTCATTAATATGCTGGCTAACTTATTTAAGTTAATAATTTATGTTCCCTGCGTACATCTCCTGCAGTTGCCCATGTGTGTCATTCTATAAATTTAGGGTTCAAAAGGTGACATTTTTCCTGTCCCTGTTACCTTGGTACCGGGTATCATTATGGTATCATTAAAAGTGACTTCAAAATCAAATGATCGTTTATTTGTTGGGTAAGTAGTTTGCTATTCATAATCACTCTTGGAGGATGACTGCATTAAGGAGTGCATCAGAAATATACAATCATAGATGTCAGATGTAACAGGGACGGGAAAAAAAGTGGACCCCAAATTTATAGAATGACCCATATTCTAAATGCATGAATGTTATTCGTCCGTGCATTAGGTCTGGCAAAGAGCTGGGTCCTAGCTCTATGGTCTCGGCGGCAGCAAAGAGTGACTGCGTGGGTGGACTGGACGGGTTTTTGACGTCACATCTTGGAGTTGTTTTTGATGATGGGTTAGAGCAACCATGTGAATCATATAGAAAAAAACATTGAACTCAAAATGTACTGTCTGAGTAAACTAAGGTAAATAAGATGATATTCTATCACTCGTTTATTTTATTTGTAGTGTGTGGACCTACTGTTTGTTATACTGTGAGAAATTTCATTATAATTGACAACACCATCATACGAGCTAGTAGAATAACCAATGAGTGTTTGCCATCGAAGGGTCAGCAATCAGCTGCTTGAGAAGCTACGACTGGTGTGGGGAGACGTTAGTCATCCTCTCCACAGCCGATTTATGGGTAACATTATTCCACACAGCTGTAGACACAAACTGATATCCTTCAGTTTTAACCGGCAGGGCTATTGTAGAGTGTGCGTATGATATGCACGTAGTGTTTACATGTAGTTAAGCCACGCCCCTTATTATGTACGTGACCTGTGCCGGCCTTGCGTAACCCTTGACCGCACCTCACTGCCGAATTCTCACACAGGTACGTTGTCAACTTTTGAAGCTCATTTTTGAGTTGAAAGATCATTTGTTTGCAAACTGCACGCTACCCAATATTGCATTAGGATTTGTCCGCTAGTGTTCATAGATAATACTGGAGGCATTAAAGTAAAGTTTTGATAAGATATAAATGTAGGTTTTGGGCTCCAAAGTGTGAGCTCGTTGTGGAGAGTTTAGCGAACATTGTGCGTGTAGTATAGGCATACACGCGTTCATGTGCAAAATGTGACAGCGTGGTGCGCGCACGCGTAATATTCCCATGTAATTGTATATAACGTTACGCACGTATTTATGTTCATGTATGATTTAACATGGGTCTTATTGCGCATTGTCGGATTCCAGTACATGTACTATGATTATCTAAGGTTTACATTTAGGGAATAATAACACACAAGTAAATAATGGCTCTTCCTGTTCATTGAGGACTGGTGTGTATGAAAGTGGTTGATAGTGTGTATGAGTGTGCCTGGCCAGCATGTGTAAATGTGAGCCTGCTCCTTTATGTTCAGCATTGCCTGAGGTAATTCTTATTTCATGCGAAGATTGTTTATTTAATTTGGGGAAATAGATCTACATGTACACGTTTATTGTAATTTTATACCTGTATAACACTGACATGTGCGTGTTTTTTGTAATTTGTATTCTTTGTATTTTTACCTCACTGCCGAATTCTCACACAGTGAGAATTGGCATCTGGGCTGGCAGGTTGGCAAGAATAAATTGGCAGTCATTGAGGCAAGGAAGCTAACTATTCTCAAAGCGTCACCTGTTCACTAGGACCTGCGTGCCCGTGTTGCCCTCCCAATCACCCATTTAGCCAGACCCAGAGCTCTTCACCAGTCAGTCATACAACCCACACTAGTACTACCTCATCACCCAACCCCACCCCGTCCCTAGGATTCTCTACACTATCAACTGTCATAATGAAGCTTTATAAAGTTAAATTTTTAGTAAGATATTCCCGGCTATTTAAAAAACAAAATTTGTTCGAATTCGTCCAGCAACACTTTTTAGTGCACTTTTAATGTTTAACTTCGTCTTTTGTCAGACAATTTCAAATTAAGTCCAAACGAATTCAAACAATGAACACACGTTTTCGACCCGGGGTATTCGATTTCGTTTCGTCTACGCCGAATCGTGTTATTCAGAAATCGAATTCTGGTACAAAAACTACAAAATTATTAAAAAGAATACACGACAGACTTATTTACAAAGAGGTGTAAGGCAAGAAGATTCTCTTAGCCCATATCTATTTATTTTTTCTCTGGAATTATTGTCATGTTCAGTTTGGGAAGATCCCAATATTAAAGGCATAGGCCTATCAGTGAAAGATAAAGAGATTAAGATCATTTCAACATGTTTATGTTACGAGTTGTGTTATAGCAGACGAGTCTTCTGCAAATAGTTATTGAGTCCTTTAGGAGGGTTTCAGGTCTTAAATTAAATGTGAATAAGTCTCAGGTATTATGGTTAGGATCTAAGAGACATTGTACTGATACTCCTTTAAATGTGATATGGGCGAAGGAGCCGGTGAAGGCACTTTAAGTCTATGTTCAAAGCTTTACGTATAAAATGGGCACAGAAATAAAGTGAAGAGAATCAAGCAGCATGGAAAGTATTATTTAATGAATTTACAGCTCCCCAGTATGGAGGACAGTTGCTTTTTTATTGTAATGTTAACTATAAGCAAGTGAAGTCGTGGAAAAATATTCCGTTATTTTATAAGGATGTGTTTAATGCGTATTTTGACTTGCTTCAACCGGACAAAATAGATGTTGCATTCCAGTGTATTTGGAATAGAGCAAAACCATCATGTACTTCGCGTGGCCGTTTGCTCGGCACGTAGCTTACCGTGTGCGGTCAATTTTTGAGGCGTTTTCTGCCTCGCGAGGCCGTGGAATAGTGGGCGGAAACTTAAATTGAAACAAACACCAAATGTGTCAAACATAGATGTGTGTGTACATAGATGTGTGACCTGCCATGTCATAATGAGTTCTAACCCCACCTTTAACTTGTTGAGTTATCCACAATGTTAAACTCGTTGGCTTTCTAATGATACCAAATATATTTCTGTAGCTCCATTTATTCCGAATATATACCGCGAGAAAGTCGACAGTGCGACGCCGGACTTCGGCTCCGTCATTTCGAGAGAAAAATGTATGTAATTTAATATAGCTTTAAGATTTATAGCTACTTAACACCCTCAAGAATTCATCTTTGCTGGAACGAAGGCCGTTTATATCTTCCTTGTTGACACAATTACGTCGTGTTTAATGTTGCAAACAACGCGTGCGATTGCACGTGGCCCGACATTGACTCAAAGTCCGGTGGCGTTGTGTCAGCTCCCGTTCGCCGCACGCTGTTCATGAACGGCGCGTGATCTACGTGTTGCTTTGGGATCCCGAGGATGGAACGCTCGGTAAAACCTAATCATTTTCTATTTTTTACCCCAAAGTAGATTTCACAAAGGGATATTGGCATGTTATAGACACAAAACAGCACTTATTGTACCTTGTGGACTGTATCAGCAACTTTCAGTCGGATCATGAGACACGTCACACGTGACTTGAAACACACTGAAACGGGCTCTTCGAGTAATCGTCGAAGGTGGTTATAATAGTTATTCTGAAATGCTGTGAGAGCTCGGAATGTCCACATTAAAACAAAGAAGAGAGACTAAAGGTAGACTATTCATTTAAAAAAAAAACCATGGAAACAAACTGAACAATTTAAGAACTACATCTCTCCTCCTTATGAAAAGAACCCTCAGGCATTCAAATGAACTTCCGAACTTAAGTGCAAGACAAATATAATGCAGCATAGTGCTGTTCCCCATGCATCCTGTACATTTTTATCATTCTAAATGAAATGGATAATTTCTATGGTCATAAGTTTTAATCTTCCAATGGTGTTGGTTGTTTGTTAATGTGTAATCCTTTACAATGTTAATATTGAGTGGTATACTTTTTATACTCAATTTTATATTTTCAGTAATATAGTAATATATATTTAGAAATATTCGTGAGGCAAAATTGTGTCACCTAATTTGTTTGTTAAATATTGTTTTAAATGTTAATCACGCTCAATTCTGTCATTTAATTGAATTAGTGAGGACACTTTAATTCCATCTAGAAAGGTGAACATATTTCCAACAAGGAGAAGGAAAAAAATTGAATTAACACTTCACTGATAATTACATGCAGCAAGTTTGGAACAGTTTTCGTATGAATCGTTGCTGCTCAAAACCAGGCAACTCTCATCACTTCCTACTGTATCGCTGGACTATGCTAATCAGGTGCAGATCCAAGAATATTTAAGACTGGGGGTACACCTTTGGGGAGTATTTACCCTGAGAACTGATGCGAGCGATGAGCGCGGAGCCCTTTACGGCGTGGGGTTCGGGGCCCGAAATATACGGCCCGAAAAATGTGAGATTCTAGATGCTCTGTATAGGGAAATCTGAGGCGATTCCTGGCATTTTATTTTGGCAAAGGAATAACTTAGTTGGTAAACTGTTGCAAGGGTGCTTTCTAATGTTTTGTTTCAAGATAAAATGTTAATTTTATCAATAAGAACAAACATGTAAATAGAATTAAAGTTAATAATTAGTGTAATTTAATCAAACTAAAACAGAGGAGCAATTAGGCGTCCATGCACATTGTAACTTCACAGTCTTAGTTTTATCTCACGACTAAAAAATCAAATCATGCGGTCCTCCAAGTGTCTCCCTCTTTTTTGCATAATGTCATTGCCCAAATATTTTACAGAAAAATGTTCTTGGTTTTAAATTCAGTCCAGTTTCAATTTCAAGAATAGGGCCTAGTACATGTACATTTATTTGTAAATAAACCATCGGCAGATCGGCGGCGCAGCAAAACAAATTGGTACAACAATAATCGTAGTTCGTATACATGCGACTGGTCTCTTGCAGAAAATAGTCATCGGGCCTTTCGGCACCATGATTGCAATTCCCACATGGTGCGACACATTTTGAAGGTGACTTTGTACTTCTTTGTGTAAAGGCAGTGGTTGTTAATTCTTGTCTTTATTTAAGCATTATGAATGAAGGATGCTTCGCACCATGGAAGTCGGACTCGGTGATAAAATGATGAGAATTCAAAACCAGAAATTATTCAAGAAGACTAGCGACAGAAGAAATAATAATAGAACAATCTTATATAACGCACAACATAACAGAAAGAAATCTCGATGCACTGAACGCTCCAAAACCAACGGAACAGAGTGGGCACAGTACGGTCTAACGCTTCGCAGAGACGGCCAGACCGAAGCGGGAGCGCACTGCTACGGTGATGGGTGAGAAACAGCTGGACGTGGGCCAGTAAATAAATTTTATGCGGTGCATAAGGTCTATTGGTAGGATTATTTATTTATTTTATTTACTCCATTTCTTCACCCAGAGTGTGCCTTAACAGTTGCAGACTGGTTTCAATGAGTCCCTGCACACAATTCAAATTATTAAATAATGTTAAGTAAAGTACATTGTGAAACATACGACGAACATTAATATTCACAAATACAAGTATTTCAGAAATGTTAAAGAATAAAGCCCTTTGACTTGAAACACACTGAAACGGGCTCTTCGAGTAATCGTCGAAGGTGGTTATAATAGTTATTCTGAAATGCTGTGAGAGCTCGGAATGTCCACATTAAAACAAAGAAGAGAGACTAAAGGTAGACTATTCATTTAAAAAAAAACCATGGAAACAAACTGAACAATTTAAGAACTACATCTCTCCTCCTTATGAAAAGAACCCTCAGGCATTCAAATGAACTTCCGAACTTAAGTGCAAGACAAATATAATGCAGCATAGTGCTGTTCCCCATGCATCCTGTACATTTTTATCATTCTAAATGAAATGGGATAACTTCTGTGGTCGTAAGTTTTAATCTTCCAATAGTGTTGGTTGTTGGTTAATGTGTAATCCTTTACAATGTTAATATTGAGTGGTATACTTTTTATATTCAATTTTATATTTTCAGTAATATATATTTAGAATTATTCGTGAGGCAAAATTGTGTCACCTAATTTGTTTGTTAAATATTGTTTTAAATGTTAATCACGCTCAATTCTGTCATTTAATTGAATTAGTGAGGACGCTTTAATTCCATCTAGAAAGGTGAACATATTTCCAACAAGGAGAAGGAAAAAAATTGAATTAACACTTCACTGATAATTACATGCAGCAAGTTTGGAACAGTTTTCGTATGAATCGTTGCTGCTCAAAACCAGGCAACTCTCATCACTTCCTACTGTATCGCTGGACTATGCTAATCAGGTGCAGATCCAGAAATATTTAAGACTGGGAGTACACCTTTGGGGAGTATTTACCCTGAGAACTGATGCGAGCGATGAGCGCGGAGCCCTTTACGGCGTGGGGTTCGGGGCCCGAAATATACGGCCCGAAAAATGTGAGATTCTAGATGCTCTGTATAGGGAAATCTGAGGCGATTCCTGGCATTTTATTTTGGCAAAGGAATAACTTAGTTGGTAAACTGTTGCAAGGGTGCTTTCTAATGTTTTGTTTCAAGATAAAATGTTAATTTTATCAATAAGAACAAACATGTAAATAGAATTAAAGTTAATAATTAGTGTAATTTAATCAAACTAAAACAGAGGAGCAATTAGGCCTCCATGCACATTGTAACTTCACAGTCTTAGTTTTATCTCACGACTAAAAAATTAAATCATGCGGTCCTCCAAGTGTCTCCCTCTTTTTTGCATAATGTCATTGCCCAAATATTTTACAGAAAAATGTTCTTGGTTTTAAATTCAGTCCAGTTTCAATTTCAAGAATAGGGCCTAGTACATGTACATTTATTTGTAAATAAACCATCGGCAGATCGGCGGCGCAGCAAAACAAATTGGTACAACAATAATCGTAGTTCGTATACATGCGACTGGTCTCTTGCAGAAAATAGTCATCGGGCCTTTCGGCACCATGATTGCAATTCCCACATGGTGCGACACATTTTGAAGGTGACTTTGTACTTCTTTGTGTAAAGGCAGTGGTTGTTAATTCTTGTCTTTATTTAAGCATTATGAATGAAGGATGCTTCGCACCATGGAAGTCGGACTCGGTGATAAAATGATGAGAATTCAAAACCAGAAATTATTCAAGAAGACTAGCGACAGAAGAAATAATAATAGAACAATCTTATATAACGCACAACATAACAGAAAGAAATCTCGATGCACTGAACGCTCCAAAACCAACGGAACAGAGTGGGCACAGTACGGTCTAACGCTTCGCAGAGACGGCCAGACCGAAGCGGGAGCGCACTGCTACGGTGATGGGTGAGACAACAGCTGGACGTGGGCCAGTAAATAAATTTTATGCGGTGCATAAGGTCTATTGGTAGGATTATTTATTTATTTTATTTACTCCATTTCTTCACCCAGAGTGTGCCTTAACAGTTGCAGACTGGTTTCAATGAGTCCCTGCACACAATTCAAATTATTAAATAATGTTAAGTAAAGTACATTGTGAAACATACGACGAACATTAATATTCACAAATACAAGTATTTCAGAAATGTTAAAGAATAAAGCCCTTGGCATATTTTAAAACATTCAACGCCACTGGGTGCTGTCGTTACAGCTATATCGAATGAGGATTGAAGCATGATCCGAGAATGTGGGAGCTGATTTTCTCAGTTGTCAGTAAAGATGATTCTGTTGCTTGGAGAAAATGTAGGATATGTTCTTGAAAAGAGGGGCGAATTGTCACAATCCGGTTTTTTTCTGGTACTTTTTATTTTACGCGTCAACTCATTCAAAAATACTTGAGGGAAATTGAACTCTTTTTAAATGTGTACACTATGATTATTTGTAAATAAATCTTAACATTTGAAACATGGTAAATAAACTTTGAGTTCTCCCCGCTTTTATGTTGACTATTTTGCCCGGGATTGACACTCATTCGTATCCCAGACAGGATATATTTATTGATGAAACCAAACACTGCTTTTACCGAGTGAACAATGATTATTCATTCAATTCAATTTAACATGGTGATTTTTATTTCAAAAAAGATATTTAAAAAAGAAATTAAGTGATATATTTTGTGCCTCACGATTAATTAACATATTATAAGTTTTCCCGGCTAATTTTCTGAAATGTTCATTCACTTCTGAAAATCGGTCATTCGTTTTTGTCTGAATATGAATGCACATCTTTAATCCCATTTCAATTCAACGAAAGTTAAAATCGTTTTCATTGTCCGTGCATTCGGTTTTTAGAAACAGACGGCCAATTACTTTACCTGTACATTCATTTACGCAAGCACACCTTCTCTAAATCGAAGGGCAAAACCACATTTGACTCCTATCTTTGCAGAGAATCCGTGTGGTTATTTCAGTACCATACCATACAGGAAAGGGGATCTAATACAGTGCTTCAATATATTATTGTTTTTTTTTATAACAGTTTCCGTACGTCTCTAACCAATGCATTTTACTTAAAAAGCAGTGAGTCTCAAAATACTTTCTAAAATCCAAATATTTGTTGGTCAAAATTTCGACCCAGGAAAGTAACTTTGTTCAAATAGGAGCGTTTTGAAAATAGCTTTCGACCGTCTAACCTGTTTGTACACGTGAACAAAGCGATGTCTCCACAAGGATACAAATTTCGGGATAGGTGAAATACAACGTGTTGCCGAGCGCAAATATCTTGGAGTTGTTGTGATGATAGGTTTAAAAGACTTGAGCAACCACGTGAATCATATAGGGAAAAGATTGAACTCGAAAATATAGAAACTGAGTACGTTTAATGTCAGGAAGGAAATTAAGATGACATTAAAACTTGGTTATTTGTAGTGGACCTTCTGTTTGTTATGTTGGGCTGCAATAATTTTGTAATGCTGATAAGACAGAGCCCAACACATGTTCGACACCATCAAACGAGCTAGTAGAACAATTTATTATCAGTTAGTATTTGCGATCATGGACACAGCATGGCTATAACAAATGTCAAAATGATGATTATATTAGATAATTTGTAAAGTATTAATTATTGGTTGTTCAGGTGGACTGGGTTTGACACTTTTTGCATATTTTTTACACTTATCTACTACTGTTCTTTGGAGGAATGAGTTCAGCAAAATTCAGCTGTCCACCACTGATCACTTACCGTTCTACGAACTGATGAATACCTTTATTTTGAAACATGGATGTTTTCCCACCTTCATGACTGAATGAAAACTTGCAAAGGAAAACAGACAAAAATCGCCTTCAATAATTAAGAAAAAACAGAGGTGACTTGCTCCTCATATTCAAAACATAAAGTCTGATTGTAAACAAATGTTCTTGACTGAAATGATTAAAATCTCATTTGTATTTGAATGCCTTTGAAATGAATGTATTTGAAATGATTTGTGTAATCTGTAATTCTCACTCAGCTCAGCAGCTTCCAATGACATTCCGTGAACAGCTTTAAAAAATCGGTAATTTCATGCATAACTTCTGATGGATCAATTTGAGGTTGTTCAGACTTCATTGGTGCATCAAATTTTCACTATTGCGAAAAACGGCCCCGTGAGGCTGTAATTATTGTGATTTGATTATTTGTTTTAAGTGATATCTTATAAGGGTGCGGCAGGCTAGTGAATAGGCCCAAGATCGCCTACGCCGGCCAAATCACTATTTGCGTGCCCTCGGTTTTCTGCTAATAGGGCACTTACTGCTATTAGGGCACTAACCTATAACACTAGATGAACAGAGTGGGCACGGTACAGGCTCTGTACGAGGTAAATCATCCTTGATGTGAGTCATTCATCTGCGTGATCTGAAAAAAAACCCTGGTAATTGATCAGTTGTATCATCAAATAGAATACCTTGTTGTACCTGTGAGTCATAACTATTACTAATGATGTTATCCATAAGCATTGCAGAAGAGCTGGTTATACGAGTAGGCTTATTAATCAAGGGGAGATGAGAATTACTAATAAACAATTGACAAAGTTTTTAGTTTGGTTTGTGATGCTCATGTTTGAGGAGATCGATGTTGTAATCACCCATATTGAAAGAAAGCTTATTTTCGTTGCTGATTTTAGCAAGCAGTGTATCAAATGCACCGACAACTTGAGTTAATGTTGGAGTCAGGGGGTTTGTACACAAATCCCAACAATTATATTCTTGTTTCTCATTTGGGGAATCTCGTCTATGTAGATGAAACAGGTTACAATATCTAGACTAGACGATCTCAAGGCAGGGCTCCAAGAGGGATACCAGTATTAGACGAGTGGTACACAGACAGAGGGGCTGAAACTGCAATGTGACCTTTGCCATTTCAGGCGAGGTTGCCTTGTACATCATTAAAGGGAAAATACAACATTTGCAAACATCAAAAAATAAAACTACCAAATCATTTTGAAATACCTTACTGGACTGTTAGTGGATGACAGTGTAAAGGGTCCTGTAAAATCATGGCACCTGGTATACTGTCATTTTCAAGAAAAGTGGTATTTTTGTATCGATTTCCAACGCTGGTCGGCCGACCAGCGTTTGAAAAAAACTGGCTTTTTTTCTTCAAATACTGGCCCTAATTGACCATCGCACTTGTTTGCAATCGATTACACACCTATGAAAGGGTACAAGCCAGCTAGACTGGTTCCCTGACCTTACAATTCTCCAATGTATGTAAATTGCTCTGTTTCTTCTTATATGGAGTCAGGGAACCAGACTATAGGAAAATGATTGTTTTTCTTGGTTTTTATAGCATTTTCGAACCCAAAACCTCAAAAAAGTCAGGGTCACTATATTTGCCAACCCCCAATTCCTTCCATTTCTGAAAATTACAGCAAAAGCAAATGATGTATATTCCCTTTAAATCTCGTTCGAGACTGTAACACGTGAGTGCTTTGTAGCATTCCTAGCTGCTACTGTTCGTGAATGGGGTGATATATTGATTCCCAGGAGATAAAGAGATATACTTCATCCACGACAACGCCATGCCCCATTTAAATGCCCAACTGCCGGAAATCCACTGCTTAGCCCTTTTCATTCCATTGTTTTGTTACAGACTTGTATCCCTCACATCAGTTAATTTTGTTACATTACACATTTTACAGTCACTAAGACTTTGCCCATTAACGAACAAGAAACGAAAATAGCATTCAAATTCATCTTGATAGTGGCCAATTTGAAGCAAATTAGCTCCCTGCTGTCATTCCCGTGGTTCGTATTAGTTCAGCCGTTCCAATTCGTTGTCAGACCTAACATTTTCATGTTTAACACATCCTAAATTGAAGATATGTCATTCGGTTTCAATGATCATTTAATTTAGCAGTCTGTTTGGTTCAGGGTTATTTGCATATGAATCTCATTTTTGTTTCGTCTCCTCCCATTCTACTGGCTGCATTCAAAATAATAGGACACGAAGGCAAGATGCGATTTTTTTTAAATTTGGTACTTTTTTTTTGGGGGGGGGGTTCATTCTAGTTTCGTTTTGTTCAAAGTATCTGTTTTCTGTCTTTAATGTGGAGGTAAAAATGTAAACTTATTTGCGAGAAAATTACACATGATACATGAAAGTCGACATATACCAATAAACTTAGGCAACATTCTTAGGAGACCCTTTGTCATCTTTTTATCTTTTTCACATATTGTTTGGTTATGTTCTTGTTATACCTTTTGGCCTTTTATCTTCTAGTTTGAAATTGCGATATGGGTTTTCTTATCTCTAACTTTTTTTCTCAATGAGATTTATCTTAATCATGCTTCATTTCAGTGACATCACCGTCCTTTTCATGCAAAAAAAGGGATCAATATGGTTATTTTGTGGCTGCTGCTGCTTTTTGGTCGAATCTTGTAGGAAACAGTTTTTATGTATTTTCAAATTGGAACAAAGACACTTTATTGAATTCTGACAAACAAATTAATTACATGAACCGGTTTCGAATTCCTTTGCTCACATTTCACATATGGTTGCTTATTGGCGAATTCGAACGACCAAACTGACGCAACGTGAAGCTCCTGCGAATTTGAAGGACCCGATATGACATTTCAATTTGAATGTTTATATTGAAATTGAGTGTTGAAAAGTGGAATCGCATGCTTTTAGATTAAAATTCACCGATCTATTTAGTTAATTGAATGTTGATCCAAACGTGCATCCAAATTTGTGCGAAAATGGGTGATTTGTCATTAATTTGGCTGCCAAATCTATTAAACTGAGCGGGAAAACCTATATAAAAACGTTATAAGCGCACTGACGTTTGAATGCGTCAACTGTCAAAAGATTTAAAAGACTTAATTTAAGAATGATACAAAGTAAGTATTGAATGCACCAAAACGAAATGGAATGCCCCCAAACGAAAACGAACATTTGAGCAAAATTTGGGTGCCTAAAAATTGAAATTTAATGCCCCTATATGAAAAAATCCAAATGAAAAAAAAAAACCAATTTGATCACGTGTACAACTCACACGAAATTGACTGGCTGATAGTGAAACATTCGGAAAGTGGCCGGGAAAAGCTAGATTTGAATGAGGTCTTTTAGGCCACTTAATTTAAGAATGCTACAAAGTAAGTATTGAATGCACCAAAACGAAACAGAATGCCCCCAAACGAAAACGAACATTTTGAGCAAAATTTGGGTGCCTAAAAATTGAAATTTAATGCCCCCTATATGAAAAAATCCATTGGGATCGAGTCACTGCCTGGGAAATTCCGACTATCTACTAGTTGTCCACCTGAAATCTTCTGGAAACAGACTTGTAGACCGAGTCAATCCCGGTACATACCGTTATTTCGTTTTACCGTTTTGGATTTCCTCAAAAACAAAAACAGTAAACGAACCAATGACCGTTTTGTTTTTTTACAGTTTTGTAAAACGGTCAAACGGTATTAAGATAAATACAGTTATTCTGTTTCATCAGTTTAGTAAATTTCATTACAGCAAAACGATCAATGATTTTTGTTTTACACAGTTTTACACAAATAACTTTGAAAAACAGCAAAACGGTCAGTATTGAATACAGACTGATTTTTCTTTGTCCTCAGTGCATTTTGTGGCGGTGGGCAAGGGAGTGGAGGGGACCATGCCGTGCACGAAGAAGTGTTACCTCGGCATAATTCGTGTGTGGTGTGGTGGGGCTTGAAGAGTTGCAAGCTAAAATGGCGCTGGAAAATTTCAAGGAGAAAATTTCACAATGGATACAGGATGGTAAGACGTATGAAGAACTTGCAGATATTTTGAAGGAAATTAGAGTTCGGCGCAGCTCTTCAGTAGCCAATATTCACAAATTCTGTCGTTAGAGCGACGTAATCAGTGTAAGGAGGGCAATTTGGGTCCCAGGCAATGACTCGATCCCAATGCCAGGACACATTAACATTCCAAGGTGCATTGCTTAATTGACGAACCTGAATCAAAAAATGGTCGACAAGACTATTGACCGTTGTCATTGTCATGTTTTTGTAAAACAACACTCCAACAATATGGCAACTAAACGTTTATCCCTTTTTACAATTTAAACAAACAACAAAAATGTAATTTTCTTTGGTCACTTTCCGTTTGATCGTTTCACAAAACTGTAAAACGAACGGTAGATCGAAATAACGGTATGTATGGGATTCAATCTGCCGTGTAACTATAAACAAACTGCGCGTTGGCTCTTTTTTTAATATTATTTTCGTCCAAAATGCTGCCAAAATTGCGCGCTTGACTAGAATCTTTCCGTCTTTCCTCAAAGTACTTTAAATGGTCAGAAGGGGGGGGGGGGGGGTTAATGAATTAAAAGGTGGCATAATCCGGCATCCTTTTATCGCCCTGCCATGTGTCATTTAACCAACATATGTCCTTGATAAGAAAGAAAACAGAGATAAATGAAACCACTTTTGGAGGCAGACCCTGACACAGGAAATTAATGTGGCATTATTCTTGGTTGATTTTACGCCTATATGCACAAAAAAATAAGCCATGCCATACTGTCGGTCATCAAAAATGTATCATTTAATGTTTGCATAACTATTCGATGACTGATCGGCAGATGTTTTCGTTTTGGCAGGAAGATTTCTTTGAACAATTTCAGCACTGCTATATATAGAAAATATATACCATGCACATAAAGCTGTCGTCAACACGGGGTCGTCATTTGAATCTGAAATGCTTGAAAAATGGAAAATTTGAAAATTAAAAACTTAACTTTATTTTGTTTACCCACTGACTTGCCCATACTCTTTCCTCTCCAGTCTCGCACGACAATATTTTCCACATTCACTCGTCCCCCCCCCCCCCCTTAGAGTAAGGATACTTTCTTCCCCTCTTCTTTTTTGGCGGGCGGTGTAGTCTCTGCTTCTCCGGTCTCGCATGACAGAAGGCAGGTGCAGCGAGCTGCGGCTGTCTATTTATTATTTGCAACGTTCCAATTGTGCCTCCGAAATTAGGCTGAGGTAAAATGAGTCACTGGCATTATCTCTGCGAATATGAACCCGGGTGACAGAAGCTAGTTTTTTATCCCGGGGGATAATTTTTCCCCACATTATACATATATATATATACATGTATTTGGAAATGTCAAATTAATAAAATCAGGTTAATAACTTGATACTCGTCTCAAGGTCAGCTTTGCCAAACAGAAACACTTCATTATCTTGAGTAATGCTACATTAGGTTTTGTCCTTGATCCACGAAACAACTGAACATGGCGCAAAAGAGCAAAAGAGATGGGTATAAAGAGTTTCTTCTTCGATTTTACAAAAAGTACATTGGTTCATCGTGATCAAGTTATTTGTATTGGAACCATCTCAGACTAGTATCTACAGTGCAATTGAAAGAAATATTGAAATCAACGACCATTTAGAAAAGCTAAAGTCTGTTTGCAACTTATTGTTCCATTTGGAAATGAATGTATTAACTACATTCCTGTTTGAGGCCAGCACTTTGAGAATTCTACAAGAACCTTTTTTTTGTCTTGAAATTTAATGGAATAAAAGGGAGTTTGATTGTGCATTTTTCCAAATCCAACGGTTCCGGAAAGGCTAGCTTGATAGCTTGACTACACCTCCATATTCCAGGAAATTAGTTATGATGTTAAACTTCCCCCTAAAATCATTAAATGACAAAAATTCACCGTTGTCGTCAAAAAGATCAAAGATGTAATTGACTCCTGCAGACTCCCAATGCTTGTAATAGATGCATTTTTGCTCACCTTGATTTTATCATTATGCCACAGAGTGTTCAACGGAACATCTTCAGCAGTCACCGGAATGTGAGCCTGGGTAAATTTGGACCACGACGTGAGTACATCCACAGACAGGAGTTCTACCACGGTGGTGTACGTGTACGCACAGCACCGCTATACAATGTACTATAATTAAAAAGAAGATTAAAGGGTGCCCTATACCTTGCCATCTTTGTGTGGACCTAAAAACTAATCAGGTTCACATGATGCAGGTTGTGTGAACCTTCGGTGGACTAAGCTAGGTCCACACAAGGTTTCCCCCTCTGGAAAACCGCTAGCGGCATTTTTGGGGTTAGGGTTAGGCCTTTCTGTCGCGAAATGAAGATGAACACTCATTGACAGAGTATTGCGTGTGTTTACGGGTTGTTCAAAAGTTGCTCGTAAAGGCCCTGTAACTGTCTGCGATCATATATAGGCTCCCACTGCGTCCTTGAAAAATGGCTGGGGCGCAACAACTACTAAATCGCAGTGACAACTACATATGTCGCCAGAAAGGCGCCGGAGGGTCTTCATGGTCTCCGATGAGCGCCAAAGTTTTTGACCATGCTCAAAACAATCGCAACACCTCTGCTCTTTGGCCAGGGCGCCGTAATGACGCAACTCGGGCGCTGTGCGAGCGTGAATCGTGTGACATTGAAGTGGCATTGAGGCAGCTTATAGGCGCAAGGCAGACGATGTAGTCTCCATGAGAAAGTTACTCGACTGCGATGAACTTGTAGAATAAATTTGAAACTGGACTGCGGATTGACCGTTTTGTCGTGGTATTTATACCGCGCAAGTGACGTCACGAGAGCGTATTTTGGTATCAACAATGAGCGAACGTAGTGTGAGCGCAGTGACAGCGACTTGATCGAGTCGAGTAATTAGGGCTTGACAGGGGCCCAAAGAGAGCGAGTTGAGCGCGAGATGAGCACAGTATAAATGATCTACTTTGTGGCCACTTGAGACAGAAAATTGTCATCATTCTTGCGTCCTCGCTGCGATTGTGTAATTTATTAAATATTGTTGGTCGCCGTAAGGTCTCCAATGGGGGCGCATATAATGCGACAGGCCCTTTAGTTATGTCAAAGATAGTGAAACAGCCTACAGACAGATCAGAGTATTCAAACATTTGCGACCTGGTGTAATCATAATCACCTACAATTGAATGTGAGTAAAAAAAGGAAATGGTTTTTGATTTCAGATCTAACACAGCAATTGGTCATCCCAGTTAGTATTGATAACTGTGATATTGAATTTGTTGAGTCCTATAAATATTTAGGCATTGTTGTAGACAACAAACTTACCTGGGCAGGGCAATGCAAGACACTTGTATCCAAAGGTCAACAACTGAACATTCATGAAGCTGTTTTACACATCTGTCGTCTAAAGTGTTATTATGTACAGTTGTGTTGTATGGTTTAAGAGCCTCAGGAGAGAAGATATGCATAAACGCTTGCCAATCATGCATATACAATATTTGAGGGAAAATTGATCATGCAGAGAACTTGTGGTTTCTGATAATTTGTATACTGGAAACTAAGGATCACCCACTGAACCATCACTATCAGTGCATGAGGTCAGGAAACAGATTGAGAAGCTTCAGATGAAGGGAATCGATATTTGAATTCTTTTGTGCCATACTCTGTAAGAGCACACTCCCTGACACAGGCATAGAAGTGGGGTATTTCCTTTGTTCTCGTGTACTAACATTTTGCAATGTCGCACACCAATTTCAAAATGCTCTTATTTTAACCAGAATTAATTTCCTGGGCTGAAATTCGGACTGAATACCCCTTTTCTAAAATTCTTCCATTTGCGACGTATCAACCCACCTTGAAAATTCGTACTTTTTGAGTGAAATCCATATATCTATTTCGTGAAAAGCTTGTGGGGCACCAAAATATGTTGCTCCTCCGTTTCAAATATTTTTTTTTTTAGGGACATAGTACATGTTATCAACTACAGGGTGTATCAAAAGAAGGAAACCCAAATGTGAATGTAAATTATAAAAAATCTAATAAATATTTTCAAATAAGTTAAAGATCATGTCAAACGCCAATGCGTCCCCTTTCCAATGATACCTTGATTGTGTGTCTGTGGCCAGGGATGACTGAGCATTCATTCTTATTCTGTCAAGAGTCAAAACCTGCACTGGGCCAAATTTGTGCCAAAGTGTAACTGGTATTCTGGGCACGTGGAACGGCTTAATTTAAAGAAAGCAGACATCCTGTTCCTCAAAACAATTTATTCAATTTTGACACAGTGATTTAACTACTCTCGTTGTTGAAGCTAACCTCTCATGGCCCAATGCCTTCAACGTGACCATCACCTCTATCAACACTCTGCTCTGCGCTGCCAGACGTTGCATATCGCCAACCGCCTATCTTACCTTTGCATAACAAACCAGCCAGCAACCAGTTACTTTTGCACCAACTTGGCCCAGTGCAGGTTTTGACTCTTGACAGAATAACAACGAATGCTCAGTCATCCATGGTCACATACACACAATCAAGGTATCATGGGAACGAGGACACATTGGCGTTTCACATGATCTTTAACTTTTTTGAAAATGTTTATTAAATTTTTTATAACTAACGTTTACATCTGGTTTTCCTTTTTTTATACACTGTGAAAATTTCAAGTTAGTTGCGTACTCTATTCCCACATTTTATCTATTTTTAAAATAGATAAAATGTGGGAATAGAGTAATTAATAAAAAAAAATCACAATACTCAACTGTCTACCACTGATGATTTAACATTTTACGAACTGATGAATAATCATTAAATACAATGAAACATGGAAGTTTCCCCACATTCATGAATGAACGACAACTTGCAATGAAAAACACAAACATCGCCATCAATATTTATTAACAGCTGGCCGCACACATTCGCATACATGTAGAAACGATGTTGCAAGCGTGCGCGTAATCTTCATACAAGAATGTAATGTGCAGCATGCATGTCTGAGAACTTCGTTCGAGAACTCAATTTCATACTTTTTAAATGCTTTTTAGGGCCTTGTGGGCCCGTGGACACCCTGGATTTTACATGATTTTGTGCGTCATCAGTTTCTGTTCTCCACGTGTTATATACATTGCCTGTATATTCCTGAATGAAGAATGCTTTGGGAGGCGGTTTTGGTAATAAAATGATGGCAATTCAAATCCAGAAATTATTCAAAACACATGCAGTAGAGACTCAACAGCAACTGAAAAAAAACATAGCGCAAAATATAACAGAAAGAAATATTGATGCACGTTCCAACACCAATGTAACAGAGTGGGCACGGTACGATCTATCGCCTCGCAGAGACGGCCAGATCGAAGCGGGAGCGCGCCGCTACGGTGATGGGTGAGACAACAGCTGGACGGGGCCAGCAAGTTGGTGCGGTGCGTCGATTGACCATTGAACACCACACTTATCTTATGGCATGAATCTGTATAGCTAGGTTGCCTGGTGTGCTAGCCCCGTACATCCAGAGCTTGTACCCGCCCCGTCAACGCGGCGGTCTGTCCACTAAATCACGGGCTGAATCAGCCCCCGATTCAGCCACGGTAAGGCCCGGCGCGATTCAGCACCGACATTCGGCCCGACATTCGGCCAGACATTCGGTCCAACATTCGGAGGACGGTTAACCCCGAAGCACACGGTTATTTTTTCCCCACTCGTGCGGAAAGGGGTCCTGCTTATTTCCTTCGCCCTCGTACACATGGGATGAAAAAAAAAAGTTTTATTCTGTGCCCCAAAAACCCACTTGAGCCAGAAAGTAATGTCTACATGACGATTTTAGGGGCTTGCTAACCATTGAAGGAAAAAAAGCAACAAATCCTGGAGAAATTGAGAGAAAATGACCCGAATATTTGGGCCCCTGTACATTTCAATGGACCGCTTTCGCTTTTTGCCGCCAGGCCCATTCATGCGCATGCGTACATAATTATGAATTTATTAGTAAAAACATCCATTCAAAATGATGCCCTTGGGCTTGATAAATTCACCAGCAACATTCAGTCGGATCATGAGACGCGTCACACACACTAATGGAGAACAGAAACTGATGACGCACAAAATCATGTAAAATCCAGGGTGTATGCGGGTCCTACAGGAAGTATGTAAAAATCTTAAATTGAATTATCTCATTTTAAGGCCTGAAAAATCATTAAAAAGTATTTAACAAAATTGACGAAGCGAGTAATGAATTTTTCTATCAGTTCGTAAATAACGATTTCACTGCACGTAAAAAAGCTGATCGGACGTGGCACATTACACACCCTGCACAAAATCAACTTGAACCTCAAGCGCTGATCAGCACGCGCCGAATGGGAACTGATAGTCAGAGTCGGGCCACGTGCAATCGCACGCGTGGTTTGCAACGTTAACACGGCGTAATTGTATCAACAACGAAGCTGTACAAAGGCCTTCGTGAATTCTTGGGGGTGTTCATTTTTTTCTCGAAATGACGTTGCCGGAGTACATCAGCACACTGTTGTCGTGTCGACTTTCTCGCGGTACATATTCGGAATAATTATTATTATTATTATTGTTTTTATTATTTTATTATTATTATTAAATGGTATATTTCACTCATTCGTTGCGGCCCAAAGGCTGAATTGTGGGCAGGTTTACACTAAAAACATTAAAAAATAGACAGATTAAGTAGAAACTGTATGCATTACAACAAAAATAATTACAAAACCGGTAAAAATTATAATAGGAGTTACACAAAATAATGCATGTAACAACAAGAATGGAGGTACACAACGACAGAATTTTAAAAAAAAATGACTAAAGACAGTTGATTAAAAACAGTTGGGAAAACAAACATGGAGAAATATGGATTGCTCAGATTACGGGGGGAAAATGAGAATAAAATTCACACCAGGATATGAAGCGTAAAGCTTATAGTTGTTATTCAGCAGGTTGGTTAAGAATGGGATTGTACTATTCTTGTATCGGTTGCTTCGACATCGAGGGATGGACAGAGTACAAACATGTATTGGTAAATTTGGTATTGCGGAGATTGTTTCACCTTTTTGGGAGGGAGCCTGCAGTCACGGTACTTATGAGATGAGAGAAGGTTTTTCACAAAACTTTAAACAGAGATGATCACGTCTTTGCTGGAGAGAGAGGATTTGTAACCTATTAGACATAAGGTCATAGGGAACGTGCTCGCAAACATCAATGGAAAGGATTGTGCGAAATGCTCTTTTTGTAATTTTTTTGAGCGATTCCCTTTGTTCCTTTGTCAATCCAGAATGCCAAACAGGACATGCATACTCAGCAGTGGGTCTTACGTACTGCATGTAAACAGTGACCAAGTCATCAATGGGTAGACCACAGCGTTTAAGTTGGCGTAAGAAGTACAGTCTGCGGTTAAAGGAATTGCACATTGTAGTCACCTGGGTGTCCCATCTCAGATTGTTTTGAATGTAAACACCGAGAATTCTTAAACAATTTGATTGACCAAGGACTGAGGCACCTATTATGGCAGGTCATATTATGTACATGTACTTAGTGAAATCATGGTGATTTCAAAGAACACGGTCATCAAAACAATGTTTGACACATTTAGTGTTTGTTTCAATTTAAATTCACGTTTCAACCATTAAGACGAGGCTGACTGGCGTGACCATTCCTCCACGATTGAGAATTTCTTTTGATGTGACTGTCAGCAATTTTTCTGCGACCCATTTTCATGAATATAAAGTACATGTGGAGGTCCAGATGACATGCTGCTTTCGTGCAGCACGTTGTTCAGAGATGTCAGAGTGTCCATGCCAGAGAATTTAATATATAATTCGTTATGTTGTAAACCATCGTCCGTCCATGGACCGCATGGCCATGGACAATTAGTCATATTTGTGGATAAATTCTGATCATCACAATGAAAATCATTTATATACCATGAAAATTTGCATGTACATTTACACACATGCTTACATTATGCGCAGCCCACAAAATCAAATGTATGTATCTGATAAGATGATTGTGTATCATCAGTAGCACCACGAAGTGATGCATATATAGGTCTACATTAAACCAGTCCACTGCAGTGGCATGAATACACACCGTATATCATGCATGAGTCCAGTTTGTGTTTCCTGCGTAGATACTCGCAGTGGCCCGGATTTTTTTATTTGCTTGGCGGATTGGTCTGAAGAAAAAAAGTCTGGATTAAAAATAAAAATAAATAACATGTCTCAGTTTTGTTTCTGTGTCTCCGGGTAATCGGACGCTTAATGCTGGTATTTAGCCCTATGCGTGTTTTTTTGAAAATTTCGATTTTCCTTGAACTGTATATTATCCTATAACGAATAAATTTACTTGCTCGTTACATTTGCAGGCCTTTATACAGTTTTAAAAGTGGTTCTTCTTTTGATTTTCTGTTGATAGTGTCTGAGTTAGGAACAGTTCAGAAACACTTTGTTTAAACTTTGGTGTTGGCGGTACGTGTGTGCACAACCCTGACTCGCATACATAACTCAAACGTTAAAAACTACGAAATCACACACACACAAAATACATACGTAAGGAAAGAGAAATCCTGATTCCTTTCTGTATGTTTTTGGCTAGACCGTGATCGGGATTCTGAAAGTGAATCAAAAGCTTGTGATTGCTACTCGGGAAACAATCTCTTTTTTTGGCGTTTCTTTTTTTATTGGGGTCATCAAGAATGGAATTTTTGGGCGGCGATGGTTATTTTTCTCGATTTCTGATTTGTTTTTCCGGTGGCGATTCCGTAGTAATTATTTCACAAAATGCCCAATACACAATGCTTCATAATGGTAATATTTGGATGGAGCCCTTTGTAATTTACATAAAAAGACAAACACCATGCACCACCTTAGCTTCCTCGATGCCGCATTCCGATCGCCTCGACCGATTGTCAATATGACAATTTATTTTAATAATCGCTGACTGCAAATTAGTCTTGCATTATAAAATTCATTCAAAAATGACTAAATAAAGTTATTCATTTTGACGAACAAAATGTATCAAACATTATTTTGATGACCGTGTTCTTTGAAATCACCATGATTTCACGCGAGCCTGGGCCCGGGCTGCCACGCGAGGGCTATACTGTTTACTCTTGATTTCAACCCACGTACTCGACATCATCTGTTTCGAGATCCTCAATCAGGATAGGACGAATGAAAGTAAACTGTTTCTAATATACATGTCAAACCACCTTGCCGGTTCCTGTCTGACTATGGAGTAATTGGATATAAACCCTATAGGGTGATCTCATTTTCGGTGATTGAACCATCGCAAAATAGATGATATCAAATGGATTTCTAGACATGAATATTTGAAAATGATCAAATGTATTAATTATGCTTCTTACATTAAGTTGAGCGAACGAGAAACCCTCGGAGCTTTGATTGTAGATAACACCGTCTAGATATACGTTTATTGTAGATCCTTGTTCTGTGGATTGAGCATCTCTCTGACCGTTTGGAGGTATTTGTTCCATTCCTGGCCACGATAGTGTGTGTGGAAAGTTTTTATCTGAATCGTTGGGTGTTGTGGTTGATTGAGGTTGGTTGGATGCTGTTTCCGATGCGGGTATATACGGGTAGAACTGGTTGGCTATCTGGAAAATCGTCGAGACATCTCGGTTCGCTGCAGTCCGTTTCTTCAGGACGTCAGAGTACAATGTCTTCCCCAAAAGGGGTTCTCTGATGAGTGATGCAGTGTGAAGTCGTGCCTCTGGTGTTCTTCGGTGAATCTGCGATGTGTTGGATAATATTCGTGGCATGTGTTTAATAGCTCCATGAGTAGACGTACTCCTGTCGAGTTGAGGTGCACGCCGTCAAAAACCACACGCGTTTTGCTTTGCGATGGAATTCATCAGATTATTTGAATCATACCTTCTTGCGTGTTAAAGCGCTGATTGGTTTTTGCGGTGTATGATCGATGAGATTGTTACTGCTCTAGCTTTAAGTAATTCGCCGAGAGATGATCTTTGCCGCAATAGTCTCTGGGTGGTCGGATGTGTTGTTGGTTCCAACATGAGGAACTATTCCAGAAGCATCACTTGACAGATCAGACGCACGCACATCATGCATATAAAGATAAACACAAAACAGCCAGCTTCCCTAGCTGCAGCCGAAACCTGCTCACTGTGGGGTTTATTATATCGACAAAGATTTACGAAGTGCTCGCTGTTGTTGAGGATAAGATTGTAATTAATCCGCGTTTTGTCTCCATGCATTGTTTTTGCCATTTCAACGATGTCGTTTGGATGCAAAGGTTTTATTTTTTCGTCTCTGGAGTTGTTGATCCTCATCTTGCCGGAACCGCCGAGAATCTCTCCAATCGTATCAACTCGTATCTCGGGCCTTTGACTCGCTGCAAATCCACTGCCTGATATCTTCTTCGTGGAGTACCGCGCCCCTCCTTCGGGTATACTGAAATGTATGACGGCGTGTTGCATTGAGAGGTACTGACCGATGTATAACCCCCAATGTGCGTACACACCGCGGTAAAACTCCAGCCTGTCACCTGGGCGAACTGTTCTTTCCAAGGCTTCGATATTCACAGAGGTACGCCAGCTTCCCAACAGTCCAATGTTTTTGCTGTCTGCCATTTCCCCGACCTTTGGAATGGCCAAATAATTGCGAGATGAGGCTAGCTATACTAGTATGAATGAATAGATACAGCTTTGTATCCTGCTCATTGATATGCTGGATAACTTGATAAATTATGTTCCCTGCCTACATTTCCGGCAGTTGCCCATGTGGGTTATTCTGCCATGGGGGTTGGTTATTCGGCTATAAATTTTGGGTCCAAAGTGTGACATTTTTTCCGGTTATCTTGGTACTTTGTAATTCAAGCATCATTAAAAGTGATTTCAAATGATTGTTTATCTGTTGAGTAGGTAGTTTGCTATTCATTATCACTCTTGGAGGATGACAGCATTAAGGAGTGCATCAGAATTATACAATCATAGATGTCAGATGTAACAGGGACGGGAAAAAAAGTGGACCCCAAATTTATAGAATGACCATGGGCGTCGCCAGGATTTTTTCTAGAGGGGGGCAAAAAAAAATGTTCGCCAAAAATATTTTTTGTTGCCAAAAAATGCTTGTATTTCTCAACACTTTCTCGATTTATCAGTTTTAGAGGGGGGCAGGGACATTTCCCCCCCCCCCCCCCACTCATTAAATTTACACCACTTTGTCTTCGCGCCTCTTTTTCTTTTCTTTTCTTTTCTTTTTTTTCTTCCTTTTTTTTTTTTTTTTTTTTTTTGCTTTTCCAAGGGGGGGGGGGGGCAAGTGCCCCCCTTGCCCCCCCCCCCTCGCGACGCCCATGAGAATGACCCATATTCTAAATGCAATGACCCATATTCTAACTGGACAAAATAGATGTTGCATTCCAGTGTATTTGGAATAGAGCAAAACCATCATGTAATTCGCGTGGCCGTTTGCTCGGCACGTAGCTTACCGTGTGCGGTCAATTTTTGAGGCGTTTTCTGCCTCGCGAGGCCGTGGAATAGTAGGCAGAATCTTAAATTGAAACCAACACCAAATGTGTCAAACATTTGATGATCGTGTTCTTTGAAATCACCATGATTTCACTAAGTACATGTATTGTACATAGATGTGTGACCTGCCATGTCATAATGAGTTCTAACCCCACCTTTAACTTGTTGAGTTATCCACGATGTTAAACTCATTGGCTTTCTAATGATACCAAATATATTTCTGTAGCTCCATTTATTCCGAATATATACCGCGAGAAAGTCGACAGTGCGACGCCGGACTTCGGCTCCGTCATTTCGAGAGAAAAAAATGTATGTAATTTAATATAGCTTTAAGATTTATAGCTACTTAACACCCCCAAGAATTCATCTTTGCTGGAACGAAGGCCGTTTACATCTTCCTTGTTGACACAAATACGTCGTGTTTAATGTTGCAAACAACGCGTGCGATTGCACGTGGCCCGACATTGACTCAAAGTCCGGTGGCGTTGTGTCAGCTCCCGTTCGCCGCACGCTGTTCATGAACGGCGCGTGATGTACACGTTGCTTTGGGATCCCGAGGATGGAACGCTCGGTAAAACCTAATCATTTTCTATTTTTTACCCCAAAGTAAATTTCACAATGGGATATTGGCATGTACCCGTGAAGGAGCAAGTTATAGACACAAAACAGCATTTATTGTACCTTGTGGACTGTACCAGCAACTTTCAATCGGATCATGAGACACGTCACACGTGACTTGAAACACTGAAACGGGCTCTTCGAGTAATCGTCGAAGGTGGTTATAAAAGTTATTCTGAAATGCTGTGAGAGCTCGGAATGTCCACATTAAAACAAAGAAGAGAGACTAAAGGTAGACTATTCATTTAAAAAAAAAACCATGGAAACAAACTGAACAATTTAAGAACTACATCTCTCCTCCTTATGAAAAGAACCCTCAGGCATTCAAATGAACTTCCGAACTTAAGTGCAAGACAAATATAATGCAGCATAGTGCTGTTCCCCATGCATCCTGTACATTTTTATCATTCTAAATGAAATGGGATAACTTCTATGGTCGTAAGTTTTAATCTTCCAATAGTGTTGGTTGTTGGTTAATGTGTAATCCTTTACAATGTTAATATTGAGTGGTATACTTTTTATATTCAATTTTATATTTTCAGTAATATATATTTAGAATTATTCGTGAGGCAAAATTGTGTCACCTAATTTGTTTGTTAAAATATTGTTTTAACTATTAATCATGCTCAATTCTGTCATTTAATTGAATTAGTGAGGACACTTTAATTCCATCTAGAAAGGTGAACATATTTCCAACAAGGAGAAGGAAAAAAATTGAATTAACACGTAACTGATAATTACATGCAGCAAGTTTGGAACGGTTTTCGTATGAATCGTTG
Organism: Patiria miniata; assembly: GCF_015706575.1. Taxonomy (NCBI): domain Eukaryota; kingdom Metazoa; phylum Echinodermata; class Asteroidea; order Valvatida; family Asterinidae; genus Patiria; species Patiria miniata. The sequence continues at coordinate 9,176,427 of NW_024037061.1, forward strand.
CTGCTCAAAACCAGACAACTCTCATCACTTCCTACTGTATCGCTGGACTACGCTAATCAGGCGCAGATCCAGGAATATTTTAGACTGGGGGTACACCTTTGGGGAGTATTTACCCTGAGAACTAAATGCGAGCGATGAGCGCGGAGCCCTTTACGGTATGGGGTTCGGGGCCCGAAATATACGGCCCGAAAAATGTGAGATTCTAGATGGCATTTTATTTTGGCAAAGGAATAACTTAGTTGGTAAACTGTTGCAAGGGTGCTTTCTAATGTTTTGTTTCAAGATAAAATGTTCAGTTTATCAATAAGAACAAACATGTAAATAGAATTTAAGTTAACAATTAGTGTAATTTAATCAAACTAAAACAGAGGAGCAATTAGGCCTCCATGCACATTGTAACTTCACAGTCTCAGTTTTATCTCACGACTAAAAACTTAAATCATGCGGTCCTCCAAGTGTCTCCCTCTTTTTTGCATAATGTAATTGCCCAAACATTTTACAGAAAAATGTTCTTGGTTTTAATTTCAGTCCAGTTTCAATTTCAAGAATAGGGCCTAGTACATGTACATTTATTTGTAAATAAACCATCCGCAGATCGGCGGCGCAGCAAAACAAATTGGTACAACAATAATCGTAGTTCGTATACATGCGACTGGTCTCTTGCAGAAAATAGTCATCGGGCCTTTCGGCACCATGATTGCAATTCCCACATGGTGCGACACATTTTGAAGGTGACTTTGTACTTCTTTGTGTAAAGGAAGTGGTTGTTAATTCTTGTCTTTATTTAAGCATTATGAATGAAGGATGCTTCACACCATGGAAGTCGGACTCGGTGATAAAATGATGAGAATTCAAAACCAGAAATTATTCAAGAAGACTAGCGACAGAAGAAATAATAATAGAACAATCTTATATAACGCACAACATAACAGAAAGAAATCTCGATGCACTGAACGCTCCAAAACCAACGGAACAGAGTGGGCACAGTACGGTCTAACGCTTCGCAGAGACGGCCAGACCGAAGCGGGAGCGCACTGCTACGGTGATGGGTGAGACAACAGCTGGACGTGGGCCAGTAAATAAATTTTATGCGACGAACATTAATATATACATACGACGAACATTAATATTCACAAATACAAGTATTTCAGAAATGTTAAAGAATAAAGCCCTTCGCATATTTTAAAACATTCAACGCCACTGGGTGCTGTCGTTACAGCTATATCGAATGAGGATTGAAGCATGCACTCAAATGATCCGAGAATGTGGGAGCTGATTTTCTCAGTTGTCAGTAAAGATGATTCTGTTGCTTGGAGAAAATGTAGGATATGTTCTTGAAAAGAGGGGCGAATTGTCACAATCCGGTTTTTTTCTGGTACTTTTTATTTTACGCGTCAACTCATTCAAGAATACTTGAGGGAAATTGAACTCTTTTTAAATGTGTACACTATGATTATTTGTAAATAAATCGTAACATTTGAAACATGGTAAATAAGCTTTGAGTTCTCCATGCCTTAGCTTTATTTTGACTATTTTGCCCGGGATTGACACTCATTCGTATCCCAGAAAAAACCAAAGACATTTCCCTCTAAGATGGCTGCTTCGCATAAGGTTTATTGCTGAATCGCGATCTTCGGTCTTTCCCGGTGACCAATAGCCAGTATTTTGGCTGCAGACTCACTACATTATTATTGTCAGAATTACCTAATTTAGGGCAATGGCAGCCTCCGCGTCCCGTGTAAGACAGAAGATATTTATTGATGGAACCAAGCACTGCTTTTACCGAGTGAACAATGATTATTCATTCAATTCAATTTAACAAGGTGATTTACATTTAGAATCTCGATATTAGGGCAAGAGGAATATCGCTTAATAATGGTATTATTTGGGTGGCACCCTCTCTAATTTACATAAGAGTGTAGACCATGAACCTCTGTGTACTGAGCAGCTTCGTGTACGTGCACTGAACCGGTGACCCTGTATGCCTATATAGTAAGCCAGCCAAATGTGGAAAAGTTCTCTAGAGAATAATTTCACGGCATATTTTGATAATAGCTGGCATCCATGCTAGATCAATTCTTTGAACCATAACAAACAAGATGTGGATGGTTGCCACCGTTAATTTCAACCCTAAATATACCTCTTTACATAAATCTTTAATACCTGCCGTGTAATATATAATTTTGCCCTTTTTGGTATATTTTTGATTTCTGTAGAATTTTATATTGGTGATTCTACTTACATATCCTTACTTCAAGAACATTTTCTAACGCATATGCGACTGAATAATTATGAGAATATTATAGTAACGATCCAAAATGGCTCCTATTATACCCAAAAGTTGCACGCGTTTTACTTTGTCTCCAGAATTCTTCAAGTAAATCATGTGAACAGTGATAACGTTGTGATATTTAGCCCAGCAAACAAAACCGGGAAAACGAGGTGTCTGTTATTTGGCCTAATTAGTGAAGGGTTGCCTAACGTGGGAGACTTTAAAAAGTTCAAGGAAATTCCCAAAATTATTGGAAAGAAAATTAATGGTAAAGAATCATTTTGACATTGACATAACTATTGCAAACATTTTTTTTTGGGGGGGGGGGGTCCGTGAACTTATTCAAGTCTCCCACGTTAAGCGACCCTTCGCCTTATTTAAGCCCAGTTTACGGACAGCCAGCTTGTTTTTCCCCGTTTTTGTTTGCTGAGCTAAATATCACAATGTTATCAAGGTTTTGATAGGGAAACGGTGCATAAGTAACTTGGTGAATTTGAAGCTCATCAATACTGAGGTTTGGCAAGACTACCTGATACTGGAGACAAGGTATATGCGCGCACTTTTCGGGTATAATAGTTGTCATTTTGGATCGTTACTATTCCCTCATGATTATTCAGTCACTGATATATATGCTGAAGAAAATGTTATTTAAGTAAGGGTGTTTAATAGAGTCACCAAAATAAACTTTTCAAAAAATAAAAAATAAAGAATATACCCAAATGTGGGAATAAATATATTAAACAGCAGGGATTAACAATTTATGCAAATTAGATATATTTAGATCTAAAAATTAATGTGGCCTGACGTTGCGAACTTAGCAAGTTCTTCTTCAGAGGCTAAAACAGAAATGACAGAGGTACATACATTAACATGGGGGTGCACACAAACATGCAGGGATGAAAGAAGAAACACAAAAGGAGGATTAGGTGGGAAAGGTGTGGAAAGATGCAGGAGAGGGTGGATGAGAGAACAAAGAAACAAAGGGAGATGGCAAACCACAAGGGGTCTGGTATGAACAGGGGAGGGACCAGAAAGGGGAAGGATCAAAGGTCACAGGGAGTGGGAACGGACAAAAGAGTGTGGGAGTGAAAGGGGATTATGCGGGGGGGGGGGGACAGTATGGAGGTGGAAAGGGATGAAAGATGGGGAAAGATGGGTAAACACAAACAATGAAGACCAGGTGGATTATCTGTAACAGAAGACAATGGAGGAAGAAAAAAAAATATTAATCATTTCCAAGTTGGATGTTGAGACCATGTGGTTGAATAGTTCGAAGACGATTCATCCACACTTTCTCTCTGCTGAGGCGAACTGAGTCCTTGCGATGGCCAAGAGATTCAATGCCCTGCAAAATCATATCAGAAATGGAGTGGTTAGGCAGGTTGAAGTGATGACCAACAGGGGTGTCTAGTTTCTTGGTGTTGACCGTAGACCGGTGGGCATAGAAACGCTTCTTGAGCGTATTCTTAGTCTCACCTACATACTGCACTCCACAGACCCTGCAAGAAATGAGATATATGACATTAGGGGTGTTACAAGTGATGTTACCAATGGTTCTGTGGGAAGTGACAGAAGAGTGGCCAGAAAAGGAGTCAGACTCCTGGATATGAATCTGGCAGACAACACATCTGGAACTGCACTTGAAAGTACCATGCTGGGTGGGAGGGGATGCATCTAAGGATGGGACTTCAGCTCGAACAATCAAGTCCCGTAGATTTCGAGGACGCCTGTAAGCCAATGTGGGGCCGTTGGGGATGGCGCGGGCAAGGCGATCTGAAGTATGGAGGATATGATGATTGTCATTAGTGATTTTGCGAAGGGGAGGGAAATTGGGGTGAAACGTGGTAACCAAGGGAATCATGGGTTTGGCCATGGCATCAGGGGCCTTTCCCATGAGAGCTAGATTTCTGGGGATAGCTTTAGCTCTGGCAATGGCACGATGAACTTGGCGAGAGCTGTGACCCCTGGCCACCAAGTTGTTCCTCAGTATCTGTGTATGGCGGGAGAAATCGGAATCATTAGAACAAATTCTTCTGAGTCTGAGTGCCTGGCTAAACGCTATGCCAGTTTTGCAGTGCCTGGGGTGACAGCTGGAGGAGTGGAGGTACTGGTGGGTGTCCGTGGGTTTGGAATACAGGTCAGTGGTTAGTGAGTTGCCTTGCTTGCGGACGGTGACATCCAGAAAGTGGGTTTGGTGAGCCGAGAACTCCGATGTGAATTTGATGGTTCTGTGGAAGGAATTGATGTGGTTAGTGAAGGTCAAGAGACTGTCCTCATCGCTGGTCCAGATGAAAAAACATCATCAATATATCTCCACCAGATCCAAGGGCGACATGGGGCTGAGGCAAGAATGCGTTCTTCGAGGTCACCCATGAAGAGGCAAGCCATGGATGGGGCCATGCGAGTGCCCATTGCAGTGCCGTGTACCTGTAGATAGTGTTCACCAAGGAAGGAAAAATTGTTCTTCGTTAGTATAAGTCTCATGAGGGTGCCAACATCACTGATGGGAGGAGTCGTGTGTCCTGCCTTGGCCAGAGCCAAGGAGCAAGCACGAACACCCTCCTCATGTGGGATGTTGGTGTACAGAGATGAGACGTCGAAAGTCCCAATGATGGCCGTGCTGGGAATCTGGTCCTTGATTCCTTCAAGCTTGCGTAGGAAGTCTGGGGTGTCGTGAATGTATGACGAAATCTGTGGGACAAGGGGTTTGAGAAAACTGTCAATGAACAGGGAGATGCGTTCCGTGGGTGAGCCATTACCGGAGATGATGGGTCTACCGGGGTTGCCAGCCTTGTGAATCTTGGGTAGAAGGTAAAATCTGGCAGTCCTACAATCACAGGGAGAAAGAAATTTGTGAGCTTTCTTGGACAACTGGTCACGTGATCGCATATCGTCAAGTACCTGTTGTATATCTCGACAGAAAGTGCCTGTGGGGTCAGAGTCAAGGCGGGTATAGTTAGTGCGATTATCCAACTGACGGTGGGCCTCATCAATGTACTGCTGACGATCCATGATGACCACAGCTGAACTAGATATATTTAGGGTCAAAATTAAGGGTGGCATCCACCTACATTTTCTTCTCCATCCTTTGACTGATTGATGTGACATGGTTGCCCGCTATTACCACAAAATGCCGTCCAAAGCGGAATATTCCACTTTGGCTGGTCCACTATATTGACCGTTTTTTCGCTTAACAGTTTTGTGAAACGGTCCAACGGTATTAGGTCACAAAAAACAATTACCATTTGTTGTTGTTTTTTAATTGTAAAAAGCGATAAACGGTCAGTTGCTTCATTTTTAGAGTGTTATTTTCCAAGAACATGATAATGACAAAGCAGCAATGCTCCCTCGACCATTTATCAGGTTTGGCAATTAAGCAATACCTTGGTGTTTTAAAGTGTCCTTTGGGATCGAGTCACTGCCTGGGAAATTCCGACTAGATACTAGTTGTCCACCTGAAATCTTCTGGAAACAGACTTGTAGACCGAGTCAATCCCGGTACATACCGTTATTTCGTTTTCATATAATTTAATACAGTTTTGTAAAACGGTCAAACGGTATTAAGATAAATACGGTTATTCCGTTTCATCAGTTTAGTAAATTTCATTACAGCAAAACGATCAATGATTTTTGTTTTACACAGTTTTACATAAATAACTTTGAAAAACAGCAAAACGGTCAGTATTGAATACAGACTGATTTTTCTTTGTCCTAAGTGCATTTTGTGGCGGTGGGCAAGGGGGTGGAGGGGACCATGCCGTGCACGAAGAAGTGTTACCTCGGCATAATTCGTGCGTGGTGTGGTGGGGCTTGAAGAGTTGCAAGCAAAAATGGCGCTGGAAAATTTCCAGGAGAAAATTTCACAATGGATACAGGATGGTAAGACGTATGAAGAACTTGCAGATATTTTGAAGGACATTAGAGTTCGGCGCAGCTCTTCAGTAGCCAATATTCACAAATTCTGTCGTTAGAGCGACGTAATCAGTGTAAGGAGAGCAATTTGGGTCCCAGGCAAAGGCCAGGACACATTAACATTCCAAGGTGCATTGCTTAATTGACGAACCTGAATCAAAAAATGGCCGACAAGACTATTGACCGTTGTCATTGTCATGTTTTTGTAAAACAACACTCTAAAAATATGGCAACTAACCGTTATCGCTTGTTACAATTTAAACAAACAACAAAAAGGTAATTTTCTTTGGTCACTTTTCCGTTTGATCGTTTTACAAAACTGTAAAACGAACGGTAGATCGAAATAACGGTATGTATGGGATTCAATCCGCCGTGTAACTATAAACAAACTGCGCGTTGGCTCTTTATTTAAATATTATTTTCGTCCAAAATGCTGCCAAAATTGCGCGCTTGACTGAATCGTTCCGCAGTTCCACAAAGTGCTTTAAATGGTCAAGGGGGGGGGGGGGGGTCATGAATTAAAAGGTGGCATAATCCGGCATCCTTTTATCGCCCTGCCATGTGTCATTTAACCAACAAATGTCCTTGATAAGAAAGAAAACAGAGATAAATGAAACCACTTTTGGAGGCAGACCCTGACCCAGGAAATTAATGTGGCATTATTCTTGGTTGATTTTACGCCTATATGCACAAAAAAATAAGCCATGCCATACTGTCGGTCATCAAAAATGTATCATTTAATGTTTGCATAACTATTCGATGACTGATGGGCAGATGTTTTCGTTTTGGCAGGAAGATTTCTTTGAACAATTTCAGAACTGCTATATATAGAAAATATATACCATGCACATAAAGCTGTCGTCAACACGGGGTCGTCATTTGAATCTGAAATGCTTAAAAAATGGAAAATTTGAAAATTAAAAACTTAACTTCATTTTGTTTACCCACTGACTTGCCCATACTCTTTTCTCTCCAGTCTCGCACGACAATATTTTCCACATTCACTCCCCCCCCCCCCCCTTAGACTAAGGATACTTTCTTCCCCTCTTCTTTTTTGGCGGGCGGTGTAGTCTCTGCTTCTCCGGTCTCGCATGACAGAAGGCAGGTGCAGCCAGCTGCGGCTGTCTATTTATTATATGCAACGTTCCAATTGTGCCTCCGAAATTAGGCTTAGGTAACATGAGTCACTGGCATTATCTCGGCGAATATGAACCCAGGTGATAGAAGCTAGTTTTTTTTTTATCCCGGGGGATAACTCTTTATTTTCAACAATAAAACAAAATCATATTTGAATATAAGCACATTTAAGTAGGAGTTCATAACCCAAAACATGGCAATTGAAACTAATTACTCTTGGAAAAGTGTAGAATAGGAATCCTATTTACAGTAAAATTTCCCAACATTATCATTACAAATATACATATTTTTTCCACATTATACATATATACATATTTGGAAATGGCAAATTAATAGAATCAGGTAAATAACTTGATACTCGTCTCAAGGTCAGCTTTGCCAAACAGAAACACTTCATTATCTAGAGTAATGCTACATTAGGTTTTGTCCTTGATCCACGAAACAACTGAACATGGCACAAAAGAGCAAAAGAGATGGGTATAAAGAGTTTCTTCTGCGATTTTACAAAAAGTACATTGGTTCATCGTGGACTTATTGATTTTAAACAGAAAATATTTCGTACCGAGAATCCTATCAAGTTATTTGTATTGGAACCATCTCAGACTAGTATCTACAGTGCAATTGAAAGAAATATTGAAATCAACGACCATTTAGAAAAGCTAAAGTCTGTTTGCAACTTATTGTTCCATTTGGAAATGAATGTATGGACTACATTCCTGTTTGAGGCCAGCACTTTGAGAATTCTACAAGAACCTTTTTTTTTTGTCTTGAAATTTAATGGAATAAAAGGGAGTTTGATTGTGCATTTTTCCAAATCCAACGGTTCCGGAAAGGCTAGCTTGATAGCTCTAACTACACCTCCATATTCCAGGAAATTAGTTCTGATGTTAAACTTCCTCCTAAAGTCATTAAATGACAAAAATGTACCGTTGTCGTCAACGATGACGACAAAGATCAAAGATGTAGCTGACTCCTGCAGACTCCCAATGCTTGTAATAGATGCATTTTTGCTCACCTTGAATTTATCATTATGCCACAGAGTGTTCAACAGAACATCTTCAGCAGTCACTATAAATGAAAAAAGCTATTAACCAAAACAAGACTTTCACAACCATACAAATCAGTTCAAAGTTTTCTAGTTCTTTTTTCCATGCCATTATTCGTACATCCGTCATTTAAACATAGGCCTATATGACTGAATTAACAGTTGGTAAGTTTAAAGAACTAGAAAACTTTGAACTGATTTGTATGGTTGTGAAAGTTTTGTTTTGGTTGATAGCTTTTTTCATTTTAAATTAGCCTACATTTTGTTTTTATGTATTTTTTAAATACTTGTATTTTTCTTTTTCATTACTTGTTATTATTGATGTGATGTTTAAGTTTTACCTTATTTAATATTTTTTTATTGTACAGTTGTTTTTATTATGCTTTTACATGTACAACACTGAACAGACATGTACATTTTCCATTCTATCTTGAAATGGATAATTAAAAATTGAATTAAATCGAATTCGCAGGAAAGAGAACTGGCCTCCCTCAAAAAAATGTGCTGGCCAATTATCATACATTTGTGCATACATTATACTTCCAGTTCGTAAAAAGTCACTGGTCACTCGCAAGAATGACCTTATTAACCTCGGTGGTAATGAAGATATCAGAGCATTTTGTCTTGATTATTTGAAAGCACAAATGCTGTGATAAGTGGCATTTTCTTGACAATGTCGAATTTGTATCTCAAAAATATGGCGACTTAAATAAAAATAAACTCATTTAATTTCATCCGGTGACATACATTTCACTTCATCTAGCAAAATGAACAGGATGTTTTGGTCTGATGCAGAAACAAATCGACAAATTTATTTTCATGGATCAAATTAGTCGGTAATGCTAGAATAGAATCTGAGAAAGAAGCTTTAAAGGGGTTACCGTTACCGGATCCAGTAATTGATGTATGCTGTGAAATAGAACGTGTTGCCGAGTATAAATATATTGATGTTGTTTTCCATTTCTTGGATGCATTATTAATTAATACACGGTAGCCACCAGTGACCAACACGATGAACTATCTCTAACTTTATACATGGTGCCAAAAAGAAAGTGACCGAATGAGAAGGAAAAAAAATAACAAAATAAATGGCTCCTCCATTTCAAATATTTTTTTTTAGGGACATAGTACATGTTATCAACTACAGGGTGTATCAAAAAAGGAAAACCAAATGTGAATGTAAATTATAAAAAATCTAATAAATATGTTCAAATAAGTTAAAGATCATGTCAAACGCCAATGTGACCTCTTTCGAATGAAACCTTGATTGTGTGTCTGTGGCCACGGATGACTGAGCATTCGTTCTTATTCTGTCAAGGGTCAAAACCTGCACTGGGCCAAATTTGTGCCAAAGTGTAACTGGTATTCTGGGCACGTGGAACGGCTTCATTTAAAGAAAGCAGACATCCTGTTCCTCAAAACAATTTATTCAATTTTGACACAGTGATTTAACTACTCTCATTGTTGAAGTTAACCTCTCATGGCCCAATGCCTTCAACGTGACCATCACCTCTATCAACACTGCTCTGCGCTGCCAGACGTTGCATATCGCCAACTGCCTGTCTTACCTTTGCATAACAAACCAGCCAGCAACCAGTTACTTTTGCACCAACTTGGCCCAGTGCAGGTTTTGACCCTTGACAGAATAACAATGAATGCTCAGTCATCCCTGGCCACAGACACACAATCAAGGTATCATTGGAACGAGGACACATTGGCGTTTCACATGATCTTTAACTTTTTTGAAAATGTTTATCAGATTTTTTATAACTAACGTTTACATCTGGGTTTCCTTTTTTTCATACACTGTGAAAATTTCAAGTGAGTTGCGTACTCTATTCCCACATTTTATCTATTTTAATAAAAAAATCACAATACTCAACTGTCTACCACTGATCATTTAACATTTTACGAACTGATGAATAATCATTAAATACAATGAAACATGGAAGTTTCCCCACATTCATGAATGAACGACAACTTGCAATGAAAAACACAAACATCGCCATCAACATTTATTCACAGCTGGCCGCACACATTCGCATACATGTAGAAACGATGTTGCAAGCGCGCGCGTAATCTTCATACAAGAATGTAATGTGCAGCATGCATGTCTGAGACCTTCGTTCGAGAACTCAATTTCATACTTTTTAAATGCTTTTTAGGGCCTTGTGGGCCCGTGGACACCCTGGATTTTACATGATTTTGTGCGTCATCAGTTTCTGTTCTCCACGTGTTATATACATTGCCCGTATATTCCTGAATGAAGAATGCTTTGGGAGGCGGTTTTGGTGATAAAATGATGGCAATTCAAAACCAGAAATTATTCAAAACACATGCAGTAGAGACTCAACAGCAACTGAAAAATAAACATAGCGCAAAATATAACAGAAAGAAATCTTGATGCATGTTCCAACACCAATGTAACAGAGTGGGCACGGTACGATCTATCGCCTCGCAGAGACGGCCAGATCGAAGCGGGAGCGCGCCGCTACGGTGATGGGTGAGACAACAGCTGGACGGGGCCAGTAAGTGCTTGGTGCGGTGCGTCGATTGACCATTGAACACAACACTTCTCTTATGGCATGAATCTGTATAGCTAGGTTGCCTGGTGTGCTAGCCCCGTACATCCAGAGCTTGTACCCGCCCCGTCAACGCGGCGGTCTGTCCACTAAATCACGGGCTGAATCAGCCCCCGATTCAGCCACGGTAAGGCCCGGCGCGATTCAGCACCGACATTCGGCCCGACATTCGGCCAGACATTCGGTCTAACATTCGGAGGACGGTTAACCCCGAAGCACACGGTTATTTTTTCCCCACTCGTGCGGAAAGGGGTCCTGCTTATTTCCTTCGCCCTCGTACACATGGGATGAAAAAAAAAAGTTTTATTCTGTGCCCCCAAAACCCACTTGAGCCAGAAAGTAATGTCTACATGACGATTTTAGGGGCTTGCTAACCATTGAAGGAAAAAAAGCGACAAATCCTGGAGAAATTGAGAGAAAATGACCCGAATATTTGGGCCCCTGTACATTTCAATGGACCGCTTTCGCTTTTTGCCGCCAGGCCCATTCATGCGCATGCGTACATAATAATGAATTTATTAGTAAAAACATCCATTCAAAATGATGCCCTTGGGCTTGATAAATTCACCAGCAACATTCAGTCGGATCATGAGACGCGTCACACGCACTAATGGAGAACAGAAACTGATGACGCACAAAATCATGTAAAATCCAGGGTGTCTGCGGGTCCTACAGGAAGTCTGTAAAAATCTTAAATTGAATTATCTCATTTTAAGGCCTGAAAAATCATTAAAAAGTATTTAACAAAATTGACGAAGCGAGTAATGAATTTTTCTATCAGTTCGTAAATAACGATTTCACTGCACGTAAAAAAGCTGATCGGACGTGGCACATTACACACCCTGCACAAAATCAACTTGAACCTCAAGCGCTGATCAGCACGCGCCGAATGGGAACTGATAGTCAGAGTCGGGCCACGTGCAATCGCACGCGTGGTTTGCAATGTTAACACGGCGTAATTGTATCAACAACGAAGCTGTACAAAGGCCTTCGTGAATTCTTGGGGGTGTTCATTTTTTTCTCGAAATGACGTTGCCGGAGTACATCAGCACACTGTTGTCGTGTCGACTTTCTCGCGGTACATATTCGGAATAATTATTATTATTATTTTTATTATTTTATTATTATTATTAAATGGTATATTTCACTCATTCGTTGCGGCCCAAAGGCTGAATTGTGGGCAGGTTTACACTAAAAACATTAAAAAATAGACAGATTAAGTAGAAACTGTATGCATTACAACAAAAATAATTACAAAACCGGTAAAAATTATAATAGGAGTTACACAAAATAATGCATGTAACAACAAGAATGGAGGTACACAACGACAGAATTTTAAAAAAAAATGACTTAAGACAGTTGATTAAAAACAGTTGGGAAAACAAACATGGAGAAATATGGATTGCTCAGATTACGGGGGGAAAATGAGAATAAAATTCACACCAGGATATGAAGCGTAAAGCTTATAGTTGTTATTCAGCAGGTTGGTTAAGAATGGGATTGTACTATTCTTGTATCGGTTGCTTCGACATCGAGGGATGGACAGAGTACAAACATGTATTGGTAAATTTGGTATTGCGGAGATTGTTTCACCTTTTTGGGAGGGAGCCTGCAGTCACGGTACTTATGAGATGAGAGAAGGTTTTTCACAAAACTTTAAACAGAGATGATCACGTCTTTGCTGGAGAGAGAGGATTTGTAACCTATTAGACATAAGGTCATAGGGAACGTGCTCGCAAACATCAATGGAAAGGATTGTGCGAAATGCTCTTTTTGTAATTTTTTTGAGCGATTCCCTTTGTTCCTTTGTCAATCCAGAATGCCAAACAGGACATGCATACTCAGCAGTGGGTCTTACGTACTGCATGTAAACAGTGACCAAGTCATCAATGGGTAGACCACAGCGTTTAAGTTGGCGTAAGAAGTACAGTCTGCGGTTAAAGGAATTGCACATTGTAGTCACCTGGGTGTCCCATCTCAGATTGTTTTGAATGTAAACACCGAGAATTCTTAAACAATTTGATTGACCAAGGACTGAGGCACCTATTATGGCAGGTCATATTATGTACATGTACTTAGTGAAATCATGGTGATTTCAAAGAACACGGTCATCAAAACAATGTTTGACACATTTAGTGTTTGTTTCAATTTAAATTCACGTTTCAACCATTAAGACGAGGCTGACTGGCGTGACCATTCCTCCACGATTGAGAATTTCTTTTGATGTGACTGTCAGCAATTTTTCTGCGACCCATTTTCATGAATATAAAGTACATGTGGAGGTCCAGATGACATGCTGCTTTCGTGCAGCACGTTGTTCAGAGATGTCAGAGTGTCCATGCCAGAGAATTTAATATATAATTCGTTATGTTGTAAACCATCGTCCGTCCATGGACCGCATGGCCATGGACAATTAGTCATATTTGTGGATAAATTCTGATCATCACAATGAAAATCATTTATATACCATGAAAATTTGCATGTACATTTACACACATGCTTACATTATGCGCAGCCCACAAAATCAAATGTATGTATCTGATAAGATGATTGTGTATCATCAGTAGCACCACGAAGTGATGCATATATAGGTCTACATTAAACCAGTCCACTGCAGTGGCATGAATACACACCGTATATCATGCATGAGTCCAGTTTGTGTTTCCTGCGTAGATACTCGCAGTGGCCCGGATTTTTTTATTTGCTTGGCGGATTGGTCTGAAGAAAAAAAGTCTGGATTAAAAATAAAAATAAATAACATGTCTCAGTTTTGTTTCTGTGTCTCCGGGTAATCGGACGCTTAATGCTGGTATTTAGCCCTATGCGTGTTTTTTTGAAAATTTCGATTTTCCTTGAACTGTATATTATCCTATAACGAATAAATTTACTTGCTCGTTACATTTGCAGGCCTTTATACAGTTTTAAAAGTGGTTCTTCTTTTGATTTTCTGTTGATAGTGTCTGAGTTAGGAACAGTTCAGAAACACTTTGTTTAAACTTTGGTGTTGGCGGTACGTGTGTGCTCAACCCTGACTCGCATACATAACTCAAACGTTAAAAACTACGAAATCACACACACACAAAATACATACGTAAGGAAAGAGAAATCCTGATTCCTTTCTGTATGTTTTTGGCTAGACCGTGATCGGGATTCTGAAAGTGAATCAAAAGCTTGTGATTGCTACTCGGGAAACAATCTCTTTTTTTGGCGTTTCTTTTTTTATTGGGGTCATCAAGAATGGAATTTTTGGGCGGCGATGGTTATTTTTCTCGATTTCTGATTTGTTTTTCCGGTGGCGATTCCGTAGTAATTATTTCACAAAATGCCCAATACACAATGCTTAATAATGGTAATGTTTGGATGGCACCCTTTGTAATTTAAAAGGACAAACACCATGCACCACCTTAGCTTCCTCGATTCCGTAGTCCGATCACCTCGTCCGATTGTCAATATGACAATTTATTTTAATAATCGCTGACTGCAAATTAGTCTTGCATTATAAAATTCATTCAAAAATGACTAAATAAAGTTATTCATTTTGACGAACAAAATGTATCAAACATTATTTTGATGACCGTGTTCTTTGAAATCACCATGATTTCACGCGAGCCTGGGCCCGGGCTGCCACGCGAGGGCTATACTGTTTACTCTTGATTTCAACCCACGTACTCGACATCATCTGTTTCGAGATCCTCAATCAGGATAGGACGAATGAAAGTAAACTGTTTCTAATATACATGTCAAACCACCTTGCCGGTTCCTGTCTGACTATGGAGTAATTGGATATAAACCCTATAGGGTGATCTCATTTTCGGTGATTGAACCATCGCAAAATAGATGATATCAAATGGATTTCTAGACATGAATATTTGAAAATGATCAAATGTATTAATTATGCTTCTTACATTAAGTTGAGCGAACGAGAAACCCTCAGAGCTTTGATTGTAGATAACACCGTCTAGATATACGTTTATTGTAGATCCTTGTTCTGTGGATTGAGCATCTCTCTGACCGTTTGGAGGTATTTGTTCCATTCCTGGCCACGATAGTGTGTGTGGAGAGTTTTTATCTGAATCGATGGGTGTTGTGGTTGATTGAGGTTGGTTGGATGCTGTTTCCGATGCGGGTATATACGGGTAGAACTGGTTGGCTATCTGGAAAATCGTCGAGACATCTCGGTTCGCTGCAGTCCGTTTCTTCAGGACGTCAGAGTACAATGTCTTCCCCAAAAGGGGTTCTCTGATGAGTGATGCAGTGTGAAGTCGTGCCTCTGGTGTTCTTCGGTGAATCTGCGATGTGTTGGATAATATTCGTGGCATGTGTTTA
This sequence comes from Patiria miniata, assembly GCF_015706575.1. Classification (NCBI taxonomy): domain Eukaryota; kingdom Metazoa; phylum Echinodermata; class Asteroidea; order Valvatida; family Asterinidae; genus Patiria; species Patiria miniata. The sequence goes on from NW_024037061.1 coordinate 9,191,701, forward strand.
ATAGCTCCATGAGTAGACGTACTCCTGTCGAGTTGAGGTGCACGCCGTCAAAAACCACACGCGTTTTGCTTTGCGATGGAATTCATCAGATTATTTGAATCATACCTTCTTGCGTGTTAAAGCGCTGATTGGTTTTTGCGGTGTATGATCGATGAGATTGTTACTGCTCTAGCTTTAAGTAATTCGCCGAGAGATGATCTTTGCCGCAATAGTCTCTGGGTGGTCGGATGTGTTGTTGGTTCCAACATGAGGAACTATTCCAGAAGCATCACTTGACAGATCAGACGCACGCACATCATGCATATAAAGATAAACACAAAACAGCCAGCTTCCCTAGCTGCAGCCGAAACCTGCTCACTGTGGGGTTTATTATATCGACAAAGATTTACGAAGTGCTCGCTGTTGTTGAGGATAAGATTGTAATTAATCCGCGTTTTGTCTCCATGCATTGTTTTTGCCATTTCAACGATGTCGTTTGGATGCAAAGGTTTTATTTTTTCGTCTCTGGAGTTGTTGATCCTCATCTTGCCGGAACCGCCGAGAATCTCTCCAATCGTATCAACTCGTATCTCGGGCCTTTGACTCGCTGCAAATCCACTGCCTGATATCTTCTTCGTGGAGTACCGCGCCCCTCCTTCGGGTATACTGAAATGTATGACGGCGTGTTGCATTGAGAGGTACTGACCGATGTATAACCCCCAATGTGCGTACACACCGCGGTAAAACTCCAGCCTGTCACCTGGGCGAACTGTTCTTTCCAAGGCTTCGATATTCACAGAGGTACGCCAGCTTCCCAACAGTCCAATGTTTTTGCTGTCTGCCATTTCCCCGACCTTTGGAATGGCCAAATAATTGCGAGATGAGGCTAGCTATACTAGTATGAATGAATAGATACAGCTTTGTATCCTGCTCATTGATATGCTGGATAACTTGATAAATTATGTTCCCTGCCTACATTTCCGGCAGTTGCCCATGTGGGTTATTCTGCCATGGGGGTTGGTTATTCGGCTATAAATTTTGGGTCCAAAGTGTGACATTTTTTCCGGTTATCTTGGTACTTTGTAATTCAAGCATCATTAAAAGTGATTTCAAATGATTGTTTATCTGTTGAGTAGGTAGTTTGCTATTCATTATCACTCTTGGAGGATGACAGCATTAAGGAGTGCATCAGAATTATACAATCATAGATGTCAGATGTAACAGGGACGGGAAAAAAAGTGGACCCCAAATTTATAGAATGACCATGGGCGTCGCCAGGATTTTTTCTAGAGGGGGGCAAAAAAAAATGTTCGCCAAAAATATTTTTTTTTGCCAAAAAATGCTTGTATTTCTCAACACTTTCTCGATTTATCAGTTTTAGAGGGGGGCAGGGACATTTTGCCCCCCCCCCCACTCATTAAATTTACACCACTTTGTCTTCGCGCCTCTTTTTCTTTTCTTTTCTTTTCTTTTTTTTCTTCCTTTTTTTTTTTTTTTTTTTTTTTGCTTTTCCAAGGGGGGGGGGCAAGTGCCCCCCTTGCCCCCCCCTCGCGACGCCCATGAGAATGACCCATATTCTAAATGCAATGACCCATATTCTAACTGGACAAAATAGATGTTGCATTCCAGTGTATTTGGAATAGAGCAAAACCATCATGTAATTCGCGTGGCCGTTTGCTCGGCACGTAGCTTACCGTGTGTGGTCAATTTTTGAGGCGTTTTCTGCCTCGCGAGGCCGTGGAATAGTAGGCAGAATCTTAAATTGAAACCAACACCAAATGTGTCAAACATTTGATGATCGTGTTCTTTGAAATCACCATGATTTCACTAAGTACATGTATTGTACATAGATGTGTGACCTGCCATGTCATAATGAGTTCTAACCCCACCTTTAACTTGTTGAGTTATCCACGATGTTAAACTCATTGGCTTTCTAATGATACCAAATATATTTCTGTAGCTCCATTTATTCCGAATATATACCGCGAGAAAGTCGACAGTGCGACGCCGGACTTCGGCTCCGTCATTTCGAGAGAAAAAAATGTATGTAATTTAATATAGCTTTAAGATTTATAGCTACTTAACACCCCCAAGAATTCATCTTTGCTGGAACGAAGGCCGTTTACATCTTCCTTGTTGACACAAATACGTCGTGTTTAATGTTGCAAACAACGCGTGCGATTGCACGTGGCCCGACATTGACTCAAAGTCCGGTGGCGTTGTGTCAGCTCCCGTTCGCCGCACGCTGTTCATGAACGGCGCGTGATGTACACGTTGCTTTGGGATCCCGAGGATGGAACGCTCGGTAAAACCTAATCATTTTCTATTTTTTACCCCAAAGTAAATTTCACAATGGGATATTGGCATGTACCCGTGAAGGAGCAAGTTATAGACACAAAACAGCATTTATTGTACCTTGTGGACTGTACCAGCAACTTTCAATCGGATCATGAGACACGTCACACGTGACTTGAAACACTGAAACGGGCTCTTCGAGTAATCGTCGAAGGTGGTTATAATAGTTATTCTGAAATGCTGTGAGAGCTCGGAATGTCCACATTAAAACAAAGAAGAGAGACTAAAGGTAGACTATTCATTTAAAAAAAAAACCATGGAAACAAACTGAACAATTTAAGAACTACATCTCTCCTCCTTATGAAAAGAACCCTCAGGCATTCAAATGAACTTCCGAACTTAAGTGCAAGACAAATATAATGCAGCATAGTGCTGTTCCCCATGCATCCTGTACATTTTTATCATTCTAAATGAAATGGGATAACTTCTATGGTCGTAAGTTTTAATCTTCCAATAGTGTTGGTTGTTGGTTAATGTGTAATCCTTTACAATGTTAATATTGAGTGGTATACTTTTTATATTCAATTTTATATTTTCAGTAATATATATTTAGAATTATTCGTGAGGCAAAATTGTGTCACCTAATTTGTTTGTTAAAATATTGTTTTAACTATTAATCATGCTCAATTCTGTCATTTAATTGAATTAGTGAGGACACTTTAATTCCATCTAGAAAGGTGAACATATTTCCAACAAGGAGAAGGAAAAAAATTGAATTAACACGTAACTGATAATTACATGCAGCAAGTTTGGAACGGTTTTCGTATGAATCGTTGCTGCTCAAAACCAGACAACTCTCATCACTTCCTACTGTATCGCTGGACTACGCTAATCAGGCGCAGATCCAGGAATATTTTAGACTGGGGGTACACCTTTGGGGAGTATTTACCCTGAGAACTAAATGCGAGCGATGAGCGCGGAGCCCTTTACGGTATGGGGTTCGGGGCCCGAAATATACGGCCCGAAAAATGTGAGATTCTAGATGGCATTTTATTTTGGCAAAGGAATAACTTAGTTGGTAAACTGTTGCAAGGGTGCTTTCTAATGTTTTGTTTCAAGATAAAATGTTCAGTTTATCAATAAGAACAAACATGTAAATAGAATTTAAGTTAACAATTAGTGTAATTTAATCAAACTAAAACAGAGGAGCAATTAGGCCTCCATGCACATTGTAACTTCACAGTCTCAGTTTTATCTCACGACTAAAAACTTAAATCATGCGGTCCTCCAAGTGTCTCCCTCTTTTTTGCATAATGTAATTGCCCAAACATTTTACAGAAAAATGTTCTTGGTTTTAATTTCAGTCCAGTTTCAATTTCAAGAATAGGGCCTAGTACATGTACATTTATTTGTAAATAAACCATCCGCAGATCGGCGGCGCAGCAAAACAAATTGGTACAACAATAATCGTAGTTCGTATACATGCGACTGGTCTCTTGCAGAAAATAGTCATCGGGCCTTTCGGCACCATGATTGCAATTCCCACATGGTGCGACACATTTTGAAGGTGACTTTGTACTTCTTTGTGTAAAGGAAGTGGTTGTTAATTCTTGTCTTTATTTAAGCATTATGAATGAAGGATGCTTCGCACCATGGAAGTCGGACTCGGTGATAAAATGATGAGAATTCAAAACCAGAAATTATTCAAGAAGACTAGCGACAGAAGAAATAATAATAGAACAATCTTATATAACGCACAACATAACAGAAAGAAATCTCGATGCACTGAACGCTCCAAAACCAACGGAACAGAGTGGGCACAGTACGGTCTAACGCTTCGCAGAGACGGCCAGACCGAAGCGGGAGCGCACTGCTACGGTGATGGGTGAGACAACAGCTGGACGTGGGCCAGTAAATAAATTTTATGCGACGAACATTAATATATACATACGACGAACATTAATATTCACAAATACAAGTATTTCAGAAATGTTAAAGAATAAAGCCCTTCGCATATTTTAAAACATTCAACGCCACTGGGTGCTGTCGTTACAGCTATATCGAATGAGGATTGAAGCATGCACTCAAATGATCCGAGAATGTGGGAGCTGATTTTCTCAGTTGTCAGTAAAGATGATTCTGTTGCTTGGAGAAAATGTAGGATATGTTCTTGAAAAGAGGGGCGAATTGTCACAATCCGGTTTTTTTCTGGTACTTTTTATTTTACGCGTCAACTCATTCAAGAATACTTGAGGGAAATTGAACTCTTTTTAAATGTGTACACTATGATTATTTGTAAATAAATCGTAACATTTGAAACATGGTAAATAAGCTTTGAGTTCTCCATGCCTTAGCTTTATTTTGACTATTTTGCCCGGGATTGACACTCATTCGTATCCCAGAAAAAACCAAAGACATTTCCCTCTAAGATGGCTGCTTCGCATAAGGTTTATTGCTGAATCGCGATCTTCGGTCTTTCCCGGTGACCAATAGCCAGTATTTTGGCTGCAGACTCACTACATTATTATTGTCAGAATTACCTAATTTAGGGCAATGGCAGCCTCCGCGTCCCGTGTAAGACAGAAGATATTTATTGATGGAACCAAGCACTGCTTTTACCGAGTGAACAATGATTATTCATTCAATTCAATTTAACAAGGTGATTTACATTTAGAATCTCGATATTAGGGCAAGAGGAATATCGCTTAATAATGGTATTATTTGGGTGGCACCCTCTCTAATTTACATAAGAGTGTAGACCATGAACCTCTGTGTACTGAGCAGCTTCGTGTACGCGCACTGACCCGGTGACCCTGTATGCCTATATAGTAAGCCAGCCAAATGTGGAAAAGTTCTCTAGAGAATAATTTCACGGCATATTTTGATAATAGCTGGCATCCATGCTAGATCAATTCTTTGAACCATAACAAACAAGATGTGGATGGTTGCCACCGTTAATTTCAACCCTAAATATACCTCTTTACATAAATCTTTAATACCTGCCGTGTAATATATAATTTTGCCCTTTTTGGTATATTTTTGATTTCTGTAGAATTTTATATTGGTGATTCTACTTACATATCCTTACTTCAATAACATTTTCTAACGCATATGCGACTGAATAATTATGAGAATATTATAGTAACGATCCAAAATGGCTCCTATTATACCCAAAAGTTGCACGCGTTTTACTTTGTCTCCAGAATTCTTCAAGTAAATCATGTGAACAGTGATAACGTTGTGATATTTAGCCCAGCAAACAAAACCGGGAAAACGAGGTGTCTGTTATTTGGCCTAATTAGTGAAGGGTTGCCTAACGTGGGAGACTTTAAAAAGTTCAAGGAAATTCCCAAAATTATTGGAAAGAAAATTAATGGTAAAGAATCATTTTGACATTGACATAACTATTGCAAACATTTTTTTTTGGGGGGGGGGGGTCCGTGAACTTATTCAAGTCTCCCACGTTAAGCGACCCTTCGCCTTATTTAAGCCCAGTTTACGGACAGCCAGCTTGTTTTCCCCCGTTTTTGTTTGCTGAGCTAAATATCACAATGTTATCAAGGTTTTGATAGGGAAACGGTGCATAAGTAACTTGGTGAATTTGAAGCTCATCAATACTGAGGTTTGGCAAGACTACCTGATACTGGAGACAAGGTATATGCGCGCACTTTTCGGGTATAATAGTTGTCATTTTGGATCGTTACTATTCCCTCATGATTATTCAGTCACTGATATATATGCTGAAGAAAATGTTATTTAAGTAAGGGTGTTTAATAGAGTCACCAAAATAAACTTTTCAAAAAATAAAAAATAAAGAATATACCCAAATGTGGGAATAAATATATTAAACAGCAGGGATTAACAATTTATGCAAATTAGATATATTTAGATCTAAAAATTAATGTGGCCTGACGTTGCGAACTTAGCAAGTTCTTCTTCAGAGGCTAAAACAGAAATGACAGAGGTACATACATTAACATGGGGGTGCACACAAACATGCAGGGATGAAAGAAGAAACACAAAAGGAGGATTAGGTGGGAAAGGTGTGGAAAGATGCAGGAGAGGGTGGATGAGAGAACAAAGAAACAAAGGGAGATGGCAAACCACAAGGGGTCTGGTATGAACAGGGGAGGGACCAGAAAGGGGAAGGATCAAAGGTCACAGGGAGTGGGAACGGACAAAAGAGTGTGGGAGTGAAAGGGGATTATGCGGGGGGGGGGGGGGGGACAGTATGGAGGTGGAAAGGGATGAAAGATGGGGAAAGATGGGTAAACACAAACAATGAAGACCAGGTGGATTATCTGTAACAGAAGACAATGGAGGAAGAAAAAAAAATATTAATCATTTCCAAGTTGGATGTTGAGACCATGTGGTTGAATAGTTCGAAGACGATTCATCCACACTTTCTCTCTGCTGAGGCGAACTGAGTCCTTGCGATGGCCAAGAGATTCAATGCCCTGCAAAATCATATCAGAAATGGAGTGGTTAGGCAGGTTGAAGTGATGACCAACAGGGGTGTCTAGTTTCTTGGTGTTGACCGTAGACCGGTGGGCATAGAAACGCTTCTTGAGCGTATTCTTAGTCTCACCTACATACTGCACTCCACAGACCCTGCAAGAAATGAGATATATGACATTAGGGGTGTTACAAGTGATGTTACCAATGGTTCTGTGGGAAGTGACAGAAGAGTGGCCAGAAAAGGAGTCAGACTCCTGGATATGAATCTGGCAGACAACACATCTGGAACTGCACTTGAAAGTACCATGCTGGGTGGGAGGGGATGCATCTAAGGATGGGACTTCAGCTCGAACAATCAAGTCCCGTAGATTTCGAGGACGCCTGTAAGCCAATGTGGGGCCGTTGGGGATGGCACGGGCAAGGCGATCTGAAGTATGGAGGATATGATGATTGTCATTAGTGATTTTGCGAAGGGGAGGGAAATTGGGGTGAAACGTGGTAACCAAGGGAATCATGGGTTTGGCCATGGCATCAGGGGCCTTTCCCATGAGAGCTAGATTTCTGGGGATAGCTTTAGCTCTGGCAATGGCACGATGAACTTGGCGAGAGCTGTGACCCCTGGCCACCAAGTTGTTCCTCAGTATCTGTGTATGGCGGGAGAAATCGGAATCATTAGAACAAATTCTTCTGAGTCTGAGTGCCTGGCTAAACGCTATGCCAGTTTTGCAGTGCCTGGGGTGACAGCTGGAGGAGTGGAGGTACTGGTGGGTGTCCGTGGGTTTGGAATACAGGTCAGTGGTTAGTGAGTTGCCTTGCTTGCGGACGGTGACATCCAGAAAGTGGGTTTGGTGAGCCGAGAACTCCGATGTGAATTTGATGGTTCTGTGGAAGGAATTGATGTGGTTAGTGAAGGTCAAGAGACTGTCCTCATCGCTGGTCCAGATGAAAAAAACATCATCAATATATCTCCACCAGATCCAAGGGCGACATGGGGCTGAGGCAAGAATGCGTTCTTCGAGGTCACCCATGAAGAGGCAAGCCATGGATGGGGCCATGCGAGTGCCCATTGCAGTGCCGTGTACCTGTAGATAGTGTTCACCAAGGAAGGAAAAATTGTTCTTCGTTAGTATAAGTCTCATGAGGGTGCCAACATCACTGATGGGAGGAGTCGTGTGTCCTGCCTTGGCCAGAGCCAAGGAGCAAGCACGAACACCCTCCTCATGTGGGATGTTGGTGTACAGAGATGAGACGTCGAAAGTCCCAATGATGGCCGTGCTGGGAATCTGGTCCTTGATCCCTTCAAGCTTGCGTAGGAAGTCTGGGGTGTCGTGAATGTATGACGAAATCTGTGGGACAAGGGGTTTGAGAAAACTGTCAATGAACAGGGAGATGCGTTCCGTGGGTGAGCCATTACCGGAGATGATGGGTCTACCGGGGTTGCCAGCCTTGTGAATCTTGGGTAGAAGGTAAAATCTGGCAGTCCTACAATCACAGGGAGAAAGAAATTTGTGAGCTTTCTTGGACAACTGGTCACGTGATCGCATATCGTCAAGTACCTGTTGTATATCTTGACAGAAAGTGCCTGTGGGGTCAGAGTCAAGGCGGGTATAGTTAGTGCGATTATCCAACTGACGGTGGGCCTCATCAATGTACTGCTGACGATCCATGATGACCACAGCTGAACTAGATATATTTAGGGTCAAAATTAAGGGTGGCATCCACCTACATTTTCTTCTCCATCCTTTGACTGATTGATGTGACATGGTTGCCCGCTATTACCACAAAATGCCGTCCAAAGCGGAATATTCCACTTTGGCTGGTCCACTATATTGACCGTTTTTTCGCTTAACAGTTTTGTGAAACGGTCCAACGGTATTAGGTCACAAAAAACAATTACCATTTGTTGTTGTTTTTTAATTGTAAAAAGCGATAAACGGTCAGTTGCTTCATTTTTAGAGTGTTATTTTCCAAGAACATGATAATGACAAAGCAGCAATGCTCCCTCGACCATTTATCAGGTTTGGCAATTAAGCAATACCTTGGTGTTTTAAAGTGTCCTTTGGGATCGAGTCACTGCCTGGGAAATTCCGACTAGATACTAGTTGTCCACCTGAAATCTTCTGGAAACAGACTTGTAGACCGAGTCAATCCCGGTACATACCGTTATTTCGTTTTCATATAATTTAATACAGTTTTGTAAAACGGTCAAACGGTATTAAGATAAATACGGTTATTCCGTTTCATCAGTTTAGTAAATTTCATTACAGCAAAACGATCAATGATTTTTGTTTTACACAGTTTTACATAAATAACTTTGAAAAACAGCAAAACGGTCAGTATTGAATACAGACTGATTTTTCTTTGTCCTAAGTGCATTTTGTGGCGGTGGGCAAGGGGGTGGAGGGGACCATGCCGTGCACGAAGAAGTGTTACCTCGGCATAATTCGTGCGTGGTGTGGTGGGGCTTGAAGAGTTGCAAGCAAAAATGGCGCTGGAAAATTTCAAGGAGAAAATTTCACAATGGATACAGGATGGTAAGACGTATGAAGAACTTGCAGATATTTTGAAGGACATTAGAGTTCGGCGCAGCTCTTCAGTAGCCAATATTCACAAATTCTGTCGTTAGAGCGACGTAATCAGTGTAAGGAGAGCAATTTGGGTCCCAGGCAAAGGCCAGGACACATTAACATTCCAAGGTGCATTGCTTAATTGACGAACCTGAATCAAAAAATGGCCGACAAGACTATTGACCGTTGTCATTGTCATGTTTTTGTAAAACAACACTCTAAAAATATGGCAACTAACCGTTATCGCTTGTTACAATTTAAACAAACAACAAAAAGGTAATTTTCTTTGGTCACTTTTCCGTTTGATCGTTTTACAAAACTGTAAAACGAACGGTAGATCGAAATAACGGTATGTATGGGATTCAATCCGCCGTGTAACTATAAACAAACTGCGCGTTGGCTCTTTATTTAAATATTATTTTCGTCCAAAATGCTGCCAAAATTGCGCGCTTGACTGAATCGTTCCGCAGTTCCACAAAGTGCTTTAAATGGTCAAGGGGGGGGGGGGTCATGAATTAAAAGGTGGCATAATCCGGCATCCTTTTATCGCCCTGCCATGTGTCATTTAACCAACAAATGTCCTTGATAAGAAAGAAAACAGAGATAAATGAAACCACTTTTGGAGGCAGACCCTGACCCAGGAAATTAATGTGGCATTATTCTTGGTTGATTTTACGCCTATATGCACAAAAAAATAAGCCATGCCATACTGTCGGTCATCAAAAATGTATCATTTAATGTTTGCATAACTATTCGATGACTGATGGGCAGATGTTTTCGTTTTGGCAGGAAGATTTCTTTGAACAATTTCAGAACTGCTATATATAGAAAATATATACCATGCACATAAAGCTGTCGTCAACACGGGGTCGTCATTTGAATCTGAAATGCTTAAAAAATGGAAAATTTGAAAATTAAAAACTTAACTTCATTTTGTTTACCCACTGACTTGCCCATACTCTTTCCTCTCCAGTCTCGCACGACAATATTTCCACATTCACTCCCCCCCCCCTTAGACTAAGGATACTTTCTTCCCCTCTTCTTTTTTGGCGGGCGGTGTATTCTCTGCTTCTCCGGTCTCGCATGACAGAAGGCAGGTGCAGCCAGCTGCGGCTGTCTATTTATTATATGCAACGTTCCAATTGTGCCTCCGAAATTAGGCTGAGGTAAACTGAGTCACTGGCATTATCTCGGCGAATATGAACCCAGGTGACAGAAGCTAGTTTTTTTTATCCCGGGGGATAACTCTTTATTTTCAACAATAAAACAAAATCATATTTGAATATAAGCACATTTAAGTAGGAGTTCATAACCCAAAACATGACAATTGAAAATAATTACTCTTGGAAAAGTGTAGAATAGGAATCCTATTTACAGTAAAATTTCCCAACATTATCATTACAAATATACATATTGTTTCCACATTATACATATATACATATTTGGAAATGGCAAATTAATAAAATCAGGTAAATAACTTGATACTCGTCTCAAGGTCAGCTTTGCCAAACAGAAACACTTCATTATCTAGAGTAATGCTACATTAGGTTTTGTCCTTGATCCACGAAACAACTGAACATGGCGCAAAAGAGCAAAAGAGATGGGTATAAAGAGTTTCTTCTTCGATTTTACAAAAAGTACATTGGTTCATCGTGGACTTATTGATTTTAAACAGAAAATATTTCGTATCGAGAATCCTATCAAGTTATTTGTATTGGAACCATCTCAGACTAGTATCTACAGTGCAATTGAAAGAAATATTGAAATCAACGACCATTTAGAAAAGCTAAAGTCTGTTTGCAACTTATTGTTCCATTTGGAAATGAATGTATGAACTACATTCCTGTTTGAGGCCAGCACTTTGAGAATTCTACAAGAACCTTTTTTTGTCTTGAAATTTAATGGAATAAAAGGGAGTTTGATTGTGCATTTTTCCAAATCCAACGGTTCCGGAAAGGCTAGCTTGATAGCTCTAACTACACCTCCATATTCCAGGAAATTAGTTCTGATGTTAAACTTCCTCCTAAAATCATTAAATGACAAAAATGTACCGTTGTCGTCAAAAAGATCAAAAAAGTAATTGACTCCTGCAGACTCCCAATGCTTGTAATACATGTAGATGCATTTTTGCTCACCTTGAATTTATCACTATGCCACAGAGTGTTCAACAGAACATTTTCAGCAGTCACCGGAATGTGAGCCTGAGTAAATTTGGACCACGACGTGAGTACATCCACAGACAGGAGTTCTACCACGGTGGTGTACGTGTACGCACAGCACCGCTATACAATGTACTATAATTAAAAAGAAGATTAAAGGGTGCCCTATACCTTGCCATCTTTGTGTGGACCTAAAAACTAATCAGGTTCACATGATGCAGGTTGTGTGAACCTTCGGTGGACTAAGCTAGGTCCACACAAGGTTTCCCCCTCTGGAAAACCGCTAGCGGCATTTTGGGGGTTAGGGTTAGGCCTTTCTGTCGCGAAATGAAGATGAACACTGAGGGTTGTTTAAGGGTTGTTCAAACCAACCCACCTTGAAAATTCCTAGTTTTTGAGTGAAATCCATATATCTATTTCGTGAAAAGCTTGTGGGGCACCAAAACGGTACCCCGCAAGTCGGTGGGCATTCCTTGTGGGGTACCTCCCATTGTTCCGGTACCCCATAAGGCAGTGTTTATACGATCATTTAAAGTTACCAACTGTTAATTCAGTCATATAGGCCTATGTTTAAATGACGGATGTACGAATAATGGCATGGAAAAAAGAACTAGAAAACTTTGAACTGATTTGTATGGTTGTGAAAGTCTTGTTTTGGTTGATAGCTTTTTTCATTTTAAATTAGCCTACATTTTGTTTTTATGTATTTTTTAAATACTTGTATGTTTCTTTTTCATTACTTGTTATTATTGATGTGATGTTTAAGTTTTACCTTATTTAATTTTTTTTTATTGTTCAGTTGTTTTTATTACGCTTTTACATGTACAACACTGAACAGACATGTAAATTTTCCATTCTATCTTGAAATGGATAATTAAAAATTGAATTAAATCGAATTCGCAGGAAAGAGAACTGGCCTCCCTCAAAAAAATGTGCTGGCCAATTATCATACATTTGTGCATACATTATACTTCCAGTTCGTAAAAAGTCACTGGTCACTCGCAAGAATGACCTTATTAACCTCGGTGGTAATGAAGATATCAGAGCATTTTGTCTTGATTATTTGAAAGCACAAATGCTGTGATAAGTGGCATTTTCTGGACAATGTCGAATTTGTATCACAAAAATATGGCGACTTAAATAAAAATAAACTCATTTAATTTCATCCGGTGACATACATTTCACTTAATCTAGCAAAATGAACAGGATGTTTTCAGATGAAATTTGGTGTGTCTTTCCTCTCCGCGGCGCTGCCATTTCAACAGTCACTGGCATTACTGCCGAGATTTTGGCACATGCGCACAAACTAAGTGGAAGGGATGAACATACCTGGGGGGGGGGGGACCTGGATCCGCCGTTTCACTGACGTGAGTTGTGTACTAGTGAAATATGCTGATGATACCTCCCTTATTGGTCTGATGCAGAAACAAAACGACAAGTTTATTTTCATGGATCAAATTGGTCGGTAATCCTAGAATAGAATCCGAGAAAGAAGCTTTAAAGGGGTTACCGGGTCCAGTAATTGATGTATGCTGTGAAATAGAACGTGTTGCCGAGTATAAATAAATTGAAGTTGTTTTCGATTTCTTCGATGCATTATTAATTAATACACGGTAGCCACCAGTGACCAACACGATGAGCTATCTCTAACTTTATACATGGTGCCAAAAAGAAAGTGATTGAATCAGAAGGAAAAAAATTAAGAAAATATGTGGCTCTTCCATTTCAAATATTTTTTTTTGAGGGACATAGTACATGTTATCAACTACAGGGTGTATCAAAAAAAGGAAACCCAAATGTGAATGTAAATTATAAAAAATTTAATAAATATTTTCAAATAAGTTAAAGATCATGTGAAACGCCAATGTGTCTTCTTTCCAATGATACCTTGATTGTGTGTCTGTGGCCAGGGATGACTGAGCATTCATTCTTATTCTGTCAAGAGTCAAAACCTGCACTGGGCCAAATTTGTGCCAAAGTGTAACTGGTATTCTGGGCACGTGGAACGGCTTAATTTAAAGAAAGCAGACATCCTGTTCCTCAAAACAATTTATTCAATTTTGACACAGTGATTTAACTACTCTCATTGTTGAAGTTAACCTCTCATGGCCCAATGCATTCAACGTGACCATCACCTCTATCAACACTGCTCTGCGCTGCCAGACGTTGTATATCGCCAACCGCCTGTCTTACCTTTGCATAACAAACCAGCCAGCAACCAGTTGCTTTTGCACCAACTTGGCCCAGTGCAGGTTTTGACTCTGGACAGAATAACAACGAATGCTCAGTCATCCATGGTCACATACACACAATCAAGGTATCGTGGGAACGAGGACACATTGGCGTTTCACATGATCTTTAACTTTTTTGAAAATGTTTATTAGATTTTTTATAACTAACGTTTACATCTGGGTTTCCTTTTTTGATACACTGTGAAAATTTCAAGTGAGTTGCGAACTCTATTCCCACATTTGATCTATTTTAATAAAAAAAGAAATCACAATATTCAACTGTCTATACCACTGATCATTTAACATTTTACGAACTGATGAATAGTCATTAAATACAATGAAACATGGAAGTTTCCCCACATTCATGAATGAACGACAACTTGCAATGAAAAACAAAAACATCGCCATCAACATTTATTCACAGCTGGCCGCACACATTCGCATACATGTATGCGAATGTTGGGGAGTCAGGTTGGCGAAGCAGTACTTTCCTCGCCTTCCACCGCTGTGACCCGGGTTCGAATCCCGCCTGGGCCAATATGTGGATTGGGTTTTTTAGTCCCTACCTGATTCCGTGGGTTTTCCCCAGAATATTCTTCTGGGATTTTCCTCCCACCTCTAAAACTGTTATTTCTTCTCATTGTATTCTCTCCACAGGTTTCTTCAGGCTTGCGAGCTACAGTGCCTAGGGTGCTTTTGAAGAATCCTCTATCGGTACGATCTATCGCCTCGCAGAGACGGCCAGATCGAAGCGGGAGCGCGCCGCTACGGTGATGGGTGTGACAACAGCTGGACGGGGCCAGCAAGTGCTTGGTGCGGTGCGTCGATTGACCATTGAACACCACACTTCTCTTATGGCATGAATCTGTATAGCGCGGTTGCCTGGTGTCCTAGCCCCGTACATCCAGAGCTTGTACCCGCCCCGTCAACGTGGCGGTCTGTCCACTAAATCACGGGCTGAATCAGCCCCCGATTCAGCCACGGTAAGGCCCGGCGCGATTCAGCACCGACATTCGGCCCGACATTCGGCCCAACATTCGGAGGACGGTTAACCCCGAAGCACACGGTTATTTTTTCCCCACTCGTGCGGAAAGGGGTCCTGCTTATTTCCTTCGCCCTCGTACACATGGGATGAAAAAAAAAATGTTTTATTCTGTGCCCCAAAAACCCACTTGAGCCAGAAAGTAATGTCTACATGACGATTTTAGGGGCTTGCTAACCATTGAAGGAAAAAAAGCGACAAATCCTGGAGAAATTGAGAGAAAATGACCCGAATATTTGGGCCCCTGTACATTTCAATGGACCGCTTTCGCTTTTTGCCGCCAGGCCCATTCATGCGCATGCGTACATAATTATGAATTTATTAGTAAAAACATCCATTCAAAATGATGCCCTTGGGCTTAATAAATTCACCAGCAACATTCAGTCGGATCATGTGACGCGTCACACACACTAATAGAGAACAGAAACTGATGACGGACAAAGTCATGTAAAATCCAGGGTGTCTGCGGGTCCTACAGGAAGTCTGTAAAAAACTTAAATTGAATTATCTAATTTTAAGGCCTAAAAAAGCATTAAAAAGAATTTAACAAAATTGACGAAGCGAGTAATGAATCTTTCTATCAGTTCGTAAATAACGATTACACTGCACGTAAAAAGCTGATCGGACGTGGCACATTACACACCCCGCACAAAATCAACTTGAACCTCAAGCGCTGATCAGCACGCGCCGAATGGGAACTGATAGTCAGAGTCGGGCCACGTGCAATCGCACACGCGTGGTTTGCAACATTAACACGGAGTAATTGTATCTACAACGAAGCTGTTCAAATAAAGGCCTTCGTGAATTCTTGGGGGTGTTCATTTTTTTCTCGAAATGACGTTGCCGAAGTACATCAGCGCACTGTCGTCGTGTCGACTTTCTCGCGGTATATATTCGGAATAAATGTTATTATTATTATTATTTTTATTATTTTATTATTATTATTAAATGGTATATTTCACTCTTTCGTCGCAGCCCGAAGGCTAAATTGTGGGCAGGTTTACACTAAAAACATTAAAAAAAAAATAGACAGAAGTAAAAACTGTATGCATTACAACAAAAATAATTACAAGACCGGTAAAAAATTATAATGGGAGTTACACAAAATAATGCATGTAACAACAAGAATGGAGGTACACAACGAAAGAATTTAAAAAAAAAATGACTAGAGACAGTTGATTAAAAACAGTTGGGAAAACAAACATGGAGAAATATGGATTGCTCAGATTACGGGGGAAAAATGAGAATAAAAATCACACCAGGATATGAAGCGTAAAGCTTATAGTTGTTATTCAGCAGGTTGGTTAAGAATGGGATTGTACTATTCTTGTATCGGTTGCTTCGACATCGAGGGATGGACAGAGTACAAACATGTATTGGTAAATTTGATATTGCGGAGATTGTTTAACCTTTTTGGGAGGGAGCCTGCAGTCACGGTACTTATGAGATGAGAGAAGGTTTTTTACCAAACGTTAAACAGAGATGATCACGTCTTTGCTGGAGAGAGGGGATTTGTAACCTATTAGACATATTTAAGGTCATAGGCAACGTGCTCGCAAACATCAATGGAAAGGATTGTGCGAAATGCTCTTTTTTGTAATGTTTTTGAACGATTCCCTGTGTTCCTTCGTCAATCCAGAATGCCATACAGAACATGCGTACTCAGCTTGACACATTTAGTGTTTGTTTCAATTTAAATTCACGTTTCAACCATTAAGACGAGGCTGACTGGCGTGACCATTCCTCCACTATTGAGAATTTCTTTTGATGTGACTGTCAGCAATTTTTCTGCGACCCATTTTCATGAATATAAAGTACATGTGGAGGTCCAGATGACATGCTGCTCTCGTGCAGCACGTTGTTCAGAGATGTCCGAGTGTCCATGCTAGAGAATTTAATATATAATTCGTTCATGTTGTAAACCATCGTCCGTCCATGGACCGCATGGCCATGGACAATAAGTCATATTTGTGGATAAATTCTGATCATCACAATGAAAATCATTTCTATACCATGAAAATTTGCATGTAAATTTACACACATGCTTACATTATGCGCAGCCCACAAAATCAAATGTATGTATCTGATAAGATGATTGTGTATCATCAGTAGCACCACGAAGTGATGCATATATAGGTCTACATTAAACCAGTCCACTGCAGTGGCATGACTACACACCGTATATCATGCATGAGTCCAGTTTGTGTTTCCTGCGTAGATACTCGCAGTGGCCCGGATTTTTTTATTTGCTTGGCGGATTGGTCTGAAGAAAAAAAGTCTGGATTAAAAATAAAAATAAATAACATGTCTCAGTTTTGTGTCTGTGTCCCCGGGTAATCGGACGCTTAATGCTGGTATATAGCCCTATGCGTGTTTTTTGAAAATTTCGATTTTCCTTGAACTGTATATTATCCTATAACGAATAAATTTACTTGCTCGTTACATTTGCAGGCCTTTATACAGTTTTAAAAGTGGTTCTTCTTTTGATTTTCTGTTGATAGTGTCTGAGTTAGGAACAGTTCAGAAACACTTTGTTTAAACTTTGGTGTTGGCGGTACGTGTGTGCACAACCCTGACTCGCATACATAACTCAAACGTTAAAAACTACGAAATCACACACACACAAAATACATACGTAAGGAAAGAGAAATCCTGATTCCTTTCTGTATGTTTTTGGCTAGACCGTGATCGGGATTCTGAAAGTGAATCAAAAGCTTATGATTGCTACTCGGGAAACAATCTCTTTTTTTGGCGTTTCTTTTTTATTGGGGTCATCAAAAATGGAATTTTTGGGCGGCGATGGTTATTTTTTTCGATTTCTGATTTGTTTTTCCAGTGGCGATTCCGTAGTAATTATTTCACAAAATGCCCAAAACACAATGCTTAATAATGGTAATGTTTGGATGGCGCCCTTTGTAATTTAAAAGGACAAACACCATGCACCACCTTAGCTTCCTCGATGCCGCATTCCGATCACCTCGACCGATTGTCAATAT
The DNA here is from genome assembly GCF_015706575.1 of Patiria miniata. Lineage (NCBI taxonomy): Eukaryota > Metazoa > Echinodermata > Asteroidea > Valvatida > Asterinidae > Patiria > Patiria miniata. The sequence continues at coordinate 9,209,428 of NW_024037061.1, forward strand.
GACAATTTATTTTAATAATCGCTGACTGCAAATTAGTCTTGAATTATATAATTCATTAAGAAATGACTAAATAAAGTTATTAATTTTTACAAACAAAGAGGCTCCAATCACGAATTTATTTTTGGAGTGGGTCGAAAATAAAATGAAAGGATGAAAAATTAGAACGTTGAAAAAACGGCAAATGTCACAAACCGCGCCCCGTCAAAAACGATGTCACCGTGCACGGACGGCCATGTTGGGCCGTACATTGGAGGCACCGGCCCGGCTTGCGCCATGCGGAAAATCACGCTGCGAGTAAAAAGCGCTCTCAACCTCTTCTGCTGACTTTTTGAGTTAGTGTTAACAAATGATGGCTAGTTTCTTGTAGTTAATTCGTACACAGGTGGGTTTGACATGACTCATAGGTACGAGTTAACTTGGATTCGATTTCATGTGTACGATTTGAACCGGGTACGACTGCAATCTGGACCTCCACATGTGCTTTAACTTCATGAAAATAGGTGGTGAACAATTGCGGACAGTCACATCAAAATTAGTGATCAATCGTGGAGGAATGGTTACACCTGTCAGCCTTGTCTTGGAGAGCTAAACGTAAATTGAAATTGAAACAAACACCAAATGTCAAAAATGTAATGACCGTATCTTTGAAATCAGCATTTTTTTTCACTAATTACATGAACATAGATGTGTGACCTGCCATGTCATAATGAGTACTAACCCCACCTTGGACTTGTTAAGTTATCCACAATGTTAACCAACAACTCATTGGCTTTCTAATGATACCAAATGTATGTTTGTAGCAATTTATTTTGTATATATATGCCTACCTATCCGATCAAATTGGGGTTTCTTTTTCATTGTTGTGCATTCAATTTCATTTTTTTAGGCATCCAAGATTTCTTCGTGGCGTTCGTTTTCGTTTTAGTCATTCCTGGGACTCGACTGCAGGAGCTTGTTGATTTGATTTCATTGATTGTCACACATAATACAGTGAAATGCTCTGTGATTTTGCGTGCCTAAAAACATTACAAAAATACATACGAAATATACACACACAAAATCGCCTGCACATTGTTTCAATTACGTTTACAAAGACAGTAAAAACAAAGAAAAATATACATAATAATTATATTATTAGTACTAAAACAGTAGGACCTACACAAAATTGCAGCTAAAATAAAATAAAATGATGACATACCGGTAAAGACGCCAGTAAAACTTAACTAGTTTAGTCTAGTATATAGGCCCTATATGATTTTCAATGTTCAATAATTTTGTTTATACAGGTATCCTGTTGTTGGCTTGTAGTCTAGTGGGGTAAGTTGACTGCCCCAGCTGAAGTTTCTCCTTGAATCCGTACGACCTTGCTGTGGTCGTGCTGGCTGTGGCCTGGTTTCTCCCCTGAGAGTGCCACGTTGCGACCGTTACACTTTGGCGGGATCGGGTGGCTAGAGTGTACATGTATTGGTCAGTTCTCCCCGATTGCCACATCACCATTCCCAAACAAGTCAGCACCAAGCAGGGCTGCTGCCTATGCTGCTTCATTCCATCGTTAAATCTGGAGCTAAAATATTCAGTTTCTTGTAAACATCACCTGGTTCTTCTGCATATATACGCAAGGGCGGATCCAGAACACAATTTTTTGGGGGGGGGCCCAAAATTTTTTTGGTCCCCCCCAAAAGTGGGTCAAACAAATTACGGCGTGGGGTTCGGGGCTCGCTGAAGGGCCCCGAAAACTTTTTGGATTCTAGATGCTCTGTGGTGCGATCTGAGGCAATTTCTGACCACTTTAACCAATGTTTTTTTAGGAAAAGATGGTGGTGTACTCATTGCCTGCCTTTATTGCGATGTCACATTAAAAAAAAAAATTGATTTCGTTTTGGGGGGGGGGGCATGGCCCCCTTTGGCCCCCCCCCCTGAATCCGCCCTTGTATATACGCCGGAATGGTGGCCCCCTTTTCATAGGTGAGTCTTATTTGTATATTTTTCTTTTTACTTTTCCCAATGCTATCGAAATGTTATTGATTTATCAATTAAGTTTTCTTCCCCTTCGCAAACATGGCTTCACAGTCATCATGATATTGGCCGATTCGAAACGAATTAATAATCTCCTTGCTGTCGTTCCCATGGTTATTTCATATTTTCAGTTTCGTTTGAAGACCTGACATTTTCAAGTTTAAGTTGAAGTTGTGCCTTTCGGTTGAAGTGACATTCGTATTTCCGCTTCATTTCCACGCATTCTTCTAGGACCTTTTGCGTTCAAGATGTTTTTAAAATAAGTTTCCAGACCAACTGATGTTGTTTAATCCTGATATCGATACTGTTACATATATGACCGAGTATGCATTTTTATATCGTCTACACAGGGGTGTTTGGGGCTTTGTTAAATAAACAAGTACACATTTTCATCCATCTCTTGATCATTGTCCGGAAATTTAAAATTCCTCAAGACCCAATGAATTAGGGTCATTCCGTGTCAAATCAACACGCTTTTGGACCCGACCCTCACAGATTGAAACGATATTTGGTGTGATGATTGGCCTATATGAGAAACCCCCAGAACTGAATTTTTTTGTAAATTGACTCGTTAGTTTTTGAGATACGGGTCAACGAACTTTTGACTAATTAGCATGACCTCCGAACTTTAAATACTTGTATCTCAAAAACTATAGCGCCTACAAAGCCAAGTTGTACATCATATTAAAGCTCTTTGAATGGCCTCCATTTCATAGAATAAAACCAAAATCGTAGCATGAAGTGCAGAGAAAATGCGTAACAAAATGACCTTTGACCTCGAATTACGAAAAACAATATGCTTCAAATTTTGTAATTTTTTTTCAAATGTTAGTTAATGATGTCAGCAACAATCTTAAAAAAAAATTGGGATGGGCGCTCTTAAAGTTTTTAAGTTATGATTTTTTGAAGAAAGCCTGTCCATGAAAAAGTATGCATAATATTAAATGTACATGTACATGTACATGTATACTTGTACTGTGTACATGTACATGTGTACATTTTACCTGTGCATCATGTTTGCCCTTTACAACCATATAGTCTCAACTAATATATATATTAAGGGCAGAACAAAATTACTTATAAAAAATATGTTATACCGGTCTATGTTACTTTCATTTTTTGCTCAACCAAAGTCTGTGTTGCAGTGTTCATCTCCTCGGCGGAGATCTTGTATACGCGTCCTGTTTCAGTGAACGGTTCCACTGCTGTTAGTACATCCTTGCCATGAATTACTGGTCGATAGGGGAACTTGAAAGATGGAGATGGCCCATGGGGATGAAGGAAACTCAGTTCCACTTCTTGGGATGCTGGAAGGATCTCCTGAACACATGCTAGCCACCAGTAACAGTCATACATCACTGTAACATATCCCTTGATATCTGCAAAATCAATACATGCAGTTTGTCCATGGACTTGGAGACAAACTGGTTCCTCCCTTGAGTCTGAGGAGGAGGAAAAATCATGCACCTTAATTTTGTCTTTAGACATCGGACAAAAACAGTGCAGCTTTTGTGTTCCTGGAATGGTACGTGCAATTTGGAATCTTTGCCTGAGAATATCCGCTTCATTCTTGTAAATAGGACGAATGAAAGTAAACTGTTTCTAATATACATGTCAAACCACCTTGCCGGTTCCTGTCTGACAATGGAGTAATTGGATATAAACCCTATAGGGTGATCTCATTTTCGGTGATTGAACCATCGCAAAATAGATGATATCAAATGGATTTCTAGACATGAATATTTGAAAATGATCAAATTTATTAATTATGCTTCTTACATTAAGTTGAGCGAACGAGAAACCCTCGGAGCTTTGATTGTAGATAACACCGTCTGGATATACGTTTATTGTAGATCCTTGTTCTGTGGATTGAGCATCTCTCTGACCGTTTGGAGGTATTTGTTCCATTCCTGGCCACGATAGTGTGTGTGGAGAGTTTTTATCTCAATCGTTTGGTGTTGTGGTTGATTGGGGTTGGTTGGATGCCGTTTCCGATGCGGGTACGGGTAGAACCGGCTGGCTATCTGGAAAATCGTCCAGACATCTCGGTTCGCTGCAGTCCGTTTCTTCAGGACGTCAGAGTACAATGTCTTCCCCAAAAAGGGTTCTCTGATGAGGGATGCAGTGTGAAGTCGTGCCTCTGGTGTTCTTCGGTGAATCTGCAATGTGTTGGACTATTCGTGGCATGTGTTTAATAGCTCTATGAGTAGATGTACTCCTGTCGAGTTAAGGTGCACGCCGTCAAAAACCACACGCGTTTTGCTTTGCGATGGAATTCATCAGATTATTTGAATCATACCTTCTTGCGTGTTGAAGCGCTGATTGGTTTTTGCTGTGTATAATCGATGAGATTGTTACTGCTCTAGCTTTAAGTAATTCGCCGAGGGATGATCTTTGCCGCTATAGTCTCTGGGTGGTCGGATGTGTTGTTGGTTCCAACATGAAGAACTATTCCAGAAGCATCACTTGACAGATCAGACGCACGCACATCATGCATATAAAGATGAACACAAAACAGCCAGCTTTCCTAGCTGCAGCCGAAACCTGCTCACTGTGGGGTTTATTATATCGACAAAGATTCACAAAGTGCTCGCAGTTGTTGAGGATAAGATTGTAATTAATCGGCGTTTTGTCTCCATGCATTGTTTTTGCCATTTCAACGATGTCGTTCGGATGCAAAGGTTTTATTTTTTCGTCTCTGGAGTTGTTGATCCTCACCTTGCCGGAACCGCCGAGAATCTCTCCAATCGTATCAACTCGTATCTCGGGCTTTTGACTCGGTGCAAACCCACTGCCTGAAACCTTCTTCGTGGAGTACCGCGCCCCTCTTTCGGGTATACTGAAATGTATGACGGCGTGTTGCATTGAGAGGTACTGACCGATGTATAACCCCCAATGTGCGTACACACCGCGGTAAAATTCCAGCATGTCACCCCGGCGAACTGTTCTTTCCAAGACTTCGATATTCACAGAGGTACGCCATCTTCCCAACAGTCCAATGTTTTTGCTGTTTGCCATTTCCCCGACCTTTCGAATGGCCAAATAATTGCGAGATGAGGCTAGCTATACTGTTTGGCCGGCCTCCTATATGTATGAATGAATAGTTACAGCTGTGTGTTAATAATTAACTACTGAGCTATAAATGTTGCAGTCGTGATATTCTTTTTGCTATCATTATATTGCGTATATTTTCTATATCCACTATATGCAGGTAAACTTTGGTTAGGCCATGCAAAATTAAATGTTTGTTTCCGGTTACATTCTGAAAAAAAATTGGGTAGGTAGGTACGAAAAATATTTTATTTTGGGAAAAAAATTTGATCCATGATTCAACTTAAGTTTTGTTTCCAGAATCACACCTGGAAAAATAAGGGTAGGCAGGGAAGTAAAACAAGTTGTTTTGCATTTTTAAAAATCCATGATGCAAGTTTACTGTTGTTGTATTTGTTGATTTGAACATTTTCGTTGTTTTAAATGCTATTTGCATTTCATTTCAAAAGATTTCAAATTGACATTGTTTTCTTTGAACACATTAATAACTCTTCTGCTCTTTTGAATTGGTCCAATAGGATCCTTCACTGTTCTGCATACTGGAATTCCATGTTGATTAAGCCATGATGTTGTGTTGGCATATAGGTCTTGTGCAACCACCTGATGAACTTTGTGTGAGTTTTGTCATGAGACTACAGCGTATGTAGTCTGATGTCAAAGGACCACACAGGGCCTGCCCCTAACACACTAACAAAAAGGTCCGAAACTATTTGAGCAATAACTCGCGGTGTATATCAGTTTATGCTTCAATAAAGAAATTGAGCGGTTTGTAGCACTCGATTGACGACTATGTTATTACTTGCTTAATCATGAAAATGGTTGAGTAGATATAGACAATCCTAGTTTAACAATTTGCAAGATTACCTTAACCAGTTTGTAATTGCATTGCACAACATTATATGTTTCTAATGTAAATTTGAATTTCAAACCTGTGGCCGACACATCCATTTTGAGAGTAGTGTAATACACTAATGTAGTATTCTGTGCCAGCCGAATCAAATATATAGTTAACATCTCTCCGACTCAAATTCCCATCGTATCAATCTCCTCGGTGGCATTTCAATGCAACGCAAGTGCTAGATATCAATGAATGATGCGCTAAATTGATTAGAACGAGTTAGCTTCGCGAGACGAATTTCGTCAAAAGTAAGATGTGAATAAGTGTATTTCACTGCTCTCAAAATGGAGTCTTGTGCCCTTAAGTTTGTAATTACACTTTACAATAAAGCCAATATTGTTTTCAAGGGCGGATCCAGAACACAATTTGAGGGGGCCCAAAAAAAATTTGGTCCCCCATAAAAGTGGGTCAAAAAAATTACGGCGTGGGGTTCGGGGCCCGCTTAAGGGCCCCGAATTTTTTTTGGATTCTAGATGCTCTTTGGTGCGATCTGAGGCAATTTCTGACTACTTTAACCAATGTTTTCTTGAGGAAAAGATGGTGGTGTACTCATTGCCTGCCTTTATTGCGATGTTACATAAAAACAAAAAATTGGTTTCGTTTTTTTTGGGGGGGCATGGCCCCCTTTGGCCCCCCCCCCCCGGATCCGCCCTTGATTGTTGTTGAATGCAATTAGAACACCCGTCTAGGTCATCTGTTTCGAAACAATTGTTAAAGCAACCACGCATGCCTTTAATCCACTCATAAATTTCAAGTTCAGTCTGTTAACTCCTTTAATGCGGGTTACGCCGCAGATCGCCCGGGCGCGGGCCGGGCTGCACACACGACGTCGGAGGTGGCCCATAAATAAAACTCCCATTTACAGTTCATAAATAAAACTTCCCCTGATGCCTTTGTTTATTACAGTCAATGATCAGTGAGCGAGCCCGGGCGCGGGCTGCCACGCGAGCCCGGGCCGTGTGGACAGGGGACAATCAGCGATTTGCACACACGACGTCGGGTGGCCCATTACACTTACAGTCCATGATGCGCGGGCTGCCACGCGAGCCTGGCTCACCGTGTGGACTGGGGACAATCAGCGATTTGCACACACGACGTCGGGTGGCCATTACACTTACAGTCCATGATGCGCGGGCTGCCACGCGAGCCTGGCCCACCGTGTGGACAGGGGACAATCAGCGATTTGCACACACGACGTCGAGTGGCCCATTACACTTACAGTCCATGATGCGCGTGCCACCAGGGGAGCCCGGGCCGTGTGGACAGGGGACAATCAGCGATTTGCATTATAAGATCTAGATAGCGGTGGGAGAGGGAAAACATGGGATTCCACAAGTTCCATAACACTATGACAAATGGAATTCAAAAATGGAATTTTTGGGCGGCGATTTATTTTTCTTTTCGATTTCTAATTTGTTCTTTTTTTCCTGGCGGCGAATCTGTAGTGCAAGTAATTTAGAAAATGCCCAATACACAATGCTTCATAATGGTAATATTTGGATGGCACCCTTTGTAATTTACATAAAAGGACAAACACCATGCACCACCTTAGCTTCCTCGATGCCGCATTCCGATCGCCTCGACCGATTGTTGATTTGCTGACTGCAAATTAGTCTTTCATTATATAACTTATTCAGTAATGACTAAATAAAGTTATTCATTTTGACGAACAAAATGTATCAAACATTATTTTGATGACCGTGTTCTTTGAAATCACCATGATTTCACTATTTGTTCCATTCCTGGCCACGATAGTGTGTGTGGAGAGTTTTTATCTGAATCGTTGGGTGTTGTGGTTGATTGAGGTTGGTTGGATGCTGTTTCCGATGCGGGGACGGGTAGAACTGGTTGGCTATCTGGAAAATCGTCGAGACATCTCGGTTCGCTGCAGTCCGTTTCTTCAGGACGTCAGAGTACAATGTCTTCCCCAAAAGGGGTTCTCTGATGAGGGATGCAGTGTGAAGTTGTGCCTCTGGTGTTCTTCGGTGAATCTGCAATGTGTTGGACTATTCGTGGCATGTGTTTAATAGCTCCATGAGTAGATGTACTCCTGTCGAGTTAAGGTGCACGCCGTCAAAAACCACACGCGTTTTGCTTTGCGATGGATTTTATCAGATTATTTGAATCATACCTTCTTGCGTGTTGAAGCGCTGATTGGTTTTTGCTGTGTATAATCGATGTGATTGTTACTGCTCTAGCTTTAAGTAATTCGCCGAGGGATGATCTTTGCCGCTATAGTCTCTGGGTGGTCGGATGTGTTGTTGGTTCCAACATGAAGAACTATTCCAAAAGCATCACTAGACAGATCAGACACACGCACATCATGCATATAAAAATGAAGACAAAACAGCCAGCTTTCCTAGCTGCAGCCGAAACCTGCTCACTGTGGGGTTTATTATATCGACAAAGATTCACAAAGTGCTCGCAGTTGTTGAGGATAAGATGGTAATTAAATGGCGTTTTGTCTCCATGCATTGTTTTTGCCATTTCAACGATGTCGTTCGGATGCAAAGGTTTTATTTTTTCGTCTCTGGAGTTGTTGATCCTCACCTTGCTGCCGGAACCGCCGAGAATCTCTCCAATCGTATCAACTCGTATCTCGGGCCTTTGACTCGCTGCAAATCCACTGCCTGATATCTTCTTCATGGAGTACCGCGCCCCTCCTTCGGGTATACTGACATGTATGACGGCGTGTTGCATTGAGAGGTACTGACCGATGTATAAACCCCAATGTGCGTACACACCGCGGCAAAACTCCAGCATGTCACCCCGGCGAACTGTTCTTTCCAAGGCTTCGATATTCACAGAGGTACGCCATCTTCCCAACAGTCCCATGTTTTTGCTGTCTGCCATTTCCCCGACCTTTCGAATGGCCAAATAATTGCGAGATGAGGCTAGCTATACTGTTTGGCCGGCCTCCTATATGTATGAATGAATAGTTACAGCTTTGTATCCTGCTCATTAATATGCTGGCCAACTTAATAAAGTTAATAATTATGTTCCCTGCGTACATCTCCTGCAGTTGCCCATGTGGGTCATTCTATAAATTTAGGGTCCAAAGTGTGACATTTTTCCTGTCCCTGTTACCTTGGTACTAATTTGCCATTCAAGCATCATTAAAAGTGACTTCAAAATCAAATGATTGTTATTTGTTGGGTAAGTAGTTTGCTATTCATAATCACTCTTGGAGGATGACTGCATTGCATCAGAATTATACAATCATAGATGTCAGATGTAACAGGGACGGGAAAAAAAGTGGACCCCAAATTTATAGAATGACCCATATTCTAAATGCATGAATGTTATTCGTCCGTGCATAAGGTCTGGCAAAGAGATGGGTCCTAGCTCTATGGTCTCGGCGGCAGCAAAGAGTGACTGCGTGGGTGGATTGGACGGGTTTTTGACGTCACATCTTGGAGTTGTTTTTGATGATGGGTTAGAGCAACCATGTGAATCATATAGAAAAAACATTGAACTCGAAATGTACTGTCTGAGTAAACTAAGGAAAATAAGATGATATTCTATCACTCGTTTATTTTATTTGTAATGTGTGGACCTACTGTTTGTTATACAGTGAGAAATTTCATTATAATTGACAACACCATCATACGAGCTAGTAGAATAACCAATGAGTGTTTGCCATCGAAGGGTCAGCAATCAGCTGCTTGAGAAGCTACGACTGGTGTGGGGAGACGTTAGTCATCCTCTCCACAGCCGATTTATGGGTAACATTATTCCACACAGCTGTAGACACAAACTGATATCCTTCAGTTTTAACCGGCAGGGCTATCAACTGTCATAATGAAGCTTTTTAAAGTTAAATTTTTAGTAAGATATTCCCGGCTATTTAAAAAACAAAATTTGTTCGAATTCGTCCAGCAACACTTTTTAGTGCACTTTTAATGTTTAACTTCGTCTTTTGTCAGACAATTTCAAATTTAGTCCAAACGAATTCAAACAATGAACACACGTTTTCGACCCGGGGTATTCGATTTCGTTTCGTCTACGCCGAATCGTGTTATTCAGAAATCGAATTCTGGTACATACAAAAACTACAAAATTATTTAAAAGAATACACGACAGACTTATTTACAAAGAGGTGTAAGGCAAGGAGATTCTCTTAGCCCATATCTATTTATTTTGGCTCTGGAATTATTGTCATGTTCCGTTCGGGAAGATCCCAATATTAAAGGCATAGGCCTATCAGTGAAAGATAAAGAGATTAAGATCATTTCAACATGTTTATGTTACGAGTTGTGTTATAGCAGATGAGCCTTCTGCAAATAGTTATTGAGTCCTTTAGGAGGGTTTCAGGTCTTAAATTAAATGTGAATAAGTCTCAGGCATTATGGTTAGGATCTAAGAGACATTGTACTGATACTCCTTTTAATGTGATATGGGCGAAGGAGCCGGTGAAGGCACTTTAAGTCTATGTTCAAAGCTTTACGTATAAAATGGGCACAGAAATAAAGCGAAGAGAATCAAGCAGCATGGAAAGTATTATTTAATGAATTTACAGCTCCCTAGTATGGAGGACAGTTGCTTTATTATTGCAATGTTAACTATAAGCAAGTGAAGTCGTGGAAAAATATTCCGTTATTTTATAAGGATGTGTTTAATGCGTATTTTGACTTGCTTCAACCGGACAAAATAGATGTTGCATTCCAGTGTATTTGGAATAGAGCAAAACCATCATGTCATTCGCGTGGCCGTTTGCTCGGCACGTAGCTTACCGTGTGCGGTCAATTTTTGAGGCGTTTTCTGCCTCGCAAGGTCGTGGAATAGTAGGCGGAAACTTAAATTGAAACAAACACCAAATGTGTCAAACATTTGATGATCGTGTTCTTTGAAATCACCAGGATTTCACTAAGTACATGTATTGTACATAGATGTGTGACCTGCCATGTCATAATGAGTTCTAACCCCACCTTTAACTTGTTGAGTTACACACAATGTTAAACAGCAACTCATTGGCTTTCTAATGATACCAAATATATTTCTGTAGCTCAATTTATTCCGAATATATACCGCGAGAAAGTCGACAGTGCGACGCCGGACTTCGGCTCCGTCATTTCGAGAGAAAAAAATGTATGTAATTTAATATAGCTTTAAGATTTATCGCTACTTAACACCCCCAATAATTCATCTTTGCTTGAACGAAGGCCGTTTACATCTTCCTTGTTGACACAATTACGTCGTGTTTAATGTGCAAACAACGTGTGCGATTGCACGTGGCCCGACATTGACTCAAAGTCCGGTGGCGTTGTGTCAGCTCCCGTTCGCCGCACGCTGTTCATGAACGGCGCGTGATGTACACGTTGCTTTGGGATCCCGAGGATGGAACGCTCGGTAAAACCTAATCATTTTCTATTGTTTTTCCCAAAGTAGATTTCACAATGGGATATTGGCATGTTATAGACACAAAACAGCATTTATTGTACCTTGTGGACTGTATCAGTAACTTTCAGTCGGGAAAAGTCGAGAAAATTCAAAGTGCACCAAGACCAAAAGAGCAAATGGTCTCATTTCTATAGGCCTTTTCGGATATTATCGTAAGTTCATCGCTAATTACGCCTCTGTTGCTGCAACATGCACTCACAGATACAATCAAGCGTAACGAAGTCAAATAAGATGGACTGAAAGTCAACATTTGACAAATTGAAAGCTTGCCTCGCGAAATCACCAATTCTCATGCTGCCAAATATATATAAAAAAAAAAAACATGTGTACTCCGCACTGTCATGACGAATCCGATTTAAGGAGGTAGGCGCCGTATTGTTGGAAGAACGCGATAGAGACGCTTCTCCCAATCGCTTAAGTCAGCAGGAAATTGTTGAATTGCGAAAAGACATGATACTCTTCCATGCAGAGAGAGTGTCTCACGCTTGTGTGGGATTAACATAGGCCCTTTGTATTGCACAGAATCATTGTTACTGAGGATTTATTTGCAATGAAACTGATATAAAAATGAACGATCACAACTTGATTGTATAATGTGTTATTGTTAAAATCTGGACGACTGTAAGCCGCTCAAAAATCTGTTTAGGATGAGTTGTTAGTATTGGATTTACTTGTATTTCATTCAGATGGCCAATTACTTGTCAGAAAGGCATTAAACCTGTGTAGCGGTTTTTCCAAGACACATATGTTCGTGGACTCTTTTTTACCCCCTTTAATTAAAAAAGTCCCAAAAATAAATTTGAAGAAGAAAAATATTGTTTGAAAAATGACAATTGGTGGATTCGACCCAGGGATCTTTCGATCTATAGTTCTTCTCATTCATCCACCATGAGTTGACACTTTTCAATGAATCAATCTCTCAGCTCCAGACCTCTTCTGTAGCATCTGTCAGTGGTGCATGCCTTGTGGGATTTTCATAAATAGTCTCCATCCAAACAAAAATGTAAGCGTTGACAGCTAGCTGGGACGGTATTATTTCTCCCATCCACGCCAAAACAGAGCGAAACCGCCACGGCCGCATCGGCTTTACTTTGTTTCCTCTCTTTCAAGGTATCCCCCTAAGAAAATTCATTAGGGGAGGAAGGGGTGGCACGGGAGGGAGAGAATTTACGAGAGAGACTTTTTTTGGAGGGGGGTTGCCTAAAAAATATGAACATTAAAAAGGTTTATACATATGTTGTGTTGCTAAACACTACCGGAATCGACGAGGACAAAACTCAAAGAAATATAAATACGGAGACCAATTCTGGGTCCAAATAATTTATTTCTGACAACTCAACTGAACATAAGATAAGATTACATCGTGAAGCGAACAGTAATAAATGTTGGGCGTTGTCGACGGCGCCTCTAGACCAACTGCGCCGAGTACAATACAGTGGTTGACTTATAAAGACAGCCTTGCATAACATGACAATTGCATTACTGAAATTCCAATCGGCCCTGCAGCCGCAGACCACATTTAAAGGAAACACAATAATGCTTCACAACATACGCCCCCTCTTTAACAGAATTGGCGCCTGGCAATTAAATTTCAACGAACGATAATTGATAGAATATTTAATTTTCTGCAATGTTACATTTCAACTATTAAATAACTTGTTTAACAAAATTCTATTCGTTTGGCTTCTGCAATGTTACATTTCAACTATTAAATTAACTTGTTTAACAAATTTCTACTCGTTTGGCTTCGCCCAATCCGTCATCAATCTTCGATAGTGAAAGCTCAGCAGAATCCCGCGCGGTGATCCTTTCTCTGGAGGTAGAGTCTGCAGAACTCCCAAGGTGGTTTCCACGTCTCACTGTCGCATCATCATCTCACATCCTCGCTCACTTTCACACAACCGTCCTCGTTTCTCCAGGTGCTGGCTTGTCATCGAAGCTGGACTACTGAGCCAAACTTAAAACTTAATAAATTTAATTTCAATCATTTGGACCCTTATTTTTTTTTACATATATATTCACAAAAGAAACAGTTAAGTGGTGACGTCGACAACAATGCTGTATATGGATTCTTCTCCATTTAATCCAATTATTCTTCTTCTTAATCATTATAACATCTTAATTAATATTCTTCACAACATGCGTCCGTAAGCACAATCAGTTTCAATAATTTTCAAATGATTTTATTGTCTTGGTAGGCATTAAAAATGCAAGTACATTACTTCTTTTTGCAGCCAGTTATACGAACCGGGTTTGTCTTCAAGTACTCAAGGCATGTAGAATTCAAATTGTCTACAGGTTCCCAAGAATTATGGCTACTAGGAAAATTTTTCCACTTTACCAAATATTGTAGCTTGTTATTTCTGTATCTGCCTCTGAGAATACGTTCAACTTCAAACTCGACATCATTTTCAGGGGCGAGATTTTGTGCCACCCCGGGGACAATCTGAATTGGATTCTTAGTTTTCTGTTTTGCTTTCAGTGCCACGAATGAGTCTTCAGGACAATCTTCCTGTACCAAGTCGTCTACTGAAGTTCTGTGCTGGGGATCTGCAGGGAAAATGTCGTTATTTGGGCGAACGTATCGGTCATAGACAAATTTCATACGGTTTACATGTATTGGTGACGACAGCAACTTATGGTTTTCAAGGTTTCTTACTCGAAAATTTACTGGACCCGTTCGTTGTACCATTAGATATGGTCCGGCCCACAGCTTCATTAGTTTCTTTGACAATCCTTTTTGAGACACTGGAAAGTAAATCCATACTAGATCACCAACCTGATACTCTACTTGTTTAGTGGTTTCATCATAGCGTTCTTTCATTTTTGCTTGGTTTTCTTCTGTGCGACGTTTTGATACATCTCGAAATACTTCCAACTTTGAAACCAAATTATGTATATGATCTCTCAGTGTCTTATCTTGATAATCAAGTCTGGAAATGAGTGCCACGTCCAACGGCAATCTTGCCTCTCTTCCATACAGTAGGAAGAATGGACTAAACCCAATTGAGTTATCTGCTGGAGTTGAACGGTAGGCAAACTGTATAGCTGTGATATACTGGTCCCAATTTGTCTGAAACTCATTCACATAATGCGACACAGTGTCCAGAATTACAGAATTGAAACGTTCTTGTACAGCATTACACTGTGGGTGATAGCTAGAGGTATTGAGCTTTTGAGTCTGCATAATGAGACAAACCTCACGAACAATGTTACTCAGGAAATTTGCACCTCTGTCACTTAATAAGGTTACTGGGCAACCATGTTCACATATCACATAATCGAACAATGCTCTGGCTATTGTTGCTGCATTAGTAGTAGCTAATGGCACTAGAATGGGCCACCTAGTACAATGATCGGTAAAACAAAGTACATAACGATTACCAAAAGTTGTAATTGGCAAAGGGCCCAATACATCCACACTGACTCTTTCGAATGCGTCAGGAACTATCATGGTAACAAGTGGGGCTACAACTTTATGTCTGTGTGTCTTTCTTTGTGAACACGAGCGACAAGAGCGTACCCAGTTATCTATGTCACGGTACATGCTCTTCCAGAAGTAGCGTTGGCGTACTTTATGATACGTTTTCTGTAGCCCAAAGTGTGCAGCTAAAACATGATCATGACAGTTACTCAATACAATGTCAACAAAACATACCGGAATATACAGTTGAGTGACCACTTGTTCAGGAGTAGTCTTCTTCCCATAGACTTGCCACTGTCTGTACAAAAGATCTTTATCAACAAAGTACTGGTCAGCTTGTAACAATAGATTTCTGGCTCTCTTGGCATCATGAGGTAAATTGTCATTTCTCAAATAATCCATCATAGGCCCAGCAAAGTCATCAACCAATAATGCTTCTTTAAACTGATCAAGTTTTAGTTCATTTGGAAAAGGAGGCACATTTAGTTTGACTGGATCACCATTATTTACATGTCGTCTGCCTTTTTGGTAGCGAAAATTTCTGATCACGTTGACGGCAGGCTCATTTGCCGAACTCTTTGGATCCTGAAAAACATCGGATTCAATTTCATCTAAATCAGAATGCTGCCACACAGGATCTATCTTTATCTCAAAGTTACACGATGATGCAACATGACAGTGATCACAATCAGTACAGGCTTTCACGGAACTTATTCTACTTAGTGCATCTGCATTTAAGTTCTGACGCCCCGAAACATGAATTACATCAAACTGATAACATTGTAATTTAAGCGCCCATCTTGCAAGTCTACCATTTTCTTGCTTTTTGTTAAACAGCCATTTCAGGGCACAGTGATCAGTCACAACTTTGAATTTCACAGTATGTTGTAAATATGGGGTATATTTCTTAATACCTTCAACTACTGCCAATGCTTCTAACTCAGTAGTGCTGTACTTCCTCTCAGCTTTGCTCAATGTCCTACCACCGTAAGAAATCACCTTTTCTTCACCATCTTGCTGTTGAGCTAAAATGAAACCTAAACCAACATTACTAGCATCTGTTTGTAAAATGAACTCGGTTCCATCAAATCGTGGATAGACTAGAACAGGTGGTTCTTGCAACTTTTGTTTCAGTTCTTCAAATGCATCTTGACACGTTTTACTCCAAACAAAAGATGTATCTTTGCGTGTCAAATTGACTAGTGGCTCCGCTATTTTACAGTAATCTTTTATGTACTTTCGGTAATAGCCTACTAATCCCAGAAAAGATCGTACTTCTGACACTTTAGTAGGACATGGATAGTCCTTGATAATTTGAACTTTAACTGGGTCTGTGGCAACACCATCTTTGTTAACTATATGCCCCAGGTATTTCACTTGTTCTTGACCAAACGTACACTTCTTGGGTTTGAGCTTCAATCCAGCTGCTCTAATACGATCAAAGACTTGTCTCAAATGGGACAAATGTTCATCAAATGTTCGACTGAAAATAATCAAATCATCCAAATAAACGAGGACAAATTTCCAGTTCAGCCCTCTGAAAATTTCTTGCATTGCTCTCTGAAAGGTGGACGGAGCATTATGAAGACCAAAAGGCATTCGCTGAAATTCATAAAGTCCATCTTGAGCAATAAATGCTGTTTTTGGTTTGGCATCTTCTGCCAGGCCAATTTGCCAGTATCCAGAAGCAAGGTCAAGTGTGGTGAAATACTGAGGTTTTGCCAAGCCCAAACTGTCCAAGGTATCATTGATATTCGGCAATGGAAAATTGTCTCTAGCAGTAATTTCATTGAGTTTACGAAAATCAATTGCAAATCGATACTCGTTTTTACCGGCCTTAGGCACGATACACACAGGAAAACTCCAACTACTTGTGGACTCATTAATGATGTTGTTGTCAAGCATATGGCTTACCTGTTTTCGTATCTCCGCTTGAATATGGGGAGAAGTTCTATAAGGTCGGGATCGAATAGGGGCATGGTCACCGGTGTGTATCTCGTGCTTAACACCTGTATAAAAACCTGGGGAGTCTCCTTCCAACTGAAATATACCTGAATATTCACACAGTAAATCAGTTATTTGATCAACTTCCTTAACTGTCAGATGATCTGTATTCAGATTAACTTGAGAAAACAGTTCTTGTCTTCTCGTACAATCAGTGGTTGGATCATTTACGACAGGCACTTCAATAGGATGATCCGATTGGACACTATTAACGTGGACACTAGTGTTTTCGTCAACTATATCAAACTGATGAACACAGTATGAATTTATCGGTGAGAATGTGCCTAGCTTAGTACGAGGGTACAATACAACAGGTTCGTCGGTTACATTCATGACCAGCAGGTTTACACAATTACCAACGGTTATTACAGATGACAAAGTGTTTGCAACCAATACACCCAAGGCTGAAATGCGTCTTCCACCATGACAAAGACCTGGAGACCCAATTGCATGTCGATCAGAAAGCTTTGCACAGATTACAGACTGTGAATGTGGAGAAATGTCTTGTCTTTCTTTCACTCTTATCTGACTTTTCTTTTTCAAGTGTAGTTTACCAGACCCACAATCAATAACTGCTTTATGTAAACTTAGGAACTGTGTACCCAGTATGATGTTGGTACTGAGATTCCTAGCTACTCTGAATAGGACGGTAAAAGGTACATTTTCTATAACCATCGGTAGAGTTACTAATTCAGTGATTTGTAAATTACCGCTATTGGCAACTGTTACATCAGACACTGGTGTTCCTTCCACTGATTTGGATAAAGACGGAAAATTAGTGTGGAACCATTCATGATCAATAACATTTATATCTGCACCGGTGTCAATTAAACACTGTATCGTCTTATTGCCTATCTCTGCAGTTATGCTATTAGACTGATTTAAAGTTGTCTGGAATTGATCATTGGGAACACAACTTACTCGTACACGTCTAAATGGTAAATATCTGTCACAATCTTCAGACCTACTCTTATTTGCCCCACCTTTAAGTGTCTGAATCAACTTCTTTTGTCTCCAAAAAGATGGGGGAGCTAGTTTAACTGTTGTCCATTGACGTCATATTTAGCATAGCACTTTCTCCACTTGTGGCCAAATCTGCCACAGCGATAGCAATGGAATGATCTAGATTCATCATAGGCATACCCAGGCTCATTCACACTAAATTGACCACTGGTTACATTGTTAGGCCTCGTATCAACTGCACTTCTGGAATTTGTTTTAAGTTCCAGATTCTCTACCTTAGTTGCTAAATCCTTCACAATGCTAGCTATTGTGTCTAGTTTGGACTCGAGCATCTGGCCGGAATTCAAAACATTTACATTGTTAGGTATGGATTCGTTGGCTGTAAGTTGAACAGAAACAGCCAAACGGGCCGCGTTAAGTGCTTCATGAAAGGTCTTAGGCTCCTTAGAGAATACAAAAGCCCGAAGTGATGGAATTAAACCACGCACAAACAATGATAATTGTTCGGACTCCGACTTCTTGAGCTGCTTACACAAGTGCATAATGTCACAAGCATAATCATCTAGTGATTCCGTAGAGAGTTGTTTTCGGGAAAGTAGCTTTGTTTCTACACCCCAACGCCATGAATCTCCCTCAAAATGATCTTTCAAAATGCGATAGATCTTGTCAATTGTGTCTTTCTTAGTGGATGGTACCGATTCTAGTAAAACTCTGGCGTGACCATCAATCAAAGTTTGGAAAGCCAACACCTTCTTTGTGTCTGTATAATCTCGCAACACTGCAATTTCTTCGTACTTCTGAACAAATGAATCTAAATCTTCATCTGGAGAACCAGTATATTTGATTTTAGCGGACGACAAGTCATATTTAAACGCCATCTCGACTTTCTTGTCCGCATGAACTTCAGTCATCTCAATACAAAAAAAAAACAACCAAAAGTCCTACAGTCACATAGATCTAATGAATAATTTACAAAATACAATCGAAGGAAAAGAAAAAAAAACATACGCATTGCTGTCTCAGTCACCAAAATCAAACAACATAATTATCGACGCCACCTATGTACAGTTTTACTTACCTAAATTAGGCAAGGACAGCCGGTCCCAGGCGTGGTCCGTCGACAACGCCACACTCTTGCCATGGTTGCAATTTTCAAATACCCGGATCTTCCACCATATGTTGTGTTGCTAAACACTACCGGGATCGACGAGGACAAAACTCAAAGAAATATAAATACGGAGACCAATTCTGGGTCCAAATAATTTATTTCTGACAACTCAACTGAACATAAGATAAGATTACATCGTGAAGCGAACAGTAATAAATGTTGGGCGTTGTCGACGGCGCCTCTAGACCAACTGCGCCGAGTACAATACAGTGGTTGACTTATAAAGACAGCCTTGCATAACATGACAATTGCATTACTGAAATTCCAATCGGCCCTGCAGCCGCAGACCACATTTAAAGGAAACACAATAATGCTTCACAACACATATACCACAACCACTGGAAGTTTTAAAACGTCCGACCATGTAGAAATTATCCCTTTCATTTACAATCAGTGGCGTAGCCAGGAATTTTTCAGTGGGGGGCGCTGCGGGAGGGGGGGGGGGCTGGAACATTTCATGGGGGGGCGTCATGTAGATCAATGATAATTTTTTTAGAAACTCAAAATCTCAGTGGGGGGCGACTGGGGGGGGGGGCGACGACAAGGTTTCATGGGGGCTGTTGCCCCCCACGCCCCCTGTTTACAATTAATGTACAGGATGGGGAATCTCTTTGCCTTTTCAATAATGTCACCGTTAGCATTATTTATGTGCCTGTTCGTTATTGGTAAACTGAACTTGCTGAAGCCACCGTTGACCTTTATCCTGCTCCAGCTGCCATCATGACCGTTAATGATGATTTAAAACCCAACTAACTGTTTTGCAATGGAAATTATATCCCAGTGGTAACCCCCAACGCCACCTTTGTTCCTGCTGCGTGATCATCAACTGGAAACAGCACAATCAATCAAACTCCTTGGCATACTTATTCAGAACAATTTGAAATGGGACATACACATTACAGACCTGCTTAAAGGAGCGGGTAGAACATTTTACATGCTTCGTCTTCTCAAAAGACACTATTTACATGTCCAGGATGTAGGCCTCTTCTTGAATATGGCGCACCAGTATGGGATGGAGGATTGACTAATACTCACTCTGACCTCCTCGAAAGCATCCAAAAACGGGCTCTTCGAGTAATCGTCGAAGGTGGTTATAATAGTTATTCTAAAATGCTGTGAGAGCTCGGAATGTCCACATTAAAACAATAATAATAATAATAATAATAATAATAATAAACATTTATATAGCGCTTAATACATAAGTTTTGAACAAAGAAGAGAGACTAAAGGTAGACTATTCATTTAAAAAAAACCATGGAAACAAACTGAACAATTTAAGAACTACATCTCTCCTCCTTATGAAAAGAACCCTCAGGCATTCAAATGAACTTCCGAACTTAAGTGCAAGACAAATATAATGCAGCATAGTGCTGTTCCCCATGCATCCTGTACATTTTTATCATTCTAAATGAAATGGATAATTTCTATGGTCATAAGTTTTAATCTTTCAATGGTGTTGGTTGTTTGTTAATGTGTAATCCTTTACAATTTTGATATTGAGTGGTATACTTTTTATATTCAATTTTATATTTTCAGTAATATATATTTAGAATTATTCGTGAGACAAAATTGTGTCACCTAATTTGTTTGCTAAATATTGTTTTAAATGTTAATCACGCTCAATTCTGTCATTTAATTGAATTAGTGAGGACACTTTAATTCCATCTAGAAAGGTGAACATATTTCCAACAAGGAGAAGGAAAAAAATTGAATTAACACTTAACTGATAATTACATGCAGCAAGTTTGGAACGGTTTTCGTATGAATCGTTGCTGCTCAAAACCAGACAACTCTCATCACTTCCTTCTGTATCGCTGGACTACGATAAGCAGGCGCAGATCCAGGAATATTTTAGACTGGGGGTACACCTTTGGGGAGTATTTACCCTGAGAACTAAATGCGAGCGATGAGCGCGGAGCCCTTTACGGCGTGGGGTTCGGGGCCCGAAATATACGGCCCGAAAAATGTGAGATTCTAGATGCTCTGTATAGGGAAATCTGAGGCGATTCCTGGCATTTTATTTTGGCAAAGGAATAACTTAGTTGGTAAACTGTTGCAAGGGTGCTTTCTAATGTTTTTTTTTCAAGATAAAATGTTCATTTTATCAATAAGAACAAACATTTAAATAAAATTTAAGTTAAAAATTAGTGTAATTTAATCAAACTAAAACAGAGGAGCAATTAGGCCTCCATGTACATTGTAACTTCACAGCTCAGTTTTATCTCACGACTAAAAAATTAAATCATGCGGTCCTCCAAGTGTCTCCCTCTTTTTTGCATAATGTAATTGCCCAAACATTTTACAGAAAAATATTCTTGGTTTTAAATTCAGTCCAGTTTCAATTTCAAGAATAGGGCCTAGTACATGTACATTTATTTGTAAATAAACCATCGGCAGATCGGCGGCGCAGCAAAACAAATTGGTACAACAATAATCGTAGTCCGTATACATGCGACTGGTCTCTTGCAGAAAATAGTCATCGGGCCTTTCGGCACCACGATTGCAATTCCCACATGGTGCGACACATTTTGAAGTTGACTTTGTACTTCTTTGTGTAAAGGAAGTGGTTGTTAATTCTTGTCTTTATTTAAGCATTATGAATGAAGGATGCTTCGCACCATGGAAGTCGGACTCGGTGATAAAATGATGAGAATTCAAAACCAGAAATTATTCAAGAAGACTAGCGACAGAAGAAATAATAATAGAACAATCTTATATAACGCACAACATAACAGAAAGAAATCTCGATGCACTGAACGCTCCAAAACCAACGGAACAGAGTGGGCACAGTACGGTCTATCGCTTCGCAGAGACGGCCAGACCGAAGCGGGAGCGCACCGCTACGGTGATGGGTGAGACAACAGCTGGACGTGGGCCAGTAAATAGATTTTATGCGGCGCATGAAGTCTATTTGTAGGATTATTTATTTATTTTATTTACTCCATTTCTTCACCCAGAGTATGCCTTAACAGTTGAAGACTGGTTTCAATGGGGCCCTGCATACAATTCAAATTATTAAATAATGTTAAGTAAAGTACATTGTGAAACATACGACGAACATTAATATTCACAAATACAAGTATTTCAGAAATGTTAAAGAAATAAAGCCCTTCGCATATTTAAAACATTCAACGCCACTGGGTGCTGTCGTTAAAGCTATATCGAATGAGGATTGAAGCATGCACTCAAATGATCCGAGAATGTGGGAGCTGATTTTCTTAGTCGTCAGTAAAGATGATTCTGTTGCTTGGAGAAAATGTAGGATATGTTCTTGAAAAGGGGGGCGAATTGTCACAATCTGGTTTTTTTTCTGGTACTTTTTATTTTACGCGTCAACTCATTCAAGAAAACTTGAGGAAAATTGAACTCTTTTTAAATGTGTACATTATGATTATTTGTAAATAAATCGTAACATTTGAAACATAGTAAATAAACTTTGAGTTCTACCCGCTTTTATGTTGACTATTTTGCCCGGGATTGACACTCATTCGTATCCCAGACAGGATATATTTATTGATGAAACCAAACACTGCTTTTACCGAGTGAACAATGATTATTCATTCAATTCAATTTAACATGGTGATTTTTATTTCAAAAAAGATATTTAAAAAAGAAATTAGGTGATATATTTTGTGCCTCACGAATAATTAACATATTATAAGTTTTCCCGGCTAATTTTCTGAAATGTTCATTCTTTTCTGAAAATCGGTCATTCGTTTTTGTCTGAATATGAATGCACATCTTTAATCCCATTTCAATTCAACGAAAGTTCAATCGTTTTCATTGTCTGTGCTTCCGGTTTTTAGAAACAGACGGCCAATTACGTTACCTGTACATTCATTTACGCAAGCACACCTTCTCTAAATTGAAGGGCAAAACCAAATTTGACTCCTATCTTTGCAGAGAATCTGTGTGGTTATTTCAGTACCATACCATACATGAAAGGGGATCTAATATAGTGCTTCAATACATTATTGGGTTTTTTTATAACAGTTTCCGTACGTCTCTAACCAATGCATTTTACTGAAAAAGCAGTGAGTTTCAAAATACTTTCTAAAATCCAAATATTTGTTGGTCAAAATTTCGACCCAGGAAAGTAATTTGGTTCAAATAGGAGCGTTTTGAAAATAGCTTTCGACAGTCTAATCTGTATATATGTACACGTGAACAAAGCGATGTCTCAACAAGGATACACATTTCGGGATAGGTGAAATACAACGTGTTGCCGAGCGCAAATATCTTGGAGTTATTTTGATGATAGGTTTAAAAGACTTGAGCAACCACGTGAATCATATAGGGAAAAGATTGAACTCGAAAATATAGAAACTGAGTACGTTTGATGTCAGGAAGGAAATTAAGATGACATTAAAACTCGGCTGTTTGTAGTGGACCTACTGTTTGTTATGTTGGGCTGCAATAAATTTGTAATGCTGATAAGACAGAGCCGAACACATTTTCGACACCATCTAACGAGCTAGTAGAATAATTTATTATCAGTTAGTATTTGCGATCATGGACACAGCATAGCTATAACAAATGTCAAAATGATGATTATATTAGATAATTTGTAAAGTATTAATTATTGGTTGTTCAGGTGGACTAGGTTTTACACTTTTTGCATATTTTTTACACTTATCTACTACTGTTCTTTGGGGAATGAGTTTTTACAAAATTCAGCTGTCCACCACTGATCACTTTCACTGATCAGTTTTCTGCTAATAGGGCACTTACTGCTATTAGGGCACTAACCTATAACACTAGATGAAAAGAGTGGGCACGGTACAGGAATCCCGGGACATACCGTTATTTCGTTTTATTGTTTTGGATTTCCTCAAAAACAAAAACAGTAAACGAACCATTGACCGTTTTGTCGTTTTACAGTTTTGTAAAACGATCAAACGGTATTAAGTCACACACAAAAAATACTCTTTGTTGTTGTTTTTAATGTATAAAAACGACATTGTTTTGTTACAGACTTGTATCCCTCACATCAGTTAATTTGTTAAATTACACATTTTACAGTCACCAAGACTTTGCCCATAAACGAACAAGAAACGAAAATAGCATTCAAATTCATCTTGATAGTGGCCAATTTGAAGCAAATTAGCTCCCTGCTGTCATTCCCGTGGTTCGTATTAGTTCAGCCGTTCCGATTCGTTGTCAGACCTAACATTTTCATGTTGAACACATCCTAAATTGAAGATATGTCATTCGGTTAAAATGATCATTTAATTTAGCAGTCTGTTTGGTTTAGGGTTATTTGCATATGAATCTCATTTTTGTTTCGTCTCCGCGCATTCTACTGGCTGCATTCAAAATAATAGGAGACGAAGGCAAGATGCGATTTTTTTTTTAATTTGGTACTTTTTGGGTGGGGGGGGGTGTTTCATTCTAGTTTCTTTTTGTTCAAAGTATCTGTTTTCTGTCTTTAATGTGGAGGTAAAAATGTAAACTTATGCGAGAAAATTACACATGATACATGAAAGTCGACATATAACAATAAACTTAGGCAACATTCTTAGGAGACCCTTTGTCATCTTTTTATCTTTTTCACATATTTTTTGGTTATGTTCTTGTTATACCTTTTGGTCTTTTATCTTCTAGTTTGAAATTGCGATCTGGGTTTTCTTATCTCTCACTTTTTTTTTTCTCAATGAGATTTATCTTAACAATGCTTCATGTCAGTGACATCACCGTCCTTTTTATGCAAAAAAAAAGGATCAATATGGTTATTTTGTGGCTGCTGCTGCTTTTTGGTCAAATTTTGTAGAAAACAGTGTTTATGTATTTTCAAATTGGAACAAAGACACTTTATTGAATTCTGACAAACAAATTAATTACATGAACCGGTTTCGAATTCCTTTGCTCACATTTCACATATGCTTGCTTATTAGCGAATTAGAACGACCAAACTGTCGCAACGTGAAGCTCCTGCGAATTTGAATGACCCGATATGACATTTCAATTTGAATGCTTATTTTTGAAATTGAGTGTTGAATTTCAAATTCAGTTCAAGCAAATTCGAACAATGAGCACAAGTTTTCGTCCTGGAGTATTCGATTTCGTCTCGTCTACGCAAGACCTTGTTATTCCGAAATCAAATTCGTCTAATTGATTTATATCAGACGAATTCGATCTCTGAAAGCTGCCATTCGGCATGAGCATAGACAAATTTGAAATAACTGTAGTAACGAATGCTTTAAAATAGCCGGGAAAACCTATAGTCTCTGGATAACCGCATCACAAAGTTCAGTCTTTTACCCCTACAATCCTACAATGTAGGTTCCGCTGCACGGCGACGTGGACATGCCGCGCCTGCACGTACATGGCCTGCGCGTGCTGACACGCGAGCCGTTTGTTTTCGTTTGTACTCAACTAAAAACCATCGATGGGGCAATCAACTTCAGCCGGCCGAGTGTACTTTCCACTTCTTTGGTTGAACGAAGTGATTGTTAATTTCTGCCTTTATTCTTAAGCATTATAAATGAAGGATGCTTCGCCATTGAAATCGGTCTCGGTGATAAAATGATGAGATTTCAAAACCAGAAATTATTCAGAACACATTTTTTATAGAGACTCGACAGAAAATGAAAGAAGCAGACGACAGAAGAAATAATGTAGGTTTTCTGGCTTTTTAAGCGAAAATAATTCAAATTCACCAACTCTGACATTCAATTTCGTCCGAGAAAAAAAAAATTCACACGCTTTTACCACAATCAATTTAGTTATTTACCATTCAATTTCAAAGTTTGTCACCTCTTTAGTCATTGAGTCGAGAATATTCGTCATTACAGATCAAATTCGTCTA
This sequence comes from Patiria miniata, assembly GCF_015706575.1. NCBI lineage: Eukaryota > Metazoa > Echinodermata > Asteroidea > Valvatida > Asterinidae > Patiria > Patiria miniata. Next base: position 9,235,160 of record NW_024037061.1, read on the forward strand.
GGCTGTTGTGGAATTATGACAGCATTCAGAGATCAAATTCGTCTTTTATCAATCAATTTAAAACTTGTATAAAGTAAGTTAGTCAGGTGTGTTCTAGAGAATTTTCCTTGTATCCCCAAGCACAATTTGGTACATTCCCTCGCATGAGTTTTCGGACTAAAGCAGTGTACTGATTTCAAAGAAGGGTTACCAAAAAGGTAAAGATTACCAAGATCAACAATACAACATTATTTAAAATAAACAAAAGAAAAGAAAAGGTCTTAGAATGAAAAAAAGCAAATGTCAAAAGCCACGAGTCGATAACCCATAAATCCCCGTGAAATATGCCTAAAATATTAAGTCTAGCATATTTTAAGAAGATAAAATCGAAAGAAATGACACGTTAATGAAGAAATTAGGAAATAAACTGGGATGTTGTGCAGAGGTGACGTCAACAGCCAGATGGAGAAGGTACCAAAAGTGAAAACAAAAAGGAAATGAAATAAAAGGTGCACTTTTACGGGTGCAGAAAAAAGAAAGAATTTACGGGACAATATTGACATACAGAGGCTGCATTGCTCTGATGGCAGGGATGACTGGTGTTTGGAAGACCTGTTCGGATGGGGATATGTTCTTTGTCCTCTTATATCGTTTTCATATAAAAAAATTTGTTATGTTCGTGTTGCCGCACGAATTTGAATATAAGAATCGGTGAATTCGAACGAAAAATGGTGTAAAATAGCGGGGAAAACCTATAATAGAACGATCTAATATCGCACAGCATAACAGAAAGATATCTCGTTACACTGAACGTTCCCAAACCAACGGAACAGAGTGGGCACGGTACGGTCTATCGCTTCGCAGAGACGGCCAGACCGAAGCGGGAGCGCGCCGCTACGGTGATTGGTAAGACAACAGCGGCTGGACGGGGCAAGTAAATGGATTGTATGCGGTGCATAAGGTCTATTGGTAGGATTATTTATTTATTTTATTTACTCCATTTCTTCACCCAGAGTATGCCTTAACAGTTGAAGACTGGTTTCCATGGGGCCCTGCATACAATTCAAATTATTAAATAATGTTAAGTAAAGTACATTGTGAAACATGCGACGAACATTAATATTCACAAATACAAGTATTTCAGAAATGTTAAAGAAATAAAGCCCTTCGCACATTTTAAAACATTCAACGCCACTGGGTGTTGTCGTTACAGCTATATCGAATGAGGATTGAAGCAGTTAAATGATCCCAGAATGTGGGAGCTGATTTCCTTAGTCGTCAGTAAAGATGATCCTGTTGCTTGGAGAAAATGTAGGGCATGTTCTTGAAAAAAGGTGCGAATTGTCACAATCCGGGTTTTTTTTCTGGTACTTTTATTTTACGCGTCAACTGATTCAAGAAAATTTGAGGGAAATTGATCTCTTTTTAAATGTGTACAGTATGATTATTTGTAAATAAATCGTAACATTTGTAACATAGTAAATAAACTTTGAGTTCTCCATGCCTTTATTTTGACTATTTTGCCCGGGATTGACACTCATTCGTATCCCAGAAAAACCAAAGACATTGCCCTCTAAGATGGCTGCTTCGCATAAGGTTTATTGCTGAATCGCGATCTTCAGTCTTTCCCGGTGACCAATAGCCAGTATTTTGGCTGCAGACTCACTACATTATTATTGTCAGAATTACCTAATTTAGGGCAATGGCAGCCTCCGCGTCCCGTGTAAGACAGAAGATATTTATTGATGGAACCAAGCACTGCTTTTACCGAGTGAACAATGATTATTCATTCAATTCAATTTAACAAGGTGATTTACATTTAGAATCTCGATATTAGGGCAAGAGGAATATCGCTTAATAATGGTATTATTTGGGTGGCACCCTCTCTAATTTACATAAGAGTGTAGACCATGAACCTCTGTGAACTGAGCAGCTTCGTGTACGCGCACTGACCCGGTGACCCTGTATGCCTATATAGTAAGCCAGCCAAATGTGGAAAAGTTCTCTAGAGAATAATTTCACGGCATATTTTGATAATAGCTGGCATCCATGCTAGATCAATTCTTTGAACCATAACAAACAAGATGTGGATGGTTGCCACCGTTAATTTCAACCCTAAATATACCTCTTTACATAAATCTTTAATACCTGCCGTGTAATATATATTTTTGCCCTTTATGGGTATATTTTTGATTTCTGTAGAATTTTATATTGGTGATTCTACTTACATATCCTTACTTCAATAACATTTTCTAACGCATATGCGACTGAATAATTATGAGAATATTATAGTAACGATCCAAAATGGCTCCTATTATACCCAAAAGTTGCACGCGTTTTACTTTGTCTCCAGAATTCTTCAAGTAAATCATGTGAACAGTGATAACGTTGTGATATTTAGCCCAGCAAACAAAACCGGGAAAACGAGGTGTCTGTTATTTGGCCTAATTAGTGAAGGGTTGCCTAACGTGGGAGACTTTAAAAAGTTCAAGGAAATTCCCAAAATTATTGGAAAGAAAATTAATGGTAAAGAATCATTTTGACATTGACATAACTATTGCAAACATTTTTTTTTTTTGGGGGGGGGTCCGTGAACTTATTCAAGTCTCCCACGTTAAGCGACCCTTCGCCTTATTTAAGCCCAGTTTACGGACAGCCAGCTTGTTTTTCCCCGTTTTTGTTTGCTGAGCTAAATATCACAATGTTATCAAGGTTTTGATAGGGAAACGGTGCATAAGTAACTTGGTGAATTTGAAGCTCATCAATACTGAGGTTTGGTAAGACTACCTGATACTGGAGACAAGGTATATGCGCGCACTTTTCGGGTATAATAGTTGCCATTTTGGATCGTTACTATTCCCTCATGATTATTCAGTCACTGATATATATGCTGAAGAAAATGTTATTTAAGTAAGGGTGTTTAATAGAGTCACCAAAATAAACTTTTCAAAAAATAAAAAATAAAGCATATACCCAAATGTGGAAATAAATATATTAAACAGCAGGGATTAACAATTTATGCAAATTAGATATATTTAGGGTCAAAATTAAGGGTGGCATCCACCTACATTTTCTTCTCCATCCTTTGACTGATTGATGTGACATGGTTGCCCGCTATTACCACAAAATGCCGTCCAAAGCGGAATATTCCACTTTGGCTGGTCCACTATATTGACCGTTTTTTCGCTTAACAGTTTTGTGAAACGGTCCAAAGGTATTAGGTCACAAAAAACAATTACCATTTGTTGTTGTTTTTTAATTGTAAAAAGCGATAAACGGTCAGTTGCTTCATTTTTAGAGTGTTATTTTCCAAGAACATGATAATGACAAAGCAGCAATGCTCCCTCGACCATTTATCAGGTTTGGCAATTAAGCAATACCTTGGTGTTTTAAAGTGTCCTTTGGGATCGAGTCACTGCCTGGGAAATTCCGACTAGATACTAGTTGTCCACCTGAAATCTTCTGGAAACAGACTTGTAGACCGAGTCAATCCCGGTACATACCGTTATTTCGTTTTCATATAATTTAATACAGTTTTGTAAAACGGTCAAACGGTATTAAGATAAATACGGTTATTCCGTTTCATCAGTTTAGTAAATTTCATTACAGCAAAACGATCAATGATTTTTGTTTTACACAGTTTTACATAAATAACTTTGAAAAACAGCAAAACGGTCAGTATTGAATACAGACTGATTTTTTCTTTGTCCTAAGTGCATTTTGTGGCGGTGGGCAAGGGGGTGGAGGGGACCATGCCGTGCACGAAGAAGTGTTACCTCGGCATAATTCGTGTGTGGTGTGGTGGGGCTTGAAGAGTTGCAAGCAAAAATGGCGCTGGAAATTTCAAGGAGAAAATTTCACAATGGATACAGGATGGTAAGACGTATGAAGAACTTGCAGATATTTTGAAGGACATTAGAGTTCGGCGCAGCTCTTCAGTAGCCAATATTCACAAATTCTGTCGTTAGAGCGACGTAATCAGTGTAAGGAGAGCAATTTGGGTCCCAGGCAAAGGCCAGGACACATTAACATTCCAAGGTGCATTGCTTAATTGACGAACCTGAATCAAAAAATGGCCGACAAGACTATTGACCGTTGTGATTGTCATGTTTTTGTAAAACAACACTCTAAAAATATGGCAACTAACCGTTATCGCTTGTTACAATTTAAACAAACAACAAAAAGGTAATTTTCTTTGGTCACTTTTCCGTTTGATCGTTTTACAAAACTGTAAAACGAACGGTAGATCGAAATAACGGTATGTATGGGATTCAATCCGCCGTGTAACTATAAACAAACTGCGCGTTGGCTCTTTATTTAAATATTATTTTCGTCCAAAATGCTGCCAAAATTGCGCGCTTGACTGAATCGTTCCGCAGTTCCACAAAGTGCTTTAAATGGTCAAGGGGGGGGGTCATGAATTAAAAGGTGGCATAATCCGGCATCCTTTTATCGCCCTGCCATGTGTCATTTAACCAACAAATGTCCTTGATAAGAAAGAAAACAGAGATAAATGAAACCACTTTTGGAGGCAGACCCTGACCCAGGAAATTAATGTGGCATTATTCTTGGTTGATTTTACGCCTATATGCACAAAAAAATAAGCCATGCCATACTGTCGGTCATCAAAAATGTATCATTTAATGTTTGCATAACTATTCGATGACTGATGGGCAGATGTTTTCGTTTTGGCAGGAAGATTTCTTTGAACAATTTCAGAACTGCTATATATAGAAAATATATACCATGCACATAAAGCTGTCGTCAACACGGGGTCGTCATTTGAATCTGAAATGCTTAAAAAATGGAAAATTTGAAAATTAAAAACTTAACTTCATTTTGTTTACCCACTGACTTGCCCATACTCTTTCCTCTCCAGTCTCGCACGACAATATTTCCACATTCACTCCCCCCCCCCCTTAGACTAAGGATACTTTCTTCCCCTCTTCTTTTTTGGCGGGCGGTGTATTCTCTGCTTCTCCGGTCTCGCATGACAGAAGGCAGGTGCAGCCAGCTGCGGCTGTCTATTTATTATATGCAACGTTCCAATTGTGCCTCCGAAATTAGGCTGAGGTAAACTGAGTCACTGGCATTATCTCGGCGAATATGAACCCAGGTGACAGAAGCTAGTTTTTTTATCCCGGGGATAACTCTTTATTTTCAACAATAAAACAAAATCATATTTGAATATAAGCACATTTAAGTAGGAGTTCATAACCCAAAACATGACAATTGAAAATAATTACTCTTGGAAAAGTGTAGAATAGGAATCCTATTTACAGTAAAATTTCCCAACATTATCATTACAAATATACATATTGTTTCCACATTATACATATATACATATTTGGAAATGGCAAATTAATAAAATCAGGTAAATAACTTGATACTCGTCTCAAGGTCAGCTTTGCCAAACAGAAACACTTCATTATCTAGAGTAATGCTACATTAGGTTTTGTCCTTGATCCACGAAACAACTGAACATGGCGCAAAAGAGCAAAAGAGATGGGTATAAAGAGTTTCTTCTTCGATTTTACAAAAAGTACATTGGTTCATCGTGGACTTATTGATTTTAAACAGAAAATATTTCGTATCGAGAATCCTATCAAGTTATTTGTATTGGAACCATCTCAGACTAGTATCTACAGTGCAATTGAAAGAAATATTGAAATCAACGACCATTTAGAAAAGCTAAAGTCTGTTTGCAACTTATTGTTCCATTTGGAAATGAATGTATGAACTACATTCCTGTTTGAGGCCAGCACTTTGAGAATTCTACAAGAACCTTTTTTTGTCTTGAAATTTAATGGAATAAAAGGGAGTTTGATTGTGCATTTTTCCAAATCCAACGGTTCCGGAAAGGCTAGCTTGATAGCTCTAACTACACCTCCATATTCCAGGAAATTAGTTCTGATGTTAAACTTCCTCCTAAAATCATTAAATGACAAAAATGTACCGTTGTCGTCAAAAAGATCAAAAAAGTAATTGACTCCTGCAGACTCCCAATGCTTGTAATACATGTAGATGCATTTTTGCTCACCTTGAATTTATCACTATGCCACAGAGTGTTCAACAGAACATTTTCAGCAGTCACCGGAATGTGAGCCTGAGTAAATTTGGACCACGACGTGAGTACATCCACAGACAGGAGTTCTACCACGGTGGTGTACGTGTACGCACAGCACCGCTATACAATGTACTATAATTAAGAAGAAGATTAAAGGGTGCCCTATACCTTGCCATCTTTGTGTGGACCTAAAAACTAATCAGGTTCACATGATGCAGGTTGTGTGAACCTTCGGTGGACTAAGCTAGGTCCACACAAGGTTTCCCCCTCTGGAAAACCGCTAGCGGCATTTTGGGGGTTAGGGTTAGGCCTTTCTGTCGCGAAATGAAGATGAACACTGAGGGTTGTTTAAGGGTTGTTCAAACCAACCCACCTTGAAAATTCCTAGTTTTTGAGTGAAATCCATATATCTATTTCGTGAAAAGCTTGTGGGGCACCAAAACGGTACCCCGCAAGTCGGTGGGCATTCCTTGTGGGGTACCTCCCATTGTTCCGGTACCCCATAAGGCAGTGTTTATACGATCATTTAAAGTTACCAACTGTTAATTCAGTCATATAGGCCTATGTTTAAATGACGGATGTACGAATAATGGCATGGAAAAAAGAACTAGAAAACTTTGAACTGATTTGTATGGTTGTGAAAGTCTTGTTTTGGTTGATAGCTTTTTTCATTTTAAATTAGCCTACATTTTGTTTTCATGTATTTTTTAAATACTTGTATGTTTCTTTTTCATTACTTGTTATTATTGATGTGATGTTTAAGTTTTACCTTATTTAATTTTTTTTTATTGTTCAGTTGTTTTTATTACGCTTTTACATGTACAACACTGAACAGACATGTAAATTTTCCATTCTATCTTGAAATGGATAATTAAAAATTGAATTAAATCGAATTCGCAGGAAAGAGAACTGGCCTCCCTCAAAAAAATGTGCTGGCCAATTATCATACATTTGTGCATACATTATACTTCCAGTTCGTAAAAAGTCACTGGTCACTCGCAAGAATGACCTTATTAACCTCGGTGGTAATGAAGATATCAGAGCATTTTGTCTTGATTATTTGAAAGCACAAATGCTGTGATAAGTGGCATTTTCTGGACAATGTCGAATTTGTATCACAAAAATATGGCGACTTAAATAAAAATAAACTCATTTAATTTCATCCGGTGACATACATTTCACTTAATCTAGCAAAATGAACAGGATGTTTTCAGATGAAATTTGGTGTGTCTTTCCTCTCCGCGGCGCTGCCATTTCAACAGTCACTGGCATTACTGCCGAGATTTTGGCACATGCGTACAAACTAAGTGGAAGGGATGAACATACCTGGGGGGGGGGGACCTGGATCCGCCGTTTCACTGACGTGAGTTGTGTACTAGTGAAATATGCTGATGATACCTCCCTTATTGGTCTGATGCAGAAACAAAACGACAAGTTTATTTTCATGGATCAAATTGGTCGGTAATCCTAGAATAGAATCCGAGAAAGAAGCTTTAAAGGGGTTACCGGGTCCAGTAATTGATGTATGCTGTGAAATAGAACGTGTTGCCGAGTATAAATAAATTGAAGTTGTTTTCGATTTCTTCGATGCATTATTAATTAATACACGGTAGCCACCAGTGACCAACACGATGAGCTAACTCTAACTTTATACATGGTGCCAAAAAGAAAGTGATTGAATCAGAAGGAAAAAAATTAAGAAAATATGTGGCTCTTCCATTTCAAATATTTTTTTTTGAGGGACATAGTACATGATATCAACTACAGGGTGTATCAAAAAAAGGAAACCCAAATGTGAATGTAAATTATAAAAAATTTAATAAATATTTTCAAATAAGTTAAAGATCATGTGAAACGCCAATGTGTCTTCTTTCCAATGATACCTTGATTGTGTGTCTGTGGCCAGGGATGACTGAGCATTCATTCTTATTCTGTCAAGGGTCAAAACCTGCACTGGGTCAAATTTGTGCCAAAGTGTAACTGGTATTCTGGGCACGTGGAACGGCTTCATTTAAAGAAAGCAGACATCCTGTTCCTCAAAACAATTTATTCAATTTTGACACAGTGATTTAACTACTCTCATTGTTGAAGTTAACCTCTCATGGCCCAATGCCTTCAACGTGACCATCACCTCTATCAACACTGCTCTGCGCTGCCAGACGTTGTATATCGCCAACCGCCTGTCTTACCTTTGCATAACAAACCAGCCAGCAACCAGTTACTTTTGCACCAACTTGGCCCAGTGCAGGTTTTGACTCTGGACAGAATAACAATGAATGCTCAGTCATCCCTGGCCACAGACACACAATCAAGGTATCATGGGAACGAGGACACATTGGCGTTTCACATGATCTTTAACTTTTTTGAAAATGTTTATTAGATTTTTTATAACTAACGTTTACATCTGGGTTTCCTGTTTTGATACACTGTGAAAATTTCAAGTGAGTTGCGAACTCTATTCCCACATTTTATCTATTTTAATAAAAAAAGAAATCACAATATTCAACTGTCTATACCACTGATCATTTAACATTTTACGAACTGATGAATAGTCATTAAATACAATGAAACATGGAAGTTTCCCCACATTCATGAATGAACGACAACTTGCAATGAAAAACAAAAACATCGCCATCAACATTTATTCACAGCTGGCCGCACACATTCGCATACATGTATGCGAATGTTGGGGAGTCAGGTTGGCGAAGCAGTACTTTCCTCGCCTTCCACCGCTGTGACCCGGGTTCGAATCCCGCCTGGGCCAATATGTGGATTGGTTTTTTTAGTCCCTACCTGATTCCGTGGGTTTTCCTCAGAATATTCTTCTGGGATTTTCCTCCCACCTCTAAAACTGTTATTTCTTCTCATTGTATTCTCTCCACAGGTTTCTTCAGGCTTGCGAGCTACAGTGCCTAGGGTGCTTTTGAAGAATCCTCTATCGGTACGATCTATCGCCTCGCAGAGACGGCCAGATCGAAGCGGGAGCGCGCCGCTACGGTGATGGGTGTGACAACAGCTGGACGGGGCCAGCAAGTGCTTGGTGCGGTGCGTCGATTGACCATTGAACACCACACTTCTCTTATGGCATGAATCTGTATAGCGCGGTTGCCTGGTGTCCTAGCCCCGTACATCCAGAGCTTGTACCCGCCCCGTCAACGTGGCGGTCTGTCCACTAAATCACGGGCTGAATCAGCCCCCGATTCAGCCACGGTAAGGCCCGGCGCGATTCAGCACCGACATTCGGCCCGACATTCGGCCCAACATTCGGAGGACGGTTAACCCCGAAGCACACGGTTATTTTTTCCCCACTCGTGCGGAAAGGGGTCCTGCTTATTTCCTTCGCCCTCGTACACATGGGATGAAAAAAAAATGTTTTATTCTGTGCCCCAAAAACCCACTTGAGCCAGAAAGTAATGTCTACATGACGATTTTAGGGGCTTGCTAACCATTGAAGGGAAAAAAGCGACAAATCCTGGAGAAATTGAGAGAAAATGACCCGAATATTTGGGCCCCTGTACATTTCAATGGACCGCTTTCGCTTTTTGCCGCCAGGCCCATTCATGCGCATGCGTACATAATTATGAATTTATTAGTAAAAACATCCATTCAAAATGATGCCCTTGGGCTTAATAAATTCACCAGCAACATTCAGTCGGATCATGTGACGCGTCACACATACTAATAGAGAACAGAAACTGATGACGGACAAAGTCATGTAAAATCCAGGGTGTCTGCGGGTCCTACAGGAAGTCTGTAAAAAACTTAAATTGAATTATCTAATTTTAAGGCCTAAAAAAGCATTAAAAAGTATTTAACAAAATTGACGAAGCGAGTAATGAATCTTTCTATCAGTTCGTAAATAACGATTACACTGCACGTAAAAAGCTGATCGGACGTGGCACATTACACACCCCGCACAAAATCAACTTGAACCTCAAGCGCTGATCAGCACGCGCCGAATGGGAACTGATAGTCAGAGTCGGGCCACGTGCAATCGCACACGCGTGGTTTGCAACATTAACACGGAGTAATTGTATCTACAACGAAGCTGTTCAAATAAAGGCCTTCGTGAATTCTTGGGGGTGTTCATTTTTTTCTCGAAATGACGTTGCCGAAGTACATCAGCGCACTGTCGTCGTGTCGACTTTCTCGCGGTATATATTCGGAATAAATGTTATTATTATTATTATTTTTATTATTTTATTATTATTATTAAATGGTATATTTCACTCTTTCGTCGCAGCCCGAAGGCTAAATTGTGGGCAGGTTTACACTAAAAACATTAAAAAAAAAATAGACAGAAGTAAAAACTGTATGCATTACAACAAAAATAATTACAAGACCGGTAAAAAATTATAATGGGAGTTACACAAAATAATGCATGTAACAACAAGAATGGAGGTACACAACGAAAGAATTTTAAAAAAAAATGACTAGAGACAGTTGATTAAAAACAGTTGGGAAAACAAACATGGAGAAATATGGATTGCTCAGATTACGGGGGAAAAATGAGAATAAAAATCACACCAGGATATGAAGCGTAAAGCTTATAGTTGTTATTCAGCAGGTTGGTTAAGTATGGGATTGTACTATTCTTGTATCGGTTGCTTCGACATCGAGGGATGGACAGAGTACAAACATGTATTGGTAAATTTGATATTGCGGAGATTGTTTAACCTTTTTGGGAGGGAGCCTGCAGTCACGGTACTTATGAGATGAGAGAAGGGTTTTTACCAAACGTTAAACAGAGATGATCACGTCTTTGCTGGAGAGAGGGGATTTGTAACCTATTAGACATATTTAAGGTCATAGGGAACGTGCTCGCAAACATCAATGGAAAGGATTGTGCGAAATGCTCTTTTTTGTAATGTTTTTGAACGATTCCCTGTGTTCCTTCGTCAATCCAGAATGCCATACAGAACATGCGTACTCAGCAGTGGGTCTTACGAACTGCATGTAAACAGTGACCAAGTCATCAATGGGTAGACCACAGCGTTTAAGTTGGCGTAAGAAGTACAGTCTGCGGTTAAAGGAATTGCACATTGTAGTCACCTGGGTGTCCTATCTCAGATTGTTTTGAATGTAAATACCAAGAATTCTCAAACAATTTGATTGACCAAGGACTGAGGCACCTATTATGGCAGGTCATATTATGCACATGTACTTAGTGAAATCATGGTGATTTCAAAGAACACGGTCATCAAAACAATGTTTGACACATTTAGTGTTTGTTTCAATTTAAATTCACGTTTCAACCATTAAGACGAGGCTGACTGGCGTGACCATTCCTCCACTATTGAGAATTTCTTTTGATGTGACTGTCAGCAATTTTTCTGCGACCCATTTTCATGAATATAAAGTACATGTGGAGGTCCAGATGACATGCTGCTTTCGTGCAGCACGTTGTTCAGAGATGTCCGAGTGTCCATGCCAGAGAATTTAATATATAATTCGTTATGTTGTAAACCATCGTCCGTCCATGGACCGCATGGCCATGGACAAGAGGTCATATTTGTGGATAAATTCTGATCATCACAATGAAAATCATTTCTATACCATGAAAATTTGCATGTACATTTACACACATGCTTACATTATGCGCAGCCCACAAAATCAAATGTATGTATCTGATAAGATGATTGTGTATCATCAGTAGCACCACGAAGTGATGGATATATAGGTCTACATAAAACCAGTCCACTGCAGTGGCATGAATACACACCGTATGCATGCATGAGTCCAGTTTGTGTTTCCTGCGTAGATACTCGCAGTGGCCCGGATTTTTTTATTTGCTTGGCGGATTGGTCTGAAGAAAAAAAGTCTCGATTAAGAATAAAAATAAATAACATGTCTCAGTTTTGTTTCTGTGTCTCCCGGTAATCGGACGCTTAATGCTGGTATATAGCCATATGCGTGTTTTTTGAAAATTTCGATTTTCCTTGAACTGTATATAATCCTATAACGAATAAATTTACTTGCTCGTTACATTTGCAGGCCTTTATACAGTTTTAAAAGTGGTTCTTCTTTTGATTTTCTGTTGATAGTGTCTGAGTTAGGAACAGTTCAGAAACACTTTGTTTAAACTTTGGTGTTGGCGGTACGTGTGTGCACAACCCTGACTCGCATACATAACTCAAACGTTAAAAACTACGAAATCACACACACACAAAATACATACGTAAGGAAAGAGAAATCCTGATTCCTTTCTGTATGTTTTTGGCTAGACCGTGATCGGGATTCTGAAAGTGAATCAAAAGCTTGTGATTGCTACTCGGGAAACAATCTCTTTTTTTGGCGTTTCCTTTTTATTGGGGTCATCAAAAATGGAATTTTTGGGCGGCGATGGTTATTTTTTTCGATTTCTGATTTGTTTTTCCGGTGGCGATTCCGTAGTAATTATTTCACAAAATGCCCAATACACAATGCTTCATAATGGTAATGTTTGGATGGCACCCTTTGTAATTTACATAAAAGGACAAACACCATGCACCACCTTAGCTTCCTCGATGCCGCATTCCGATCACCTCGTCCGATTGTCAATATGACAATTTATTTTAATAATCGCTGACTGCAAATTAGTCTTGCATTATATAATTCATTCAGAAATGACTAAATAAAGTTATTCATTTTTACAAACAAAGAGGCTCCAATCACGAATTTTTTTTTGGAGTGGGTCGAAAATAAAATGAAAGGATGAAAAATTAGAACGTTAAAAAAACGGCAAATGTCACAAACCGCGCCCCGTCAAAAACGATGTCACCGTGCACGGACGGCCACGTTGGGCCGTACATTGGAGGCACTGGCCCGGCTTGCGCCATGCGGAAAATCACGCAGCGAGTAAAAAGCGCTCTCGCTCTCAACCTCTACCGCTGACTTTTTGAGTTAGTGTTAACAAATGATGGCTAGTTTCTTGTAGTTAATTCGTACACAGGTGGGTTTGACATGACTCATAGGTACGAGTTAACTTGGATTCGATTTCATGTGTACGATTTGAACCGGGTACGACTGCAATCTGGACCTCCACATGTGCTTTAGATTCATGAAAATAGGTGGTGAAAAATTGCGGACAGTCACATCATAATTAGTGATCAATCGTGGAGGAATGGTTACACCTGTCAGCCTTGTCTTGGAGAGCTAAACGTAAATTGAAATTGGAACAAACACCAAATGTCAAAACTGTAATGACCGTATCTTTGAGATCAGCATTTTTTTCACTAAGTACATGTACATAGATGTGTGACCTGCCATGTCATAATGAGTACTAACCCCACCTTGGACTTGTTAAGTTATCCACAATGTTAACCAGCAACTCATTGGCTTTCTAATGATACCAAATGTATGTTTGTAGCAATTTGTTTCGTATATATATGCCTACCTATCCGATCAAATTGGGGTTTCTTTTTCATTGTTGTGCATTCAATTTCATTTTTTTAGGCACCCAAGATTTCTTCGTGGCGTTCGTTTTCGTTTTAGTGCATTCCTGGGACTCGAAAATAGGTCACATTCATATCACCAAGGTCAAATCGTGATTTGATTTCATTTATTGTCACACATAATACAGTGAAATGCTCTGTGATTTTGCGTGCCTAAAAACATTACAAAAATACATACGAAATATACACACAAAAAATCGCCTGCACACAGTTACAATTACGTTTACAAAGACAGTAAAAACAAAGAAAAATATACATAATAATTATATTATTAGTACTAAAACAGTAGGACCTACACAAAATTGCAGCTAAAATAAAATAAAATGATGACATACCGGTAAAGACGCCAGTAAAACTTAACTAGTTTAGTCTAGTATATAGGCCCTATATGATTTTCAATGTTCAATAATTTTGTTTATACATGTATCCTGTTGTTGGCTTGTAGTCTAGTGGGGTAAGTTGACTGCCCCAGCTGAAGTTTCTCCTTGAATCCGTACGACCTTGCTGTGGTCGTGCTGGCTGTGGCCTGGTTTCTCCCCTGAGAGTGCCACGTTGCGACCGTTACACTTTGGCGGGATCGGGTGGCTAGAGTGTACATGTATTGGTCAGTTCTCCCCTTGCCACATCACCATTCCCAAACAAGTCAGCACCAAGCAGGGCTGCTGCCTATGCTGCTTCATTCCATCGTTATATCTTGAGCTAAAATATTCAGTTTCTTGTAAACATCACCTGGTTCTTCTGCATATATAGGCAAGGGCGGATCCAGAACACAATTTTTTTGGGGGGGCCCCGAAAACTTTTTGGATTCTAGATGCTCTGTGGTGCGATCTGAGGCAATTTCTGACCACTTTAACCAATGTTTTTTTAGGAAAAGATGGTGGTGTACACATTGCCTGCCTTTATTGCGATGTCACATAAAAAAAAAAAAATTGATTTCGTTTTTTTGGGGGGGGGGGGCATGGCCCCCTTTGGCCCCCCCCCCCCCCCCCCCCCCCGGATCCGCCCTTGTATAAACGCCGGAATGGTGGCCCCCTTTTCATAGGTGAGTCTTATATGTGTATTTTTCTTTTTACTTTTCCCAATGCTTTCGAAATGTTATTGATTTATCAATTAAGTTTTCTTCCCCTTCGCAAACATGGCTTCACAGTCATCATGATATTGGCCGATTCGAAACGAATTAATAATCTCCTTGCTGTCGTTCCCATGGTTATTTCATATTTTCAGTTTCGTTTGAAGACCTGACATTTTCAAGTTTAAGTTGAAGTTGTGCCTTTCGGTTGAAGTAACATTCGTATTTCCGCTTCATTTCCACGCATTCTTCTAGGACCTTTTGCGTTCAAGATGTTTTTAAAATAAGTTTCCAGACCAACTGATGTTGGTTAATCCTGATATCGATACTGTTACATATATGACCGAGTATGCATTTTTATATCGTCTACACAGGGGTGTTTGGGGCTATACACATTTTCATCCATCTCTTGATCATTGTCCGGAAATTTAAAATTCCTCAAGACCCAATGAATTATTGATTTGTTTAATTGATCCTTTCCAGTGACTTCCATTTTGACTGCACGCAAGTGGATGTTTTCTACTTAAGGCAGAGACGATCTCTGCAGACCTCGTTGCAGGTCTAGCCTTCCTGTCCTGCTATGCATCTTCTCAATTTGGAGTACCAAGCCTAACCTGTCACTACGTTATTCGTAGAAAGGTAATTATGTGTGACCTATATCGAATGCTGTTTCTACTACTCAAATCAGAGTATTTTCTCATTGTTGTCTATTTCCTGATAAAGTACATGTACTCCAGAGGAAAGGGGGCGTATTCCCTTCCATTCCCACTATTTAGTTCCCCGAGAAACACTTAAGGGCGTGTCTACAATACCCGAAATGCCACCCCGAAAAATCGTAGAGCCCCTGTCTTGAGTGCCCCCCATGTACATGTACTACTAAAACTACTCTAGAGTCTAGTTAGTAAGTTAAACAAAATAGGTCACATCACACTATGACTGGAAAAGGTTGTACATGACTTAAATTCCAACCTCTGGATTTTTGCATTTTTAGCAAATCCCTAGGTCACTTGGGGGGGGGGGTCCAATATAAGCAAGCCTAGTCAAGTCAAAGAGATCACATAAACAGTAAAGTTTGGTTCTTGTCATATTTCCCAAGGTATGCATCAAAAGGTTCACCCAAATAATTCAATCACACTTTTCAACACTGGTAACCTTATAACAAAATTACTTGTATGTATATTGCCTTAATTACAGATGCTTCATGAGAATCAGTCTGGAATCCGGCACCAAATGCACAAGAAAAGGGGAAATCAAACGCACAGGTTAGGACGTTCACAGGAAGAGAGAAATGATCAATTGCCATGTTGCAACATTTTGTTTGCAAACTTGTGGACTTGACTATATTGTTGAAAGATCTAGAGAATGAATGCTATAGATAAACTTTGATGAGAGTATCAAGAGATCAAACAGTTTTACTCCATGTGAATCCTTAGTTTACCAAATTGAGTCACTTAAAGATACAAGATCTATTACCTGCGCCTGATTTTACCTTGAAAAAAATATATTACTATTTCTGTGTGATCTATCAAGTAAAAAGCCTTCAGATACGACACGCCAAATGAAAACCATCCACGGATAAACCCACAACTATCTAGAAAATGTGCTAGTATATCCACTCATTAAATTAATAAAAAATGATAACATAGATATTATCACAGAAAATTGTTGTAACACTTAGAATGGCCTTGTCTAGTACTCAGGTCACTTTTGCCAAATAATTCCACATATTCAAATGCAATTGAGTAGGGAGTTCCAAAAAATGCAAGGAGTTTTGTAAACGGATAATGTTTGTACACTTAAAAGATAATTAAAAACAAGTACCAGCTTATAGTGGGCCGCGAAGTTAAATACCGGTATGTGGGTTGTTTCCACTTTACAAGAATAGAAAGATGCCTAATTGTGTTTCAACATTTTGTTCTTAACTAAAATATTTGAATTATTTGAACATAATTAAAAAAAATCTTTCCCGTCCTTCACAGAATAAAGAGCACAAAAGTTTCAAACGTGGAACAGTTGTCATCTGTGTGTTTTTTTTGTAAATTTTTACTGCATCAGTAGGCCCTACTGTAAATTTGAAGATTACTGTAAATTTAGCTGTAAATTACTGTTACTTACTTAACAGTATGACCACCACTACTGTATAAATTATACAGTACTTTACCGAGATTATTTTACAGTAGCACTGCTCTGATTGTAAAAACTACAGTAAGTTACTATTTTATTTAAATACAGTATGATAATATTTACTGTAAAATTATACAGTACTTTACCGTGATCATTTTACAGTAGCACTGCTCTGATTGTAAAAACTACAGTAATTTACTATTTTATTTAAATACAGTATGATAATATTTACTGTAAAATTTACAGTAAACGGCTGGCAACTGAGCTGCCAGTAAATTACTGTAATTTTTACAGTTAATTTTTTACAGTGACACAGTGTTATTTTTAAATGGCACAGAGAGGTCCATGTATAATGCTTTTGCTATTCTTAACCGATTTGCCAACATGTCTGGGCTGCGAGTTAATGTTGACAAGACCACAGCAGTCTGGATAGGTTCTAAGAAGGATTGCACTGATAAACTATGTGATGATATCAATGTTAATTGGATATCGCCTCGCGATACCTTCAAAGTGTTAGGTATTACTTTTTCGACTGATTTGGAGTCCATGATTTTGATTAACTATAGTAATGTTATTTTATCACTTAGAAAACTTATTGCACAGTGGTCTAAAAGGAACCTCACGGTTTTGGGAAGAGTGACTGTGGTGAAATCACTCCTAATGTCAAAACTTACTTATTTTATTCTTACTTTACCTAACCCCCCTTGCAACATTGTTAAAGATCTTAATGTTATGTTCTTTAATTTTATTTGGAAAGGTAATGATCGAGTATCCAGAAACCAGATGACTCAAGATTATAAGTTGGGTGGTTTACGAATGGTTGACGTTAGGGCATACATGGACTCTCTTAAAATCACTTGGCTGCGTCGATTGATTGTTTCAGATAATTCTGGTTGGGCATACCTGTGTCGTAAAATACTTGGTATTCATGACCGGTTATTGCATATAGAAGGAGGATCAATCGATTTACTCTTTGCTCGTAATGCTTTGTTTCATAGTAATCAATTTTGGGTTGATGTACTGAACTCTTGGAAGAAATTTACTCTGATTCACAAACCCTCCACTCAAAGTGACGTGTTAAAAACCACGCTGTGGTACAATAACCTGATTAAGGTCGGTAATAAGTGCATCCATTATGAGCACTGGTCGTCAGCTGGAATTCACTTTATATGTGATCTTTTAGACGACAATGGTTGTTTTCTATCATTGGCTGACTTCAGGGCCAAGTTCAATGTTCGGTCAAACTTTATTGAGTATGGTGCAGTAGTCCGAGCAATTAAGGTCGTTTTTAATAATTTGTTGGTGAATAATATAAACGTTCCGTTTCCATTTGTTCCCTTCAATTTTCACGTTCTTTTAAGCGATAAAAAGGGTTCTCGCAGATTGTATGATATTTTTATCTCATCTAAAAAAGTCGTTAGAAAGTTTGTGGACAAATGGGAAGGGAAACTACAAATCAATTACGATTTTGGTAAATGGTCTCAGGTATTTAATGTACCCTTTAATTGTACGGTTGATTCGAAGCTTAAATGGTTTCAGTACCGTTTAATCCACAGAATATTGGGCACTAATTCGTTTTTATTTAAAGTTAACAAGTTAAGTTCCAATGTTTGTAATTTCTGTAAAGACGAAGAAGAAACCCTTATTCACCTCTTTTGTAATTGCCGTCATGTCACTTCCTTCTGGAATTCAATTATAGACTGGATCAAGGACAAGACTAATATTAGTCTCGTGGTAGACAATGAGCTTCTTTTGTTTGGTATTATTGATAGTAGATGCAAATGTCTCAATCTTATTTTTTTAATTTGTCGATTCCACATTTACAAAATGAAAATGAGTGACAAACGTCCATCTTTTGTAGCTTTTAAAAAAGATCCCAGGAGGTACTATATCTGTGAAAAATATATGTCTGCTGTAAATGGAGTTGTACACAAATTTTGTTCAAAATGGGCAAATTATTCTGTATTGTGTCAAGAGTAATCCCTTTTGTTTAAGTTGTCATTGATTAGATCTGTATCCTTAGCCAGTACTGTATTTATTTTGTCATTGGATGAGAGCTGATTGAAGAGCAATAAAATGTTATCCCCGGGATAAAAAAAAAGAAAAAAAAAAGTATCGATTGTCTTGACAATCGATCGTTGAGTAAGTAGAAAAAAAAAAAAATTTCCAGTGAAGGTCAACCTCTTTTTTTTTTTTATAGACAATGGTTTGGAGCGGGTATTCTTAAAATTAATCACATTGTTACTCCAAATGGTACTTTTCTTTCATACAAAGACCTCTGCTTTAAATATTAATTAAAACTACGTTTATTCAGTATTTTAAAAGCTATTCCCTCTGTCTGGAAAGCTGAATGAATTAATAAGGTTTTCAACCCTCGGTTAATATTGAAGTTAATCCGCTCCTAAAGAAGAAACATTTTGTTAAACATGCGTATAACAAGTTATTGGACAAGGTTCGGGATAAACCAGTAAAAGTTATTTCTAAATGGAGTGATTCTTATAGTATTAACCAAGAGGACTGGAATTTTATATTCTCTATGCGTTACAAATGTACTCTAGATATTAAAACTAGAATTTTCCTGTTCATGTTTCTTCACAGGTTAAATGTGAATACTGTGCTTTTGCACAAAATTGGCCTTGTTGATAGCCCGAACTGTACGTTTTGTGAGACAGAGAAGGAAAATGTTTCTCACTTGTTGTTTCTGCAATTACGTCCATGTTCTACCATTTTGGGGCCAGGTACAGGGGTGGCTGTCCTCTATAACTTCAGGTCAATATAGTTTTCTCTGAATTTTCAATTATATTTGGGTACAACATAATATGATCCTGTTCTGTTGATTAATCACATAATAGGTAAACAGTATATCTATCAATGCAAATATGATGAAAAACCTCCTGTTTTTAATTCCTTGAAGAATTTGGTCATATTAACAGAGAGAATTGAATGTAGGCCTAATATTGCTCAAAGGATGGAGAAACTTGACATTCATAATCTTAAGTGGCTTCATATTAGTGAAAAAAATTGCTTATATCCTTATACTGTATTTAAATTGATGTGACCATTTAATGTCCATTCTTTGTTTATCCTCTTACTATTTTGTAATAAATTTTACTTTGTTTCTTTTTTTACTGATTGACTGAATAAAAAAAAACTAACTAGTATAATATGCCATATTATATTACACACAACAATTGCAATCATGTTCACACTGAACATCAAGGAATTTGAAATATTGCAATCTTTCAACTTCAGAGCCGTTGACGATCAAGGAAGCAATAGCAGGCAGGTTCTTTCCGAAAGTCTACAATAGTTTCCTTTGTTTTGCCAATAATTCCCTTTGTTCTTGAGTAGCAGAGTATGTTGGCTACACGGCAAAAGCCTTCTGATCCGGCGAATCCGTAGTGCAAGTAATTTAGAAAATGCCCAATACACAATGCTTCATAATAGTAATGTTTGGATGGAGCCCTTTGTAATTTACATAAAAGGACAAACACCGTGCACCACCTTAGCTTCCTCGATGCCGCATTCCGATCGCCTCGACCGATTGTCAACATGACAATTTATTTTAATAATCGCTGACTGCTAATTAGTCTTTCATTATATAATTAATTCAGAAATGACTGAATAAAGTTATTCATTTTGACGAACAAAATGTATCAAACATTATTTTGATGACCGTGTTCTTTGAAATCACCATGATTTCACTAAGTACACGGACTTATATTACACTGCCATGCCACGCGAGCCCGGGCCCGGGCTGCCACGCGAGGGCTATCTTGTTTACTCTTGATTTCAACCCAGGCACTCGACATCATCTGTTTCGAGATCCTCAATCAGGATAGGACGAATGAAAGTAAACTGTTTCTAATATACATGTCAAACCACCTTGCCGGTTCCTGTCTGACAATGGAGTAATTGGATATAAACCCTATAGGGTAATCTCATTTTCGGTGATTGAACCATCGCAAAATAGATGATATCAAATGGATTTCGAGACATGAATATTTGAAAATGATCAAATTTATTAATTATGCTTCTTACATTAAGTTGAGCGAACGAGAAACCCTCAGAGCTTTGATTGTAGATAACACCGTCTGGATATACGTTTATTGTAGATCCTTGTTCTGTGGATTGAGCATCTCTATGACCGTTTGGAGGTATTTGTTCCATTCCTGGCTACGATAGTGTGTGTGGAGAGTTTTTATCTGAATCGATGGGTGTTGTGGTTGATTGGGGTTGGTTGGATGCTGTTTCCGATGCGGGTACGGGTAGAACTGGTTGGCTATCTGGAAAATCGTCGAGACATCTCGGTTCGCTGCAGTCCGTTTCTTCAGGACGTCAGAGTACAATGTCTTCCCCAAAAGGGGTTCTCTGATGAGGGATGCAGTGTGAAGTCGTGCCTCTGGTGTGCTTCGGTGAATCTGTGATGTGTTGGATAATATTCGTGGCATGTGTTTAATAGCTCCATGAGTAGATGTACTCCTGTCGAGTTGAGGTGCACGCCGTCAAAAACCACACGCGTTTTGCTTTGCGATGGAATTCATCAGATTATTTGAATCATACCTTCTTGCGTGTTGAAGCGCTGATTGGTTTTTGCGGTGTATAATCGATGAGATTGTTACTGCTCTAGCTTTAAGTAATTCGCCGAGGGATGATCTTTGCCGCAATAGTCTCTGGGTGGTCGGATGTGTTGTTGGTTCCAACATGAGGAACTATTCCAGAAGCATCACTTGACAGATCAGACGCACGCACATCATGCATATAAAGATGAACACAAAACAGCCAGCTTTCCTAGCTGCAGCCGAAACCTGCTCACTGTGGGGTTTATTATATCTACAAAGACACACGAAGTGCTCGCAGTTGTTGAGGATAAGATTGTAACTAATCGGCGTTTTGTCTCCATGCTTTGTTTTTGCCTTTTCAACGATGTCGTTTGGATGCAAAGGTTTTATTTTGTCGTCTCTGGAGTTGTTGATCCTCACCTTGCTGCCGGAACCGCCGAGAATCTCCCCAATCGTACTGGCTCGTATCTCGGGCCTTTGACTCGCTGCAAATCCACTGCCTGATATCTTCTTCGTGGAGTACCGCGCCCCTCCTTCGGGTATACTGAAATGTATGACGGCGTGTTGCATTGAGAGGTACTGACCGACGTATAAACCCCAATGTGCGAACACACCGCGGCAAAACTCCAGCCTGTCACCTGGGCGAACTGTTCTTTCCAAGGCTTCGATATTCACCGAGGTACGCCAGCTTCCCAACAGTCCAATGTTTTTGCTGTCTGCCATGCCCCCGACCTGTCGAATGGCCAAATAATGGCGATGTGAGGCTAGCTATACTGTTTGGCCGGCGTCTTTCCAAGGCTTCGATATTCACCGAGGTACGCCAGCTTCCCAACAGTCCAATGTTTTTGCTGTCTGCCATGCCCCCGACCTGTCGAATGGCCAAATAATGGCGATGTGTGGCTAGCTATACTGTTTGGCCGGCCTCCTATGTGTATGAATGAATAGTTACAGCTTTGTATCCCGCTCATTATTATGCTGGCGAACTTGATAATTTATGTTCCCTGCGTACATCTCCTGCAGTTGCCATGGGCGTCGCCAGGATTTTTTCTAGAGGGGGGCAAAAAAAAATTTGCCCAAAAATGCTTGTATTTCTCAACTCATTCTCGATTTATCAGTTTCAGAGGGGGGCAGCGACATTTTGCCCCCCCCCCCCCAACTCATTAAATTTACACCACTTTGTCTTCGCGCCTCTTTTTCTTTTCTTTTCTTTTTCTTTTTTTTTCTTCCCTTTTTTTTTGTGTTGCTTTTCCGGGGGGAAAAGCAACCCTCGCGACGCCCATGGCAGTTGCCCATAATCCGTGAATGTTATTCGTCCATGCATTAGGTCTGGCAAAGAGCTGGGTTCTAGCTCTATGGTCTCGGCGGCAGCAAAGAGAGACTCCGTGGGTGGATTTGACGGGTTTTTGTCGTCACATCTTGGAGTTGTTTTTGATGATGGGTTAGAGCAACCATGTGAATCATATAGAAAAAACATTGAACTCGAAATGTACTGTCTGAGTAAACTAAGGAAAATAAGATGATATTCTATCACTCGTTTATTTTATTTGTAGTGTGTGGACCTACTGTTTGTTATACTGTGAGAAATTTCATTATAATTGACAACACCATCATACGAGCTAGTAGAATAACCAATGAGTGTTTGCCATCGAAGGGTCAGCAATCAGCTGCTTGAGAAGCTACGACTGGTGTGGGGAGACGTTAGTCATCCTCTCCACAGCCGATGTTTTTATCTAGACTGTGATCGGCATTCTGGTTTAAAAGTGAATCAAAAGCTTGTGATTGCTACTTGGGAAACAATCTCTCTTTTTGTTCGTTTCTTTTTTATCGGGGTCATCAAAAATGGAAATTTTGGGCGGCGATTTGTTTTTTTTTTATTTCTGATTTTTTTTCCGGTGGCGGATCCGTATAGTGCAAGTAATTTAGACAATGCCCAATACACAATGCTTCATAATGGTAATATTTGGATGGAGCCCTTTGTAATTTACATAAAATGACAAACACCATGCACCACCTTAGCTTCCTCGATGCCGCATTCCGATCACCTCGACCGATTGTCAATATGACAATTTATTTTAATAATCGCTGACTGCAAATTAGTCTTTCATTATATAATTCATTCAGAAATGACTAAATAAAGTTATTCATTTTGACGAACAAAATGTATCAAACATTATTTTGATGACCGTGTTCTTTGAATTCCCCATGATTTCACTAAGTACACGGACTTATAGTACACTGCCAAGCCACGCGAGCCCGGACCCGGGCTGCCACGCGAGGGCTATCTTGTTTACTCTTGATTTCAACCCACGTGCTCGACATCATCTGTTTCGAGATCCTCAATCAGGATAGGACGAATGAAAGTAAACTGTTTCTAATATACATGTCAAACCACCTTGCCGGTTCCTGTCTGACAATGAAGTAATTGGATATAAACCCTATAGGGTGATCTCATTTTCGGTGATTGAACCATCGCAAAATAGATGATATCAAATGGATTTCTAGACATGAATATTTGAAAAAGATCAAATTTATTAATTATGCTTCTTACATTTAGTTGAGCGAACGAGAAACCCTCGGAGCTTTGATTGTAGATAACACCGTCTGGATATACGTTTATTGTAGATCCTTGTTCTGTGGATTGAGCATCTCTCTGACCGTTTGGAGGTATTTGTTCCATTCCTGGCCACGATAGTGTGTGTGGAGAGTTTTTATCTGAATCGATGGGTGTTGTGGTTGATTGGGGTTGGTTGGATGCTGTTGCCGATGCGGGGACGGGTAGAACTGGTTGGCTATCTGGAAAATCGTCGAGACATCTCGGTTCGCTGCAGTCCGTTTCTTCAGGACGTCAGAGTACAATGTCTTCCCCAAAAGGGGTTCTCTGATGAGGGATGCAGTGTGAAGTCGTGCCTCTGGTGTTCTTCGGTGAATCTGTGATGTGTTGGATAATATTCGTGGCATGTGTTTAATAGCTCCATGAGTAGACGTACTCCTGTCGAGTTGAGGTGCACGCCGTCAAAAATCACACGCGTTTTGCTTTGCGATGGATTTCATCAGATTATTTGAATCATACCTTCTTGCGTGTTAAAGCGCTGATTGGTTTTTGCGGTGTATGATCGATGAGATTGCTACTGCTCTAGCTTTAAGTAATTCGCCGAGGGATGATCTTTGCCGCAATAGTCTCTGGGTGGTCGGATGTGTTGTTGGTTCCAACATGAGGAACTATTCCAGAAGCATCACTTGACAGATCAGACGCACGCACATCATGCATATAAAGATGAACACAAAACAGCCAGCTTTCCTAGCTGCAGCCGAAACCTGCTCACTGTGGGGTTTATTATATCTACAAAGACACACGAAGTGCTCGCAGTTGTTGAGGATAAGATTGTAACTAATCGGCGTTTTGTCTCCATGCTTTGTTTTTGCCTTTTCAACGATGTCGTTTGGATGCAAAGGTTTTATTTTGTCGTCTCTGGAGTTGTTGATCCTCACCTTGCTGCCGGAACCGCCGAGAATCTCCCCAATCGTACTGGCTCGTATCTCGGGCCTTTGACTCGCTGCAAATCCACTGCCTGATATCTTCTTCGTGGAGTACCGCGCCCCTCCTTCGGGTATACTGAAATGTATGACGGCGTGTTGCATTGAGAGGTACTGACCGACGTATAAACCCCAATGTGCGAACACACCGCGGCAAAACTCCAGCCTGTCACCTGGGCGAACTGTTCTTTCCAAGGCTTCGATATTCACCGAGGTACGCCAGCTTCCCAACAGTCCAATGTTTTTGCTGTCTGCCATGCCCCCGACCTGTCGAATGGCCAAATAATGGCGATGTGAGGCTAGCTATACTGTTTGGCCGGCGTCTTTCCAAGGCTTCGATATTCACCGAGGTACGCCAGCTTCCCAACAGTCCAATGTTTTTGCTGTCTGCCATGCCCCCGACCTGTCGAATGGCCAAATAATGGCGATGTGAGGCTAGCTATACTGTTTGGCCGGCCTCCTATGTGTATGAATGAATAGTTACAGCTTTGTATCCCGCTCATTATTATGCTGGCGAACTTGATAATTTATGTTCCCTGCGTACATCTCCTGCAGTTGCCATGGGCGTCGCCAGGATTTTTTCTAGAGGGGGGCAAAAAAAAATTTGCCCAAAAATGCTTGTATTTCTCAACTCATTCTCGATTTATCAGTTTCAGAGGGGGGCAGCGACATTTTGCCCCCCCCCCCCCAACTCATTAAATTTACACCACTTTGTCTTCGCGCCTCTTTTTCTTTTCTTTTCTTTTTTCTTTTTTTTTCTTCCCTTTTTTTTTTGTGTTGCTTTTCCGGGGGGGGGGGGCAAGTGCCCCCCCTCGCGACGCCCATGGCAGTTGCCCATAATCCGTGAATGTTATTCGTCCATGCATTAGGTCTGGCAAAGAGCTGGGTTCTAGCTCTATGGTCTCGGCGGCAGCAAAGAGAGACTCCGTGGGTGGATTTGACGGGTTTTTGTCGTCACATCTTGGAGTTGTTTTTGATGATGGGTTAGAGCAACCATGTGAATCATATAGAAAAAACATTGAACTCGAAATGTACTGTCTGAGTAAACTAAGGAAAATAAGATGATATTCTATCACTCGTTTATTTTATTTGTAGTGTGTGGACCTACTGTTTGTTATACTGTGAGAAATTTCATTATAATTGACAACACCATCATACGAGCTAGTAGAATAACCAATGAGTGTTTGCCATCGAAGGGTCAGCAATCAGCTGCTTGAGAAGCTACGACTGGTGTGGGGAGACGTTAGTCATCCTCTCCACAGCCGATGTTTTTATCTAGACTGTGATCGGCATTCTGGTTTAAAAGTGAATCAAAAGCTTGTGATTGCTACTTGGGAAACAATCTCTCTTTTTGTTCGTTTCTTTTTTATCGGGGTCATCAAAAATGGAAATTTTGGGCGGCGATTTGTTTTTTTTTTATTTCTGATTTTTTTTCCGGTGGCGGATCCGTATAGTGCAAGTAATTTAGACAATGCCCAATACACAATGCTTCATAATGGTAATATTTGGATGGAGCCCTTTGTAATTTACATAAAATGACAAACACCATGCACCACCTTAGCTTCCTCGATGCCGCATTCCGATCACCTCGACCGATTGTCAATATGACAATTTATTTTAATAATCGCTGACTGCAAATTAGTCTTTCATTATATAATTCATTCAGAAATGACTAAATAAAGTTATTCATTTTGACGAACAAAATGTATCAAACATTATTTTGATGACCGTGTTCTTTGAATTCCCCATGATTTCACTAAGTACACGGACTTATAGTACACTGCCAAGCCACGCGAGCCCGGACCCGGGCTGCCACGCGAGGGCTATCTTGTTTACTCTTGATTTCAACCCACGTGCTCGACATCATCTGTTTCGAGATCCTCAATCAGGATAGGACGAATGAAAGTAAACTGTTTCTAATATACATGTCAAACCACCTTGCCGGTTCCTGTCTGACAATGAAGTAATTGGATATAAACCCTATAGGGTGATCTCATTTTCGGTGATTGAACCATCGCAAAATAGATGATATCAAATGGATTTCTAGACATGAATATTTGAAAAAGATCAAATTTATTAATTATGCTTCTTACATTTAGTTGAGCGAACGAGAAACCCTCGGAGCTTTGATTGTAGATAACACCGTCTGGATATACGTTTATTGTAGATCCTTGTTCTGTGGATTGAGCATCTCTCTGACCGTTTGGAGGTATTTGTTCCATTCCTGGCCACGATAGTGTGTGTGGAGAGTTTTTATCTGAATCGATGGGTGTTGTGGTTGATTGGGGTTGGTTGGATGCTGTTTCCGATGCGGGTACGGGTAGAACTGGTTGGCTATCTGGAAAATCGTCGAGACATCTCGGTTCGCTGCAGTCCGTTTCTTCAGGACGTCAGAGTACAATGTCTTCCCCAAAAGGGGTTCTCTGATGAGGGATGCAGTGTGAAGTCGTGCCTCTGGTGTTCTTCGGTGAATCTGTGATGTGTTGGATAATATTCGTGGCATGTGTTTAATAGCTCCATGAGTAGACGTACTCCTGTCGAGTTGAGGTGCACGCCGTCAAAAATCACACGCGTTTTGCTTTGCGATGGATTTCATCAGATTATTTGAATCATACCTTCTTGCGTGTTAAAGCGCTGATTGGTTTTTGCGGTGTATGATCGATGAGATTGCTACTGCTCTAGCTTTAAGTAATTCGCCGAGGGATGATCTTTGCCGCAATAGTCTCTGGGTGGTCGGATGTGTTGTTGGTTCCAACATGAGGAACTATTCCAGAAGCATCACTTGACAGATCAGACGCACGCACATCATGCATATAAAGATGAACACAAAACAGCCAGCTTTCCTAGCTGCAGCCGAAACCTGCTCACTGTGGGGTTTATTATATCTACAAAGACACACGAAGTGCTCGCAGTTGTTGAGGATAAGATTGTAACTAATCGGCGTTTTGTCTCCATGCTTTGTTTTTGCCTTTTCAACGATGTCGTTTGGATGCAAAGGTTTTATTTTGTCGTCTCTGGAGTTGTTGATCCTCACCTTGCTGCCGGAACCGCCGAGAATCTCCCCAATCGTACTGGCTCGTATCTCGGGCCTTTGACTCGCTGCAAATCCACTGCCTGATATCTTCTTCGTGGAGTACCGCGCCCCTCCTTCGGGTATACTGAAATGTATGACGGCGTGTTGCATTGAGAGGTACTGACCGACGTATAAACCCCAATGTGCGTACACCCCGCGGTAAAACTCCAGCCTGTCACCCGGGCGAACTGTTCTTTCCAAGGCTTCGATATTCACAGAGGTACGCCAGCTTCCCAACAGTCCAAAGTTTTTGCTGTCTGCCATGCCCCCGACCTGTCGAATGGCCAAATAATTGCGATGTGAGGCTAGCTATACTGTTTGGCCGGCCTCCTATGTGTATGAATGAATAGTTACAGCTTTGTATCCTGCTCATTATTATGCTGGCGAACTTGATAATTTATGTTCCCTGCGTACATCTCCTGCAGTTGCCCATAATCCATGAATGTTATTCGTCCATGCATTAGGTCTGGCAAAGAGCTGGGTTCTAGCTCTATGGTCTCGGCGGCAGCAAAGAGAGACTGCGTGGGCGAATTGGACGGGTTTTTGACGTCACTTTTGGAGTTGTTTTTGATGATGGGTTAGAGCAACCATGTGAATCATATAGAAAAAACATTGAACTCGAAATGTACTGTCTGAGTAAACTAAGGAAAATAAGATGATATTCTATCATTCGTTTATTTTATTTGTAGTGTGTGGACCTACTGTTTGTTATACTGTGAGAAATTTCATTATAATTGACAACACCATCATACGAGCTAGTAGAATAACCAATGAGTGTTTGCCATCGAAGGGTCAGCAATCAGCTGCTTGAGAAGCTACGACTGGTGTGGGGAGACGTTAGTCATCCTCTCCACAGCCGATGTTTTTATCTAGACTGTGATCGGCATTCTGGTTTAAAAGTGAATCAAAAGCTTGTGATTGCTACTTGGGAAACAATCTCTCTTTTTGTTCGTTTCTTTTTTATCGGGGTCATCAAAAATGGAAATTTTGGGCGGCGATTTTTTTTTTTGATTTCTGATTTTTTTTTTCCGGTGGCGGATCCGTATAGTGCAAGTAATTTAGAAAATGCCCAATACACAATGCTTCATAATGGTAATATTTGGATGGAGCCCTTTGTAATTTACATAAAAGGACAAACACCATGCACCACCTTAGCTTCCTCGATGCCGCATTCCGATCGCCTCGACCGATTGTCAATGTGACAATTTATTTTAATAATCGCTGACTGCAAATTGGTCTTTCATTATAAAATTCATTCAAAAATGACTAAATAAAGTTATTCATTTTGACGAACAAAATGTATCAAACATTATTTTGATGACCGTGTTCTTTGAATTCCCCATGATTTCACTAAGTACACGGACTTATAGTACACTGCCAAGCCACGCGAGCCCGGGCCCGGGCTGCCACGCGAGGGCTATATTGTTTACTCTTGATTTTAACCCACGTACTCGACATCATCTGTTTCGAGATCCTCAATCAGGATAGGACGAATGAAAGTAAACTGTTTCTAATATACATGTCAAACCACCTTGCCGGTTCCTGTCTGACAATGGAGTAATTGGATATAAACCCTATAGGGTGATCTCATTTTCGGTGATTGAACCATCGCAAAATAGATGATATCAAATGGATTTCGAGACATGAATATTTGAAAATGATCAAATTTATTAATTATGCTTCTTACATTAAGTTGAGCGAACGAGAAACCCTCGGAGCTTTGATTGTAGATAACACCGTCTAGATATACGTTTATTGTAGATCCTTGTTCTGTGGATTGAGCATCTCTCTGACCGTTTGGAGGTATTTGTTCCATTCCTGGCCACGATAGTGTGTGTGGAGAGTTTTTATCTGAATCGATGGGTGTTGTGGTTGATTGGGGTTGGTTGGATGCTGTTTCCGATGCGGGGACGGGTAGAACTGGTTGGCTATCTGGAAAATCGTCGAGACATCTCGGTTCGCTGCAGTCCGTTTCTTCAGGACGTCAGAGTACAATGTCTTCCCCAAAAGGGGTTTTCTGATGAGTGATGCAGTGTGAAGTCGTGCCTCTGGTGTTCTTCGGTGAATCTGCAATGTGTTGGACTATTCGTGGCATGTGTTTAATAGCTCCATGAGTAGATGTACTCCTGTCGAGTTGAGGTGCACGCCGTCAAAAACCACACGCGTTTTGCTTTGCGATGGAATTCATCAGATTATTTGAATCATACCTGTGTGTTAAAGCGCTGATTGGTTTTTGCGGTGTATAATCGATGTGATTGCTACTGCTCTAGCTTTAAGTAATTCGCCGAGGGATGATCTTTGCCGCAATAGTCTTTGGGTGGTCGGATGTGTTGTTGGTTCCAACATGAGGAACTATTCCAGAAGCATCACTTGACAGATCCGACACACGCACATCATGCATATAAAGATGAACACAAAACAGCCAGCTTTCCTAGCTGCAGCCGAAACCTGCTCACTGTGGGGTTTATTATATCGACAAAGATTCACGAAATGCTCGCAGTTGTTGAGGATAAGATTGTAATTAATCGGCGTTTTGTCTCCATGCATTGTTTTTGCCATTTCAACGATGTCGTTCGGATGCAAAGGTTTTATTTTTTCGTCCCTGGAGTTGTTGATCCTCACCTTGCTGCCGGAACCGCCGAGAATCTCTCCAATCGTATCAACTCGTATCTCGGGCTTTTGACTCGCTGCAAATCCACTGCCTGAAACCTTCTTCGTGGAGTACCGCGCCCCTCCTTCGGGTATACTGAAATGTATGACGGCGTGTTGCATTGAGAGGTACTGACCGACGTATAAACCCCAATGTGCGTACACACCGCGGCAAAACTCCAGCCTGTCACCCGGGCGAACTGTTCTTTTCAAGGCTTCGATATTCACAGAGGTACGCCAGCTTTCCAACAGTCCAATGTTTTTGCTGTCTGCCTTTTCCCCGACCTTTCAAATGGCCAAATAATTGCGAGATGAGGCAAGCTATACTGTTTTGCCGGCTTCCTATATGTATTAATGAATAGTTTAAAGCTTTGTGTTAATAATTAACTTCTGAGCTTGTGAATGTCGCAGTCGTGATAACCTTTGTGCTATATATTGCGAATATTTTCCCTATCCACTCAGATAATTATTATGCAGGTAAAGTTTGCCAGTTAAAGAAATTGAGCGGTTTGTAGCACTCGATTGACGACTATGTTATTACTTGCTTAATCAAGAAAATGGTTGAGTAGATATAGACATTCCTATCTTAACAATTTGCAAGATTACCTTAACCAGTTTGTAATTGCATTGCACAACATTATATGTTTCTAATGTAAATTTGAATTTCAAACCTGTGGCCGACACATCCATTTTGAGAGTAGTGTAATACACTAATGTAGCATTCTGTGCCAGCTGAACCAAATATATAGTTAACATCTCTCCGACGCAAATTCCCATCGTATCAATCTCCTCGGTGGCATTTCAATGCAACGCAAGTGCTAGATATCAATGAATGATGCGCTAAATTGATTAGAACGAGTTAGCTTCGCGAGACGAATTTCGTCAAAAGTAAGATGTGAATAAGTGTATTTCACTGCTCTCAAAATGGAGTCTTGTGCCCTGTGATGTAAGTACATATTAACCTGTAGGTCGATAACCCATAGCAAGGCCACTTTGGCCAGTGTTGGGATTCTAGGAAGAATAAGGTGGGTGGTAGAGGACATATGTTGTGGTCAATAAATGTCCAAGTTAAGGATGTGGTTTTACCCTCAAGAAGGGTTGGAAAACTCCTTCAAGGAGAAGTTGTGGTCACACCTCCACTGAGGGTGGGGCTGACATCTAACAATGGTTTAGGGACATATAAAAAGTAAGGAAGGAAATTGAAATGGTTAATCTTGATTGAGGCACCAGAGAGTGCACTACATTTTGTATAGCTCCAGAATATGAGAATGTAGCAATAAATAAATTAGCTCCAGAGTATAGCAAGAAGTTGTCCAGTGTGAGTTCCTGATGTAGAGAACTTTAAGTATAATCGATGTTCACCGAGGTGGACAACGTAACATGGTGGCAGCGGTAAACAGCGGTGACGAGAACCAGCGTACCACAAGAAAAGAGAACAATATCCCCATCCTTTGATGTGGGGGATGATTCCAACTCCAACTGGAACTTTTGCTGCCGACGACTTGTAACACTGTCAGTTACGGGGCAGTAACTACCGGTACAGCTCCAACAGAACTGTACGAGTGATCAAGAAAGGCAGGGAAACCAGACGAGTGAGTTGGCCAAACCAGTCCTACCAGAGGATGAAGACAACCTGCGAGATGGCATCATTGCAGTAGAGGACCGGTTCGTGGTGAGAGGAGGCTGACAGGGAGCTAGGACCGGACGTGTGGAGCACCAGTGACGATCCAGACGGAGCAGCGTGCCGTGACGATGACGTTGTGGTGCTAGAGGACGGATGACGCAAGGGATGCATCGATGTGGACCACTGCAAGGGTGTGGTAAGTACATTGTGTAGGGTATATATGAGAACACGTGTCCACTGAATTGGAGATACATGTACCGGTATTGTGTGTAAATGTACTGAGTATATTGGTAAAGTAGTAGTAATCTTTTCAGCTGGTTATTCTCATATTATTGTGTAAATCACATAAGTACAGTAAATTGCAGTTGATGGTCTTTAGCATGCCCCAGCTTCGTTCATCCTCAAAGTCTTCTACAATCATGCCAATGGATAACGATCACAGTAATGAAACCCCCAGTGACCAACAACACACTGGGGCTAGTTCAAGTATGAGTGAAGGTCAAGTTAACACAAGTCCAGTGTTGCCCAGCGGTAACACACCAGAAGGTGTTCCGGAGGGTCTACCACAAGAAATGTGGATTGAATATCTCAGAATACAATCTAATGAAAGGATACAAATGAAACAAATGGAATTGGCACAGGTACAAATGCAATCTCCCAATCCCGCACCAGTGTTCCAGGGACATTGTGGGTCAGACAAAATTAGAGTCCCAAAATTGAGAGAGTCAGATGACATAGATGTTTATCTCAAGGCATTTGAAAATCTTGCAGAAATGAATGGCTGGCCTGAGGGTCAATGGTCAGCCAGGTTAGTGCCTGAGTTGACAGGCAAAGCCAGGGAGGCATATGCGTCACTCCCGGTAGATGAGGCTAAGATTTATACAATTCTTAAGAGCGCCATTCTAGATCGCTATGAGATTAGGGCTGAAACATACCGGACCACATTTCGCCAACGTGTGCGTAACGGTACAGAATCGGTTCGAGATTGGATTCATGAATTATCCCATCAGTTTGACAATTGGCTAAAATTTGCCGACATTGATCATTGTAACCCATCCGAGATTTGCGATCTCATGATCATGGAACAGGCCATGAATAAATTGCCGTATGACCTCAAAATACATCTAAAGGACAAAAATCCCCATACTTGTAAGGAACTTGCAGATATGGCAGATGCATATGTGGCAAATAGAGGGGGGTCTGACTACTGGCGTAAAGTAGATTTGCAGAAAGGGAACTGGAAATCTAGAACTAGTAAGCCTAATTTCTTAGGTAGTAAGAGTAACAGCCACTCTGAAAACCTTTCAGTGGATAGTAGCAAGGCTCGTCATGAACAGGAGGGACAGGGTGATAGTAGTAGTGTGTTCGTAGGCCCTAGGAATAAGGGCCAAGACAGTAATGACCGTGGTACTGGTAGGTCCAAACCGTACATACCGGTTAGTGAAAGGCAGTGTTATCACTGTCACGAGTATGGACATATCAGTCCATTTTGCCCTTTAAAGTCACAAGTTGGCCAAGGCAGTAGTAGTAAAAGTACCAGTAGTAATCAGGCAGTGCCTAAGGCAGACAAGAGTACGTCTAGTCAAAGTAAATCACACAACAAGGGTCCCAATCCCAAATCTGTTAACAGGTGTGAAGTAAGTGTTGAACAAGAGTTACACGCAGTACAAATTGACCCTGCGGAAACACTGTTAGAAAAGTGTATGATTGCAGGGACAGTAGAAGGTAAACAAGTACGAATCTTAAGAGACTCGGCTTGCACACAAACCGCAGTGAATGCAAAATTAGTTCCTCCTGAGTGTTATCTGCCAGGTAGGCACGTCACTCTCCGTGGAGTAGGGGGCCATGTGACTGTACCGTTGGCATTAGTTAAACTGCAGTGTGCAGTAGTTTCAGGACAAGTTGTAGTGGCAGCTCTAGAAGGACTAGACAGGGACGTCTTATTAGGGCACGATCTTGATAAAACATGTGGAGAAATTCTTGCCAAAGAAATGTGTATTTTAACACGAGCACAGGCAAAGACAGAATTAGATGATTATGTACAAGGAGAATGCGACTTGCTATCAGAGGAAAACGTAGCAGTGCAGTTACAGTCCTCAGAAAAGGAGAGTAAAGTACGTGAAAATAGTGTCAGGCCAGCTGTACACCAACAGCATAGTGATAAATCAAACAGTGAAATGGGTAGCAGTGCTAGTGAGGTGAAGGTTGACTCAGTTATAGTGCGTAGGGTCATGGATAAACCCACACCAGGTAGTAGTAGTAGTACCAATGACGTATCCCAGGAAGAGGTCACTAACCTCAGTGATGGAAATGGGAAAGTGGATCATTTGCAAACGGGTTTGCAGATCGACAGACAAACATTGGTGAACTTGCAGCAATGTGATGAGAGTTTGAATGGAATAAGGGATAGGTTAGTTCCCAAAGATCACATTGACGCCCACAGGGTGTGTTTTTATGACAATGATGGCCTCATTATGCGTAAATGGGAAAGAAAGAATGCTACTAGTAATGATCCAGTGAACGCGTTGATGCATAACGAGGCTGTACATCAGATTGTACTTCCTCAGCATTGCAGGTTAGGAGTACTCAAGTTAGCACATGACGCACTGCTTGCAGGCCATTTGGGTGTATCCAAAACCAAAGACAGAGTGCTTGCACATTTCTACTGGCCAGGGATATTCAAGCAGGTTGCAGATTATTGCCGTACTTGCGATGTCTGCCAATTTCTAGACAAGGGTAAAAGTCCCCGTAAACATCCATTGTGCCCTCTGCCTATAATTCAGACACCATTCAAGAGGATAGGGATTGATATTGTAGGTCCCTTCAACAGATCAGTCAGGAGAAACAAGTACTTGCTGACTATTTGTGACTATGCTACGCGATATCCCGAGGCTATCCCGTTGCCAAATATCAGAGCAGATACAGTGGCGCATGCGTTGATCGAAGTATTTACGAGAGTGGGGTTGCCAAAAGAAATTGTGCATGACCAAGGGACAAACTTTATGTCCAATATTATGGCATCTCTGTGTAAAACCCTTGGCATACAACAAATTCCCACTACACCCTATCACCCACAAACAAATGGGTTGACTGAGCGTTTCCATGGAACACTTAAAAATATGATGAAATCGTTGGGAGAAACACAGATGAAGAGGTGGGATGAGTATATTACACCATTTCTTTTTGCATACAGAGAAGTGCCAAGCCAAGCTACGGGCTATTCCCCCTTTGAGTTATTGTATGGGAGAAAAGTAAGAGGCCCGTTAACATTGATCAGTGAGCAGTGGATTACTGACGATGAGGTGGCCCCAGATGTGGTTCAGTACATGATAGATATCAGACGTAAGATGGACACTCTGATGAGTGAGGCCGCTGAAAATATGGCCAAAACCCAAAGCAAAATGAAGGAGTACTATGATCGAAATTCTGCTCCCCGTACATTTGATCCAGGTGACAAAGTACTGCTCTTCCTACCTTTGGGTAACTCAAAACTTGATAGTAAATGGCAGGGCCCCTACGTTATTACACGTAAGATAAACTCTGTTAATTACGAAGTAACCTTGCCAAACAAGAGAAAGTCCAAACGGATAATCCATGTAAACATGATGAAGCTGTGGTATGATAAGGATCATGAGCAACGCATGGCAGAATGCCATTATGTTATTGCAGATGTAGACTCATTTTCAGTTAATGATAACAATGATGATATGGTCACTTCTGTAGAAAACATGGATGCAAACATAGATATAGGGTTGAATTATCATCAAACTCAGACTTGGGAAGATGTAGCAGTGTCCGATTCATTGACAAATGCCCAAAGTCAAGAGATGAGTAACTTGCTGTATTCATTCAGTGCGGTGTTTTCCGATGTGCCTGGGAGAACCCACTTAGTGAAGCATGAAATTAAGACGGAGGGAAAACAACCCATACGGCATAGGGCTTACCGTACTCCTCATGCTTTAAGACAGAAAGTTCAAGATGAACTACAGAGTATGCTAGACATGGGTATCATTGAACCTATTACAAGTTCATATGCATCGCCAATTATTGCTCTGCGCAAGTCTCATGACCAAATCAGAGTTGTTACTGATTTCAGAACTCTGAACAAAAGTACGGAATTTGATCCGTATGTCATGCCTAGGATTGATGACATATTAGATGAGGTAGCAAAAGCCAAGTACATTTCTACCCTTGATCTGACTAAAGGTTTCTATCAGGTCCCTCTAGATCCACAGACCAAAGAAAAGTCAGCGTTCATTACGCCCTTTGGTCAATACTGCTACAATGTTCTGCCCTTTGGCATGCAAAACAGCAGTAGTACATTTCAGAGATTGATGGATGAAGTCCTAGATGGTTGTCATGGTTATGCTCAAGCATACATTGACGACATATGTATCTACAGTGAAACGTGGGCAGAGCACATGGTTCATGTGAAAGATGTATTGAGCAGACTAGCACAGGCAGGTTTAACAGCCAAGCCAATTAAGTGTAAAGTAGCTTATTCTCAGGTCTCATTCTTGGGTCATACTATTGGTGAAGGTGTGATACAACCAATGACAGATAAGCTGGAGGCAGTGGCAGACTTTCCGAGGCCCTTGACAAAAAAACAAGTCAGGGCATTTCTGGGCCTGTCTGGGTATTACAGAAAGTTTGTACCCCATTATGCCACAATAGCAGCCCCATTGGTGGAGCTCACAAAGAAGAGTGCTGCCAACGCAGTTGTATGGAATGAGATGTGTGAAAGAGCATTTTGTGCCTTGAAAGAAACACTGACTAGCCCACCACTCCTGCGTGCACTAGACTTTTCCAAGCAATTTGTACTCCAAACAGATGCTTCTAATTATGGTTTGGGTGCGGTACTCACTCAGTGCGATGACACGGATATTGAGTATCCCATTGCATATCTCAGTAGAAAAATGCTTGCAAGAGAACAGAATTATTCTGTGCCAGAAAAGGAGTGTTTGGCTATTGTTTGGGCCATTGCCAAGTTGAAGTACTACCTGTATGGCCAGCAGTTTACAGTGCTCACTGATCACAGAGCCCTGAATTGGTTAGACAGTTTCAGAACCAGTAACACCAGGTTACTTCGATGGTCGATGCTGTTACAGGAATACACATTCACTGTGCAGTACAGAAAAGGCATTGCTAATGCCAATGCAGATGGTCTCAGTCGTGCATAAATTCAGACTAATTTGTAGAGAATAAGTAACCTTGAGTATCATATTTCGCACGTTTGTTTCTAGAAATCACTGTAGAAAATGATATGTTTCTACAACTCAGTATATTTAATGTTTAACTTTAGATTTAGTCAGTGCATGAGTGAAACTTTAATTTAGTTTAACTGTTTACTTGGAATTTTCAGTATAAGTGGAAATTCTATTTATTATAAATTTATACGTGTACGTGTATCTCACAAATCCTTGTTGGACGTTGTTTTATTTGTGCTTGAATAATAAGCATTTGGATGTGTTCTCATGTATTCCTTGAAACAATAACTTACTGCACCCAATCCAGCTCAGTGTACTGCAGGATGGAGGACTACCCTACTGACGTTGCATTGGATGTTGCAGAATGGACACTTTTGAATTATAATCAGTATTCTTCAAATTGCTTTTGACCACTAATAATTTTATTATTGATAACAAGTTTTTAATTGATGTATGTTTAGTTTCTGTATTTTTCAACAGAGTAATTTTGCTTGTTTGCAAGACTGACACAGTCTTCTCTAGGGGAGGGGGCATGTGATGTAAGTACATATTAACCTGTAGGTCGATAACCCATAGCAAGGCCACTTTGGCCAGTGTTGGGATTCTAGGAAGAATAAGGTGGGTGGTAGAGGACATATGTTGTGGTCAATAAATGTCCAAGTTAAGGATGTGGTTTTACCCTCAAGAAGGGTTGGAAAACTCCTTCAAGGAGAAGTTGTGGTCACACCTCCACTGAGGGTGGGGCTGACATCTAACAATGGTTTAGGGACATATAAAAAGTAAGGAAGGAAATTGAAATGGTTAATCTTGATTGAGGCACCAGAGAGTGCACTACATTTTGTATAGCTCCAGAATATGAGAATGTAGCAATAAATAGATTAGCTCCAGAGTATAGCAAGAAGTTGTCCAGTGTGAGTTCCTGATGTAGAGAACTTTAAGTATAATCGATGTTCACCGAGGTGGACAACGTAACATGCCCTTAAGTTTGTAATTACACTTTACAATAAAGCCAATATTGTTGTCAAGGGCGGATCCAGAACACAATTTTAGGGGGGCCAAAAAAAAAATTTGGTCCCCCATAAAAGTGGGTCAAAAAAATTACGGCGTGGGTAAAAAATTACAGCGTGAATTTTTTTTGGATTCTAGATGCTCTTTGGTGCGATATGAGGCAATTTCTGACCACTTTAACCAATGTTTTTTTGAGGAAAAGATGGTGGTGTACTCATTGCCTACCTTTATTGCGATGTTACTTAAAAAAAAAAAAATTGGTTTCGTTTTTTGGGGGGGGGGGCATGGCCCCCCCCCCCCCCCCCCCCCCCCCCCCCCCGCTGGATCCGCCCTTGATTGTTGTTGAATGCAATTAGAACACCCGTCTAGGTCATCTGTTTCGAAACAATTGTTAAAGCAACCACGCATGCCTATAATCCACTCATAAATTTCAAGTTCAGTCTGTTAACTCCTTTAATGCGGGTTACGCCGCAGATCGCCCGGGCGCGGGCCGGGCTGCACACACGACGTCGGAGGTGGCCCATAAATAAAACTCCCATTTACAGTTCATAAATAAAACTTCCCCTGATGCCTTTGTTTATTACAGTCAATGATCAGTGAGCGAGCCCGGGCGCGGGCTGCCACGCGAGCCCGGGCCGTGTGGACAGGGGACAATCAGCGATTTGCACACACGACGTCGGGTGGCCCATTACACTTACAGTCCATGATGCGCGGGCTGCCACGCGAGCCTGGCCCACCGTGTGGACAGGGGACAATCAGCGATTTGCACACACGACGTCGAGTGGCCCGTTACACTTACAGTCCATGATGCGCGTGCCACCAGGGGAGCCCGGGCCGTGTGGACAGGGGACAATCAGCGATTTGCATTATAAGATCTAGATAGCGGTGGGAGAGGGAAAACATGGGATTCCACAAGTTCCATAACACTATGACAAATGGAATTCAAAAATGGAATTTTTGGGCGGCGATTTATTTTTCTTTTCGATTTCTAATTTGTTCTTTTTTTCCTGGCGGCGAATCTGTAGTGCAAGTAATTTAAAAAATGCCCAATACACAATGCTTCATAATGGTAATGTTTGGATGGAGCCCTTTGTAATTTACATAAAAGGACAAACACCGTGCACCACCTTAGCTTCCTCGATGCCGCATTCCGATCACCTCGACCGATTGTCAATATGACAATTTATTTTAATAATCGCTGACTGCAAATTAGTCTTTCATTATATAATTCATTCAGTAATGACTAAATAAAGTTATTCATTTTGACGAACAAAATGTATCAAACATTATTTTGATGACCGTGTTCTTTGAAATCACCATGATTTCACTATTTGTTCCATTCCTGGCCACGATAGTGTGTGTGGAGAGTTTTTATCTGAATCGTTGGGTGTTGTGGTTGATTGAGGTTGGTTGGATGCTGTTTCCGATGCGGGTACGGGTAGAACTGGTTGGCTATCTGGAAAATCGTCGAGACATCTCGGTTCGCTGCAGTCCGTTTCTTCAGGACGTCAGAGTACAATGTCTTCCCCAAAAGGGGTTCTCTGATGAGGGATGCAGTGTGAAGTTGTGCCTCTGGTGTTCTTCGGTGAATCTGCAATGTGTTGGACTATTCGTGGCATGTGTTTAATAGCTCCATGAGTAGATGTACTCCTGTCGAGTTAAGGTGCACGCCGTCAAAAACCACACGCGTTTTGCTTTGCGATGGATTTTATCAGATTATTTGAATCATACCTTCTTGCGTGTTGAAGCGCTGATTGGTTTTTGCTGTGTATAATCGATGTGATTGTTACTGCTCTAGCTTTAAGTAATTCGCCGAGGGATGATCTTTGCCGCTATAGTCTCTGGGTGGTCGGATGTGTTGTTGGTTCCAACATGAAGAACTATTCCAGAAGCATCACTAGACAGATCAGACACACGCACATCATGCATATAAAGATGAACACAAAACAGCCAGCTTTCCTAGCTGCAGCCGAAACCTGCTCACTGTGGGGTTTATTATATCGACAAAGATTCACAAAGTGCTCGCAGTTGTTGAGGATAAGATGGTAATTAAATGGCGTTTTGTCTCCATGCATTGTTTTTGCCATTTCAACGATGTCGTTCGGATGCAAAGGTTTTATTTTTTCGTCTCTGGAGTTGTTGATCCTCACCTTGCTGCCGGAACCGCCGAGAATCTCTCCAATCGTATCAACTCGTATCTCGGGCCTTTGACTCGCTGCAAATCCACTGCCTGATATCTTCTTCATGGAGTACCGCGCCCCTCCTTCGGGTATACTGACATGTATGACGGCGTGTTGCATTGAGAGGTACTGACCGATGTATAAACCCCAATGTGCGTACACACCGCGGCAAAACTCCTGCATGTCACCCCGGCGAACTGTTCTTTCTAAGGCTTCGATATTCACAGAGGTACGCCAGCTTCCCAACAGTCCCATGTTTTTGCTGTCTGCCATTTCCCCGACCTTTCGAATGGCCAAATAATTGCGAGATGAGGCTAGCTATACTGTTTGGCCGGCCTCCTATATGTATGAATGAATAGTTACAGCTTTGTATCCTGCTCATTAATATGCTGGCCAACTTAATAAAGTTAATAATTATGTTCCCTGCGTACATCTCCTGCAGTTGCCCATGTGGGTCATTCTATAAATTTAGGGTCCAAAGTGTGACATTTTTCCTGTCCCTGTTACCTTGGTACTAATTTGCCATTCAAGCATCATTAAAAGTGACTTCAAAATCAAATGATTGTTATTTGTTGGGTAAGTAGTTTGCTATTCATAATCACTCTTGGAGGATGACTGCATTGCATCAGAATTATACAATCATAGATGTCAGATGTAACAGGGACGGGAAAAAAAGTGGACCCCAAATTTATAGAATGACCCATATTCTAAATGCATGAATGTTATTCGTCCGTGCATAAGGTCTGGCAAAGAGATGGGTCCTAGCTCTATGGTCTCGGCGGCAGCAAAGAGTGACTGCGTGGGTGGATTGGACGGGTTTTTGACGTCACATCTTGGAGTTGTTTTTGATGATGGGTTAGAGCAACCATGTGAATCATATAGAAAAAACATTGAACTCGAAATGTACTGTCTGAGTAAACTAAGGAAAATAAGATGACATTCTATCACTCGTTTATTTTATTTGTAATGTGTGGACCTACTGTTTGTTATACAGTGAGAAATTTCATTATAATTGACAACACCATCATACGAGCTAGTAGAATAACCAATGAGTGTTTGCCATCGAAGGGTCAGCAATCAGCTGCTTGAGAAACTACGACTGGTGTGGGGAGACGTTAGTCATCCTCTCCACAGCCGATTTATGGGTAACATTATTCCACACAGCTGTAGACACAAACTGATATCCTTCAGTTTTAACCGGCAGGGCTATCAACTGTCATAATGAAGCTTTTTAAAGTTAAATTTTTAGTAAGATATTCCCGGCTATTTAAAAAACAAAATTTGTTCGAATTCGTCCAGCAACACTTTTTAGTGCACTTTTAATGTTTAACTTCGTCTTTTGTCAGACAATTTCAAATTTAGTCCAAACGAATTCAAACAATGAACACACGTTTTCGACCCGGTGTATTCGATTTCGTTTCGTCTACGCCGAATCGTGTTATTCAGAAATCGAATTCTGGTACATACAAAAACTACAAAATTATTTAAAAGAATACACGACAGACTTATTTACCAAGAGGTGTAAGGCAAGGAGATTCTCTTAGCCCATATCTATTTATTTTGGCTCTGGAATTATTGTCATGTTCCGTTCGGGAAGATCCCAATATTAAAGGCATAGGCCTATCAGTGAAAGATAAAGAGATTAAGATCATTTCAACATGTTTATGTTACGAGTTGTGTTATAGCAGATGAGCCTTCTGCAAATAGTTATTGAGTCCTTTAGGAGGGTTTCAGGTCTTAAATTAAATGTGAATAAGTCTCAGGCATTATGGTTAGGATCTAAGAGACATTGTACTGATACTCCTTTTAATGTGATATGGGCGAAGGAGCCGGTGAAGGCACTTTAAGTCTATGTTCAAAGCTTTACGTATAAAATGGGCACAGAAATAAAGCGAAGAGAATCAAGCAGCATGGAAAGTATTATTTAATGAATTTACAGCTCCCTAGTATGGAGGACAGTTGCTTTATTATTGCAATGTTAACTATAAGCAAGTGAAGTCGTGGAAAAATATTCCGTTATTTTATAAGGATGTGTTTAATGCGTATTTTGACTTGCTTCAACCGGACAAAATAGATGTTGCATTCCAGTGTATTTGGAATAGAGCAAAACCATCATGTCATTCGCGTGGCCGTTTGCTCGGCACGTAGCTTACCGTGTGCGGTCAATTTTTGAGGCGTTTTCTGCCTCGCAAGGTCGTGGAATAGTAGGCGGAAACTTAAATTGAAACAAACACCAAATGTGTCAAACATTTGATGATCGTGTTCTTTGAAATCACCATGATTTCACTAAGTACATGTATTGTACATAGATGTGTGACCTGCCATGTCATAATGAGTTCTAACCCCACCTTTAACTTGTTGAGTTACACACAATGTTAAACAGCAACTCATTGGCTTTCTAATGATACCAAATATATTTCTGTAGCTCAATTTATTCCGAATATATACCGCGAGAAAGTCGACAGTGCGACGCCGGACTTCGGCTCCGTCATTTCGAGAGAAAAAAATGTATGTAATTTAATATAGCTTTAAGATTTATCGCTACTTAACACCCCCAATAATTCATCTTTGCTTGAACGAAGGCCGTTTACATCTTCCTTGTTGACACAATTACGTCGTGTTTAATGTTGCAAACAACGCGTGCGATTGCACGTGGCCCGACATTGACTCAAAGTCCTGTGGTGTTGTGTGAGCCCCCGTTCGCCGCACGCTGTTCATGAACGGCGCGTGATCTACGTGTTGCTTTGGGATCCCGAGGATGGAACGCTCGGTAAAACCTAATCATTTTCTATTGTTTTTCCCAAAGTAGATTTCACAATGGGATATTGGCATGTTATAGACACAAAACAGCATTTATTGTACCTTGTGGACTGTATCAGTAACTTTCAGTCGGGAAAAGTCGAGAAAATTCAAAGTGCACCAAGACCAAAAGAGCAAATGGTCTCATTTCTATAGGCCTTTTCGGATATTATCGTAAGGTCATCCCTAATTACGCCTCTGTTGCTGCAACATGCACTCACAGATACAATCAAGCGTAACGAAGTCAAATAAGATGGACTGAAAGTCAACATTTGACAAATTGAAAGCTTGCCTCGCGAAATCACCAATTCTCATGCTGCCAAATATATATAAAAAAAAAAACATGTGTACTCCGCACTGTCATGACGAATCCGATTTAAGGAGGTAGGCGCCGTATTGTTGGAAGAACGCGATAGAGACGCTTCTCCCAATCGCTTAAGTCAGCAGGAAATTGTTGAATTGCGAAAAGACATGATACTCTTCCATGCAGAGAGAGTGTCTCACGCTTGTGTGGGATTAACATAGGCCCTTTGTATTGCACAGAATCATTGTTACTGAGGATTTATTTGCAATGAAACTGATATAAAAATGAACGATCACAACTTGATTGTATAATGTGTTATTGTTAAAATCTGGACGACTGTAAGCCGCTCAAAAATCTGTTTAGGATGAGTTGTTAGTATTGGATTTACTTGTATTTCATTCAGATGGCCAATTACTTGTCAGAAAGGCATTAAACCTGTGTAGCGGTTTTTCCAAGACACATATGTTCGTGGACTCTTTTTTACCCCCTTTAATTAAAAAAGTC
Source organism: Patiria miniata (assembly GCF_015706575.1). Lineage (NCBI taxonomy): Eukaryota > Metazoa > Echinodermata > Asteroidea > Valvatida > Asterinidae > Patiria > Patiria miniata. The sequence goes on from NW_024037061.1 coordinate 9,279,276, forward strand.
CCAAAAATAAATTTGAAGAAGAAAAATATTGTTTGAAAAATGACAATTGGTGGATTCGACCCAGGGATCTTTCGATCTATAGTTCTTCTCATTCATCCACCATGAGTTGACACTTTTCAATGTATCAATCTCTCAGCTCCAGACCTCTTCTGTAGCATCTGTCAGTGGTGCATGCCTTGTGGGATTTTCATAAATAGTCTCCATCCAAACAAAAATGTAAGCGTTGACAGCTAGCTGGGACGGTATTATTTCTCCCATCCACGCCAAAACAGAGCGAAACCGCCACGGCCGCATCGGCTTTACTTTGTTTCCTCTCTTTCAAGGTATCCCCCTAAGAAAATTCATTAGGGGAGGAAGGGGTGGCACGGGAGGGAGAGAATTTACGAGAGAGACTTTTTTTTGGAGGGGGGTTGCCTAAAAAATATGAACATTAAAAAGGTTTATACATATACCACAACCACTGGAAGTTTTAAAACGTCCGACCATGTAGAAATTATCCCTTTCATTTACAATCAGTGGCGTAGCCAGGAATTTTTCAGTGGGGGGCGCTGCGGGAGGGGGGGGGGGGGCTTGGAACATTTCATGGGGGGGCGTCATGTAGATCAATGATAATTTTTTTAGAAACTCAAAATCTCAGTGGGGGGCGACTGGGGGGGGGGGCGACGACAAGGTTTCATGGGGGGCTGTTGCCCCCACGCCCCCTGTTTACAATTAATGTACAGGATGGGGAATCTCTTTGCCTTTTCAATAATGTCACCGTTAGCATTATTTATATGCCTGTTCGTTATTGGTAAACTGAACTTGCTGAAGCCACCGTTGACCTTTATCCTGCTCCAGCTGCCATCATGACCGTTAATGATGATTTAAAACCCAACTAACTGTTTTGCAATGGAAATTATATCCCAGCGGTAACCCTCAACGCCACCTTTGTTCCTGCAGCGTGATCATCAACTGGAAACAGCACAATCAATCAAACTCCTTGGCATACTTATTCAGAACAATTTGAAATGGGACGTACACATTACAGACCTGCTTAAAGGAGCGGGTAGAAAATTTTACATGCTTCGTCTTCTCAAAAGACACTATTTACATGTCCAGGATGTAGGCCTCTTCTTGAATATGGCGCACCAGTATGGGATGGAGGATTGACCAATACTCACTCTGACCTCCTCGAAAGCATCCAAAAACGGGCTCTTCGAGTAATCGTCGAAGGTGGTTATAATAGTTATTATGAAATGCTGTGAGAGCTCGGAATGTCCACATTAAAACAAAGAAGAGAGACTAAAGGTAGACTATTCATTTAAAAAAATCATGGAAACAAACTGAACAATTTAAGGACTACATCTCTCCTCCTTATGAAAAGAACCCTCAGGCATTCAAATGAACTTCCGAACTTAAGTGCAAGACAAATATAATGCAGCATAGTGCTGTTCCCCATGCATCCTGTACATTTTTATCATTCTAAATGAAATGGATAATTTCTATGGTCATAAGTTTTAATCTTTCAATGGTGTTGGTTGTTTGTTAATGTGTAATCCTTTACAATTTTGATATTGAGTTGTATACTTTTTATATTTAATTTTATATTTTCAGTAATATATATTTAGAATTATTCGTGAGACAAAATTGTGTCACCTAATTTGTTTGTTAAATATTGTTTTAAATGTTAATCATGCTTAATTCTGTCATTTAATTGAATTAGTGAGGACACTTTAATTCCATCTAGAAAGGTGAACATATTTCCAACAAGGAGAAAAATTGACTTAACACTTCACTGATAATTACATGCAGCAAGTTTGGAACGGTTTTCGTATGAATCGTTGCTGCTCAAAACCAGACAACTCTCATCACTTCCTACTGTATCGCTGGACTATGCTCATCAGGCACAGATCCAGGAATATTTTAGACTGGGGGTACACCTTTGGGGAGTATTTACCCTGAGAACTAAATGCGAGCGATGAGCGCGGAGCCCTTTACGGCGTGGGGTTCGGGGCCCGAAATATACGGCCCGAAAAAATGTGAGATTCTAGATGCTCTGTATAGGGAAATCTGAGGCGATTCCTGGCATTTTATTTTGGCAAAGGAATAACTTAGTTGGTAAACTGTTGCAAGGGTGCTTTCTAATGTTTTGTTTCAAGATAAAATGTTCATTTTATCAATAAGAACCAACATGTAAATATAATTTAAGTAAAAAATTAGTGTAATTTAATCAAACTAAAACAGAGGAGCAATTAGGCCTCCATGCACATTGTAACTTCACAGCTCAGCTGTATCTCACGACTAAAAAATTAAATCATGCGGTCCTCCAAGTGTCTCCCTCTTTTTTGCATAATGTCATTGCCCAAATATTTTACAGAAAAACTTTCTTGATTTTAAGTTCAATCCAGTTTCAATTTCAAGAATAGGGCCTAGTACATGTACATTTATTTGTAAATAAACCATCGCCAGATCGGCGGCGCAGCAAAACAAATTGGTACAATCGTAGTTCGTATACATGCGACTGGTCTCTTGCAGAAAATAGTCATCGGGCCTTTCGGCACCATGATTGCAATTCCCACATGGTACGACACATTTTGAAGGTGACTGTGTACTTCTTTGTGTAAAGGACGTGGTTGTTAATTCTTGTCTTTATGCTTAAGCATTATGAATGAAGGATGCTTCGCACCATGGAAGTCGGACTCGGTGATAAAATGATGAGAATTCAAAACCAGACATTATTCAAGAAGACTAGCGACAGAAAAAATAATAATAGAACAATCTTATATAACGCACAGCATAACAGAAAGAAATCTCGATGCCCTGCCGCTCCAAAACCAACGGAACAGAGTGGGCACAGTACGGTCTATCGCTTCGCAGAGACGGCCAGACCGAAGTGGGAGCGCGCCGCTACGGTGATGGGTGAGACAACAGCTGGACGTGGGCCAGTAAATAAATTTTATGCGGTGCATAAGGTCTATTGGTAGGATTTTTTATTTATTTTATTCACTCCATTTCTTCACCCAGAGAATGCCTTAACAGTTGAAGACTGGTTTCAAAGGGGCCCTGCATACAATTCAAATTATTAAATAATGTTAAGTAAAGTACATTGTGAAACATGCGACGAACATTAATATTCACAAATACAAGTATCTCAGAAATGTTAAAGAAATAAAACCCTTCGCACATTTTAAAACATTCAACGCCACTGGGTGTTGTCGTTACAGCTATATCGAATGAGGATTGAAGCAAGCACTCAAATGATGTGGGAGCTGATTTTCTTAGTCGTCAGTAAAGATGATTCTGTTGCTTGGAGAAAATGTAGGATATGTTCTTGAAAAGAGGGGCGAATTGTCACAATCCGGTTTTTTTTCTGGTACTTTTTATTTTACGCGTCAACTCATTCAAGAATACTTGAGGGAAATTGAACTCTCTTTAAATGTGTACACTATGATTATTTGTAAATAAATCGTAACATTTGAAACATGGTAAATAAGCTTTGAGTTCTCCCCGCTTTTATTTTGACTATTTTGCCCGGGATTGACACTCATTCGTATCCCAGACAGGATATATTTATTGATGGAACCAAACACTGCTTTTACCGAGTGAACAATGATTATTCATTCAATTCAATTTAACATGGTGATTTTTATTTCAAAAAAGATATTTAAAAAAGAAATTAGGTGATATATTTTGTGCCTCACGAATAATTAACATATTATAAGTTTTCCCGGCTAATTTTCTGAAATGTTCATTCACTTCTGAAAATCGGTCATTCGTTTTTGTCTGAATATGAATGCACATCTTTAATCCCATTTCAATTCAACGAAAGTTAAAATCGTTTTCATTGTCCGTGCATTCGGTTTTTAGAAACAGACGGCCAATTACGTTACCTGTACATTCATTTACGCAAGCACACCTTCTCTAAATTGAAGGGCAAAACCAAATTTGACTCCTATCTTTGCAGAGAATCCGTGTGGTTATTTCAGTACCATACCATACATGAAAAGGGATCTAATATAGTGCTTCAATATATTATTGGGTTTTTTTATAACAGTTTCCGTACGTCTCTAACCAATGCATTTTACTGAAAAAGCAGTGAGTCTCAAAATACTTTCTAAAATCCAAATATTTGTTGGTCAAAATTTCGACCCAGGAAAGTAATTTGGTTCAAATAGGAGCGTGTTGAAAATAGCTTTCGACCGTCTAACCTGTTTGTACACGTGAACAAAGCGACGTGTTGCCGAGCGCAAATATCTTGGAGTTGTTTTGATGATAGGTTTAAAAGCCTTGAGCAACCACGTGAATCATATAGGGAAAAGATTGAACTCGAAAATATAGAAACTGAGTACGTTTGATGTCAGGAAGAAAATTAAGATGACATTAAAACTAGGTTATTTGTAGTGGACCTACTGTTTGTTTTGTTGGGCTGCAATAATTTTGTAATGCTGATAAGACAGAGCCAAACACATTTTCGACACCATCAAACGAGCTAGTAGAATAATTTATTATCAGTTAGTATTTGCGATCATGGACACAGCATGGCGATAACAAATGTCAAAATGATGATTATATTAGATAATTTATTAATGTATTAATTATTGGTTGTTCAGGTATACTGGGTTTTACATTTTTTGCATATTTTTTACACATATCTACTACTGTTCTTTGGGGGAATGAGTTTTTACAAAATTCAGCTGTCCACCACTGATCACTTACCGTTCTACGAACTGATGAATACCTTTATTGTGAAACATGGATGTTTTCCCACCTTCATGACTGAATGAAAACTTGCAAAGGAAAACAGACAAAAATCGCCTTCAATAATTAAGAAAAAACAGAGGTGACTTGCTCCTCATATTCAAAACATAAAGTCTGATTGTAAACAAATGTTCTTGACTAAAATCTCATTTGTATTTGAATGCCTTTGAAATTAATGTATTTGAAATGATTTGTGTAATCTGTAATTCTCACTCAGCTCAGCAGCTTCCAATGACATTCCGTGAACAGCTTTAAAAAATCGGTAATTTCATGCATAACTTCTGATGGATCAATTTAAGATTGTTCAGACTTCATTGGTGCATCAAATTTTCACTACTGCGAAAAACGGCCCCGTGAGGCTGTTATTATTGTGATTTGATTGTTTGTTTTAAGTGATATCTTATAAGGGTGCGGCAGGCTAGTGAATAGGCCCAAGATTGCCTACGCCGGCCAAATCACTATTTGCGTGCCCTCAGTTTTCTGCTAATAGGGCACTTACTGCTATTAGGGCACTAACCTATTACACTAGATGAAAAGAGTGGGCACGGTACAGGCTATCGCTTCGCAAAGACGGCCGGACCGAAGCGGGAGCGCGCCGCTACGCGGTGATGGGCGAGACAACAGCTTGACGGGGCAAGGACGTGTACTGAACCACTCTGTACGAAGTAAATCATCCTTGATGTGAGTTATTCATCTGCGTGATCTGAAAAAAACCCTGGTAATTGATTAAAAGAATACCTTGTTGTACCTGTGAGTCATAACTAATGATGTTATCCATAAGCATTGCAGAAGAGCTGGTTATACGAGTAGGCTTATTAACCAAGGGGAGATGAGAATTACTAATAAACAATTGACAAAGTTTTTAGTTGGGTTGTGATGCTCATGTTTGAGGAGATCGATGTTGTAATCACCCATATTGAAAGAAAGCTTATTTTCGTTGCTGATTTTAGCAAGCAGTGTATCAAATGCACCGACAACTTGAGTTAATGTTGGAGTCAGGGGGTTTGTACACAAATCCCAACAATTATATTCTTGTTTCTCATTTGGGGAATCTCGTCTATGTAGATGAAACAGGTTACAATATCTAGACTGAACGATCTCAAGGCAGGGCTCCAAGAGGGATACCAGTATTAGACGAGTGGTACACAGACAGAGGGGCTGAAACTGCAATGTGACCTTTTCCATTTCAGGCGAGGTTGCCTTGTACATCATTAAAGGGAAAATACAACATTTGCAAACATCAAAAAATAAAACTACCAAATCATTTTGAAATACCTTACTGGACTGTTAGTGAATGACAGTGTAAAGCGTCCTGTAAAATCATGGCACCTGGTATACTGTCATTTTCAAGAAAAGTGGTATTTTTGTATCGATTTCCAACGCTGGTCGGCCGACCAGCGTTTGAAAAAAACTGGCTTTTTTTTCTTCAAATACTGGCCCTAATTGACCATCGCACTTGTTTGCAATCGATTACACACCTATGAACGGGTACAAGCCAGCTAGACTGGTTCCCTGACCTTACAATTCTCCAATGTATGTAAATTGCTCTGTTTCTTCTTATATGGAGTCAGGGAACCAGACTATAGGAAAATGATTGTTTTTCTTGGTTTTTATAGCATTTTCGAACCCAAAACCTCAAAAAAGTCAGTGTCACTATATTTGCTATATATTTCCAACCCCCAATTCCTTCCCTTTCTGAAAATTACAGCAAAAGCAAATGATGTATATTCCCTTTAAATCTCGTTCGAGACTGTAACACGTGAGTGCTTTGTAGCATTCCTAGCTGCTACTGTGCGTGAATGGGGTGATATATTGATTCCCAGGAGATAAAGAGATATACTTCATCCACGACAACGCCATGCCCCATTTAAATGCCCAACTGCCGGAAGGAACAAATCCACTGCTTAGCCGTTTTCATTCCATTGTTTTGTTACAGACTTGTATCCCTCACATCAGTTAATTTGGTTACATTACACATTTTACAGTCACTAAGACTTTGCCCATTAACGAACAAGAAACGAAAATAGCATTCAAATTCATCTTGATAGTGGCCAATTTGAAGCAAATTAGCTCCCTGCTGTCATTCCCGTGGTTCGTATTAGTTCAGCCGTTCCAATTCGTTGTCAGAACTAACATTTTCATGTTGAACACATCCTAAATTGAAGATATGTCATTCGGTTTCAATGATCATTTAATTTAGCAGTCTGTTTGGTTTAGGGTTATTTGCATATGAATCTCATTTTTGTTTCGTCTCCTCGCATTCTACTGGCTGCATTCAAAATAATAGGACAAGAAGGCAAGATGCGATTTTTTTTTATTTGGTACTTTTTGGGGGGGGGTTCATTCTAGTTTCGTTTTGTTCAAAGTATCTGTTTTCTGTCTTTAATGTGGAGGTAAAAATGTAAACTTATGCGAGAAAATTACACATGATACATGAAAGTCGACATATACCAATAAACTTAGGCAACATTCTTAGGAGACCGTTTGTCATCTTTTTATCTTTTTCACATATTTTTTGGTTATGTTCTTGTTATACCTTTTGGCCTTTTATCTTCTAGTTTGAAATTGCGATCTGGGTTTTCTTATCTCTAACCTTTTTTTTTTCTCAATGAGATTTATCTTAATCATGCTTCATTTCAGTGACATCACCGTCCTTTTCATGCAAAAAAAAGGATCAATATGGTTATTTTGTGGCTGCTGCTGCTTTTTGGTCGAATCTTGTAGGAAACAGTTTTTATGTATGTTCAAATTGGAACAAAGACACTTTATTGAATTCTGACAAACCAATTAATTACATGAACCGGTTTCGAATTCCTTTGCTCACATTTCACATATGGTTGCTTATTGGCGAATTCGAACGACCAAACTGACGCAACGTGAAGCTCCTGCGAATTTGAATGACCCGATATGACATTTCAATTTGAATGCTTATTTTTGAAATTGATTGTTGAAAAGTGGAATCGCATGCTTTTAGATTAAAATTCACCGATCTATTTAGTTAATTGAATGTTGATCCAAACGTGCATCCAAATTTGTGCGAAAATGGGTGATTCGTCATTAATTTGGCTGCCAAATCTATTAAACTGAGCGGGAAAACCTATATAAAAACGTTATAAGCGCACCGACGTTTGAATGCGTCAACTGTCAAAAGATTTAAAAGACTTAATTTTAGAATGCTTCACAGTAAGTATTGAATGCACCAAAACGAAATAGAATGCCCCCAAACAAAAACGAACATTTTGAGCAAAATTTGGGTGCCTAGAAATTGAAATTTAATGCCCCTATATGAAAAAATTCAAATGAAAAAAAAAACCCAATTTGATCACGTGTAAAACTCACTCGAAATTGACTGGCTGATAATGAAACATTCGGAAAGTGGCCGGGAAAAGCTAGATTTGAATGAGGTCTTTGAGGCCACTTTTATATTCACTATGTCATGAGGAAGATCTTGAGAGTGCAAAGGGGCTTGATTATTGTGCAGCAGAGTATTAGCCACACGGCAAAAGCCTTCTGATCTAGCGCACACATGGCAACAGCATCCGAGTAGTACCGGCTCTTGGCACCATGAATCATTCGCTTGAATAGGAGGGGTGGCCATCAGTATATGCTCTGTGCTACGCCACTGACGCTGTAGATGATTTCGCTGATATAACTTGCAAAGGAAAACAGACAAAACTCGCCATCAATATTTCAGGGGAAAAACAGTTGGCTTGTTCCTCATATTCAAAACACACAATCTAACAGTATAAATATAGAATAATTTATCTGTTATTAATAGGTTTTCCAGGCTATTTTATAATGTTTATCATTCAAATTCACCGTTTCTAATCTTCAAAGTCGCCCATCAACATCGACTTTCTGCACCTCCAATGTTTAATTTTGTCTTTTGTCAGACAATATCAAATTCAGTTCAAGCAAATTCGAACAATGAGCACAAGTTTTCCTCCCGGAGTATTCGATTTCGTCTCGTCTACGCAAGACCTTGTTATTCTGAAATCAAATTCGTCTAATTGATTTATATCAGACGGATTCGATCTCTGAAAGCTGCCATTCGGCATGAGCATAGACAAATTTGATATAACTGTAGTAAAGAATATTCTGGACCCGGTGTTAAAAGAGGGTGACCAAACTTTGAAATTGAATGGTAAATGACTAAATTAGTTTCGATAAAAGCCTGTGATTTTTTTCCTGGACAAACTTGAATGTAAGAGTGGGTAAATTTGAATGTAAAATGCTTCAAAATAGCCGGGAAAACCTATAGTCTCTTGATAACCGCATCTTAAAGTTCAGTCTGTTACCCCTTCAATGCAGGTTCCGCTGCACGGCGACGTGGACATGCCGCGCCTGCACGTACATGGCCTGCGCGTGCTGACATGCGAGCCGTTTGTTTACGTTTGTACTCAACTAAAAACCATCGATGGGGCAATCAACTTCAGCCGGCCGAGTGTACTTTGCACTTCTTTGGTTGAAGGAAGTGATTGTTAATTTCTGCCTTTATTCTTAAGCATTATAAATGAAGGATGCTTCGCCATGGAAGTCGGTCTCGGTGATAAAATGATGAGATTTCAAAACCAGAAATTATTCAGAACACATTTTTTATTGAGACTCGACAGAAAATGAAAGAAGCAGACGACAGAAGAAATAATGTAGGTTTTCCGGCTTTCTAAACAAAAATAATTCAAATTCACCAACTCTGCCATTCAATTTCGTCCGAGAAAAAAATTCACACGCTTTTACCACAATCAATTTAGTTATTTACCATTCAGTTTGTCACCTCTTTAGTCATTGAGTCGAGAATATTCGTCATTACAGATCAAATTCGTCTAGGCTGTTGTGGAATTATGGCAGCATTCAGAGATCAAATGCGTCTGTTATCAATCAATTTAAAACTTGTATAAAGTAAGTTAGTCAGGTGTGTTCTAGAGACTTTTCCTTGTATCCCCAAGCACAGTTTGGTACATTCCCTCGCATGAGTTTTCGGACTAAAGCAGTGTACTGATTTCAAAGAAGGGTTACCAAAAAGGTAAAGATTACCAAGATCAACAATACAACATTATTTAAAATAAACAAAAGAAAAGAAAAGGTCTTAGAATGAAAAAAGCAAATGTCAAAAGCCACGAGTCGATAACCCATCAATCCCCGTGAAATATGCCAAAAATATTAAGTCTAGCATATTATAAGAAGATAAACTCGAAAGAAATGACACGTTTATAAAGAAGTTAGGAAATAAACTGGGATGTTGTGCAGAGGTGACGTCAACAGCCAGATGGATAAGGTACCAAAAGTGAAAACAAAAAAGAAAATGAAATAAAAGGTGCACTTTTTACGGGTGCAGAAGAAAGAAAGAATTTACAGGACAATATTGCCATACAGAGGCTGCATTGCTCTGATGGCAGGGATGACTGGTGTTTGGAAGACCTGTACGGATGGGGCTATGTTCTTTGTCCTCTTATATCGTTTTCATATAATTTTTTTTGTTATGTTCGTGTTGCCGGACGAATTTGAATATAAGAATCGGTGAATTCGAACGAAAAATGGTGTAAAATAGCAGGGAAAACCTGTAATAGAACGATCTTATATATCGCACAGCATAACAGAAAGATATCTCGTTACACTGAACGTTCCCAAACCAACGGAACAGAGTGGGCACGGTACGGTCTATCGCTTCGCAGAGACGGCCAGACCGAAGCGGGAGCGCGCCGCTACGGTGATTGGTAAGACAACAGCGGCTGGACGGGGCAAGTAAATGGATTTTATGCGGTGCATAAGGTCTATTGGTAGGATTTTTTATTTATTTTATTTACTCCATTTTTCACCCAGAGTATGCCTTAACAGTTGAAGACTGGTTTCCATGGGGCCCTGCATACAATTCAAATTATTAAATAATGTTAAGTAAAGTACATTGTGAAACATGCGACGAACATTAATATTCACAAATACAAGTATTTCAGAAATGTAAAAGAAATAAAGCCCTTCGCACATTTTAAAACATTCAACGCCACTGGGTGTTGTCGTTACAGCTATATCGAATGAGGATTGAAGCAGTTAAATGATCCGAGAATGTGGGGGCTGATTTTCTCAGTCGTCAGTAAAGATGATCCTGTTGCTTGGAGAAAATGTAGGGCATGTTCTTGAAAAAAGGTGCGAATTGTCACAATCCGGTTTTTTTTTCTGGTACTTTTGTTTTACGCGTCAACTCATTCAAGAAAATTTGAGGGAAATTGAGCTCTTTTTTAAATGTGTACATTATGATTATTTGTCAATAAATCGTAACATTTGTAACATAGTAAATAAACTTTGAGTTCTCCACGCCTTTATTTTGACTATTTTGCCCGGGATTGACACTCATTCGTATGCCAGAAAAACCAAAGACATTGCCCTCTAAGATGGCTGCTTCGCATAAGGTTTATTGCTGAATCGCGATCTTCGGTCTTTCCCGGTGACCAATAGCCAGTATTTTGGCTGCAGACTCACTACATTATTATTGTCAGAATTACCTAATTTAGGGCAATGGCAGCCTCCGCGTCCCGTGTAAGACAGAAGATATTTATTGATGGAACCAAGCACTGCTTTTACCGAGTGAACAATGATTATTCATTCAATTCAATTTAACATGGTGATTTACATTTAGAATCTCGATATTAGGGCAACAGGAATATCGCTTAATAATGGTATTATTTGGGTGGAACCCTCTCTAATTTACATAAGAGAGTAGACCATGAACCTCTGTGTACTGAGCAGCTTCGTGTACGTGCACTGACCCGGTGACCCTGTATGCCTATATAGTAAGCCAGCCAAATGTGGAAAAGTTCTCTAGAGAATAATTTCACGGCATATTTTGGTAATAGCTGGCATCCATGCTAGATCAATTCTTTGAACCATAACAAATAAGATGTGGATGGTTGCCACCGTTAATGATGACCCTAAATATACCTCTTTGCATAAATCTTTAATACCTGCCGTGTAGGCCTAATATATTTGTTTGCCCTTTTAGGGTATATCTTTTATTTTTTTTATATTTTTAGAATTTTATTTCGGTGATTCTACTTACATATCCTTACTTCAATAACATTTTCTAACGCATATGCGACTGAATAATTATGAGAATATAGTAACGATCCAAAATGGCTCCTATTATACCCAAAAGTTGCACGCGTTTTACTTTGTCTCCAGAATTCTTCAAGTAGTCTTGCCAAACATGATTACTGATGAGCTTCAAATTCACCAAGTTGCTTACTGGCACAGTGACCCTAATAAAACCTTCTGGAAAATCATGTGAACAATGATAATGTTGTGATATTTAGCCCAGCAAACAAAAACGGGAAAACGAGGTGTCTGTTAATTGGCCTAATTAGTGAAGGGTTGCCTAACGTGGGCGACTTTAAAAAGTTCATGGAAATTCCCAAAATTATTGGAAAGAAAATTAATGGTAAAGAATCATTTTGACATTGACATAACTATTGCAAAATTTTTTTTTTTTTTGGGGGGGGGGTCCTTGAACTTATTCAAGTCTCCCACGTTAAGCGACCCTTCGCCTTATTTAAGCCCAGTTTACGGACAGCCAGCTCGTTTTCCCCCGTTTTTGTTTGCTGAGCTAAATATCACGATGTTATCAAGGTTTTGATAGGGAAACAGTGCATAAGTAACTTGGTGAATTTGAAGCTCATCAACACTGAGGTTTGGCAAGACTACTTGATACTGGAGACAAGGTATATGCGCGCACTTTTTGGGTATAATAGTTGCCATTTTGGATCGTTACTATTCCCTCATGATTATTCAGTCACTGATATATATGCTGAAGAAAATGTTATTTAAGTAAGGGTGTTTAAATAGAGTCACCAAAATAAACTTTTCAAAAAATAAAAAATAAAGAATATACCCAAATGTGGGAATAAATATATTAAACAGCAGGGATTAACAATTTATGCAAATTAGATATATTTAGGGTCAAAATTAAGGGTGGCATCTATCTACATTTTCTTCTCCATCCTTTGACTGATTGATCTGACATGGTTGCCCGCTATTACCACAAAATGCCGTCCAAAGTGGAATATTCCACTTTCGCTGGTCCACTATATTGACCGTTTTTTTGCTTAACAGTTTTGTGAAACGGTCCAACGGTATTAGGTCGCAAAAAACAATTACCATTTTGTTGTTGTTTTTTAATTGTAAAAAGCGATAAACGGTCAGTTGCTTCATTTTTAGAGTGTTGTTTTCCAAGAACATGATAATGACAAAGCCGCAATGCTCCCTCGACCATTTATCAGGTTTGGCAATTAAGCAATACCTTGGTGTTTTAAAGTGTCCTTTGGGATCGAGTCACTGCCTGGGAAATTCCGACTATCTACTAGTTGTCCACCTGAAATCTTCTGGAAACAGACTTGTAGACCGAGTCAATCCCGGTACATACCGTTATTTCGTTTTACCGTTTTGGATTTCCTCAAAGACAAAAACAGTAAACGAACCAATGACCGTTTTGTTTTTTCACAGTTTTGTTAAACGGTCAAACGGTATTAAGATAAATACGGTTATTCCGTTTCATCAGTTTAGTAAATTTCATTACAGCAAAACGATCAATGATTTTTGTTTTACACAGTTTTACATAAATAACTTTGAAAAACAGCAAAACGGTCAGTATTGAATACAGACTGATTTTTCTTTGTCCTCAGTGCATTTTGTGGCGGTGGGCAAGGGGGTGGAGGGGACCATGCCGTGCACGAAGAAGTGTTACCTTGGCATAATTCGTGCGTGGTGTGGTGGGGCTTGAAGAGTTGCAAGCAAAAATGGCGCCGGAAAATTTCAAGGAGAAAATTTCACAATGGATACAGGATGGTAAGACGTATGAAGAACTTGCAGATATTTTGAAGGAAATTAAAGTTCGGCGCAGCTCTTCAGTAGCCAATATTCACAAATTCTGTCGTTAGAGCGACGTAATCAGTGTAAGGAGAGCAATTTGGGTCCCAGGCAATGACTCGATCCCAAGGCCAGGACACATTAACATTCCAAGGTGCATTGCTTAATTGACGAACCTGAATCAAAAAATGGTCGACAAGACTGATCGTTGTCATTGTCATGTTTTTGTAAAACAACACTCTAAAAATATGGCAACTAACCGTTATCGCTTGTTACAATTTAAACAAACAACAAAAATGTAATTTTCTTTGGTCACTTTCCGTTTGATCGTTTTACAAAACTGTAAAACGAACGGTAGATCGAAATAACGGTATGTATGGGATTCAATCCACCGTGTAACTATAAACAAACTGCGCGTTGGCTCTTTTTTTATATTATTTTCGTCCAAAATGCTGCCAAAATTGCGCGCTTGACTAGAATCGTTCCGCCGTTCCACAAAGTACTTTAAACGGTCAGAAGGGGGGGGGGGTTAATGAATTAAAAGGTGGCATAATCCGGCATCCTTTTATCGCCCTGCCATGTGTCATTTAACCAACAAATGTTCTTGATAAGAAAGAAAACAGAGATAAATGAAACCACTTTTGGAGGCAGAACCTGACACAGGAAATTAATTTGGCGTTTCACATGATCTTTACCTTTTTTGAAAATGTTTATTAAATTTTTTATAACTAACGTTTACATCTGGGTTTCCTTTTTTTATACACTGTGAAAATTTCAAGTGAGTTGCGTACTCTATTCCCACATTTTATCTATTTTTAAAATAGATAAAATGTGGGAATAGAGTAATTAATAAAAAAAAAATCACAATACTCAACTGTCTACCACTGATCATTTAACATTTAACGAACTGATGAATAATCATTAAATACAATGAAACATGGAAGTTTCCCCACATTCATGAATGAACGACAACTTGCAATGAAAAACAAAAACATCGCCATCAACATTTATTCACAGCTGGCCGCACACATTCGCATACATGTAGAAACGATGTTGCAAGCGTGCGCGTAATCTTCATACAAGAATGTAATGTGCAGCATGCATGTCTGAGACCTTCGTTCGAGAACTCAATTTCATACTTTTTAAATGCTTTTTAGGGCCTTGTGGGCCCGTGGACACCCTGGATTTTACATGATTTTGTGCGTCATCAGTTTCTGTTCTCCACGTGTTATATACATTGCCCGTATATTCCTGAATGAAGAATGCTTTGGGAGGTGGTTTTGGTGATAAAATGATGGCAATTCAAAACCAGAAATTATTCAAAACACATGCAGTAGAGACTCAACAGAAACTGAAAAATAAACATAGCGCAAAATATAACAGAAAGAAATCTTGATGCACGTTCCATCACCAATGTAACAGAGTGGGCACGGTACGATCTATCGCCTCGCAGAGACGGCCAGACCGAAGCGGGAGCGCGCCGCTACGGTGATGGGTGAGACAACAGCTGGACGGGGCCAGCAAGTTGGTGCGGTGCGTCGATTGACCATTGAACACCACACTTCTCTTATGGCATGAATCTGTATAGCGCGGTTGCCTGGTGTGCTAGCCCCGTACATCCAGAGCTTGTACCCGCCCCGTCAACGTGGCGGTCTGTCCACTAAATCACGGGCTGAATCAGCCCCCGATTCTGCCACGGTGAAGCCTGGCGCGATTTAGCACCGACATTCTGCCCGACATTCGGAGGACAGTTAACCCCGAAGCACACGGTTATTTTTTCCCCACTCGTGCGGAAAGGGGTCCTGCCCTTTTCCTTCGCCCTCGTACACATGGGATGAAAAAAATGTTTTATTCTGTGCCCCCAAAACCCACTTGAGCCAGAAAGTAATGTCTACACATGACGATTTTAGGGGCTTGCTAACCATTGAAGGAAAAAAAGCGACAAATCCTGGAGAAATTGAGAGAAAATGACCCGAATATTTGGGCCCCTGTACATTTCAATGGACCGCTTTCGCTTTTTGCCGCCAGGCCCATTCATGCGCATGCGTACATAATTATGAATTTATTAGTAAAAACATCCATTCAAAATGATGCCCTTGGGCTTAATAAATTCACCAGCAACATTCAGTCGGATCATGAGACGCGTCACACACACTAATAGAGAACAGAAACCGATGACGGACAAAATCATGTAAAATCCAGGGTGTCTGCGGGTCCTACAGGAAGTCTGTAAAAAACTTAAATTGAATTATCTAATGTTAAGGCCTAAAAAGCATTAAAAAGTATTTAACAAAATTGACGAAGCGAGTAATGAATTTTTCTATCAGTTCGTAAATAACGATTAGGGGCCATTCAGAATTTTCAATGTTTTAAAATTTCGATCTTTTTTCCAAATTGTGGGTGGGTGGGTCAAGCTAAATAATTGAAAATCGAAATTCATTTTCCATGGAAAAAAGATAAAAAAACCAAAGAAAGATAGATCTTTTGACTTGCCTGAACTACGCGCAAGCGTTCCGATATCGCGATGCGTGTTTCTATTCCAACTTCGTCCCCTGTATGTACTGTACATGTACGTCATGTACGTGTATATACATGTAGACCCACTGTGGCATGAGAGGGAGGTGGTTTTTCAGTAGACTTGGACGCTGGGCGTTTGTTGCGGTTAGGCCGTGCAGAGGCTGCAGGGTACCAGGAGTACTAGATTGGCTCTATAACACGCCGCGGGCGTCGATTACCAATCGTTATAAAAACTGGACTATTCAACCACTGGACTCCACGACTACGAGGACCGCAGCCTGTGATGTGATGTCTGCCTAAACCTGATGTTTTTCTTTCGCTCGTACCCCCCGCCCTGCAAACAGGGCGGTGGGGGGGGGGGGGGTACAAGCGAATGTTTTTCTCAGCTACCTCACGTGACAGGCACAACCTCGCATGTCACATGTCATCCACCTCACCCAGAAAACGACAAAACCACGGTCATCTTTGTGGCTTCCAAAACTGCAACCTGTCATTCCCGACAGCATATCAGCTGGCAAAACACAAGAAAACTGAAGGTCACCAGTGCAAAAGAGGAAGACCGACAACTCACGCCGTCACTGAACTAGACACACATGTACATGGGTATACATGTTCAAGTTCAAGTATAGTACATGCAAGTGCATGTACATGTACATGTTCAGTTTTTTATTAATCGAAATTAGGGGTGTGTGGGTGGGTCAAAATAATTTGGAAAAAAGTCGAAATTTTAAAACATTGACAATTCTGAATGGCCCCTTACACTGCACGTAAAAAGCTGATCGGACGTGGCACATAACACACCCTGCACAAAATCAACTTGAACCTCAAGCGCTGATCAGCACGCGCCGAATGGGAACTGATAGTCAGAGTCGGGCCACTTGCAATCGCACACGCGTGGTTTGCAACATTAACACGGCGTAATTGTATCAACAACGAAGCTGTACAAAAGGCCTTCGTGAATTCTTGGGGGTGTTCATTTTTTTCTCGAAATGACGTTGTCGAAGTACATCAGCACACTGTCGTCGTGTCGACTTTCTCGCGGTACATATTCGGAATAAATGTTATTATTATTATTATTTTTATTATTTTATTATTATTATTAAATGGTATATTTCACTCTTTCGTCGTGGCCCAAAGGTTGAATTGTGGGCAGGTTTACACTAAAAAATAGACAGATTAAGTAGAAACTGTATGCATTACAACAAAAATAATTACAAAACCGGTAAAAAATTATAATAGGAGTTACACAAAATAATGCATGTAACAACAAGAATGGAGGTACACAACGAAAGAATTTTTTTTAAATGACTAAAGACAGTTGATTAAAAACAGTTGGGAAAACAAACATGGAGAAATATGAAGATATCAGAGCATTTTGTCTTGATTATTTGAAAGCACAAATGCTGTGATAAGTGGCATTTTCTTGACAATGTCGAATTTGTATCACAAAAATATGACGACTTAAATAAAAATAAACTCATTTAATTTCATCCGGTGACATACATTTCACTTAATCTAGCAAAATGAACAGGATGTTTTCAGATGAAATTTGGTGTGTCTTTCCTGGTGTGTCAAACTCCAATGTGTCTTCAACTTGCAATGAAAAACAAAAACATCGCCATCAACATTATTAACAGCTGGCCGCACACATTCGCATACATGTAGAAACGATGTTGCAAGCGTGCGCGTAATCTTCATACAAGAATGTAATGTGCAGCATGCATGTTTGAGACCTTCGTTCGAGAACTCAATTTCATACTTTTTAAAAGCTTTTTAGGGCCTTGTGGGCCCGTGGACACCCTGGATTTTACATGATTTTGTGCGTCATCAGTTTCTGTTCTCCACGTGTTATATAGATTGCCCGTTTATTCCTGAATGAAGAATGCTTTGGGAGGCGGTTTTGGTGAAAAAATGATGGCAATTCAAAACCAGAAATTATTCAAAACACATGCAGTAGGGACTCAACAGAAACTGAATAAAAAACCATAGCGCAAAATATAACAGAAAGAAATCTTGATGCACGTTCCATCACCAATGTAACAGAGTGGGCACGGTACGATCTATCGCCTCGCAGAGACGGCCAGATCGAAGCGGGAGCGCGCCGCTACGGTGATGGGTGAGACAACAGCTGGACGGGGCCAGTAAGTGCTTGGTGCGGTGCGTCGATTGACCATTGAACACCACACTTCTTATGGCATGAATCTGTATAGCGCGGTTGCCTGGTGTGCTAGCCCCGTACATCCAGAGCTTGTACCCGCCCCGTCAACGTGGCGGTCTGTCCACTAAATCACGGGCTGAATCAGCCCCCGATTCAGCCACGGTGAAGCCCGGCGCGATTCAGCACCGACATTCGCCCCGACATTCGGCCCGACATTCGGAGGACGGTTAACCCCGAATAACACACGGTTATTTTTTCCCCCACTCGTGCGGAAAGGGGTCCTGCTTATTTCCTTCGCCCTCGTACACATGGGATGAAAAAAATGTTTTATTCTGTGCCCCCAAAACCCACTTGAGCCAGAAAGTAATGTCTACACATGACGATTTTAGGGGCTTGCTAACCATTGAAGGAAAAAAAGCGACAATCCTGGAGAAATTGAGAGAAAATGACCCGAATATTTGGGCCCCTGTACATTTCAATGGACCGCTTTCGCTTTTTGCCGCCAGGCCCATTCATGCGCATGCGTACATAATTATGAATTTATTAGTAACAACATCCATTCAAAATGATGCCCTTGGGCTTAATAAATTCACCAGCAACATTCATCGGATCATGTGACGCGTCACACACACTAATAGAGAACAGAAACTGATGACGCACAAAGTCATGTAAAATCCAGGGTGTCTGCGGGTCCTACAGGAAGTCTGTAAAAAAATTAAATTGAATTATCTAATTTGAAGGCCTAAAAAGCATTAAAAAGTATTTAACAAAATTGACGAAGCGAGTAATGAATTTTTCTATCAGTTCGTAAATAACGATAAGGGGCCATTCAGAATTTTCAATGTTTTAAAATTTCGATCTTTTTTCCAAATTGTGGGTGGGTGGGTCAAGCTAAATAATTGAAAATCGAAATTCATTTTCCATGGAAGAAAGATAAAAAAAACCAAAGAAAGATAGATCTTTTGACTTGCCTGAACTACGCGCAAGCGTTCCGATATCGCGATGCGTGTTTCTATTCCAACTTCGTCCCCTGTATGTACTGTACATGTACGTCATGTACGTGTATATACATGTAGACCCACTGTGGCATGAGAGGGAGGTGGTTTTTCAGTAGACTTGGACGCTGGGCGTTTGTAGCGGTTAGGCCGTGCAGAGGCTGCAGGGTACCAGGAGTACTAGATTGGCTCTATAACACGCCGCGGGCGTCGATTACCAATCGTTATAAAAACTGGACTATTCAACCACTGGACTCCACGACTACGAGGACCGCAGCCTGTGATGTGATGTCTGCCTAAACCTGATGTTTTTCTTTCGCTCGTACCCCCCGCCCTGCAAACAGGGCGGGGGGGGGGGGGTACGAGCGAATGTTTTTCTCAGCTACCTCACGTGACAGGCACAACCTCGCATGTCACATGTCATCCACCTCACCCAGAAAACGACAAAACCACGGTCATCTTTGTGGCTTCCAAAACTGCAACCTGTCATTCCCGACAGCATATCAGCTGGCAAAACACAAGAAAACTGAAGGCCACCAGTACAAAAGAGGAAGACCGACAACTGACGCCGTCACTGAACTAGACACACATGTACATGGGTATACATGTTCAAGTTCAAGTATAGTACATGCAAGTGCATGTACATGTAGGCCTACATGTTCAGTTTTTTATAAATCGAAATTAGGGGTGTGTGGGTGGGTCAAAATAATTTGGAAAAAAGTCGAAATTTTAAAACATTGAAAATTCTGAATGGCCCCTTACACTGCACGTAAAAAGCTGATCGGACGTGGCACATAACACACCCTGCACAAAATCAACTTGAACCTCAAGCGCTGATCAGCACGCGCCGAATGGGAACTGATAGTCAGAGTCGGGCCACTCTCAATCGCACACGCGTGGTTTGCAACATTAACACGGCGTAATTGTATCAACAACGAAGCTGTACAAAAGGCCTTCGTGAATTCTTGGGGGTGTTCATTTTTTTCTTGAAATGACGTTGCCGAAGTACATCAGCACACTGTCGTCGTGTCGACTTTCTCGCGGTACATATTCGGAATAAATGTTATTATTATTATTATTTTTATTATTTTATTATTATTATTAAATGGTATATTTCACTCTTTCGTCGCGGCCCAAAGGCTGAATTGTGGGCAGGTTTACACTAAAAACACTAAGAAATAGACAGATTAAGTAGAAACTGTATGCATTACAACAAAAATAATTACAAAACCGGTAAAAAATTATAATAGGAGTTACACAAAATAATGCATGTAACAACAAGAATGGAGGTACACAACGAAAGAATTTAAAAAAATGACTAAAGACAGTTGATTAAAAACAGTTGGGAAAACAAACATGGAAAAATATGGATTGCTCAGATTACGGGGGAAAAATGAGAATAAAAATCACACCAGGATAAATTCTGATCATCACAATGAAAATCATTTCTATACCATGAAAATTTGCATGTAAATTTACACACATGCTTACATTATGCGCAGCCCACAAAATCAAATGTATGTATCTGATAAGATGATTGTGTATCATCAGTAGCACCACGAAGTGATGCATATATAGGTCTACATTAAACCAGTCCACTGCAGTGGCATGAATACACACCGTATATCATGCATGATTCCAGTTTGTGTTTCCTGCGTAGATACTCGCAGTGGCCCGGATATTTTTTATTTGCTTGGCGGATTGGTCTAAAGAGAAAAAGTCTCGATTAAAAATAAAAATAAATAACTTGTCTCAGTTTTGTTTCTGTGTCTCCGGGTAATCGGAAGCTTAATGCTGGAATATAGCCCTATGCGTGTTTTTTGAAAATTTCAGTTTTCCTTGAACTGTATATTATCCTATAACGAATAAATTTACTTGCTCGTTACATTTGCAGGCCATTATACAGTTTTAAAAGTGGTTCTTCTTTTGATTTTCTGTTGATAGTGTCTGAGTTAGGAACAGTTCAGAAACACTTTGTTTAATGTGTTGGCGGTACGTGTGTGCACAACCCTGACTCGCATACATAACTCAAATGTTAAAAACTACGCAATCACAAAAAAAATACATACGTAAGGAAAGAGAAATCCTGATTTCTTTCTGTATTTTTTTGGCTAGACCGTGATCGGGATTCTGAAAGTGAATCAAAAGCTTGTGATTGCTACTCGGGAAACAATCTCTCTTTTTTTTTTGGCGTTTCTTTTTTTATTGGGGTCATCAAAAATGGAATTTTTGGGCGGCGATGGTTATTTTTTTCGATTTCTGATTTGTTTTTCCGGTGGCGATTCCGTAGTAATTATTTCACAAAATGCCCAATACACAATGCTTCATAATGGTAATGTTTGGATGGAGCCCTTTGTAATTTAAAAAGACAAACACCATGCACCACCTTAGCTTCCTCGATGCCGCATTCCGATCACCTCGACCGATTGTCAATATGACAATTTATTTTAATAATCGCTGACTGCAAATTAGTCTTTCATTATATAATTCATTCAGAAATGACTAAATAAAGTTATTTATTTTTACAAACAAAGAGGCTCCAATCACGATTTTATTTTTGGAGTGTAGTTTGGGTCGAAAATAAAATGAAAGGATGAAAAATTAGAACGTTGAAAAAAACGGCAAATGTCACAAACCGCGCCCCATCAAAAACGATGTCACCGTGCACGGACGGCCACGTTGGGCCGTACATTGGAGGCACCGGCCCGGCTTGCGCCATGCGGAAAATCACGCTGCGAGTAAAAAGCGCTCTCGCTCTCAACCTCTACCGCTGACTTTTTGAGTTAGTGTTAACAAATGATGGCTAGTTTCTTGTAGTTAATTCGTACACAGGTGGGTTTGACATGACTCATAGGTACGAGTTAACTTGGATTCGATTTCATGTGTACGATTTGAACCGGGTACGAGTGCAATCTGGACCTCCACATGTGCTTTAACTTCATGAAAATAGGTGGTGAACAATTGCGGACAGTCACATCATAATTAGTGATCAATCGTGGAGGAATAGTTACACCTGTCAGCCTGGTCTTGGAGAGCTGAAACGTAAATTGAAATTGGAACAAACACCAAATGTCAAAAATGTAATGACCGTATTCTTTGAAATCATCATTATTTTCACTAAGTACATGTACATAGATGTGTGACCTGCCATGTCATAATGAGTACTAACCCCACCTTGGACTTGTTGTTATCCACAATGTTAACCAGCAACTCATTGGCTTTCTAATGATACCAAATGTATGTTTGTAGCAATTTATTTTGTATATGTAAGCCTACCTGTCCGATCAAATTGGGGTTTCTTTTTCATTGTTTTGCATTCAATTTCATTTTTTTAGGCACCCAAGATTTCTTCGTGGCGTTCGTTTTCGTTTTAGTGCATTCCTGGGACTCGAAAATAGGTCACATTCATATCACCAAGGTCAAATCGTGATTTGATTTCATTTATTGTCACACATAATACAGTGCAATGCTCTGTGATTTTGCGTGCCTAAAAACATTACAAAAATACATACGAAATATACACACAAAAAATCGCCTGCACACAGTTACAATTACGTTTACAAAGACAGTAAAAACAAAGAAAAATATACATAATTATATTATTAGTACTAAAACAGTAGGACCTATACAAAATTGCAGCTAAAATAAAATAAAATGATGACATACCGTTAAAGACGTAAAACTTAACTAGTTTATTCAGAAAATTAATATGTTCTTTGCTTTTTTTTGGAACAACAAACCGGACAAAATTAAACGCACTGTTTTATTTAATAATTTTGATCAAGAAGTTTGAATATGATCAATTATGCGCAGCACATTTATGCGTTAAAAGCTGCTTGGGTTAAGAGACTGCTTTATCAGAAAAATGTTTTTTTTTCGTACACACCTTCGTCAATTCGGAGGCTTCAGTTTATTTGAAGGTAATTTTTTATCTCGATTAGTTAAATCGCTCCATCTGAACTCCTCCATGTTAAACGACATTTTGTTAGCTTGGAGCTTAGTAACTTACAAGAGTCTAGTTATACTTCAGAATACTATTCTGTTATTACCATACAAAGTCAACCTCTTTTTTTTTATAGACAATGGTTTGGAGCGGGTATTCTTAAAATTAATCACATTGTTACTCCAAATGGTACTTTTCTTTCATACAAAGACCTCTGCTTTAAATATAAATTAAAAACTACGTTTATTCAGTATTTTAAAAGCTATTTACTCTGTCTGGAAAGCTGAATGAATTAATAAGGTTTACAACCCTCGGTTAATATTAAAGTTAATCCGCTCCTAAAGAAGAAACATTTTGTTAAACATGCGTATAACAAGTTATTGGACAAGGTTCAGGATAAACCAGTAAAAGTTATTTCTAAATGGAGTGATTCTTATAGTATTAACCAAGAGGACTGGAATTTTATATTCTCTTTGTGTTACAAATGTACTATAGATATTAAAACTAGAATTTTCCAGTTCATGTTTCTTCACAGGTTAAATGTGAATACTGTGCTTTTGCACAAAATTGGGCTTGTTGATAGCCCGAACTGTACGTTTTGTGAGACAGTGAAGGAAAATGTTTCTCACTTATTTTGCAATTGCGTCCATGTTCTACCATTTTGGGGCCAGGTACAGGACTGACTGTCCTCTATAACTTAAGGTCAATATAGTTTTCTCTGAATTTTCAATTACATTTGGGTACAACATAATATGATCCTGTTCTGTTGATTAATCACATAATAGGTCAATTTAAAATTTTATCTATAAATGCAAATATGATGAAAAACCGCCTGTTTTTAATTCCTTGAAAAATGTGGTCATGTTAACAGAGAGAATTGAATGTAATATTGCTCAAAGGATGGACAAACTTGACATTCATAATCTTAAGTGGCATCATTTTAGTGAAAAAAGCCACATAATTTGCTTATATCCTTATACTGTATTTAAATGGATGGGACCATTTAATGTCCATTCTTTGTTTATCCTCTTACTATTTTGTAATAAATTTTACTTTGTTTCTTTTTCTTACTAATTGACTGAATAAAAAAAACCTTAACTAGTATAATATGCCATATTATATTACACACAACAATTGCAATCATGTTCACACTGAACATCAAGGAATTTAAAATATTGCACTCTTTCAACTTCAGAGCCGTTGATGACCAAGGGAGCAATAGAAGGCAGGTTCTTTCCGAAAGTCTACAATAATTTCCTTTGTTTTGCCAATAATTTCCTTTGTTCTTGAGTAGCAGAGTATGTTGGCTACACGGCAAAAGCCTTCTGATCTCCCGCGCACATGACAACAGCATCAGATTTATACCGGTTCTTGGCATTAATCATTCGCTTCTTGCTCGGTGCTTCAAAACGCCATTGACGCTGTAGGCGATTTCGCTGATGTAGCATTATATTATGGTCATAGTCTAATTTGCACAACTAATATGTTGCTTATAACATGCAAAGGAAAAAAACCAAAACATTTCAACAACAAAAAAGAGTTGACTTGTTCCTCATATTCAAAACACAATCTAACAGTAAAATAGAATAATTGTATCTGTTATAGTACTTTATAGACTCTTGATAACCGTCACAAAGTTCAGTCTGTTAACTCCTTTAATGCGGGTTACGCCGCAGAGCCCGGGCGCGGGCCGGGCTGCACACACGACGTCGGAGGTGGCCCACAAATAGAACTCCCATTGATGCCTTTGTTTATTACAGTCAATGATCAGCGCGCGAGCCCGGGAGCGGGCTGCCAGGGGAGCCTGGCCCACCGTGTGGACTTCGGACAATCAGCTTGATGCCTTTGTTTATTACATACAGTGAATGATCAGTGCGCGAGCCCGGGAGCGGGCTGCCAGGGGAGCCTGGCCCACCGTGTGGACAGGGGGACAATCAGCGATTTGCATACGACGTCGGGTGGCCCATTACACTTACAGTCCATGATGCGCGTGCCGCCACGCGAGCCTGGCCCACCGTGTGGACAGGGGACAATCAGCGATTTGCACACACGACGTCGGGTGGCCATTACACTTACAGTCCATGATGCGCGGGCTGCCACGCGAGCCTGGCCCACCGTGCGGACAGGGGACAATCAGCGATTTGCACAAACGACGTCGGGTGGCCCATTACACTTACAGTCCATGATGGGCGTGCTGCCAGGGGAGCCCGGGCCGTGTGGACAGGGGACAATCAGCGATTTGCATTATAAGATAGCGGTGGGAGAGGGAAAACATGGGATTCCACAACTTCCATAACACTATGACAAATGGAATTCAAAAATGGAATTTTTGGGCGGCTTTTTTTTTTCTTTTCGATTTCTTATTTGTTTTTTTTCCTGGCGGCGAATCTGTAGTGCAAGTAATTTAGAAAATGCCTAATACACAATGCTTCATAATGGTAATATTTGGATGGCACCCTTTGTAATTTACATAAAAGGACAAACACCATGCACCACCTTAGCTTCCTCGATGCCGCATTCCGATCACCTCGACCGATTGTTGATTTGCTGACTGCAAATTAGTCTTTCATTATATAATTCATTCAGTAATGACTAAATAAAGTTATTCATTTTGACGAACAAAATGTATCAAACATTATTTTGATGACCGTGTTCTTTGAAATCACCATGATTTCACTAAGTACACGGACTTATATTACACTGCCAAGCCACGCGAGCCCGGGCCCGGGCTGCCACGCGAGGGCTATATTGTTTACTCTTGATTCCAACCCAGGCACTCGACATCATCTGTTTCGAGATCCTCAATCAGGATAGGACGAATGAAAGTAAACTGTTTCTAATATACATGTCAAACCACCTTGCCGGTTCCTGTCTGACAATGGAGTAATTGGATATAAACCCTATAGGGTGATCTCATTTTCGGTGATTGAACCATCGCAAAATAGATGATATCAAATGGATTTCTAGACATGAATATTTGAAAATGATCAAATGTATTAATTATGCTTCTTACATTAAGTTGAGCGAACGAGAAACCCTCAGAGCTTTGATTGTAGATAACACCGTCTAGATATACGTTTATTGTAGATCCTTGTTCTGTGGATTGAGAATCTCTCTGACCGTTTGGAGGTATTTGTTCCATTCCTGGCCACGTTAGTGTGTGTGGAGAGTTTTTATCCGAATCGTTGGGTGTTGTGGTTGATTGAGGTTGGTTGGATGCTGTTTCCGATGCGGGTATATACGGGTAGAACTGGTTGGTTATCTGGAAAATCGTCGAGACATCTCGGTTCGCTGCAGTCCGTTTCTTCAGGACGTCAGAGTACAATGTCTTCCCCAAAAGGGGTTTTCTGATGAGTGATGCAGTGTGAAGTCGTGCCTCTGGTGTTCTTCGGTGAATCTGTGATGTGTTTGAAAATATTCGTGGCATGTGTTTAATAGCTCCATGAGTAGATGTACTCCTGTCGAGTTGAGGTGCACGCCGTCAAAAACCACACGCGTTTTGCTTTGCGATGGATTTTATCAGATTATTTGAATCATACCTTCTTGCGTGTTAAAGCGCTGATTGGTTTTTGCTGTGTATAATCGATGAGATTGTTACTGCTCTAGCTTTAAGTAATTCGCCGAGGGATGATCTTTGCCGCAATAGTCTCTGGGTGGTCGGATGTGTTGTTGGTTCCAACATGAGGAACTATTCCAGAAACATCACTTGACAGATCAGACGCACGCACATCATGCATATAAAGATGAACACAAAACAGCCAGCTTTCCTAGCTGCAGCCGAAACCTGCTCACTGTGGGGTTTATTATATCGACACAGATTTACGAAGTGCTCGCAGTTGTTGAGGATAAGATTGTAACTAATCGGCATTTTGTCTCCATGCATTGTTTTTGCCATTTCAACGATGTCGTTTGGATGCAAAGGTTTTATTTTTTCGTCTCTGGAGTTGTTGATCCTCACCTTGCTGCCGGAACCGCCGAGAATCTCCCCAATCGTACTGGCTCGTATCTCGGGCCTTTGACTCGCTGCAAATCCACTGCCTGATATCTTCTTCGTGGCGTACCGCGCCCCTCCTTCGGGTATACTGAAATGTATGACGGCGTGTTGCATTGAGAGGTACTGACCGATGTATAAACCCCAATGGTCGTACACACCGCGGCAAAACTCCAGCCTGTCACCCGGGCGAACTGTTCTTTCCAAGGCTTCGATATTCACAGAGGTACGCCAGCTTCCCAACAGTCCAATGTTTTTGCTGTCTGCCATTTCCCCGACCTTCCGAATGGCCAAATAATTGCGAGATGAGGCTAGCTATACTGTTTGGCCGGCCTCCTATATGTATGAATGAATAGTTACAGCTTTGTATCCTGCTCATTAATATGCTGGCTAACTTATTTAAGTTAATAATTTATGTTCCCTGCGTACATCTCGTACATCAACCCTGCGTGTTTAACTTATCTTTCATCAATCTCTATACAGTTTAAAATGTTGTAAGATAATTTGTGTTCTAATCAATGGAAAGGGGGTCAATGCAGCAATAGGGGCGGGGGTGATCTGTTGGTTACTCGGTTTTAATTTCTTTGTTGGTTTGGTTACACTTGAATGGTTTTAAGGTTTTAAGGCCTTTTATCTATTTTGGACGGTTTATCTTAACATTTTTAATACATTTTTTTTTTTTTTCGCTGTAAAATTGCATGTGTAAATCTAGTTTAATCATTATAACTGTATTTTTAAGTGTTCTGTTTTGGAGCTTTCATCAATGTTTAGACATGTAAATTTTCCATTTTTATCTTTTAAATGGACAATAAATAAATGAATGAATGAATATCTCCTGCAGTTGCCCATGTGGGTCATTCTATAAATTTAGGGTTCAAAAGGTGACATTTTTCCTGTCCCTGTTACCTTGGTACCAGGTATCATTATGGTATCATTAAAAGTGACTTCAAAATCAAATGATCGTTTATTTGTTGGGTAAGTAGTTTGCTATTCATAATCACTCTTGGAGGATGACTGCATTAAGGAGTGCATCAGAAATATACAATCATAGATGTCAGATGTAACAGGGACGGGAAAAAAAGTGACCCCAAATTTATAGAATGACCCATATTCTAAATGCATGAATGTTATTCGTCCGTGCATTAGGTCTGGCAAAGAGCTGGGTCCTAGCTCTATGGTCTCGGCGGCAGCAAAGAGTGACTGCGTGGGTGGAATGGACGGGTTTTTGACGTCACATCTTGGAGTTGTTTTTGATGATGGGTTAGAGCAACCATGTGAATCATATACGTACAATGCGTACAATTCCCGCAGTACAATTTGTACAATTCCCGCAGTTGCCCATATTCTAAATGCATGAATGTTTCTCGTCCGAGCATTAGGCGGTCTGGTAAAGTACAAACAAAGGAAAGAGGATTAGGGACAATGGGGCGTCCACGATTGCCGGCATTTACACATGGGTGTGTGTGTGTGTGTGTGTGTGTTGGGGGGCAACGTGGAAATGGGGCGAAGTGTCCGACAGTCGCAGCGGGGATTCCCCCTGTCCCCCTCGATTTACGCACATGATAATTATGTACCGTGGCACCTGTCTGTAAATTACGAAAGCCCGTTAGTGCCATCGAATGTATAAATTGCTCTTTTGCAAGTATATGTTTGGTGGATCTTGTTTTTCGGATGTATATGTTTAGCAAATCTTGTTTTTTTGGATGTATATGTTTAGCAAGTCTTGTTTTTTGGATGTATATGTTTGGCGAATCTTGTTTTTTGCAAGTATATGTTTCCCGAGTCTTGTTTTTTGCAAGTATATGTTTCCCGAGTCTTGTTTTTTGCAAGTATGTTTCGCGAGTCTTGTTTTTGTGAAGTCAAGACTCGCGTAAGTATGTTTCGCGAGTCTTGTTTTTGTGAAGTCTATTTTTAGTAACAGTCTTGTTTTTTGGAAGTATATGTTTCCCGAGTCTTGTTTTTTGCAATTATGTTTCGAGAGTCTTGTTTTTGTGAAGTCTATTTTTAGTAACAGTCTTGTTTTTTGCAAGTATATGTTTGGCGAGTCTTGTTTTTTGGAAGTATATGTTTGGCAAATCTTGTTTTTTGCAAGTATAAATTGAGCAAGTCTTGTTTTTTTTGGAAGTATATGTTACCCGAGTCTTGTTTTTTGCAAGTGTATATTTGGCGAATCTTGTATGTTTCCTGGGTTTTGCACCGTGAGACTTGATCGTATCGTCACCACGCTGGCGTCGGGCGAACAACGCATGAGGGCGCCTCGGACGTGAATGATGGACTCTTCCGGCAGAACTGCAGGTAAAGATTTTCAAATTGGAGAGTCTTTTTCTGTTCCTCTTTTTTATGAGATTAGTTTTAAGCCGAGAGAAGAGTCACGTACGCCATTCTTTGTAGCTTTGATGCTTTACTCTTTCACTTTAGAGAGGATAACAATGTCAAACAGGATTGCACGATCCTAGTCCTAGGCCAGTTACTTTTCTTCTCCATGTATGATGTACGTCAGCGTGGAGCGGTGTGAAGTTGGTTACTTATTCCTCGTTCCTTGTTCGACATATACTTGCAAAAAACAAGACTGGGGATACATATACTTGCAAAAAACAAGACTCGGGAAACATATACTTCAAAAAACAAGACTGTTACTAAAAATAGACTTCACAAAACCAAGACTCGCGAAACATACTTGCAAAAAACAAGATTTGCCAAATTTATACTTGCAAAAAACAAGACTCGGGAAACATACACTTGCAAAAAACAAGACTCGGGAAACATATACTTGCAAAAAACAAGATTCGCCAAACATATACATCCAAAAAACAAGACTTGCTTAACATAAACATCCAAAAAACAAGATTTGCTAAACATATACATCCGAAAAACAAGATTCCACAAACATATACATCCGAAAAACAAGATTCACCAAACATATACTTGCAAATGAGCAATTTATACATTCGATGGCACTAACGGGCTTTCGTACACCTGGACCAGAAAGGGTTTCTTTTTCGCCCCACCCCAGCGACTGCCTTATTATTTTCATTCCGAGTATCTCAGCATTATTATTTATTGGAACCTAAACGAGAATTTCTTAAGCCCCTCCCGACCGCGTTATTATTTTTATTCAGCGGCGGGGGAATCAGACAATATTTGGCAGGGGGAATCGGACAGTATTTAGCAGGAGAAATCGGACATTTTTTCGCAGGGAAATCGGACACTATTTGGCAGGGGGAATCGGACACTGTTTAGCAGGACAAATCGGACAGTATTTGGCAGAAAAAAATTGGACAGTATTTGGCAGCGGGGAATCGGACAATCTTTGGCGGGAGGAATCGGACAGTTTAAGCCGCACCGACCGCTGCGGTTTCAATTTTGTAAGGCCTCCAAATTCTAGTCAAAATGCTCTGAACCAGTTCCATTTACACTACAGAAGCTATTAAAAGGGCCACAAAAGTTATATCAAATCATTTACAATCGATACTTTTACAAACAAATATGGGAATTGATGAGAAATAAACACCGGGAACTGCTGCCGGCTGCCCCGTCATAGCCCGGCAGCCTGCGCCACGCACGCCGGTGAATGACAACATTTTCCCAAAGCACGTGAGCGAGTATGAAACCCACCGTGTGTTGTCTGACTGGAGCGCTACAAATCTTGCTTTGTGGCAACAGATGCGGATTTGTTTTGTCCTAAGAATAAATAGGTCCGTTTTTACCTCAAAACTTATCAAATTGTTGCGATTACTAACGAGTAGTTGCGATAAAAGTTCAAGTTTCGATCGTAACTTGCTTCGGAAATAGTCAAAACGAAGCGGACATTTTAATAGACGAATCCATCAATTTTGTAAGGATTGATTTAGTCCCTCTTTTGAGTTGTACATCGTTTCTTGAATACATTTCAAGAAAAAAAAATATATTGTGACGTTGAACAACTGATTATGTAATAAAAAAAAATGTTTCGAACGCCATACAAATTTTAGTCGTCTTTTTTCTTTTTTTTAAACAGCGGAAATATTGGTAATTAATGTTCCCAAGAAGAACACCCCTTTATTACCACAAATGGTGTGGTCCGCTGGGGAAAGCATGCTGTATGAGCACTGCACTGTATATGTACCAGCATCACGTACGGCTGGTCGCAAGTGTCGAAGACAGCTTTCATCACCGTACTTTTTACCGCTCGGTACCTTTACATGAGACGTGGTTTCGGTTTGTTAATGACTTTCTTAATTTATAATTCATTTCAGCAACACATCTCTTCTTGTACCAGTACAATAAATATACATGTGAATCTAATTTTTATTCTTCAAGGCTCGGCGTATAAGCCGCCCTGTGTATAAGCCGCAGTAAACATTTTCATGGGCAAATTCAACGTATAAGCCGCGGCTTATATTCCGAAAATTACGTTCTATATCATACTTAATGGTATGTATAGTTAAACCATTGCAAACATCCTAGCCCATTAAATTCAAACCCTCAGTTAAATCTCCTGTGGAATCCTTGGGAAAATTTTATACGAATTATGCTTACTTTTCTTATTTTTAAAGGAATAAGATCAAGATTATCAATAGTCTTTGACTTTTAAACTGAATGTCAAAATATAATATGAATATATTCTACAGTAACATTTACGCAAATAATAGGCCATGCGGGTTTTTTTCCATTAAAAAAAGAGTAAAATTGTCAACCCCATTTATTTTCCCAGCCTCAGCTCGGGGAGAGAGAGACGCTGAACACATTCAAGGGGGAAAAGTAACACAATTTGTCTCGTCCTCTCGATTTTTTTTTTTTTAAATAAAACGATTTCCAACATCCTAGCCATTAAATTCTGAACTCTCTGTTAAATCTCTTATCGGTTCCTGGGGAAATAAATGCCCAAATAAATTCTCAGGTCCAAAAAAGCCTTCCCAGGATGATGATTGATAGCCGCATTGTTCAAACTGATACAATGCATATCTTGTTCATTACAAAGTATATACATGTATGTTCAGCTGAAGGCACCACCGGGCTTTGTGGTGCCGCTAGTAAATTGAATGTTCTTTGCCCCTGAACTGTTTCAGCAATAAAATGAGGCGGATCCAGCAAATAATACACCATTGGTTTCTTTCTTCACGGACCATTAATGCCTCACATGGCGTGCTGGCCAGTGGCTGGAATTCCTAGCTATCTGAGCGCAGGTGCATGCCCACTTGTACATTCCAACCTGGTTGCCTGGAGATACTATTGCTAGGGAAGCTCCCCTGTGATGTCCCAGACTGCCGGTTGCGTAGCCAGAAGATATTGCATGGAAGAGAGAGGGTGTGACTTTTTCTCAATGCTGCCGCTTACGGGAAAGTTGTGAAGGCAACGTTTATCATAATTATTTAAGATGCAGATTTTATTTCCGTTAAATATGAGGGTTTTTTACGGGGCTTATAAAAGATAAAAATAAAATTTAACCAAAACCTACTAGTCAACGTCACCAAGTGCCTGCACACTAATGTCAATTTTTTTCCAGACGACAATATATTGTATAAGACACTATTATATTTCCGGCTGTAATAGGGGGAATTTTAATACAGATTATGCTTGGTTTTCCAGTAAAACGACGTCAAACACCCTATGTATGATAAGTGAACTCTCCGTTGTCCTGGGGAAAATTTAATATTAATATAATAGAGCATCCAGCCCACCCAAAAATATTAACTCTTTCCGTCGGGGTTGTATTTTTAACCCCGCCCAACAGCGTAATTAATTTTTTTTATTCCGAGTATCCAGCCCACCAAAAGTATTAACCCTTCTGTTGGGTTTTATTTTCACCCCGCCCGACCGCGTAATTATTATATGTTTTATTCTGTATCACGCCTGCCGAAATATGGAGCCTGGACCAGGCATACTTTTTTTATTCATTCGTTTGTTTATCACAAGACAAGAATATATACGGAAGTGCTCAGTTGGAGAGGTCGGCAAATCAAATGGTTACGAGTTATTCGTGTTACAAAAGAAGAATAAATCTGATCGAACTCCACATGAATCCTAAAACCCTGGAATGTCTATGATTTATTTATCGCTGGCACCGAAGTTTTTTGCCCACAAGAAAATGTACTTCGCATCTTTCTTGTGATGTTCCCGTTCTCGCACGCAAAGGAACGGTGCATAATACCCTCTAAGTGAAGCCAGTGAGAGAACGGGATGAGGAACGCGTGCGGAACGCAGTTCGGCACGCAAAGGAACGGGAAGGCGTGCAGAACGGGAAGGAACCCGTGCGCACGCGTGCGGACGGTCAATGTATTTTGGTGTCTCGCCAATTATTTATTTATTATAATCTTTCTATTATAGGTTTTCCCCGCTATTTTACACCATTTTTCGTTCGAATTCACCGATTTTTATATTCAAATTCGTGCGGCAACACGAACATAACAAAACAAATATGTGAAAACGATATAAGAGGACAAAGAACATAGCCCCATCCGTACAGGTCTTCCAAACGATCACTTCGTTCAACCGATAATGTATATTCATAAATACCTTAGACAGTTTACGCATTCCTATTGGTCGAGAGCCCGTCACGTGGCCGGTCTTAAACGGATGATAATTACGTTTGATAATTACCCTCGCCTCCGGCTCGGGTAATTATCAGCACCCAGACTCTTAGTGGTCTTAAACAGAGTGATAAAAACCTCCGAAGCACACATTTATTCCCTTATTAATAAATACCTTGGAGAGTTGATGGTTGCTGATTGGTCGAGACTCGATCACGTGGTCGGTCATTAACGGTGATAATGGACCGGCTTCAAAGATCAAGCGAATAAATGGCCCCTGAACTAGCATTGATCCAGCCGCGTTCAGCCCCATGCAAGCCAATGATTGGTCAAAATATAGTAACAGTCCTGCGGTAGCTTTTAACAATTGAGCACTGCACATGCGCTCAACCCCCATCGCGTGAGACTGACGCGCGCGTACGCAAGACAGTTGCTAGGGATGCGTGCGTGCGTGCGCGTAAGGAAGTTTGAAACGACATCGTACAGCAGTGCAGTATATACTGAGGATGTTTACGACGTAGCGAAACAAATTACAACAATGTTTTCATATCTTTACCTGATGGAGGAAGCTGAAATCTCGTTTACACATTCCTTGTGTCCGGAATTACAAAGATGCTTGGTTTAGGAAAGGTAAATATGTCGGTGGGTGAAGTGTTTCCAAAAAAATAAATCGTAGATCTACGTGGCGCACTTCGAAGCTTACCCAACTTTCCTCGTGTAGTGTTGCCAAATCTCTTTGTTGATAAACCTCAAATTCATGCAGTGAAATACTGGTACTTTTACCTTTTTAATGTTTGCTATTTAACCTCTGTGGACAATTTCGGTTTCATAAAATTTAATCCGAAATGCAAAACGGTCGCGTCTGGAAATTGGGCACAAATTGGCGGAGTGTTCCCTAACGTGGCGCACTTGAATGATTCTCGGAAAATTCCAAATTAACATTTAAGAATTTCTGTAAACTTGATAAATTCTGATAAATTATTATTATCTTTACTTACAAACCCAGCCAGATGTTTGTCAGAAAATTCTTTTCTTATTTTTCGGGGCATTTTCAAAGGGTTCACTTTGCACTTGAAAATAAAATCGGAAAATCACGCCAAAATTATTTTGTCTTTTAACTTTGTAACGGTTTAATAAACTCGCGATTTATGAACGGGAGTGTTTAGAACTTGATGAAATTTCACTTTCTGTGAAATTTCAGTTAAAACTTTTGCTCTAGCTAGGCGCTACAGGCGAAAAATCAAAGTGCGCCACGTTAGGGGCCGCGCCACGTTAGGGTACATCAACAATACAGCATTGCAGTATATACTGAGGATGTTTACGACGAAAGCGTAGATCTACGATTTATTTTCTTTGAACACTTCACCCACCGACATATTCACCTTTCCTAAACCAAGCATCTTTGTAATTCCGGACACAAGGAATGTGTAAACGAGATTTCAGCTTTCTCCATCAGGTAAAGATTATGAAAACATTGTTGTAATTTGTTTCGCCACGGCAGCAGTTTCTGTTGAGTTTACGTCGTTATAGTTGTAAGCTAAAACATGGCCCATGAACATGAACACAAAAAAGTCTGGAAATATCGCCGAAAGAAAGTCACGAAATTGGAGCATTTTAACTGTTTATTTCGTTATAAAGGTATTTATTAATGGGAATAACAGTGTGAGGAGCCGGTCTTCACTGCGTGATAATGACCGGGTGTGGGGGTGACCGCTGTTAATGGACCTCGACTTCTCGACTTCGTCTCGGTCCATTAACAGTGGTCACCCCCACACCCGGTCATTATCACGCAGTGAAGACCGGCTCCTCACACTGTTATTCCCTTATCATTATATTTGGAAAAGGTGGAAATATTGCAAATTAATTCGAGTCTAATAAGTGTCTTTGCTATGATAAGTCCCCACTCGGGTAATTTTATCATTAAGAATATTTTTTAACTGCATTCGCACATCCGCGCCGAAATGTGGACAAGTTTTTTTCTCTGGATACTTGGCCTCCGTATGGGTTCCGTGCTCCAACCCAAGAGGGCGCGGCTTACCACTTTTGAGAGCACCATGTATGGAGATCAATGGACGGGACACAGCATGTGCGAACTGTACTGTACTGGTTCGCGCGCAAAGTTCAATGCCACTTCCAAAATGTGCCAAGAGTATTAGCCGCAGCGTCTTCGCATGATTGTCAGGCAACGTCGGCGCGCGCATACTATATTTTTCAATTTAACTAGCGATGGTCTCACAGACTATTCCCTCCCCCAATAACTTTGCATCATTTAAAATACGCAGTAGATGGACCGGGACCAGTCTAGGTCCTCCCCCAATTCTCCGTTTCTGGTCGTTGAAGGGGCACTTGTGCACGGAGCCCATAGCTCCATGGTAAAATCAAAAACTTAGGGGGAGGGGGGGGGGGGCTGTAGACCACATGACACTGGGGGCGCTGTTCATGATACAGATGTATCAGCGCATTTCAAGCTTTTTGTGCTTTTTCTCCCTTTCTCAGTACTATTTAATACATTTCGGCGGTTGGAAAGTTTGAAAAACATCTCAAAATCTGCCCTTTTTCTCTAAATACAAAATAATGGGGGTGGGGTGATCCAATAGCCCAGACCCCTTTCCCCGGTCAAAAAGTGGGGCGGGATACATAGGACATAAAACAAAAATTTGTGTACACCTTTCCCCGTACTGATACATTATCGGTTGATTTTTGACACATTATCGGTTGATATTTGGTACTTTATCGGTTGATACAGTATCCGTTCCGTGGTGATACATATATCGGATACAGTTATTTTGTAGTTACATTATCCGTCGACACGTGATTCATTATCGGATACAAATTATACTACACTATCAGTCAATTTTTGCTACATTATCGGTTAGTGGTACAGTATCAGTCAATTTGTGATACATTATCGGTTGGTGATACATTATCCGTTGGTTACTACATTATCAGTTGTAACACAGCGGATTCTGCATTGAAGGGGTAACAGACTGAACTTTGTGATGCGGTTATCAAGAGACTATAGGTTTTCCCGGCTATTTTGAAGCATTTTAATTTCAAATTTACCAACTCTTACATTCAATTTGTTCAGTTTGTCCAAGAAAAAATTCACAGGCTTTTATCGAAACTAATTTAGTCATTTACTATTCAATTTCGAAGTTTGGTCACCCTCTTTTAACACAGGGTCCAGAATATTCGTTACTACAGTTATATCAAATGGTCTATGCTCATGCCGAATGGCAGCTTTCAGAGATCAAATTCGTCTGATATAAATCAATTAGACGAATTTGATTTCGGAATAACAAGGTCTGGCGTAGACGACACGAAATCGAATACTCCGGGACGAAACCTTGTGCTTATTGTTCGAATTTGCTTGAACTGAATTTGAAATTGTCTGACAAAAAAACAAAATTAAACATTGGAGGTGCAGAAGTCGATGTTGATGGGCGACTTTGAAGATTAGAAACGGTGAATTTGAATGAAAGACATTATAAAATAGCCTGGAAAACCTATTAATTACAGATAAAGTATTCTATATTTATACTGTTAGATCGTGTGTTTTGAATATGAGGAACAAGCCAACTGTTTTCCCCCTGAAATATTGATGGCGAGTTTTGTCTGTTTTCCTTTGCAAGTTATATCAGCGAAATCATCTACAGCGTCAGTGGCGTAGCACAGAGCATATACTGATGGCCACCCCTCATATTCAAGCGAATGATTCATGGTGCCAAGAGCCGGTACTACTCGGATGCTGTTGCCATGTGTGCGCTAGATCAGACGGCTTTTGCCGTGTGGCTAATACTCTGCTGCACAATAATCAAGCCCCTTTGCACTCTCAAGATCTTCCTCATGACATAGTGAATATAAAAGTGGCCTCATTCAAATCTAGCTTTTCCCGGCCACTTTCCGAATGTTTCATTATCAGCCAGTCAATTTCGAGTGAGTTTTACACATGTGATCAAATTGGGTTTTTTTTATTTGGATTTTTCATATAGGGGCATTAAATTTCAATTTTTAGGCACCCAAATTTTGATCAAAATGTTCGTTTTCGTTTGGGGGCATTCTATTTCGTTTTGGTGCATTCAACACTTACTTTGTAGCATTCTTAAATTAAGTCTTTTAAATCTTTTGACAGTTGACGCATTCAAACGTCGGTGCGCTTATAACGTTTTTATATAGATTTTCCCGCTCAGTTTAATAGATTTGGCAGCCAACTTAATGACGAATCACCCATTTTCGCACAAATTTGGATGCACGTTTGGATCAACATTCAATTCACTAAATAGATCGGTGAATTTAAATCTTAAAGCATGCGATTCCACTTTTCAACACTCAATTTCAAAAATAAGCATTCAAATTGAAATGTCATATCGGGTCATTCAAATTCGCAGGAGCTTCACGTTGCGACAGTTTGGTCGTTCTAATTCGCTAATAAGCAAGCATATGTGAAATGTGAGCAAAGGAATTCGAAACCAGTTCATGTAATTAATTTGTTTGTCAGAATTCAATAAAGTGTCTTTGTTCCAATTTGAAAATACATAAAAAAAACTGTTTCCTACAAGATTCGACCAAAAAGCAGCAGCAGCCACAAAATAACCATATTGATCCTTTTTCTTTTGCATGAAAAGGACGGGATGTCACTAAAATGAAGCATGGTTATAAGATAAATCTCATTGAGAAAAAAAAAGTTAGAGATAAGAAAACCCATATCGCAATTTCAAACTAGAAGATAAAAGACCAAAAGGTATAACAAGAACATAACCAAAAATATGTGAAAAAGATAAAAAGATGACAAAGGGTCTCCTAAGAATGTTGCCTAAGTTTATTGGTATATGTCGACTTTCATGTATCATGTGTAATTTTCTCGCATAAGTTTACATGTTTACCTCCATATTAAAGACAGAAAACAGATACTTTGAACAAAACGAAACTAGAATGAAACACCCCCCCCCCCCAAAGTACCAAATTAAAAAAAATCGCATCTTGCCTTCGTGTCCTATTATTTTGAATGCAGCCGTAGAATGCGCGGAGACGAAATCATATGCAAATAACCCTGAACCAAACAGACTGCTAAATTAAATGATCATTTAAACCGAATGGCATATCTTCAATTTAGGATGTGTTCAACATGAAAATGTTAGGTCTGACAACGAATTGGAACGGCTGAACTAATACGAACCACGGGAATGACAGCAGGGAGCTAATTCGCTTCAAATTGGCCACTATCAAGATAAATTTGAATGCTATTTTCGTTTCTATTTTAAGTCTTGGTGACTGTAAAATGTGTAATATAACAAATTAACTGACGTGAGGGATACAAGTCTGTAACAAAACAATGGAATGAAAACGGCTAAGCAGTGGATTTGTTCCTTCCGGCAGTTGGGCAAATAAAACTTCGCTGTGTGCCTCATTATCGAGCACGCTGCGCGCTGACTGTTGGGCATTTAAATGGGGCCTGGCGTTGTCGTGGATGAAGTATATCTCTTTATCTCCTGGGAATCACCCCATTCACGAACAGTAGCAGCTAGTAATGCTACAAAGCACTCACGTGTTACAGTCTCGAACGAGATTTAATGATGTACAAGGCAACCTCGCCTGAAATGGCAAAGGTCACTACATTATCAGTTGTAATACGCTGCACGGCGACGTGGACATGCCGCACCGGCACGTACATGGCCTGCGCGTGCTGACACGCGAGCCGTTTGTTTACGTTTGTACTCAACTAATGACCATCGATGGGGCATCAAATTCAGCCGGCCGAGTGTACTTTGCACTTCTTTGGTTGAACGAAGTGATCGTTTGGAAGACCTGTACGGATGGGGCTATGTTCTTTGTCCTCTAATATCGTTTTCACATATTTGTTTTGTAATGTTCGTGTTGCCGCACGAATTTGAATATAAAAATCGGTGAATTCGAACGAAAAATGGTGTAAAATAGCGGGGAAAACCTATAATAGAGCGATCTTATATATCGCACAGCATAACAGAAAGATATCTCGTTACACTGAACGGTCCCCAAACCAACGGAACAGAGTGTGCACGGTACGGTCTAACGCTTCGCAGAGACGGCCAGACCGAAGCGGGAGCGCGCCGCTACGGTGATTGGTAACGCGGCTGGACGGGGCAAGTAAATGGATTTTATGCGGTGCATAAGGTCTATTGGCAGGATTATTTATTTATTTTATTTACCCCATTTCTT
This sequence comes from Patiria miniata, assembly GCF_015706575.1. Classification (NCBI taxonomy): domain Eukaryota; kingdom Metazoa; phylum Echinodermata; class Asteroidea; order Valvatida; family Asterinidae; genus Patiria; species Patiria miniata. Next base: position 9,319,174 of record NW_024037061.1, read on the forward strand.
CACCCAGAGTATGCCTTAACAGTTGAAGACTGGTTTCCACGGGTTCCTGCATACAATTCAAATTATTAAATAATGTTAAGTAAAGTACATTGTGAAACATGCGACGAACATTAATATTCACAAATACAAGTATTTCAGAAATGTTAAAGAATAAAGCCCTTCGCACATTTTAAAACATTCAACGCCACTGGGTGCTGTCGTTACAACTATATCGAATGAGGATTGAAGCAGTCAAATGATCCAAGAATGTGGGAGCTGATTTTCTCAGTTGTCAGTAAAGATGATTCTGTTGCTTGGAGAAAATGTAGGATATGTTCTTGAAAAGAGGGGCGAATTGTCACAATCCGGTTTTTTTCTGGTACTTTTATTTTACGCGTCAACTCATTCAAGAAAATTTGAGGGAAATTGATCTCTTTTTAAATGTGTACATTATGATTATTTGTAAATAAATCGTAACATTTGTAACATAGTAAATAAACTTTGACTTCTCCATGCCTTTATTTTGACTATTTTGCCCGGGATTGACACTCATTCGTATCCCAGAAAAACCAAAGACATTGCCCTCTAAGATGGCTGCTTCGCATAAGGTTTATTGCTGAATCGCGATCTTCGGTCTTTCCCGGTGACCAATAGCCAGTATTTTGGCTGCAGACTCACTACATTATTATTGTCAGAATTACCTAATTTAGGGCAATGGCAGCCTCCGCGTCCCGTGTAAGACAGAAGATATTTATTGATGGAACCAAACACTGCTTTTACCGAGTGAACAATTATTATTCATTCAATTCAGTTTAACATGGTGATTTACATTTAGAATCTCGATATTAGGGCAAGAGGAATATCGCTTAATAATGGTATTATTTGGGTGGCACCCTCTCTAATTTACATAAGAGAGTAGACCATGAACCTCTGTGTACTGAGCAGCTTCGTGTACGTGCACTGACCCGGTGACCCTGTATGCCTATATAGTAAGCCAGCCAAATGTGGAAAAGTTCTCTAGAGAATAATTTCACGGCATATTTTGATAATAGCTGGCATCCATGCTAGACCAATTCTTTGAACCATAACAAACAAGATGTGGATGGTTGCCACCGTTAATTTCAACCCTAAATATACCTCTTTACATAAATCTTTAATACCTGCCGTGTAATATATTTTTTGCCCTTTTTGGGTATATTTTTGACTTTTTTAGAATTTTATATTGGTGATTCTACTTACATATCCTTACTTCAATAACATTTTCTAACGCATATGCGACTGAATAATTATGAGAATATTATAGTAACGATCCAAAATGGCTCCTATTATACCCAAAAGTTGCACGCGTTTTACTTTGTCTCCAGAATTCTTCAAGTAAATCATGTGAACAGTGATAACGTTGTGATATTTAGCCCAGCAAACAAAACCGGGAAAACGAGGTGTCTGTTATTTGGCCTAATTAGTGAAGGGTTGCCTAACGTGGGAGACTTTAAAAAGTTCAAGGAAATTCCCAAAATTATTGGAAAGAAAATTAATGGTAAAGAATCATTTTGACATTGACATAACTATTGCAAACATTTTTTTTTGGGGGGGGGGTCCGTGAACTTATTCAAGTCTCCCACGTTAAGCGACCCTTCGCCTTATTTAAGCCCAGTTTACGGACAGCCAGCTTGTTTTTCCCCGTTTTTGTTTGCTGAGCTCAATATCACAATGTTATCAAGGTTTTGATAGGGAAACGGTGCATAGGTAACTTGGTGAATTTGAAGCTCATCAATACTGAGGTTTGGCAAGACTACCTGATACTGGAGACAAGGTATATGCGCGCAATTTTCGGGTATAATAGTTGCCATTTTGGATCGTTACTATTTCCTCATGATTATTCAGTCACTGATATATATGCTGAAGAAAATGTTATTTAAGTAAGGGTGTTCAAATAGAGTCACCAAAATAAACTTTTCAAAAAATAAAAAATAAAGAATATACCCAAATGTGGGAATAAATATATTACACAGCAGGGATTAACAATTTATGCAAATTAGATATATTTAGGGTCAAAATTAAGAGCGGCATCCACCTACATTTTCTTCTCCATCCTTTGACTGATCGATCTGACATGGTTGCCCGCTATTACCACAAAATGCCGTCCAAAGTGTAATATTCCACTTTGGCTGGTCCACTATATTGACCGTTTTTTTGCTTAACAGTTTTGTGAAACGGTCCAACGGTATTAGGTCACAAAAAACAATTACCATTTGTTGTTGTTTTTTAATTGTAAAAAGCGATAAACGGTCAGTTGCTTCATTTTTAGAGTGTTGTTTTCCAAGAACATGATAATGACAAAGCAGCAATGCTCCCTCGACCATTTATCAGGTTTGGCAATTAAGCAATACCTTGTTGTTTTAAAGTGTCCTTTGGGATCGAGTCACTGCCTGGGAAATTCCGACTATCTACTAGTTGTCCACCTGAAATCTTCTGGAAACAGACTTGTAGACCGAGTCAATCCCGGTACATACCGTTATTTCGTTTTACCGTTTTGGATTTCCTCAAAAACAAAAACAGTAAACGAACCAATGACCGTTTTGTTTTTTTACAGTTTTGTAAAACGGTCAAACGGTATTAAGATAAATACGGTTATTCCGTTTCATCAGTTTAGTAAATTTCATTACAGCAAAACGATCAATGATTTTTGTTTTACACAGTTTTACATAAATAACTTTGAAAAACAGCAAAACGGTCAGTATTGAATACAGACTGATTTTTCTTTGTCCTAAGTGCATTTTGTGGCGGTGGGCAAGGGGGTGGAGGGGACCATGCCGTGCACGAAGAAGTGTTACCTCGGCATAATTCGTGCGTGGTGTGGTGGGGCTTGAAGAGTTGCAAGCAAAAATGGCGCTGGAAAATTTCAAGGAGAAAATTTCACAATGGATACAGGATGGTAAGACGTAAGAAGAAGTTGCAGATATTTTGAAGGAAATTAGAGTTCGGCGCAGCTCTTCAGTAGCCAATATTTACAAATTCTGTCGTTAGAGTGACGTAATCAGTGTAAGGAGAGCAATTTGGGTCCCAGGCCAAGGCCAGGACACATTAACATTCCAAGGTGCATTGCTTAATTGCCGAACCTGAATCAAAAAATGGTCGACAAGACTATTGACCGTTGTCATTGCCATGTTTTTGTAAAACAACACTCTAAAAATATGGCAACTAACCGTTATCGCTTGTTACAATTTAAACAAACAATAAAAAGGTAATTTTCTTTGGTCACTTTTCCGTTTGATCGTTTTACAAAACTGTAAAACGAACGGTAGATCGAAATAACGGTATGTATGGGATTCAATCTGCCGTGTAACTATAAACAAACTGCGCGTTGGCTCTTTTTTTATATTATTTTCGTCCAAAATGCTGCCAAAATTGCGCGCTTGACTAGAATCGTTCCGCCGTTCCACAAAGTGCTTTGGGGGTAATGAATTAAAAGGTGGCATAATCCGGCATCTTTTTATCGCCCTGCCATGTGTCATTTAACCAACAAATGTCCTTGATAAGAAAGAAAACAGAGATAAATGAAACCACTTTTGGAGGCAGACCCTGACACAGGAAATTAATTTGGCATTATTCTTGGTTGATTTTACGACTATGCACAAAAAATAAGCCATGCCATACTGTCGGTCATCAAAAATGTATCATTTAATGTTTGCATAACTATTCGATGACTGATCGGCAGATGTTTTCGTTTTGGCAGGAAGATTTCTTTGAACAATTTCAGCACTGCTATATATAGAAAATAAATACCATGCACATAAAGTTGTCGTTGACACGGGGTCGTCATTTGAATCTGAAATGCTTGAAAAATGGAAAATTTGAAAATTAAAAACTTAACTTCATTTTGTTTACCCACTGACTTGCCCATACTCTTTCCTCTCCAGTCTCGCACGACAATATTTTCCACATTCACTCCCCCCCCCCCCCCCTTAGACTAAGGATACTTTCTTCCCCTCTTCTTTTTTGACAGGCGGTGTATTCTCTGCCTCTCCGGTCTCGCATGACAGAAGGCAGGTGCAGCCAGCTGCGGCTGTCTATTTATTATTTGCAACGTTCCAATTGTGCCTCCGAAATTAGGCTGAGGTAAAATGAGTCACTGGCATTATCTCGGCGAATATGAACCCAGGTGACAGAAGCTAGTTTTTTATCCCGGGGGATAACTCTTTATTTTCAACCAGAAAACAAAATCATATTTGAATATAAGCACATTTAAATAGGAGTTCATAACCCAAAACATGGCAATTGAAACTAATTACTCTTGGAAAAGTGCAGAATAGGAATCCTATTTACAGTAAAATTTCCCAACATTATCATTACAAATATACATATTTTTTCCACATTATACATATATACATATTTGGAAATGGCAAATTAATAAAATCAGGTAAATAACTTGATACTCGTCTCAAGGTCAGCTTTGCCAAACAGAAACACTTCATTATCTAGAGTAATGCTACATTAGGTTTTGTCGTTGATCCACGAAACAACTGAACATGGCGCAAAAGAGCAAAAGAGATGGGTATAAAGAGTTTCTTCCGCGATTTTACAAAAAGTACATTGGTTCGTCGTGGACTTATGGATTTTAAACAGAAAATATTTCGTACCGAGAATCCTATCAAGTTATTTGTATTGGAACCATCTCAGACTAGTATCTACAGTGCAATTGAAAGAAATATTGAAATCAACGACCATTTAGAAAAGCTAAAGTCTGTTTGCAACTTATTGTTCCATTTGGAAATGAATGTATGGACTACATTCCTGTTTGGGGCCAGCACTTTGAGAATTCTACAAGAACCTTTTTTTTTTGTCTTGAAATTTAATGGAATAAAAGGGAGTTTGATTGTGCATTTTTCCAAATCCAACGGTTCCGGAAAGGCTAGCTTGATAGCTCTAACTACACCTCCATATTCCAGGAAATTAGTTCTGATGTTAAACTTCCTCATAAAGTTATTAAATGACAAAAATGTACCGTCGTCGTCAAAAAGATCAAAGATGTAATTGACTCCTGCAGACTCCCAATGCTTGTAATAGATGCATTTTTGCTCACCTTGAATTTATCATTATGCCACAGAGTGTTCAACAGAACATCTTCAGCAGTCACTATAAATGAAAAAAGCTATCAACCAAAACAAGACTTTCACAACCATACAAATCAGTTCAAAGTTTTCTAGTTCTTTTTTCCATGCCATTATTCGTACATCCGTCATTTAAACATAGGCCTATATGACTGAATTAACAGTTGGTAAGTTTAAAGAACTAGAAAACTTTGAACTGATTTGTATGGTTGTGAAAGTTTTGTTTTGGTTGATAGCTTTTTTCATTTAAATTAGCCTACATTTTGTTTTTATGTATTTTTTAAATACTTGTATTTTTCTTTTTCATTACTTGTTATTATTGATGTGATGTTTAAGTTTTACCTTATTTAATGTTTTTTTATTGTACAGTTGTTTTTATTATGCTTTTACATGTACAACACTGAACAGACATGTACATTTTCCATTCTATCTTGAAATGGATAATTAAAAATTGAATTAAATCGAATTCGCAGGAAAGAGAACTGGCCTCCCTCAAAAAAATGTGCTGGCCAATTATCATACATTTGTGCATACATTATACTTCCAGTTCGTAAAAAGTCACTGGTCACTCGCAAGAATGACCTTATTAACCTCGGTGGTAATGAAGATATCAGAGCATTTTGTCTTGATTATTTGAAAGCACAAATGCTGTGATAAGTGGCATTTTCTTGACAATGTCGAATTTGTATCTCAAAAATATGGCGACTAAAATAAAAATAAACTCATTTAATTTCATCCGGTGACATACATTTCACTTAATCTAGCAAAATGAACAGGATGTTTTGGTCTGATGCAGAAACAAATCGACAAGTTTATTTTCATGGATCAAATTAGTCGGTAATCCTAGAATAGAATCTGAGAAAGAAGCTTTAAAGGGGTTACCGTTACCGGATCCAGTAATTGATGTATGCTGTGAAATAGAACGTGTTGCCGAGTATAAATATCTTGAAGTTGTTTTCCATTTCTTGGATGCATTATTAATTAATACACGGTAGCCACCAGTGACCAACACGATGAACTATCTCTAACTTTATACATGGTGCCAAAAAGAAAGTGACCGAATCAGAAGGAAAATAAAATAACAAAATAAATGGCTCCTCCATTTCAAATATTTTTTTTTAGGGACATAGTACATGTTATCAACTACAGGGTGTATCAAAAAAGGAAAACCAAATGTGAATGTAAATTATAAAAAATCTAATAAATATTTTCAAATAAGTTAAAGATCATGTGAAACGCCAATGTGTCTTCTTTCCAATGATACCTTGATTGTGTGTCTGTGGCCACGGATGACTGAGCATTCATTCTTATTCTGTCAAGGGTCAAAACCTGCACTGGGCCAAATTTGTGCCAAAGTGTAACTGGTATTCTGGGCACGTGGAACGTCTTCATTTAAAGAAAGCAGACATCCTGTTCCTCAAAACAATTTATTCAATTTTGACACAGTGATTTAACTACTCTCATTGTTGAAGCTAACCTCTCACGGCCCAATGCCTTCAACGTGACCATCACCTCTATCAACACTGCTCTGCGCTGCCAGACGTTGCATATCGCCAACTGCCTGTCTTACCTTTGCATAACAAACAAGCCAGCAACCAGTTACTTTTGCACCAACTTGGCCCAGTGCAGGTTTTGACTCTTGACAGAATAACAACGAATGCTCAGTCATCCATGGTCACATACCCACAATCAAGGTATCATGGGAACGAGGACACATTGGCGTTTCACATGATCTTTAACTTGTTTGAACATGTTTATCAGATTTTTTATAACTAACGTTTACATCTGGGTTTCCTTTTTTTCATACACTGTGAAAATTTCAAGTGAGTTGCGTACTCTATTCCCACATTTTATCTATTTTAATAAAAAAATCACAATACTCAACTGTCTACCACTGATCATTTAACATTTTACGAACTGATGAATAATCATTAAATACAATGAAACATGGAAGTTTCCCCACATTCATGAATGAACGACAACTTGCAATGAAAAACACAAACATCGCCATCAACATTTATTCACAGCTGGCCGCACATATTCGCATACATGTAGAAACGATGTTGCAAGCGTGCGCGTAATCTTTATACAAGAATGTAATGTGCAGCATGCATGTCTGAGACCTTCGTTCGAGAACTCAATTTCATACTTTTTAAATGCTTTTTAGGGCCTTGTGGGCCCGTGGACACCCTGGATTTTACATGATTTAGTGCGTCATCAGTTTCTGTTCTCCACGTGTTATATACATTGCCCGTATATTCCTGAATGAAGAATGCTTTGGGAGGCGGTTTTGGTGATAAAATGATGGCAATTCAAAACCAGAAATTATTCAAAACACATGCAGTAGAGACTCAACAGAAACTGAAAAATAAACATAGCGCAAAATATAACAGAAAGAAATCTTGATGCACGTTCCATCACCAATGTAACAGAGTGGGCACGGTACGATCTATCGCCTCGCAGAGACGGCCAGATCGAAGCGGGAGCGCGCCGCTACGGTGATGGGTGAGACAACAGCTGGACGGGGCCAGCAAGTGCTTGGTGCGGTGCGTCGATTGACCATTGAACACCACACTTCTCTTATGGCACGAATCTGTATAGCGCGGTTGCCTGGTGTGCTAGCCCCGTACATCCAGAGCTTGTACCCGCCCCGTCAACGTGGCGGTCTGTCCACTAAATCACGGGCTGAATCAGCCCCCGATTCAGCCACGGTGAAGCCCGGCGCGATTCAGCACCGACATTCGGCCCGACATTCGGCCCGACATTCGGAGGACAGTTAACCCCGAAGCACACGGTTATTTTTTTCCCCACTCGTGCGGAAAGGGGTCCTGCTTATTTCCTTCGCCCTCGTACACATGGGATGAAAAAAATGTTTTATTCTGTGCCCCCAAAACCCACTTGAGCCAGAAAGTAATGTCTACACATGACGATTTTAGGGGCTTGCTAACCATTGAAGGAAAAAAAGCGACAAATCCTGGAGAAATTGAGAGAAAATGACCCGAATATTTGGGCCCCTGTACATTTCAATGGACCGCTTTCGCTTTTTGCCGCCAGGCCCATTCATGCGCATGCGTACATAATTATGAATTTATTAGTAAAAACATCCATTCAAAATGATACCCTTGGGCTTGATAAATTCACCAGCAACATTCAGTCGGATCATGAGACGCGTCACACACACTAATAGAGAACAGAAACTGATGACGCACAAAGTCATGTAAAATCCAGGGTGTCTGCGGGTCCTACAGGAAGTCTTTAAAAAACTTAAATTGAATTATCTCATTTTAAGGCCTAAAAAAGCATTAAAAAGTATTTAACAAAATTGACGAAGCGAGTAATGAATTTTTCTATCAGTTCGTAAATAACGATTTCACTGCACGTAAAAAAGCTGATCGGACGTGGCACATTACACACCCTGCACAAAATCAACTTGAACCTCAAGCGCTGATCAGCACGCGCCGAATGGGAACTGATAGTCAGAGTCGGGCCACGTGCAATCGCACGCGTGGTTTGCAACATTAACACGGCGTAATTGTATCAACAACGAAGTAGCCTTGGTCAATGCTCTCCTCGTTATTCGTCCCGTACGCGGTCAATCGTCGGCATATATCCTCACGCGCTATGCACATGCATGTAAAAATACAGCGCGAACAGCGACCTCACGCGGCCACTATTTTTATGCAAATCAGTTAAAGACGAAGTCGAGCCTTGGTTCAATCGTCCATGTGAGGTTTTGGGGGTTAGTGCTCATTATGTTAATAGCCTTAGCTGACCTTAAATGTCGTTTTCTTATTGGTCGATCGTTGCGTGGAAACTTCCATAGTGAAACGTGGCACCGTACATAATCCATACACGTACACATTGTGTGTCTCTGCACACGGCACCAATGCACAAAAACTGTGGTTCCTGTCACGTCCGCAAAAGCCGGAATAGCTGCAAATAATTTGATGACGTCCGGATTTACCAAGGTGTGATTGGACACTCCACATATTAGCCCCGCCTACATTATCTGTATTCGCATACGAGGTCGTGCGCTGGAAATCTAGCGCAAAGTAAAGAAAAACATAAGCTTTGGCCGACGATTGAACCAAGGCTCGACTTCGTCTTCAACTGATTTGCATAAAAATAGTGGCCGCGTGAGGTCGCTGTTCGCGCTGTATTTTTACATGCATGGACCTTATAACCATTGATCTCCATATACACAGACTGGATAGGACATCGCGTACGAACGTGCGTCCGCGCGCGCGTTTTTTGAAAAGGGTAAAGAACACAATTTCGCATTCGAGTTGTGTACACTTTCGAACGGAGGATTAAAAAAAGAAGTTGGGTTTTCTTCGGTTTCTTTGTCATTTTTGAAAGAATAAAAGAAACAGAGATCTAAATTGATCAAAATTGACGAGGAGTATAATCAAGGTGTGCGCAGCATTGGATTGCTGGAGTCGGCAAGTAAGGAGCGTTGAAGAATAGGACAATTATTCGCAAGTAAGTTGTTTTTTTAACGAGGCCTATACAAGTCAACATGGCATGGAGGAATATGAACATGGGAATGACAAAGCAAATTATGTCGCTCTGAGTTTGAGGGGACGGGCCTGTGTGGTAGCTAGCGAGATATTCTGTTCAAATTCCATGCGATCTAGGCCTGTCATGAGTGCTCAGTGGTCGGCATCATTTTTCTTTAAAAGACATAGGCCTAAACGTGCATGTATGATTGACCCGGCAATGGCAATGAACAAAAGTTGACTTGTTTAAGATAGTTTATTCGAATAACTTTTATATGCAAAATCTGATTGAATTATGCCTGCCTTGGCTTAACGCCTACCGAAATGTTTCTATTCTTTTCTTTATAAAGAGAAACCGAGGAGATGGTTTATGCTAACTTACTGCACAACTGGCCGATTGACCTTCATATCAAACAAAGAACTTCAGCAAAGCCATATAGCAAAAACCACCAGCTGCAGGACCGAGCCGGACGAAAATGGAGAACTTCACGGAGGGATGGAATCGACTGTATCATCCACTGAATGGAACATGCGATGTGATAGGCATCTGAGCGTTTGACTTAATCAATTTTTACGATGTGGAACTGTTAACATTGATTGGTTTTGGTTTTGGAAAGAAGTTGTGGAGTTCAACGCAAGTATTTTTATAAGCTCCCAAGATGACTGTCACATTATTGACAGTTTGTATGGTGAAGAAAGCAATGAGTACTTTTACGGTTTGAAATTATGTTGTGTACGCCGTTATATAAGATTACTAGCTATAGTCCAGCGGATATGTGACAAAATATCGATGAATTGTGCACTTTTGCATAAAAGCGTGAAACTTGGCACAGATGTTTATATTCATGCGAGAAAATGTTTTAGATGTGGAGCCATCGCAAATTTACCCTTTTAGGGGCGTGGCATCCATTTAAAAAAAGGGGGCGGTTCTTGTCGTGCCCGCAGTGAAAATGGTTTTTCCCACTTGTTACAAAAGCAGGAAACTTCACAAAGACATAATTATATAGATTATTAGTGTTTTCCAGATTCGGAGCCACCACAAAAGTACCTTTTTGGGGGCGTGGCAGCCATTAAAAGAAAAGGGGGGGGGGGTAATTATTATGCCCACTTTGGAAAACATTGTGCCCATATTTCATGAATGAATAAAACGTCCCACAGACGTTTATATTCATGACAAAAAAAATTCCAGATGTGGAGCCATCTCGAACACACCCTTTTAGGGGCGTGGCAACCATATAAGAAAAAAAAGGGGGCGGGGTTTTCATTATGCCCACCCTGGAAATATTGTTCCCACACTCATAGAGAAATGGAACTTTCCAGAAACATTGACATTCATAAGAAAAAAAATCCAGATGTGGAGCCATCTCGAACACACCCTTTTAGGGGCGTGGCAACCATATAAGAAAAAAAGGGGGCGGGGTTTTCATTATGCCCACCCTGGAAATATTGTTCCCACATTCATAGAGAAAGTGAACTTTCCACAGACATTGACATTCATGAGAAAAACAATTCCAGATGTGGAGCCATCGCGAACACACCCTTTTAGGGGCGTGGCAGCCATATTGAAAAAAGGGGGGCGGGATTCTCATTATGCCCAACATGGAAAAAATGTGCCCACATCTCATAAACGAATGAAGCTAATTCCCACAGACATTAATATTTACGAGAAAGAAAAGTCACACGTGAAGCCATCGTAAACACACAGTTTTAGGGGCGTGGCAGCCATAGTAAAACGGGGGGAAGGGGGTTAGTCATGATGCCCCTATAAAGGAAAGTCATGCCTACCTTTCATTAATGGATTAAACTCCACACGGACAATATATTCATGAAAATCTTTCCTTTTTTTGTAATTTGAAGCCATCACAAACTTATCCTTTTAGATGCATGGCATCTATTTTTCAAAAAATGGGGGGGGGGGGGGTGCTACTAATCATTTGCCCACCATCGAACTTTCATAAATGACTAAACTTCACACAAACTTGGTGCAAGATAATAAATTCATATGTAGAGCCACAGCAAACTCATCCTTTTAGAGGTGTGAGGGGCCTACTCACTGTGCCCAAAATTGCAATTTTTATATTTTGTTGTTGATTTCTTATAATGTTGATTGGCCCATAACCTATATTATTTGGTAATACAATGACTTACACCAAAGAGCATGGGTAAGTACCGGTAGGCTAACCCGTGTTATAGGGTTCAATGTGTGTACTTGCACCTTTATTATCATGCACATCTAAATTCCAGAGTGATTTCATAATTACAAATACACAGCACACAATGGCAGCCCTAAACTCTAACATTTAACATTTAAGGGCCATGGAAATCCTTTTTTTTAGGGGGGGGGGAGTGTAAAATCCCCCTACCCCTTACCCGTTGCGCCGCATTGACAGCAGATTGGGTAACAACACGATGTACTCGCCTCACAAAGTGGCGGACACGTCCACTATGACTTCACATTCAATGAATCTGTGTACCCCCACCACACAACCCCTTTTGGTCTGTCAGAAAAAAAGGCAGGGGGACAATGTATTTGGAGAAGTAACACTAGTCTTTCCAGGACTAACTGAGGTACCCCAGTTTATACCCCAATTCAGATATTGCTGCAGTTGAAAGGTTAACAATAATTCTACAGACGACAGAACCAGTAACTGGGTTAATATAGATGAGGCAAGAATGCATAGTGAAAGAACACAAAGGGTTTGTCAACAGTAACTTCCAACTATAAAGGCGGCCCTACTCCAACACATTGAACAGCTATATGGGGTGGATTTTATTATATGAAACGCGGTCAAAATTTTCCACGTTGTGCATATTGAGTACCCCCCCCCCATTTTAAAAATGGACGCCGCGCCTCTAAAAGGGTAGGTTTGTGATGGCTTCACATTAAAAAAAAAAGATTTTTATGAATATATTGTCCGAGTGGAATTTAATCCATTTATGAAAGGTAGGCACAACTTTCTTTTATAGTGGCATCATGACTACCCCCCCCCCATTTTATTATGGCTGCCACGCCCCTAAAAGGGTGTGTTTACGATGGCTCCACGTGTGATTTTTTTCTCGTGAGTATTAATGTCTGTGGGAATAGCTTCATTCGTTTATGAGATGTGGCACATTTTTTCCATGTTGGGCATAATGAGAACCCCGCCCCCTTTTTTTATATGGCTGCCACGCCCCTAAAAGGGTGTGTTCGAGATGGCTCCACATCTGGAATTTTTTTCTTCATGAATGTCAATGTTTGAGGAAAGTTCCATTTCTCTTTGAGTGTGGGAACAATATTTCCAGGGTGGGCATAATGAAAACCCCGCCCCCCTATTTTTCTTATATGGTTGCCACGCCCCTAAAAGGGTGTGTTCGAGATGGCTCCACATCTGGAATTTTTTTTCTCATGAATATAAACGTGTGTGGGATGTTTTATTCGTTCATGAAATATGGGCACAATGTTTTCCAAAGTGGGCATAATAATTACCCCCCCCCTTTTCTTTTAATGGCTGCCACGCCCCCAAAAAGGTACTATTGTGGTGGCTCCGAATCTGGAAAACACTAATAATCTATATAATTATGTCTTTGTGAAGTTTCCTGCTTTTGTAACAAGTGGGAAAAACCATTTTCACTGCGGGAACGACAAGTCCCGCCCCCTTTTTTTAAATGGATGCCACGCCCCTAAAAGGGTAAATTTGCGATGGCTCCACATCTAAAACATTTTCTCGCATGAATATAAACATCTGTGCCAAGTTTCACGCTTTTATGCAAAAGTGCACAATTTTTCCACATATCCGCTGGACTAATAGCCATAAACACCGTCATATTCGCTCACAAAAACGATTCCCATTACACTTACAAGTAATTATATTTATTTTCAGAAGTATAGCTTAACATTTAATTGCAAGACCGTGCGTAGCTTGAATTATTCTCTGACAAAATTAGTATAGTACTATTTTGGTTTGTGATTCATCTCCTTTCACACAATATCACAAAGAGGTAAACGATGTCATTCCCTGATCAATCTAGGGACGGGAAGAAGTTTTTACTGATTACTTTGTAAAATTAAAGTTTTTTTACCTTTTAGATTGTAATTGGTTCATGTTCAGGTTTTTAAATAAATATATCAATCATTTGAATGAATCTCCATCCAATTTCTCGTGTGAGTGTTCAGCATATTATTAATACAATTATTCATTTCATTGATGGAGTAATTCAGTGTGCTCTAATGACCAATGTGCCAAAAATGAAATGGCAATTTACTTACAATCATTTTTGGGAGGAGAAGGGATTTAAAAAAAATAAGGGAAAAGGAAATGGGGGGTTCTTGAATTTCGAAAATGCATAATAAGAAAGTGTATATCAAGAAAGTGTGGAAAAGCTGTTTGGAGGGTAACTCTTCATCGTTCAGGGTTTTTTTTAAGATTGTTTTGGAGGAGCGCTTGAACTCCCTCCTGTAAGAAAAATTTCACTAAACAATCCATTTTCCAAAGTAAACAAAGTGAACGCGCAATGCGCGTTTACCCGTCTGACAGTAAACGCGCCGCCATTGTTCGGCCGCGCATTCGTGCACAAACACGGCGCGATGTCCTATCCAGTCTGTGTATATGGAGATCAATGCTTATAAGTTATAACAGATAGCAAAAATTGTCACTTTACAAAGCACTATGGGTAATCGAGTTGGCAATGAAAAATACGCACAGTACATACAGCTGTTCGGCCCGGCCGGCTGCGAAGCTAGCTCGCGTCACAAGCCAGGAGCCATAGTTAAGGTACGAACTTGTTATTATTAATTAAGCCTTGGGATTGCTATACGTTGGCCAATAATGGGGAAAACATCAACAGGATAACATTCTTCCCGAGAAGTTCATTGTAATTTTCCAACTTTTTGTACACATGTGTACATAATGACATAGAGCTAGGACCCGTATCCTGCCTTGTCCATTACATTAGAACTATTTTGTGCAACATAGGCCTACTTGTATAGTCAGATAGTCGTGTTCCCTAACGTTTTCGAAAATAGGCAACAATTTTGAGCTGCGGGTACGAGTTGACTCGGGTACGAGTCAACTCGGGTACGACTTGACTCGGGTACGAGTTGACTGGGGTACGACTTGACTCGGGTACGACCTAACTCGGGTACGACTTGACTTGGGTGTCAATTTTGGGGTACGAGTTGACTCGGGTACGAGTTAACTCGGGTACGAGTTGACCCATTTCCACGTGGCGCACTTCGACGTTTCACTCGACTTTCCTAATGCAGTGTTGCCAAACCTCTTCATTGTAAAACTTGAAATTGCTTCAGTCAAATACTGGTACCTTAATAATACATGCTGTTTAAAATTTGTGAACAATTTCAGTGTCATGAAATTAAGTCCGAAATTCAAAACGGTGGCGTCCGGAAATTGGGCACAAATTCAGCTGAGTGTTCCCTAACGTGGCGCACTTGAACAAATCTCAGAAAATCCCACATTAACATTTAAGAATTTCTTTAAAATTGATAAATTCTGATAAATCATTATAACCTACACTTACATACCCAGCTACAAGTTTGTGGAGAAATTATTTTCTTATTTTTGGGCGCATTTTAAAAGAGTTCATTGTGCACTTAAAAAAAAAATGGGAAAATCATGCCCAAATAGAATTTCATTGGAACTTTGTAGCGGGTACGTAAACTCAAGATTTATGAGCAGGAATGTTTATAGAGCTTGATGAAATTTCACTAATTGTGAAATTTGAGGTAAAAATGTTGCTCTAGCAAGGCACCGGAGGCGCAAAATCAAAGTGCGCCACATTAGGGGCCGTGCCACGTTAGGGTACATCAACAATACGTGGTCCACAGATAGCAATATAGATGGTCATTTTAAGGAAAAGTGTTAAGAATTTTGAAATTTTAATATGCATGCAGCTTTAAATTTTGGAGGTAACTTTATCATGTTTTTTTGTTTTCCGGTAGGCTTTTATTGTGTCTCCTGATGTGCTGCTTGTCGACATGTCCTGTACAGTCTGGCTGCACCTTTATTCTCAACCCTCTGCAGCTAGTGTAACATGCACGGCACTTCATGACCTCAACTGAATAGTGTGCACATCAAGTTTTCCTCAGTAATCAGCATTTTCTCTCCAAGTGAGATTGTGATATCAATCATGCATTGTGCAGCAGCATCCTGTGTGAACAATTCAAAATACAGGGATAGGTAAGGATTGTTGATTTTGACCAACTTACTAAACCCTATAAAGTGAACTCTCATTATTCATGTAGCAAACTTAAACAGCGAAATTACAAACAGGACCTTCATAAAAGAACGCTGCAAAATAAAATAATTTAATGAGACTCGGGATCTCAGATTTTGCATTTTCTCTTTATAACAGGATTTTGCCCTGATAAAGAGTGCCCTTTACCAGCGGCGTAACTAGGGTCATACTTCCGAGGGGGCACCCGGGGGTGCACAAATTTTTCAAGGGGGGCACTGAATATATCTATTTTATATAGTCTGTATAATTTTGTATAATTTTATCCCTTATATAATTCTTCAGGTTGATTGTTATGCCACATGTAATTGAACTACAGTTCCATAAGGCACATGCAGAGGACTACACTAAATGGGAAAAGAAGCTTGACAAGACGGATTACAGGGTGTCACAGTATACAAGAATTTGCAGTAATCACTTCAAGTAAGTCCTTCCTTTTTAATACATGTACTTGTTGAAAACTGTGCGGTATTCTTTGTTAGTTTCAGTTTCATTCATTTTGCATCATACTTAGTTCATGTGATGCGACAATGTTCACAAACTGTATATTCTCATGATTCTATTGCGATAGGTCAATTGTAAGTTATCATATTCTTGTATTTGTATATTTTCTGATGATTTGCATACAGTGGCGTCGCCAAGGGGGGGGGGGGCCAGGGGGGGGGGCACGTGCCCCCCCTGGAAAACTTAGTGCCCCCCCGAGTGCCCCCCCATCAAATGCTGGTGCCCCCTATCCTCTGCAAAATTCTGCGCGTTGTTAAAATCATTACCTCAAAAATAGCAATTTCTTGAGATATCTTCAGATCGAATTTAGCATCAAATGTGGCACCATTTTGCATCTAGCCCATCCTCCGTATGCGAAAATTTTCATGCACCCCCTCCCCTTAGACCCCTCCCCCAGGACGGCGATCCGTATCCACCTAAGTGCCCCCCATCAAATGCTGGTGCCCCCCCAGTGCCCCCCCCCCCCCCCCCCGACTGAAAAGTCTGGTGATGCCACTGTTTGCATATGACATGTTTGTGCATGGAAGAACAATTTTGATTATCTGAAATGTCATAGCATGGCTGTTCTGCATGCATCTCCCACCGTAGTGTCTGTAAAAATCCAGAATAGTTGCAAGAATGAGTGTTGTTTTAATACTTGTCTCAGGTTATGAATTTGTGCATATTTTGAGCTTATAGATTTGTGCGCAAACATGGATGCTATCAGCAGCGTTTGCTCTTTGTTAGGAGTTAGATCTCTAGTAATGTAATTAAGCTCTGTGACTGTTTCACCTTTCTTCCCTAATAAAATACTTTTAACATTTCACATCACAGGTATGGTAAGCCATTAGCAGGGAGTTCTGTTCCTACACTGTACATGCGTTCCTACCCGGACTGGGCATTGTCAAGAAAACAGGCAGCTAAGGAAGTTGCAGCAGTAGAAAATGGACTGATTTGTCATGCATTGGTGCATGTGTGTAAGTATCTGGACCCACAGACAACAACTAGACTTGCGGAGCAGCTGAGAGTACAACCTGGAAAGAACAGTGACTGTATTTTCCAAAAATTGCTGTCCATGTCTAGTACTGAGGCTAGACAGTTATTACAGCAAGTTGCACCAATTGTGCCGGGAGGAAAATGTTTAGAGGCCCTCCATATTTATAGATATGGAGCCTTGTGTGAAGGGACCGGTTGGTTATCGGCTCAGTTTCAGCCCACTAAAGTTGACTCTGTCTGCGCTAATAAAAGGAAAGACTGTAATCCTTATTCAATACCTGCCTCCCATTCATATGCCAAACCTGAAACATTCAAACAGTCCACAGAGATGGTTCATTGTGGACACCAGTGTAATAGAAAAGAGGGTGTAGCTTGGAGGAAGCACAACAATAAAAAACAAAGATTAACAGCAGTGGAATGTAAAGAAGAAGTACTTTATGAAAATTACTTCCATGGAGATTCAACTCTTAGGGAAACACAAAATATCCAGCTAAGTGAAAAAATCACTGAACCTGAAAGTGCATTGAAGTGCACACAGCAGATCATGAAAGGACCAAAAGTGTCCATCGAGTCAATAAAGCATTCTGATGAACTTATTCAGCTTCATACCGGGTTGCCGTCATATCAGTACTTCAAGTGGATTTATAAAGAAGTTGACAAGGCATCAGAAAATATGAAATATTGGCATGGTAATGGATCAAAAAAGGCCAAAAAATATATAGAAACCAACCAGAAAAAGCCTGGACCAAGTCGAGTGGTGTCTAAAGAAAATGAACTCCTGATAACTTTAATGAAGTTAAGACTTAACATGATGGAGGAGTACCTGGCATACCTTTTTAATGTTAAGCAGCCCACAGTCTCCTCCATATTATCCACATGGATTCCGTTGTTGAGCCATGAACTGTCTGGATTGATTTACTGGCCTGAAGTGGAGGAAATCAAACTTTGCTATCAAGATTGTTTTAAGAGATGGCCAGGCATTAGAGCACTATTAGATTGTTTTGAAATCCCAACCCAGAAACCATCGCATGTAGAGGCAAATACACAAGTATTTTCATCGTATAAGAATCGGGCCACCACCAAATTCTGCCTTGCTTGTACACCAGGAGGATCTATCTCCTTCATATCACCCCCAGCAGGTGGAAACATGTCGGACAAGGAGATTGTCATTGCATGCAACCTTCCCCAAAAATTCTCCCCTGGTGATAAGTGTATGGTTGACAAAGGTTTCCTTATCAAAGGGGAGTTGTTGGAGTATGGTGTTGAACTTATCCATCCACCTTTTGTACATAAAGGCCAGCCTTTCACTGAGGAAAAGAATAGATGGAGCAAGCAAATTGCACATGCTCGAATTCACATTGAGCGCGTCATTGGTAGGTTACGTGACTACAAGTACTTGTCAAGTGAAATACCAGTGTCTCAACTGGATTTGATAGGTCCTGCAGCTAGGGTATGTTGTGCTCTTACCAACCTTAAAAGTTCTGTTGTTGGAAAGAGTTAGTGGTGAACAAAAAATGCTACATTTTAATAAAATGTTCACCCATTAGTTAATGTTTATGATGATGTGAATGTTGTTTAATACAGCTGTGCATCAGTGTGCAAAAACTACAGAGCTTATGTTTTTGTTGGGGGATGTTTGTTCATTTTGATCAAACAAAACTAAGATGATGATTGCGATGATAATTTAAAAAAACAGATATTAAAATGAACCAGGCCTGACTTTTTAACCAGAGGTTATCAGTTTTCATTTGAATGAAGTACTCAAAAAAAGTATGCACAATGAGAGTTATCATTCAATATGAGAGTTTGTTCTGCGTCTGTATAATTTAATACATTTATTTACATGAACCGTTTCACTGGTAATTCCTGACCCTCTCAGTGAGATAGCAACTGTGGCATACATTGTAAACATGGTAAATGAAGTTTTTACCAATGGCATTATTGATGCTTTTTTCTTAATAGTTGTTCTCATACAAACTGATTATACAATGTTTACCTGAGGATTTTAAATATTTAACAAACTTGAATTTGCAATAAATATGGTAAATTTTAGTTTAATGAATAATGAACCCGGTGAGTAGATGTATATACATGTATATATATGAAAAATATATATATGTGCAATTAATGCCCTTTAGTTTATATTAATTAATAAATTATTAAATACATATACAACTGTAGAATAAGAAATCCAATGGATTAGTCCCTTTGGAGACATATCTGTCATTATATTAGTTCTGTTTGAAAAAGTTTTACATATACCTTCCAGCATTCTTGTTGAAATCCCTGTGCAGTGCTGCACTACACCTTGGAAACCATACCCCATAATTAATTTGTGAAGATTCAAATGACAATATATATACATTGAACTGCAATAAACTGTGAATGTTTCATTCAGAAAATCATTTTCCTTATTTTGCACCTTTATTTTACAAGTGTTTGTTATGAAAACAACTTGTTCTGGAAAATCTGTCTTTTTCCTCTCAAAAGTTATATATTTTCCCCCAGTTTGATAGGACTGAATCATTCTACATGTACATGTATATAAGGGTTGAACATGTTATTTTTTTGTTCACTCAAAAAGCCAGTGGTGAAGTATCCATTTCTAAACAGAATCCCCCATCAGTTTGTCCACTGTGCAGAATACAATCAAAAGCCCTGTCGATGAAATTAAGATTTAAAAAATGGAGGTGGAGTTTTGGGTCAAGGAAATTTGAACAACAATATACAATACTTGCTTTAAGGTTCAGTTTGCATTTCCTTATATTTCAGTGCAATTTTCTTTTCTACAGCTCCAGTTTCAAGCTCAGACAGGACTGCATTGGCCCAGAAACTTGATGCCTTGTGTTTCATTTGATTGATTATTTCATCATTTCTGTAAACACGTTGTATCAACATACTATCTTCTTTTGCTTCAGTCATCAACACAAAGTCACAGTATTTCCTATCTGTGCAGAACAACTGACACTGAACCTGGGCATAGTAATTGTGGGTTGTTCTCAGGCTTACTTTGTCTTCGTCAACTGTGAGGCAGGTTTTCCCTTTGGATGCATATTGTGTTACAGTTAGTGATTTGTCTTTAAAGGGACACTTCACTTCCACAAGTCCTGCTCCACAACACTTGCAGTTTACATAACCATCTGGACTGGCTGCAATAAATGGGTGACTACTGGATATGCAAAGTCCAATCTTTTCCAAGTTGAAATGTCTATGTGTTCTGCGCATCTTCATCAGATATTTAGATTTTGCTACAGCTTCATGTTTTTTACCATAGGTGGTGGCTGGTGATACAAAGTCCTTATAGTAAGACATCACAGTAGCAATGATGCTATGTGTGGAGCCAGTAAGGTTCCCAGATTCATCCACGTGTTTCGTAACAGCCCCCATGTTAGAGGCAGTTATGCGCCCAACTCTGTGTTTGTGCCACATATGTGATTCTGCCTGTTGACATGTTGATTCAGCCAACCACTCTCTACTGCGACCACTACAGGCCATCTCTTTTGTCATAGCTGTGTATGTGGCTGCATCAGTACCTGCACTTTTCTTCACTTCTCTAAAGGCATCTACAACAGATGAAACTCTAATTGGTGAAGATGATGATATATCTTCATCTAATGTGGAATTTAGATGATTGATATCCGGCTTTGATGTCAATGTTGGGTGAACATGCCTTTGATGTGCTGCATATAAGAGCACTGCAGCCTTACCATTTGATATGTCAGCCAAACTATCTAAATCATAATCGCATAGCTTTCTTACTTTCTTGTTTACCACAGCGCGGGGATCAAACATGTCCCTTCGACCCTTCCTATTGTCACACATTGAAGACGACACTTTGGGTGTTTTAATGTCTTTCAGGAATGCCGATGTCTTTAATTTCTGGTTAAGATTGCTGCTGCTTGGCCTGTGCCACTGTTGAAGCTGGCTTGTGCATGACTCACTGGAACCACATTCCACTTGTTGTGTCACAAATGACAATAGTGCTGCAACGTGTTTACACAAACCGCTGAGCCTAAATTTGTTAAGAGAAGGGAGATAAAAAAGAAGAACATAAAAAACAATAAACAACAGAAAACAGATTGTTGCACTTCAGCCTTTCCAAACTACACAAATTACACAATAACAGACCAATTTTGTTCAGAATGATTATTTTTCTTTCTCAATCACCATCTGTTGGTAAATGGTAAACTAATCAGCCCTCCCCTCAAAACCCCCCAAAAATTAACTTGAGTGTGACACCCTACAGCAGAAGCACACTCAGAATTTAAGAACAAATACAGCAGCTCCCTTTTGAATGGGAAATTCAACGTCAATGCCCAGTTTCAGTGATTTCAAGTTTTAGGCTTGTTAATACTTCATTCCAATTTGTGAGCAAAACTAATTTATTACCTTAAGTGTAATGGCAGATTTCACAAATGAAGAACATTTGCGGAGTTTGTGACATTCGCATGGCTTTGCATTTGTGTGAAGTGTGAACTTGTCTTTTTTTATAAAAAAATACAGTTTGCAACTTCATATGGCCCATTTGTTATGTACGGTCATGAATCTCACCCTGCAATGCAATGACAATCTGCCTGATGTATAACACCTGTATTTTTAAATACAAGGATCCACACCATTTATGGCTGCTCATGAACTCTTGTTTGTGGTACAACCAGTCCTCGAATGTAGCTGAGCCCTGTTGAAAAAATAAGTAAATGACTTGTTAATTCCCTCATTTGTCATTTGCAGATTTAGACACTTTGTAAACATATCACACTTCAAGAATTAGTACACTGTACATTGTATACATGCACATGTACATGTAAATTTTTCAACCACACCATTCATATGTACTCAGTCAATGGTCAAGAGAAACATGTGATAAATACAGTGTACATGTAGAACAGCCCCCAAAAGAAATGTGGTTGCAATCTCCCATTCATTTTGATATTTGTCTCACCTACAATATCACTGATGTGGTGGTGTTCAACTGTGTGCACCCTGCCCCTGGAAACTGCCATGCTCCTTCCTTGACCGAGAGATTTGCTGCCATCTGTACTTATCTCAAGTTCTTTGTTTCCTGATTAGAGGAATTAGGTTTTGCAAATTAGATAGCTTTCTTAATACATGTACATGGTCGTCACGGTGATGGTCTATATGTATACATGTAAAGTAGCCTTAGTTTAGGGCCACGCTACTGGACTCCTTCCATATCAGTAGCCCTATAAACATGTGAAAAAAATCACAGGGGGAAATTTTGAAAACTAGTTTTTTCCCTTAAACTATGCGCCGTGAAATTTCACATACACTCTCACTTACCCATGCCAGGTGATTTCTCACAAAAAGTGCAATATCCTGATTTCTACTTTTCTCTTAACTCAAAATTTCTCTCCAACTTTGGAGCCAAATTTCACGAAAAGTAGAAATGAGGATATTACCCTTTTTGAGAAAGAGCACATACAAGGCATGGCATGGTATATGGTGAATACCCGGTGAAAGTGTATGTGGAATATCAGGGCTCATAGTTCCGGAAGAAGAAATATATTGTTCAAAATTTTCCCCTGTGATTGTGTACACATGTGTTTAGGGCCAAGGATTATGGAGAGAGTCCAGTGCACTAGGCGGCTACTACTACAAGTAGTCCTAGTAACTTGGACCCAAATATCACCTTTTTAATATGGCCGTTTTCCGTGACATTTTTTTTGGGGGGGGGGGATAAGTGTGGGAGGTCAGGGGGGTCGATGTGCAGACATTTTGTACCGCGATCCGTAGGGCTTTCACTTGAACTCTACTAGCCTATCACCCGACCATGTCCAAATATTAAAAAGGTGATATTTGGGTCCAAGTTACTTGGAATACTACTACAGTATATAAAGATGGTACATGTACATAATGTACCATTACTATACTGTACATCATGTACATGTTTGTTGCAAAATATACATGACAATTGTCAAAGGCTAACACAGTTACTCATTGGAACTTGATGCACTTTTTACCCAAATTATTATATTAAACATTTTAATAGTAAGCAAATTTAAAAAAAAAAAATCATTCCAAACCATTTTTCACACTCCCAGAAATGTAAATTGTAATCATGGTAATCAGGTGATAAATCTCTAAAATCACTAAGTGTCACCGTGAGACTAGACCAGGTCAGACTAAATAATTTTCTTTGTCTTTGAACTTAAAAGACTGTAAACGTTACATCATACATGTATGAGTGACTTACGTGTCCGGAAATAATGGTTTACTTTTTCTTCTGTAATTGGTGGAAGATTTGCGGATGTACCTTCCCAGCCATCGAGAGTGAGGGGGTGAGGCAACTTAAATTGTTCTCCAAAGCGAAGCTTTCTCTCCCGGCTTTCACGTCTGCTCAGTTCTTCGTTACTGGCCGTGGGCACTATGGGGAGTCCCAACTTCAATGCATAGAACAGCCGCTTTTGCAGACAGTCTTTAGAACCGCTTTTCGGAACGTCCACTTTTGACAGAAATTCCTGCAATGTTTTCACGTCGAACTGCCTGACACATCCCCAAAGTTCTTCATCAGTGACTTCAAGGTTCATGCTGAACAAATTACTCAACTTCTTAAAACGATAAAAATAAAAATGATAATTATGGTTACACTTTCAAACTAGGCGCTCTTTGTACGTACGGGTACGGGTACGACGCGACGTGACGAAAAAGTATTAACAAATTTCCTTACCAACAATTTTTCCCACTGTCCTTTGCGCGCGCATGCGCAGTGGCAAAATCGAGCTATCTGTTATAAGGCCCATGTGCATAGGGGTGCGCGCCTGATAAATTCCCATAGACACTAGTGCTAAATGTCCATACTTCAAAATTCATTTAAAAATACTCAGAACTCTCACAGGTATTCAAGCTGCACAGAAAAATGATGATCAACATGTCATCTTTCATTTTCTTTTCAATTTTGGGTGGGTTGACCATTGACTTTTTGAGATATTCTCACCCAAATAAGAACACCCCTAAAACGAATGATGTTTCCCGAACTGGAAAAGTAGCCATTTTGAAAAAGAATCCCTCCACAACATGGCTAAATAGCGCCACTTTCGAGCCCAATATCATCCAAAATGCTCAGAATTGGAAGCTCCAAGTCCAGGCCAGAGGTTCAGTGCCACATGTCTTCAATTCCCCAATTCCATGGTTCTCAGAACTCTCTAATATAGAATATTTTGAGGGTATAACTTTTATTTATGAGCTCGGCGGACGGATTTTTGGTCTATTTACAGGCGTGCACCCTTTAATAGCAGGCAACTCTCAAATTTTAACACAAAACCACATTCAGGAGAAGTAGAATATCTTCAAAGTCATTATTTTGAAAAAAAAATGAAAAATATTGCCCCTCGGAGAAACCACAGGGGCTAATGTGTAGGGTGTGGCTATGGTGTTTTCTACTGTTTTGAATAGGAAAATACAGCTTGTGTGCATGCAATATGCACATGGAAGTTGTTTTTTCTTTCCTTCTCACTTCAAATTTTGCCACATATTCCTTTCTTTTACATTTGCAATGTGTGTGAACTATTTTCTTGGTTCATCTGGGGTCACTTTGTGGTGGCCATAACCACTTTAGGGGCGGATCAAGGGTGAAAAGAAGGGGGGGATAAATTAATTTCAGCACAGCTTTAACATTTTGTATATGCAACTGTACAGGGTGCCCTGTATTTTAATGGTGGCATGTAACATAAGCAACATTACAACAGTAGTATTTTGGTCATTTCTTAAATTACTGCAAGCAATGAACACCCTTGAAAGATCAAAAACTGTACACAATGGGCCTTGATGTTGTGCACTAATCCCTAGCGGTGGCTGCCTTTTATTCTCTGAAAGTACATGCTGAAGATTTATTATATGACCCTATTTATGACTCCCTGGCCCTGTCCCCATCACAGCCCAGCCTCTTTAGTACTAGCTGGGCTAATTACTGTCTCCAAAGATTCCATTGTAAAACACCTATCTTCCATCCCCCACCCACCCACCCACCACCCCCCCCCCATAAAATAACAAAAGAAATAAACTCTCTGTACAGACTGGCTTCTGAATTATTAACCAAACTTGTGCTGTATAGTCATCACTCTGGCATTGAGAGTTAGTGTGACCACATGCATTCTGTCACATGCTCACACAGGGAAAAAACAATCTCAATTTTGCAAAACCAGCTATTTCTGCAGCAGTTTCAGTATGGGTCGATTGGGACGAGCAGTGTACAAAAGGAAGAAAAGCTGGTTCCAGAATGGCCATAAACTATTCCCTGCAAAGTGTAAATCCCCAATCAGTCATTTTCAGATGAACTCACCAACAGTGTACACAAGGCCAACACAACAGCAGATGCAACTTGCTGTTGAAAGAGATGAGCGGGGGTTCATCTGTACCACGCCCAATGCAGTGCCGACAAGGAAAGTCATGCTGCTTCGACCAAACGTTGCTGAAACTACTCCCCTTGACAAACTCCAACTCAAGAAGGAAGCAGTACCACAGCCCCTCTGTAGAAGAGAACTCCAGCACCAGAGCCCAGCTGATCAGTCAGATGGAGGGAAGCGAGCAGCCTACCGGTTCGTCGACATCAATTCTGCAGTCGACTTGGGAGCGCAGGCTATCCTAGATCACCAACGCACACATCCTGATTGCAGCGGCCGGCCCACATTGATCTATGCCAGATGCTGAGGAGCGACGAGGTTTGGCTGTGTCCGAGGTACTGTCCTGCCAAAAGTGTGGGTTCTGCACTGACAAGACAAAACTGTTCACCGAAATTCCACAGACGGGGAGAGGACGACGGACTGCCACTCCCAACATGGCGTTCCAGGTTGGTCTTTACAACACCGGCATTGCAGCTGCTGGGGCTAGGCGGCTGTTGTCTGCAATGGACACAACTGTTCCCTCGATAAGTAGCCTGCAAAGTACATCAAACAAATGTGGTGAAATTATCACCACAGAAAATGAAACGGACATGTGCAACAAGAGAAAAATCGTGAAAGACATTCATGAACTGCAGGGTTACGAGAGACACAGCGCAATTGCAGTGGAAACTGACAGACAATATAATAATCCCCTTCGAAACTGTCGCAAGAAAACACCCTTCGTCGCAGCCACCCAGACAAGAGATGTTGTCGTTGAAAATGTGACAACCAGCAAGTATGTTGTCATGTACCACCAGGAGAACAAACTTTGCAAAAAATGTGACATTGACGGAGCGAGGGATCACAAGCACGCAGGGAAATGCACGGCCACTCGTCCACCGAACTTCAATATGGGAGATGAGCGCAACGGGGGCATTCAGTGCGCCCAAAAACTTTTAAACTGTAAAGAACCTTTGTTTGTAAATAGGGTGACAACAGATGCCGACGGTTGTCTGGCACGGGGTATAACATCACATATGCAAAGTAAGGTGGCAGGTATGGAAACTGAACATTCGTTAGATCCGCCTCATTTAAACCGATCACTCTGTACGGCCATAAGTCGTGCAAAATTCAGTAAAGAGATGTTTCCAGGCAAAAATAAAAGGGCAAAGAAAAACATTCAAGATCGATTTGCCGATGACGTCAGCCACAGGGCACAGGCCGAGGCTGCTGCTATACTGAAAAAAAGCGGTGGGAACACTTCCCAAATGACGACCATGGCTAGAAATGCAGCAAGTGCCATTGTTCAATGTTACATGGGGAATCACGGCCTTTGCAAAAAGTGGTCCCAAATTTGTATGGGTGGTAAATATCGGTTTCCATACCTGCCAGTCGATGCCCGTGGCAAACTGAAATTAGCAACTTGTGATGAACAGACTCTCATCAAACTCCTAGGCAAACGACTTGGCCAAGAAGCCCTTGAAAAAACTAAATATGGCACCAGTACTCAAAAAGCAGAATCAATGAACCATGCCTTTGCAGTAACCAACCCTAAGGCCACACTAACCTTCTCAAGAAATGGTTCTTGTCGATCGAGACCATAGCGCAGTGCACTTGGTGAATAACAGACACGCCAATTCAATAGTCAAAAAGTGCGCAGCTGCCGGTTGCCCAGTAACTGCAGGCTCCCCAGCTGCAAAAGCCCTTGCTGAAATGGATAAGAAACAAAAACAGTATGTTAAACGTGCTAAAGGTCAGGAGTACAAAACACGCAGAGCACAATTGCGTTCTCAAAGATTCCAGCTGTATTATGCCACACGGCCACTGTATAAACGTGGCCAACTGGATCCTAAGCCAGACGATGGTTTGAAAAATGTCTGCCACATCATCCAATCTGAACACAATTACTGCAAACGTTTTTAAATTATGTTTTTGGAATGTAACTGACAAATTTATTGTTCATTACGATACCTTAAAGCAGGCACACCCGGTACCCATCGTGCCCTTGGCACTGCTTGAGTCGTTTGCAGACTTTTCTGCTATTATTTACAGCCCTAGGTTCCAGGGACAAATGCTCGAAACAAACGCACAATGAATTCTGGCACAGGTGACTTACATCCCACTCCCGTGGCATATTTACATTTCCGGTGTGTGCCATGTAAGCCGCCCTGTGCACAGACTTCAGAGTGCGTTTGTTCGAGCCTGGCATTTTCAGGGAAATGATGCCATAGGATTTTTTTATGCATCCCCGCCAAAGCCGGCATCCTTTTGAAGGCTGAAATCTGCTCTTTTTTGCAATCGCCCATTTAATTCTGGCGCACCACGACTCCATGTCGGCCATTTTGTCTCAGTGTTTTTCAGGAGCCCAGAAATCCATTGGCTAAAAGTTTTTTACCTTGGATGTGAATGTCCACCCTTCACCATCCATTTTATTACAAGTCAAAATTTGATTTGTACAAGCTCAAACAAGTACAAACAATATTATTCACTTATTTTTGTCTGAATAAAGAAAGAACTGTGCCTTCTCTGTGTTCGATTTCAATAATAACCAATTAAAATACCCCGAAATGGAAACAAAATAAGAACATGCAGAGACTGGGGTGAATGACTCATTGTTTACATTTTTTTAACGGTTCACTTACATGTAAATGCTAACTTCCACAGTGTGTTTTGAATAAAAACCTGAAAAATCAAAGATACAGAGTGTAAAATGTTTGTTTTCATATCTATTTTAACTCAATTTAAGCTTATTTTGTACTTACAGCAATAAAAAGCACACGTTGAAATCCCCCGTCATAACAACATGGCCGCCACCACTCAGGATCTATAGGGTGCGCGCCTGCAAATAAATTCCCATAGACACTAGTGCTAAATGTCCATACTTCAAAATTCATTTAAAAATACTCAGAACTCTCACAGGTATTCAAGCTGCACAGAAAAATGATGATCAACATGTCATCTTTCATTTTCTTTTCAATTTTGGGTGGGTTGACCATTGACTTTTTGAGATATTCTCACCCAAATAAGAACACCCCTAAAACGAATGATGTTTCCCGAACTGGAAAAGTAGCCATATGGCTAAATAGCGCCACTTTCGAGCCCAATATCATCCAAAATGCTCAGAATTGGAAGCTCCAAGTCCAGGCCAGAGGTTCAGTGCCACATGTCTTCAATTCCCCAATTCCATGGTTCTCAGAACTCTCTAATATAGAATATTTTGAGGGTATAACTTTTATTTATGAGCTCGGCGGACGGATTTTTGGTCTATTTACAGGCGTGCACCCATAGCGCGTGAGGATATATGCCGACGATTGACGGCGTACGGGACGAATAACGAGGAGAGCATTGACCAAGGCTAACAACGAAGCTGTACAAAGGCCTTCGTGAATTCTTGGGGGTGTTAATTTTTTTTCTCGAAATGACGTTGTCGAAGTACATCAGCACACTGTTGTCGTGTCGACTTTCTCGCGGTACATATTCGGAATAATTATTATTATT
This sequence comes from Patiria miniata, assembly GCF_015706575.1. NCBI lineage: Eukaryota > Metazoa > Echinodermata > Asteroidea > Valvatida > Asterinidae > Patiria > Patiria miniata. The sequence continues at coordinate 9,348,307 of NW_024037061.1, forward strand.
ATTATTTTTATTATTTTATTATTATTATTAAATGGTATATTTCACTCTTTCGTTGCGGCCCAAAGGCTGAATTGTGGGAAGGCTTACACTAAAAACATTAAAAAATAGACAGATTAAAGGGAATATACAACATTTGCAAACATCGGAAAATAAAACTACCAAGTTTTTGCGAAATACCTTAATAGGATGTTGGTAAATGACAGTCTAAAGCATCCTGTAAAATTATGGCACCTGGTATACTGTCATTTTCAAGAAAAGTGGTATTTTTGTATCAATTTCCAACGCTGATCGGCCGATCAGCGTTGGAAACAACTGGCTTTTTTTTCAAATACTGGCCCCAATTGACCATTGCACTTGTCTGCAATCGATTACAAACCTATGAACGGGTACGAGCCAGCTAGACTGGTTCCCTGACCTTACAATTCCCAAATGTATGTAAACTGCTCTGTTTCTTCTTATATGGAGTCAGGGAACCAGACTACAGGAAAATGATCGTTTTTCTTGGTTTTTATAGCATTTTCGAACCCAAAACCTCCAAAAAGTCAGTGTTACTATATTTGCTTTATATTTCCAACCCCCCAATTCCATCCATTTCTGAAAATTACAGCAAAAGCCAATGATGTATATTCCCTTTAAGTAGAAACTGTATGCATTACAACAAAAATAATTACAAAACCGGTAAAAAAATTATAATAGGAGTTACACAAAATAATGCATGTAACAACAAGAATGGAGGTTCACAACGAAAGAGTTTAAAAAAAAAAATGACTAAAGACAGTTGATTAAAAACTGTTGGGAAAACAAACATGGAGAAATATGGATTGCTCAGATTACGGGGAAAAATGGAGAATAAAAATCACACCAGGATATGAAGCGTAAAGCTTATAGTTGTTATTCAGCAGGTTGGTTAAGAATGGGATTGTACTATTCTTGTATCGGTTGCTTCGACATCGAGGGATGGACAGAGTACAAACATGTATTGGTAAATTTGGTATTGCGGAGATTGTTTTACTTTAACCTTTTTGGGTGGGAGCCTGCAGTCACGGTATTTATGAGATGAGAGAAGATTTTTCACAAAACTTTAAACAGAGATGATCACGTCGTGGCTGGAGAGAGAGGATTTGTAACCTATTAGACATAAGGTCATAGGGAACGTGCTCGCAAACATCAATGGAAAGGATTGTGCGAAATGCTCTTTTTTGTAATGTTTTTGAGCGATTCCCTGTGTTCCTTCGTCAATCCAGAATGCCATACAGGACATGCATACTCAGCAGTGGGTCTTACGTACTGCATGTAAACAGTGACCAAGTCATCAATGGGTAGACCACAGCGTTTAAGTTGGCGTAAGAAGTACAGTCTGCGGTTAAAGGAATTGCACATTGTAGTCACCTGGGTGTCCCATCTCAGATTGTTTTGAATGTAAACACCAAGAATTCTCAAACAATTTGATTGACCAAGGACTGAGGCACCTATTATGGCAGGTCATATTATGTACATGTACTTAGTGAAATCATTGTGATTTCAAAGAACACGGTCATCAAAACAATGTTTGACACATTTAGTGTTTGTTTCAATTTAAATGTACGTTTTCAACCCATTAAGACGAGGCTGACTGGCGTGACAATTCCTCCACGATTGAGAATTTCTTTTGATGTGACTGACAGCAATTTTTCTGCGAACCATTTTCATGAATATAGGCCTAAATACATATGTATCTTAAAAACGATAAGAAACGGTGATTTTCCCTTATTATCGTTACAGAAAAGTTTATACTTCTTTTCGTTATTTTATATCTTTGGACATGAATGTGTCCTGACCAGGAGGATCGTGGCTACGGCCTCTCCTTCTCCACCCAGTTCCCAACCGATTGACGCCAATCCAGTGCGGTCCTGTTTACATGCTGTCATGAAGCCCCAAATCAAACACACAACGCCAGCTGAAATTAACAAGACCAGCATGACCGATCGAAAAAAAATCACTAAAAAAACAGACACAAAACAAAACATATTAGGCTAAGTAGTAAATATATCTTTGAGGGCATCTGTTTGGTATGCATATGCCGCGTGGCATTAAATAATTTGCTCTCATCATGTATCCTCTGTTACAAGGAAAAAAATCACGATCACCGACCTGTCTATTGTTAATTTCCAAAGACGTTGACGGTCGTGGTTGATGGAGCTTAGGGGCGGAGCTAGCAAGTCACAGCTTTTTCATTGGCTGGGACCAAAACGGCCGTTTTGCATGTGTGCAAAACGCATGAACACTAATAAGACCAACAGCGGGCGCAATAAATTTGATTAGGGTTTCAAAAATTTCTACGCGAGTCGTTAATTTGCATAAAAAGTGTCCCCCCACAATTTTTTTGTAAAAAACGAGACCGTGTAGTTCAAAAATCGGTGGAATCGTGCGAATATAGCCGAGGATCATCTCCCTAGCTTTTGGGCTATTATCTAAGAGCAGATTTGATAAAATTAGGGTCCAAATATGGGTCCTATTTGCACAAGCAAATGTAGGGATGCCACTGGTAACTTTGGCAGTATGCAGGCTCAGCATTACCGGCAGGCTTCAAGCCGTTGATGGGCTTTTAAAAAGAACTTTTGCAAATGGGAAAGACACTTTGAAAACATCCAATCAGTTTGAATATGCTTCATGAATTTCTGAATAAACGAGCACATTTTTAACAGTAGTTAATTACAATTATATTTTGGTGTGGTGGTGGGGAGGGGTTGGCTCGAGGGGGGCTAGACAGAAGATAATCAGAACGGCGCAATAAGACCAACAGCGGGCGCAATAAATTTGATTAGGGTTTCAAAAATTTCTACGCGAGTCGTTAATTTGCATAAAAAGTGTCCCCCCCCCACAATTTTTTGCAAAAAACGAGAACGTCTAGTTTAAAAATCGGTGGAATCGTGCGAATATAGCCGAGGATCATCTCCCTAGCTTTTGGGCTATTATTTTAGAGCAGATTTAATAAAATAAGGGTGCAAAAATGGGTCCTATTTGCACGAGAAAATGTAGGGATGCCACTGGTAACTTTGGCAGTATGCAGGCTCAGCATTACCGGCAGGCTTATTACGGACACACTCTCGCAAAATGTGGTCCGGCAGCTTTCTTATACCAAGACCTCGTTGGCTTTGGGTTTTGTACGTAAACCTTATCAGTCAGCCGATCACGCTCTATTGACTTCGGCCAAACCGCAAGTCCCATCATAAGAAATAAGTTAACAATGTTAACCGGACCATTTTTTTCCAAGAGTGTGTCTCTAATGTTCTCTCTAAATCAGTGGCGTAGCCCCGGTGTGTGTGTGGGGGGGGGGGGGGGGGACGTGCCACCCTCCCCCCAAGAAATTGTTCGTGCCCCCCAAGTGCCCCCCCCCCCCATCAAAATACTGATAATGACATTGGCCCCGAAAGTGGCTCTATTATCTTATGGAGTGGTTGGATCAATTTTGGAAATGGTGTTGAACGTCGGGACTGCTTTTGAGTAAAGTTTAATTGTTACTCTTTACCTGTTTACGCTGCTCGTCCGTCATGCCGCCTCGCTTGTACGTGGGTGTTTCAATGACGCCAGGGCTACAACAATGATAAACATGAAAAAGGAAGAAAAACCCAGAAGTGTCATTATATCTTTGCAACAACACGTGTTCCAACACAAATTACCAAAACCGGCTCAGAATTTTGTCTTCACAAAAGTAGAACAATTGGTAGAATTCGTAAAACTGTCTGACAGGCTCCACGACTTGCCTTTAGCGATCCGTGGGTGAAAAAGTGAAGCTTTAAAAGCAAACCCTATAATGTATCAAATTAAGAGGTACAAATACAATATAGGCCTATAATAATGTCTTTACAAAAACCTCACTATTTGAACATATTCGATATGCATCAACTTCTAAATACACGAGGAAGGACTTTTCGACGAGGATGATTTCAGGATTCAAATGACCAAGTTTAGTGTAAAACAAAAGGGGAAAGTCAATTGTAAGAAACACTCACTTGACCAAGTTGACCCTCACTTCATAAGGGGCCAAATCTGCAAAGGGCAAACACAGGGAGTGGAGATCTTTGACAAATATTAGTTTGAGATTTAAAACAATGGTGTTGAAATAAAAGATGAACGATACACGACGGGTTGTAAAATTGTACAAAATATATGTATTTTTGTTTACATGTTTATGTTTTACACTATCAAATTATTTTCAGAACAAATGACAAATGTTTACTATGTTTGAATATGGAAGGTTTCATGCTGATGCCATATGTTGACTGATTCACAGGATTTTGAAGACTTCGTGCTGATTTTATGTTGATTAAATTGTAATAAGTTAATTTATTCAGATGTGTCGTTGAGAAACCTAAGTTTAGCTGAGCAGTATTTTTTTCTGGCAAAATTGCTCACTAGTACTACAGGCAAAGAGTGGTGACCAATGAATTTTAAATAATCTCTGCTCTGGTCTCGTGCTGTGAAATTTGCCATGTGCACGATTCTGTGTGAAGCAATCCAGCGCTGCCTTAGACATACAATACGTCACCATCCCTGTCACCTGCAGAAAAAATTGCTTTTAATTTCAAACCGAAAACCAAAACATATATACTAACATGAATACATCCAACTATACCAATTACCATGAGTGAGAACTAGACAAAACTCGAAACCAACTATCCGTAACCAACCACCTTGTCTGTGAATACTTACCGCCATAATGCCATAGAGACTGGAAACTTTTACAATGGCACCTTTGAGGGAAAAAAACCATGAAAACAAGTAAAACATTACAAATTGTAAAAACAATTCTTCTGAAATCAGTGGAGTACATGTACTTCCGAATGTATGTCAGTTACTGCCACAAAATGAGACAAAACCTTCACGTAGTCGCTAGAAACATCACATGGTCGCCATGGCAATGTCAAACTTAAATCTGGAAAATTGCTTTTTAAAATATTAGTGGGAAAAAAAATACAAACATTCTTTAATTGTTGGACAATTCTTACATATATTAACACAGAGCCCAACTGTCATCGCAGATTACTTCCCGGCTAATGCCGGTACCCATTTATACTCCTGGGTGGAGAGAGGCAAGTGGGGATGAAGTGGCTTGCCCAAGGACACAACATGGCCAGCCGTTGGATTCGAACTCCTGACCCTCTGATCATGAGTCACGCAACTAAACATTTTCTTAACACAGATTTTGCTCAAGTACCTTGTGTTTGAATTACATGTGGTTTGAGTAGATGTGTGAGTTGTAACGGTGCCCGGACGTTGACAGCAAACGTTTTGTCAAATTGCTCCAGAGTAACGCTCTCCAATGAAGCGGGGATAGCGACACCCGCATTGTTGACCTACAAACAATACCAACGTCTATGTTTCGTTTATAAACGCTTCAAGCGTTCCGCGCTTTTACAGTGTGGCATTCAAGTCGTTCAAACACTTTTAAAAACAAGCTTTTATAGATATGTTAAAGTGTTTAAAAAATCAGTGCCGTTTCACGAACGGCGTTTACACTGTGCACGGAATGTTTCTAATTCGTCAGATTTCAGTTTAAGCAGCTGAAAAACTTCAACCGGCTGTTACTTGGTAGGATTTGTTGGGGTGGTTTGGTACATGGGTATCTGCATGACTCAAAATTTAAATAACAGGTGTAAGTCCGTTGAACATCGTCTCGATCTACCCTTCAACGAGTTTGCGCGTTCAAGTGGGTTTACATCGTCTGCTGGACGCCGCCATGCATGCGAAGACGCGCAACAATTGAGATGCATACTGCAAATACATGCACCATCCATACATCGATCAAACGTCTTGAATAAAGACTAGTGTCTACTAACCAGTACATCCAAGCTGCTATGTGAATATGGTCTCATCAGCAACTTTCTTGACATCTGCCTCTTTCTCGAGATCAGCTACAATCAGCAGAATCTGAGGAACTTAACAGATGTTCACAGAACATGGATAAGCCCCCCCCCCCCCCAAAAAAAGTCTCCGGTTTCTGGTATGCGCACACGTCGCCGTAGCCATGAAAAAGGTTGTTTTTTTTAATGAAAGTTGATGTCTCAAACCCGCCAAACCCACTGGTTTGACTGGAATCCTACTGCTGCACAATTTTAGCGTGTTTTTAGATTGGGTTATGGCCGAGAATAAGCTTTATGTGGCCTCTCTGGACTCCCATATATTTGCACTAAGTTTAGTCGGGCACCATTTGCAGTCATCAGCCGACATTTGAAGCAAAAAAAAATCAGGTAAAAAAAAAAAAAAATGAGCCGCGTCGATCGCCGCACCAGTTTTTGGGCAAGCTCCATACCAGAAACCGGAGACTTTTTTTTGGCCTAAGGAAAGGAATGCTAAATAGGCCACTATAATGACGGCATGAATGTCGTCTATAGCGATGCTGATCTGAATTGAAAACTTGGCTTAAAAATGGGCTTCATTTTGATATTGATTTTGACGTGGACGCTCATGGAAAGCGAAGTTAAATGCCCTCAGGCGCGGATCTAGGGGAGGGGGTAAACCCCCCCCCCCCATAGCTCTGTCCAAAAAAAAAAAAAATATCATGCGAAACCCCCCCCCCCCCCGCTGTGACACCCCAAAAAATTATTCTGGTATAATGTCCGCCTGTTCAAAATACGGTACACGATTCTGTAATCTAGTGTTAATAATCGTCGAATTTGAACAGCGCCCCCTATTGAAATATGGTACCAGCCCCCCTCCCTAGTTTTGGATTTTACGGAGGCCAAGCGTCCGGAGAAAAAACCTGTGTACATTTTCATATTTTTGGGCTGATACCCCCCCCCCCCCCACCCCCTCCCCAACCCCCTGCGTGCGAAAATTCCTGGATCCGCCCCTGGCCCTCAAAACAGTTGAATGCACTCCATGCCTGTATTTACAATTATTGGGCAATTTCAAGTGCGTAAATTCCCTGCTTATACAGGTGACAAATCCCTTAGTGATACGATAGGCCCGCGGATTGTTTTTTTTCTGTAGTTGGGCGAAGCCATTTTCGTGAATATTTCAGTAGTTTCATTTGGATCATTGCGAGACACTTAGATTCTCCTTCTCTTTTTTTCCCTTAAATTAAAATAACCCCACCGATACATTTAGAGAAGAAAACTAGTCGATGTAAATAAGGCCAAAAAAAGTCTCCGGTTTCTGGTATGCGCGCGCGTCGCCGTAGCCATGCGCGTCGGCAAAATGAACAAGTTTTTTTTTCAATGAAAGATGATGTCTCAAAACCGCCAAACTCACTGGTTTGACTGGAATCCTGCTGCTGCACAATTTTAACGTGTTTCTGGATGGGGTTATGATCGAGAATAAGCTTTATGTGGCCTCTCTGGACTCCAATATATTTGCACTAAGTTTAGTCGGACACCATTTGCAGTCATCAGCCGACATTTGAAGCAAAAAAGTCAGGTAAAAAAAAAAAAAGCCGCGTCGCCGCACCACTTTTTTGGCAAGCTCCATACCAGAAACAGGAGACCTTTTTTTGGCCTAAGCATCGGTGGATTCGAACCAATGTCTACAAGAAATCAACCTTATCTTTAGGCAAGTCATTCTGTTGGCATTCCTCAGCGACCGTCTTCAGATTGGCTTCATTCCAACCATCAGAGACAGATCGAGAGGTTGGATTGATAGTCACATTGTATTCAAGGAGCAAGGTATCTTACTGTCGAGAACAAGAATTGTTTTAATGTAATACACTTTCCTGACACCTCCCACCAGGAAAACTCAAAGATGTACTGTCGCGGACACCGTGACCAAGTGTCTTTATTTCATAATTTATTAAATGGTTGATTGAATCAAATCATGACTCGCAGCTCAGGGCTGAATTGTTATTATCATTACTCACGGTTTATTAAAATTGAAAGTGGTCATACCCAGGGCAAAATTGCATTAAATTCACAATGAGTAATAAAAGTCAACAACACAAAGTTCAGCTCCACTAAAAGAAGATTACAATAGATTAAACACAGACAGAATTATTGCACAATTTCAAAAATATTACACATGCACACAAGAATTAAAAGGGCAGCCAGAGACAAAATTTGCAGTGAATAAAGAAATTAGGAGTGTAAACAAAAACACAAGACAGCTAGACTCTTTATGGCGCAAAATTCAACGGTAAAGTATTGAGCTGCTACAGACAGTTTTCCTTCAGTAGTTTAACCATATATGGAAATGCACTATTAGAAATACACTCAAAACATACCACAAGGAACGCAATGAATACAATTGATATAGGGGTGAGAAAATAAAAGACTAAACGTTGCAGTAGCATCAATTATTGCATAAGAAAATACAGAGGTAAAGGATTGAGCAATTAATTATTTACTTATTTAACAATTACAGACAATTTTCGTTCAGCCATATAAGGACATGCACTATTAGCATGTCTCTGTGTGCGTACTTTTTGGGGTTTAACATGTACATTATTGAACATGATTTACAATAACTGGAAAAAAAGTAATCCCATAAAAATACCATTATTACCATTAAAATATTAAGAAGTACCAGACAAAACTGACCAAAAAAAGGAATACACGACAAAAACAAAAGTACACTAAAAAACTGTTCAGAACATAAAACGCATGAATTATGGCATTAATGCCATTAACAAAAAACAAATATAAATTTGAATAGAAGTGTGGGAACTATAGTGTTAATTAGCAACTATTGAGTAAGCAGATCAGGTAAGGCAATATTATAATATTGATATATTAAAAAGTACCAGACAAAACTGACCTCATACAAAAGAAAACCAATCATGTTCTTGCAGTCTGATGGTTCCCTGACCCCACTTAACATGAAACGGAGCAATTTATAGACTAAGTTGGGGAATTGTAAGGTCAGAGAATCAACCTAGCAGGTTTGAACCCCTTCACATGTGTGTACTCAACTGCGAAAAGAAAAACTTCGGAATAACTATTTATGAAAATTTAGGAGCATTTTTTGAAAAAAGAAGAAGTTAATTTTCTCCAACGCTGGTTCTCCAAAGTTTTCTTGAAAATGACAGCACACAAGTAGCCACGATTTTACAGGATGCTTGAGACTGTCATTCCCTAACAATCCGGTAAGGTATTTCGTGATAATTTGATCATTTCGTTTTGCGATGTTTGCAAATGTTGCATTTTAAAGACAGTGGTTGTCGTCGAGCTCAGGCTACCACAGTAGCCTATAGTGGATAGCGTGATGAGCTATGGATACAAAGATCCAGCTTTTTCGAATCCGCGTCGAGTCGCTGCTTATTTTCCTGGATTATTTTTTTTCTATTTTTCTCCTCTAAATTTATCGTCGAGATAATTTTAATTGAAGGGAAAAAGAAAACGAAAGCCTATGTGTCTAGCTATGATTCAAAGAAAAACTGTGGGCAAATTATTCAAGATTTTCAACGGAAGAGGGGGGTACCTAGGGCGAATTATTGTTTTCTCAAACGAGATCCGACAATATCAAAAGAGTTCTCTCTCTCTCTCTCTACGTTCACCGACGATTGACACAATGGCAGTTGATTCGAGGACTGGTTGGGAAGTAGTCCTGACTGATATCAGGTGATCCGAGTTCAGTGGAAAATACTGGAAAATATATGCCGATTGTTACGGCGCATTGTTATGGTTTTTGAGCTTGTCAGAACTCTCGAACCGTTATGGAAATAGTTACTGAACAAATATTAAAAACACAAAATCCGCCCCCCCCCCCCCCCACCACCACCACCTCTACACATGGTTGATGAACCATATGTGCCAGATGAAATAACCACGCAAAATGGTAATTTCCAACAACTTTACTGTTTCCCGAGCCACAGACGTATCCAGTACGAGTACTATCTGTAATGGTCCGGTTGGTCCCTATTACAATCCTCCGCCCCCGGGGACCCAGTTTTCTTAATAACCATAACAAAAAACTAGAAATGTGTTTGTGGACAAACACTGAGCTGTTTCGACCGTTTTATTAATGACTGCCGTAAAGGAATTTCATCCAGGTCGAATGAACATGTACATGCGTATTCTATACAAAAAGTGTGTCCATCCTATGTAAAAAAAAAAACATTTTTCATGACGTCATGATGACGGCACACATTTTTTGAATTTTTTTGTATCTATCTACGACCTAACAAACCTTTTGCAAAAAAGAATTTCGAAGTTACCACGTTACATTGATGAGATATGAGTAAAAGGTCCAAAAATTGAATAATTCATATAAAATCAAATGATGACGTCATCGTGACGTCACTGCAATTTTTGTCTATAACACTGCCTGGAATATCTGCATACCGACATTGAACCTAATCGGACATCAGGTCCTCTGAGGTCGATCGGACCGTATTTTATATAATTTTTGCAAAATTTGAAGAAAATATTAAAATTTGAAAAATTCATAAAAAATCAGACGATGACGTCATGAAGACGTCACTTCAGATGTTGAATGCTTTTATCTATACCTACCTACCCACCAAGTTTCATAACGATCGGACATACCCTTATATGTGAATCAAAAAATCATGTTTTTGATGATGTCATGATGACGTCACACATTTTATGAAATTGTGTGCATCTATCTATGACCTGACAAACATGTTACAAAAAGAATTTTGAATTTACCATGCTCCATTCATGAGATTTGAGTAAAAGGTCCAAAAATTGCATAATTTATATAAAATCACATGATGACGTCATCGTGACATCACTGCAATTTTTGTCTATAACACGTCCCGGAATACTTGCATACCAAGTTTGAACCAAATCGGACTTCCGGTTCTGTAGATATAGGACCTTAAAGTATGTACTTTTTGGATGACGTCACGTGACACGTGATGACGTCATGATGACGTCATGATGACGTCATGATTCGGCATACATCTTTAGGTGGTGTTCTAAGTTTCATAACGATCGGACATATCCTTATATGTGAATCACAAAATCACGTTTTTGATGACGTCATGATGACGTTACACATTTTATGAAATTTTGTGCATTTATCTTTTTCCTAACAAACATGTTACAAAAAGAATTTTGAATTTACCATGTTCCATTGGTGAGATATGAGTAAAAGGTCCAAAAATTGCATAATTTATATAAAATCACACGATGACGTCATCATGACGTCACTGCAATTTTCGTCTATAACACGTCCCGGAATACTTGCATACCAAGTTTGAACCAAATCGGACTTCCGGTTCTGTAGATATAGGACCTTAAAGTATGTACTTTTTGGATGACGTCACGTGACACGTGATGACGTCATGATGACGTCATGATTCGGCATACATCTTCAGGTGGTGTTCTAAGTGTGTGCCAGGTTTGAAGTCAATCGGATTTGAAAAAAGTCCAAAAGTGCCCTGTAGAACGAAAACACGTGTTATCCTATGGGAAAAAAAGTGGAAGAAAAAAAAAAAAAGAGAAAAAAAAAAATAACAAAAACAAGAGCTGTTTCGGTGTGTACACCGAAACAGCTAAATATAAAACCGATTCTGTTGAACCTCCATCTAATCCTAGCCAGAGACACACACTACGGATATATGCAGTCACCTTTAGTGTGTGACCCCGGGTCAGGCATAATCTGAGCCTGACAGTGACAACCTGGGCTGGCGACAAACCTCCCATATACACGTGCACAAAACAAGGTCACTTGCGGGTAGACAGTGCACGGCTTGACAAAGACTATGTAAACAACATTTGTTTCCTGTGAAGGACCTATGTGAAATGGTCTCTAGTTATTATTGCTGGCCACATGTTTACGTTCTTTTGGGGGCGGGTCTTAGGCTCAGTTAGTCCAAAACTGCTGTTTACTATGGTTACAATACAAGGCTATTGACTCCTTGCTGTGGTAAAGGTGATTTCCCTTGAGTGCTATGTACAGTGTGCCTTTTTTTTATTACATCCAAAGCTTGAGACGCGTGTCTAGCCGATGGTGAAAACCTAGGTGATAATTTATGCTCCTCATTAGCATTGAATGGACCACTGGTTGTAATAGCCTGCTATTTCATAGTGGCCAGTGCATTGCATCACTTCATTCATTCATGAACTTGCTCTATGATTCATTCAAGATGGCTTCGAAGAGTGAGGAAGACGTTTTGCGAGCAGTTTTGCGAGATGATTTGAGCAGTGACAGTGAGAATGAAAGTGTTGTGGAAACTTCAGATGAGGAAGAGATTTCGTCGAGAAGCTCGATGTCAATGACTTCGGCAGAGCCTGGCAGCGATTCTGACAGCGATCCTGCGCCTCCTCCCCCCAAAAGACCGGCACACATACCACCCAAAGGGCAGCGTCACCAGCAAACACCCGCCCCACCTCCAGCGACTCCACCGGCAACAACTCCGCCTGCACCGACGCAGACTACACCGACCCGGGCTGCACCGACCCAACCAGCACCCCCACAACCAGGACCCGCCCAACCAGCACCCACTAGACCCGCACCAGCAGGGCGTACACCAGCCAGGGGTGTAGCGGCCAGACAGAGAGCACCCCAGGATCCAAATAAGGGAAAGGACGGCACAGTGTGGAGCGACCAGCCACCTCCACCTGCCAGAGCAGCCGCGGCTAACATACTGACCCAGCGAGCATCAGGCCCAAAAAACTTGGGTGGGGCTTCATCGCCGATGGAGCTGTTTCAGCTTTTCTTCCCGGCCGCTCTGATGAACATCATTCTGCGCTATACAAACGCCGAGGGCTTAGCCAGGAAAGGAAGAAGCTGGGTGAACGTGGCCATGGTGGAACTTCACGCATTCCTTGGGCTGATTTTCTACATCGGCCTCACTAAATCAGGTCGTGTGAAAGCCCGTTCGTTTTGGCGCCCAGGGGTATTTTGTCGCCCTTTGTGCAAGGCTACAATGGCGGGACACCGCTTTGAACAATTGCTAGTCATGCTCCGTTTTGATGACAAGACGACCTGCGTCCAACGCAAAGCCACGGACAAATTTGCCGCCATCAGGGAGATCTTCGACATGTTCACAGCGAGTCTTCGACACCACTTTAGCCCGGGAGAGAGCCTAACGGTCGATGAGCAATTAGTTGCCTTCAGAGGAAGATGCTCCTTCAAACAATACATGCATAAGAAGCCGGCAAAGTATGGTTTGAAGTTTTGGGCGTCTGTGGACAGTGCAACACATTATGTCTGCAACATGCAGCCGTACACCGGAAAGGAGGGTGACCAGAGAGAACGCGAACTTGGTGCTCGTGTTGTCAAGGACTTAGTCGAGCCTGTCTTCGGAACAGGTCGCAGTGTGACTGCGGACAATTTCTTCGTTAATAAGGAATTAGCGGACTTCCTCCTGACCAAGAAACTGACCCTAGTTGGAACGATCAAGGGAAATCGCAGAGAGGTCCCCCCGGTCTTGAGAAAGGAGAACGTCCACAACTCGCCAGCAAAAACATCCATTTTCCGGTACTGTGGGATGAACACAATGGTGGCTTTTGTGCCCAAGCCGAGGAGAAGTGTGTTGTTGCTGTCTTCTATGCACCACGACGGAACAATCACCCAGCCGTCTCAGAAACCTGAAATCATCAGGTATTATAACTCCACCAAGGGCGGCGTCGACACCGTTGACCAAATGTGCAGCGAGTACAATTGTGCACGAATTACCAACCGGTGGCCCATGGTAGTCTTCTACCACATGCTCAATTGTGCAGTCATCAATGCATACGTGTTGTATCTGCAGCTGTATCCCAACCTCCGCCGTAGCGAGGAATCCCGCATGAGTTTCATGGAGCAGCTTGTCTCGGCGCTGACGCGGGAGCAGATCGAGATGCGGAGACATCACCCACAGCAGCTGCGGCGAGAGACGGTGGATGCACTGAAGTTCATTGGTCTGCCAGTTGTTTTCGCCCCCGGGCAGCAAGCTCCAGGTGGGAAAACCCCAAGGCAACGATGCTCCTTTTGTCCTAAGGGCAGCCAACTCAAGACCGGCCGGAGATGTAGCGAGTGTGGATATCCAGCATGCACCATACACAGCAGAATGACAACAGTACCGCCAACTGTCACTTGCAGCAACTGTGCCATGGCCGAATAGACACTGAGAGACAATGAACATTCAGTCCTCCCTCTTTCCTATGATCAAGAGAGACAGTTTCATTGCCTTTTTCGTTGATTGTGTTTTTCCCTATTTTGTTCTTATTTTGTATATATTTATGGATCAAGTGCATCCATGCATTTTTTTTGCCACGGCTGAATAGACACTGAAAGACAAAAAACATTCAGTCCTCCCTCTTTCCTATGATCAAGAGAGACAGACCACATGCTCAATTGTGCAGTCATCAATGCATACGTGTTGTATCTGCAGCTGCATCCCAACCTCCGCCGTGGCGAGGAATCCCGCATGGGTTTCATGCAGCAGCTTGTCTCGGAGCTGACGCGGGAGCAAATCGAGATGCGGAGACATCGCCTTTTTCGTTGATTGTATCTTTCTCCATTAGTTCTTATTTTTGTATTTATTTCTGGATCAAGTGCATCCTTCCTGTTTTTTTCTGTGCCACGGCTTAATAGACACTGAGAGACAAAGAACATTCAGTCCTCCCTCTTTGTTACGACCAAGAGAGACAGTTTCATTGCCTTTTTCGTCGATTGTATGAAGTGGATCCATTTTCTTTTTTGGTTTTTCTAATAAACGTTTTTGTACGAAATCAGATTTGTTTATTTTTTTCTCCATGTAACATTACTGACAGTCAACAAAGCTGATACAGTATGTTCAAACAGGCAGACGGCTGTTTATCTCGGAACAGCAGGGCGATCAACAACCCAACCAACCCATTAGCATCAAGTTGTGGAAGAACAAGGTGTATTGGACGGTGTGATGGCAGCAGCGTAGCCAGGATTCTGAGCATGGGGGCGAGCGGGGAGGGGGGGGGGGGGCTGACTGGATGTTACATGGGGAAAATAATTGTTGCCTTAGACATACACGTAGACATTTTACGTTTCCGAAATGCAAGTGGGGGGCGACCGAGGGCGACGATTTTCATGGGGGCGTGTATGTGCCCTAGCTCCCACGCCCCCACCCCCCACCCCGGCTACAGCGCTGTGTGATGGTGCCTGGGGGCACGTGCCTGGGGCATATGGCTGCATATTTATTGTCAACAGACATGTCAAGATTGTGTTCATATAGATACAGTGTTGTGTAGCCTCGAACCATGGCGCTATTTAGCCCAAAACATCAGGGTCCCCGGAGGGACCCCTTGTAGACTTGAAATCAAGTCTGTAATGAGCGGTTTTAATCGCGTCCGCCGCGCGCGACTGCCAAGCTCTGTGCATGTGCCGGGGGTACGACATACCGCATGCTGTCCTAGTAGCGGGGACGCTACGTACATTTTCGACCCCATGCGTGTGCGACTGACCATGCCGCGCGGTGTACGTGTATGTACATCGTACATGTACATGACTTTTGCATGAATGGTTGTAGCGCTCACGTTGCGTGAACGGCGGTGGCATGGCCGGTATGCGGATTCTGGCGCTGAAGACGGACATAAACCACTTTAGTCTAACGACTTGCCATCAAGTCTAGACCCCTTGATGAAGGCGTGTCAGTAAATGGGCGTGGTGCAGCGGAGGGCCAGTGCCTGGGAGCATGTGCCTCGGGCATCTGGCTCCTTATTTATAGTCAACAGACATGTCAAGATTGTGCTCATATAGATACATGTACTGTGTTGTGTAGCCTCAAACCATGGCGCTACTTACACTGCAAAAACTGTAGTGTTAATTTAACACCATTCGGTATCTATATAGGACAACACCAGTAATATTTAACACCAGATGGTCTTATATAGATACCAATGGTGTAAATTTAACACTCGAGTTTTTGCAGTGTAGCGCTAAATATTTTGGTCCCCGGACGGACCCCTTACTGTAAGCGTGTTAGTAAATGGGCTTTCTGCGTCGGAGGGTTCTTGACCAGCAAATGCACCTTTAATTATCTCCTTTTTGCCTACCGACCGACCCTATAGACCTTTACCATGCTGCCACCATTTTAGTCATGTTCCCTGTATCCAATAACAGTACTGAATGATATTGTTTTGTGCAAAAAGGAACCAGACTATTTTTCCTTTCAGCCTCGCTTTGTTTACGTTTACTTGAAAGGGGAAAAATCATGATGGCCGCAACATGATCAATGGTCTATTCAGAGGCAAGTATATGAAAACTAAACAAATCAAACGAAATGCCCTAATGTGCGTGCGAAAATGGCTTGTCCATAGTAACCTCTTGATGGCGCACTGCATGCACTGTGAATCGTTCCCAATTAGGCCAATTTTTTTTTTGTTTCAAGCTTGGATTGTACAGACAAGGTACATGTAGGTACTATTTTGCTTTTTTGGTGTCCTCATGTACATTGGTGTCCTCCATAATTTGCCTTGGTGCTTTCGATCATTTGCCTTGGTGCAATTTCCCATTCCTTGGTGCTCTTTGGTAAACAAAATTTGAGGTGCGGAAATGGAGGTCGCTGTTGGAGCTACCGCGGAACATTTTGGGAAAAAAAAGATCGACGCGCATGATTAGAATCGATGCGCGCGCTGACCAGAGACCGATTTTTTTTTTTTTTTTTTGCCTTACCTAAATATTTTGAAAAAATATCTCGATGTGTGCTTCACTCTTTATTTTCTGGAGTCATGACCGTAAGCAGATATTTCCCGCCATCTATGGTGATGAGCTCTCCCGTGACGTAGGACGAATCATCGGAGGCTAAGAATGCTATCACCTTGGCAACCTCATCCACGGTGCCGGGACGACCCATGGCATGGGTGCGTTCACACAACTTCAAAAACTGGAACAGGAAAAAGAAGGGGAAGAGATCGAAAACTTCAAAGCAAATCTTTAATTCTCAGTTGAAAATTATTAACCCTTCATTCATCAGAGTCATAACGCTGGACTAGTTGTAGATATAGTAATTGATGTTGGGAACAATCAACCAAAATAATCCTCCTAGAAGTATTCTCGTTTTAATTCCATCCGATCATTTAAATATGGTACGATATTACGCAGTGGCGTAAATCTGTGCCGTCGAGTGGGGGGGGGGGGGGGGGGGGGGATAGGGGATGACCTACATCCAAAAATTGCCAGGCCATGGAAATTAAACAAGCGGGGGGCGGGGGGGGACACCACAGTACACTAGGGGGCGCTCTTTAGGATATAGATGTATATCAATGTGTATACTCGTGCTTACATCAAATAGGCGCATTTTAAAAGCTTGTGTACTTTGTTTCTCCACTTTTCACTGCTTTTATACAATTTGGTGGTTGGGATGCTAAAAAAACCTCGAAACCACATTGTTTTCTCATCACGAAGAAGTGGGGGGGGGGAGGATGATTCAATAGGGGGGGGGGGATACATATACCCCCATCCCCCCGGGATTTACGCCCCTGCTATTACGGCCTCAAGCTTTTATGATATCTATATGTATGGTGGCTCTGAAGGGACATCGCAAATCATCAATATTCACGTCAAAAAAAATCACGCCTCGCTCCGGCTCCGGTTGCCAATATTTTGACGTTAATATTTGAGTCCAGAGAGCGAGATACGAATTTTTTTGACGCCAACAGTGACGTCAGGATTCAAGATTTGACACAAGTCCTGACTGATTTTGTCGCCAAAATATTGACGTCCATATTCATGAGCTGCGATGTTCTTTCAGAGCCACCATATAATGAGTCGAAATTGGGGGGGGGGGGGGACTCGCATTGAACGCGAGCAGCGCACGTGAGTAGAACACGTGTGGAACCATTTTGGCGACCTGGGAACGCATTCTGAGCTTAATAACACATGACCGAAACAATGCTACAGTTCCTCCTACCTGACAACGGCCAGAGCATACTGTCTGAAACTTTGATGAGATTCCCACATGCACAAACTAGCAAAAGAGATCTGCTACCTGGGCAATTTATAAAAATAGATTCAGAGAACACGATCGAAAATGGCTTCGTCGTAAATTAGGCATATTATGTGATCTACACTGACTGTTTTACCTGCTCATAACGTTCATCCGACATGCCACTTCGCTTGAACACTGGTGTCTTAATGACGCCAGGGCTACAAGAAAAGATGAAAAGAACACAAACTAATCGACGGTATATTCTGCAACAACGAACACAAACAATTAGCAAAAGCGTCCAAGAATTTCTACTTAAATCAACTAATGAAATTGTTCATGAGGATTTTATCCTGTCTGAATTGTAAGGGGAGGGGCTTCATTAAATAAGCAATCATCAGATATGAAAGCAGCAATGATTTCTTTACCGACAAAGGTCAAATAATAATCTTTGTCGTATTAGGTTAGACAAATGCCGTGGCCGAACTCTCTGGTTGCCTTCAACTATACTTAAAGGGCCCCCCCAATGCAATTTTTTTAAATGCAACTTTGTGTCCCATTTAATCTTCAATTTTCGTGCTGCCATTTTCAAGAGTATTATGTCTTCTAGTTATTTTGTTATGCTTATGCGAATTTCCGTATTCATGAGCAAAATAATGTGTGATGTCATTACAGGCAGAAACCTCAATGTTGCAGCTATTTCAACACCAAAAGTTGCCAGAATTGTTGATATTTTGCTGTCCTGATTTTCATATTTTTTGGGTGATTTGTTGTTGTATCAGTACATAGCAGTAAGCCAATGAGCAAACTTTTCTCACAACTGTTTTCCATGAGCAAATTTTTGAGTTCATAATTTGAACAGAAAACCCATAAAACTGAACGGTGTCTTCCTGATAATAATATCATCATTCGCTTGTAGCCCCCGCCTGCAAACAGGACGCTGGAAGGTGCTGATCTCTAAGAGTTCTCATTGGACAGATTTTGTGTGACCTGTGACGTACTGCAGCGTGCTGCTGTTTATCATATACGTAGCGCGCTAGCTGCATGCGAAGGTCATAAGTTAACCATAATGCCATCCGTACTTCTTTCACAAGATTCTGTGAAGCGGCATCAGCCTTTCCCAGCGCCCTGCTTGCAGGGCGGGGGTACGAGCGAAATGAAATCACAGCAATAGCGCCCTCAGTTGTCCAGAAAATCATGGATTTTTTTTTCAAAAAAGGTTTAAAGCAGTACACTGTTCAGTAAAATTAAATCAAAGAGGGTTGTCAAATAGTTTTCATACATTTAAAAGGAGTAGAAAGTTGCACAAAATGTTTTCCTAAGGAAAAAAAAACATCTCATGGATCCTCTGTGTGGACGACTTTGACGAGGAAAAGGGACAAGAGTTTGTCAAATATAACAAAAATAATTAGCAAGCTCAGTTTAAAAAAGATCGAAATAAAAGTCGAGTTGTTAAAGACTTACTTGACTGAGTTGACCCTTACTCCATGAGGGGCGAGATCTACAATTAAAGGGGGGGGGAAGGAAGTACTCTATAAACATCATTTTTAAATAGTCAATTTATGATTATAATAAAGTATGATTCAAATGTGTGATCTAAATGTATGATTAAAAATAGATTGTAATCACTAAACATTCCACTGCAAGAAGAAATAATGCATTTGGACTGTTAGAAATGTTTCAATTTTGAGGATAAATAAACAATTTGATTATTTTAGCTCAACTGTAAGCTCATGTGGTTCAAGTTACCGTGTGTACTGTTCTGTGTTAAGGAATCCAATGCCGTCTTAGACATACAATAGGGTATCATCCCGGGAAACTGTCGGGAAAAACAATTGCAATTTCAAAACATCTTTAAAACATCTTTTGGGGAGGGCTCACCAGTATTTTTCGATTGGGGTGGGGTTAGCGAGGGAGAGGAGTGATCATGTGACGTATAGGACGCGTTATAAATTCATGCAATATAGGGTGAGTCAAAAAAAAGGAACCCAAGGCCAAACAAAAAGTCTCCGGTTTCTGGTACGCGCGCGCGTCGACGTAGCCATGCGCGTCGGCAAAATGAAAAAGTTTTTTTTTACAATGTAATGATGATGTCTCAAAACTGCCAAACTCACTGGTTTGACTGGAATCCTGCTGCTTCACAATTTTAACGTGTTTTAAGATGGGGTTACGATCGAGTATAAGCTTTATGTGGCCTCTCTGGGTCCAATACATTTTGCACTAAATTTAGTCGGGCACAATTTGCAGTCATCAGCCGACATTTGAAGGGGGAAAAAAGTAAACAAAAACAAAAAGAAAAGCCGCGTCGCCGCATCATTTTTTGGGCAAGCTCCATACCAGAAACCGGAGACTTTTTTGGCCCAAATGGTGCCCCCTATTTTTCAAAGAAGTTCTGCATGTAACGCTTTCCAGATCTAGGACATGAAAGCCCAATTACTAAGCTTCCCTTTAGTGAAAGAATCAATTTAATCGCTCATTTTCTTCATGTACTTTTCCAGTTATGGAATTTTGAACACAAACGCCGTTTTTTAACCTTGTCCACGCATCACAATAAAAGTAAGTGATATCTCAGCAAAACGAAAACTTCACATTAAAAAAAAAACACTTCAGAACACTCTAATAACTATGATAACTGGCACTTATCATTATTGAAAAGCCTACTGCTTTCAGTGTTAAAACAACATGCTTTAAAATGTCAAGAGTTTACAGCCGTGCCCTGCCTTCTCCTTGGCTACCCTGATATTTTCAGGATACGACATGCATGGTTTCATTCCTACTGAAATATCACGTACCTTAACGTGATCCGTGGTCAAGGTTAAAAAAACGGTGTTTGTCTTCAACATTCCATAACTGGAATAGTACATGAGCGATTTGAATGATTCTTTCACTAAAAGAAAGCTTATTAATTGGGCTTTTATATCCTAGATCAGAAAAGCGCTACATGCAGAACTTCTTTAAAAGATAGAGGCACCATTTGGGTTGTCTCTTTTTTTTTAATTACCCTGTATTAAAAAACAGGAACCTGAAATATAGAAATTGTGCGGGTATACGGGATGCGTGTGCGATCTGGTTATATCTCTATTTTGTGTGGTTATTTCACCATACCCGCATACCTACATCTCAACATTTTGATATGAAATAACCGTGCGAAATGGTGATATCACAAGCAACGTTTCCCGAGCCGCATATATGCCCCATAACACGCGTACCAACTCCAAGCTCCAATGGAGGCCTAGTCAGGCCGAAAATTCAGCTCCAATATTCCTAATGAGCACTGCTTTAACTTATTTTCATCCTATACAGGGTGAGTAAAACAAAACCGAAACCCAAATGGCGGGACCATTGTTTTAGTGAAGTTCTGCATGTATAGCACTTTCTAAAACTAGTATATGAAAGCCCAATTCATAAACTTTGTTGTAGTACATGAATCATTCAAGTCACTCATGCACTTGTCAAGTTACGGAAATTTAAACACAACCACCGTTTTAAGGTTCTGTCCACGGATCACAAAAAAGTTCAGTGTTCTTTCAGCAAAACGAAAACAAATCACATAGGATTGTGTGTGAATTGTTTTCGTTTTGCTGAAAGAACGCACACCTTTTTTTGTGATCCGTGGACAGAACTTTAAAACGGTGGTTGTGTATAAAATTGCGTAACTTGAAAAGTACATGAGTGATTTGAATGATTCTTTTACTAAAAGAAAGCTTATGAATTAGGCTTCCATATCCTATAAGTGCTACATGAAGAACTTCACTAAAATAATAGTCCCGACATTAGAGTTTACGGGGTTTTTACTCACCCTGTATATCTTCAGTGCTACCCAGTTCTGTTTCATATACGATATTAACTTAGGGCCTTTCCCTAGTGGGTTTTTTTTTTTGGGGGGGGGGGCTGAGGCTAGTTCCCCGATCGCTCCCTTGCGTGGTCCACTTCGTTTAGATATCTTCAAATAAAAGTAAAACTCAACTGTCCTTTTTGTCCGTTACCAAGCATCTCACTAGTGACTTCTTACCGCCATAATGCCGTAGACACTGGAAACATTCACAATGGCACCTGGAAGAAAACAAAAATGAACAGTTGAAAAGGATATTGTGTCAAGATAATTTTGCAATATGTCGCCTGTCGCCACAAAATTAGAAAAATGGCAACATGTGAATAAATCTCTTTTGTGAGTATGCGGTGGCTCTAAAAAGTACCGGTTTTAACTTAACGTTTCGGACAGCATGCTCTGTTCGTCAGGAGACTAAGTGGATTCCAACTTCGCTTCCATTCGGAATCCCCTCAGTCTCCTGACGAGTCGACGGACAGAGCATGCTGTCCGAAACGTTGAGTTAAACCGCTTCTCAGAGCCACCACACACTCACAAAAGAATTGTGTTAACATGTTGCCACAGCAAAGTTACCTTGCTGTTATCCTCGCCATGCAAACTTTTCATTCTTATAGTCAATATACATTGCTTATTTGGGTACCGGTATTTTAAATTCACTTGTGAATTTTAATTGTATCTGGGTTGTTAGATTTTTACGACATTGTGTATGTATACATGTACTGCGCACTTGAACACTAATGTGGAATCTGCGCAATATAAATTAATTATTATTAATTAATTATTATTACATGACCTGGCAATTGGACAAGGTGTAGCCTAAGGTTACTGTATACCGGTGAAGAAATTGTTCACATGCGTTTTGATGCATGTAGGCCTATCTCCATCTGCAGTTTGACAGAGAGCTGCCAATTTGCTCCGTCCTGCCTGAATTGAAGAAGATGCTATTTGACAATACAAGTCGATTTCAGCTACATGTATACCTTTAGTTTTGATGAGATGTGGTCTGAGTAGGTGTGTGAGTTGTAATGGTGCTCGGACGTTGACATCAAACGTCTTGTCGAATTTCTCCAAAGTAAACGTCTCAATGGATGCAGGATGAACGACACCTGCATTGTTGACCTACAGACGAGACAGAAATCTGACATTATTGCAAACTGACACTGATAGGCATATAAAATAAAATTTAAAAAACCCACTGATTTTCACAAAGAGACCCACTTGCATGCGACATCCGTATCAGTTACGTCTTGAGTTAAAGACTAGTGTCTGGACTAGAGCTATACTACACTAACCAGTACATCCAAGCTGCCAAAGTATTCAATGGTTTTATCAGCAACTTTCTTGACGTCTTCTTCTTCGCCAAGATCGGCTGGTATGAGGAGAATCTGAGAAAACAACGGTAAATGGGTAAATTAAGTATTCTTAAGCCTTAATTAACGGAATAACAATGTGATGGAGTAGTTATAGGTCTAAGTGGGTGGTTTTAAACCGGTATTGGGGGCCTGGCCGTTGATGTGCTGTTTCAATAGGCCGTACAATGTCAAGGTCCAGTGGTATAACGGTGTGTGAGTCATATACGATGGTACGTGGGTTCGAACCCTGCCAGGAACATGGTGTTTGTGGTCTTGGGCAAGACACTTAAAGGGAATGTACATCATTGGCTTTTGCTGTAATTTTCAGAAATGAACTATTTGAGGGGTTAGTATAATAGATCAAATTTTGTTACACTGACATGTTTGAAGTTTTTTCTACGAAAATGCTGGAAAAACCAAGAAAAACAAAAAACGTTCAAGTAGTCTGGTTCCCTGACTCCACTAAAGATAAAATGGATCAATTTCCAGATGCCGGAAAATTGTAAGGTAAGGGAACAAGCCTAGCTGGCCTGCACCCGTTCATGAATATATAACCAATAGCAAACCAAATTTGAACTGAATAAAAAATGGTACATTTTGAGCAGTAGTTGCACAATAGTTTGGTTTTTCCAACGGTGGTCTGCCGACCACCGCTGGAAACAGATACACAACTTCCATTTTCTTGAAAATGGCTTCACACCAGGTGCCATAATTTTACAGGATGCTTTAGACTGTCATTTACCAACATCCTAGTAGGGTATTTCGTAAAAACTTGGTAGTTTTATTTTTCGATGTTTGCAAATGTTGTATATTCCCTTTAACTACAATTGCCTCTCTCCACCCTGGAGTATGGGTACCTGTAAGGGTCGAGGACCGAATGTGTGCTGATATCGGCTGCCGCGTGGTCACGTGGCCGATCGTGGCCTAATGAACGGCTAATAATTGTAAAGCGCTTTGAGAGTGTTGAAACGATGGAAAGCGCTAGGCCTACATAGGCCTAAGCATTACAATTCATTTTATATTATTTAAACACCAAGCGGTGCATAAACGTCGGCTTACAACATCCACGTGACGGGCTGTCAACCAATGGGAATACGTAAACTGCCTCCTGCAGGTATTTATGAATTAAACATAAGGCAGGAACGAATGCTCAAATTGCATCGACCCGAATTAAATAAATGTTGTGTTTTGAAGGCATTTATGTTTTTATGGTAACAAAGCTGGTTCAAATGTGAGGCAGAAGTTGATGCAATGGACAGTGCATGCGAAAGGAAATTTACTGATGTTGAAATGTGAAACTTATGAAAATGGAGAGTGAAGAGTGGGTTTAGCTACCACGAGGGGTGTTAAAGCAAGCATATTGCTGAGTTTCTCTGAAGGATTTTCTTTTTATTATGCCCAAGTCGGGGGTGGGGTGGGGTGGGGGTGGGGGGTGGGGTTGACACCCAACACCCTGGTGTAAAAATATACCGTATTTAGTTTTTGAATGTATACTTACTATACGGGCAACTAACTTTATCTTTAGGCAAGCCATTCTGTTGGCATTCCTCAGCGACCGTCTTCAGATTGGCTTCATTCCGACCAGACAGAGACAGGTAGCATCCTAACGAGGCAAAATATCTGGCCGTCTCAGCTCCAATGCCAGAACTTGCTCCTACATGCAAAACAACAATCGAAAGATCCAACCAATTTGAGTCAGGGTAAGATGGTCACGTTTCCGTTTTCTAAGTGGCAGATAGCAGTCACACTTTGTGAACAAGATTTATTTTCAAAAATTGATCTGAAGTGATTTTCGAATCGAACTTACATATCTGAAACGGGACGTGTTGCATCATGACAAAACAAAGGTTTCTGCAAAAGTTAAAACCATTGCTATGACGTCACCCTATTGTTAAAATCGTGGATTCGTATCTATTAAACCATTGCTATGACGTCACACTATTGTTAAAAGTGTGGATTCGGAACTACGAATCTGTTACGCTGGTCACAAAGTGTGGATTCGGAACGAAGAATCTTTAGTAAAGTGTGGATTCGGAATTACGAATCCACACTTTGAACACGTCAGACAATTGTTCTCTATAATGAGAATTAATAGGACCGTCTGCGTGAAATACGAAATTACCAATGCATCTTCCCTGTCAGATTCTCCGCCGTCACTGCAAAACCTACTTCTAGTCAGAATGAAATGAACTATCAATTTGTCAACGGAAGGAGCCGGGACAACCTGACGCCACTTTTTTTCTCCATATATCATCTCCACTCACTGTTAATGCCAATACTTCTTTTGACGCAATGGTTTAAGTCGAAGAATACACTCGCAAGTGTGGATTCCTAATTTACGAATTCACTCGGCGCTTTCTCGTGTATTCTCCTTAACGGAATCTTTCGAATTGGACAAAAAGTGTGGATTCGTAGGCCTATATCTATGTGAATATTTAGTAAAGCGTGGCCTTCGGAACTACAAATCCACACTTTGCACAACTATTTATGTAAATAACCATGCTACGAATGCTTGCCTTTTATCTCGACTCAACTCAACAGGTTCGTGAAAATACTTCTTTTGACGCAATGGTTAAGTCAGAGAATACACTCGCAAGTGTGGATTCTTAATTTACGAATTCGCATTTTCTCGTGTAGTCTCCTTAACAACTACTCCCGACCGCCCTGCTTTACCACAACAATATTAATTTTTGTTCGGGTAGTGGGCAGATAGGGGAAATATTTGGGGGAATTGTGCCTCTGATGATACAAGCATGGCATTTGGCACACAGTCAGAGTATGTCATGAGAAAGATATTCGACTATAGGGCCATCTCAGATTGGTCCTTTGAAAAACAATTAGGAAGAATAACGAGCAATTTTCAAAATTTTCAAACTGGTTGACATTGCTTGTTATACTGCCTATATTTTTTTCAAAGGACAAAGCTGCGATAGCCTTATAGCCAAATGGGTAATTGCAGAATACCCCGCCACTCGGAAATACACCCCTAAAATCATCTGGCTACGCGGTTGGAATCGCTGGAAAAGAAATAATTTAAGTCCAAACCAATAGGGCAAAAACCTAATTTGATTTATATCACCCCGGCGCAAAAATTCCATCTTATAATAGTTTATGCGGTACCCGCTGCTATGTACATCAGATTCGAACCGGCTAACCGATCTCGGTGGTCGAGTGGTAAGACATCTGCACTCGAAAGCAAGAGGTCGTGGGTTCGAGTCCCACCCGAGTGATTTTTTTTCCAATCTTCACTCGGGAGAAAACACACTGAGTATACAGTGTTTAAACGTCGGTTAAGGGCAAAAACCTAATTTGATTCATTTTGGATGTTATTGGGCTCGATAGTGGCGCTATTTTGCCATGTTGTGGAGGGATCGTTTTTCAAGATGGCTACTTTTCTGCTTTGGGGAAAATAGGGGTCGTCTTCTTTGGGTGAGAATATCTCGAAAAGTCAACGGTCAACCCATCAAAAAATGAAATGAAAATGAAAGATGACACATTGATCATCATTTTTCTGTGCAGCTTGAATACATGTGAGAGTTCTGAGTATTTTTAAACGAATGTCGAAGTATGCGCATTTAGCACTAGTACTGTCTATAGGATTTTTTTGCAGGATTTTTTTGCAAGGTACAATCGCATGATCACCTATCTGACTTTTTTCGCTGAAAAATTCGGCCTGTATACATGATTCTTTGATAAAGAAAGCACAAAAATTCCACACCACATACATCAGTTATCAAATCATTACTGACCTGTCACAAGAGCCACTTTGCCTTTTAATGAGCTCATTGATGTTTAAGTTCGGCGAGGGGGGATGAAACAGCGAGTCGCAAAAGTGGATGAACTGCTTGTTGTAGCTCAGCATCACGGTCATCTGGACTTTGACCTCATGCACTTGGAAATGGTTTTACTATTTTGTTCCTTTATGAAGTGCAATGAGATGAAAGTGCTGGTGGGTCAGAATAAAACATAAACCAAACTACATGTATATCAAAACACGATTGTACTGGTAGGCTTTACGGTCGTTTTTGGCGATTGTTTAAAATTTGTGGTGGTACAATGAGTCAGTGTTGGAGCAAAGGCTTTAACCCTGAAGGCCAAGGCCAAGGCTTTGGCCCTCAAGGCCAAGGCTTTGACCCTCAAGCCTCGAGGCCAAGGCCAAGGCTTAACCCTCAAGGCTAAGGCCAAGGCCAAGGCCCTGTTTTATAAAATGACCACTAATATAGAACTAATTATAGTCACATGACACATCATCACAAATCGCTCATTAAGAAGAACAACTTGTCTTTAATTGCAATCAACATGCTCGCATACACTGTTTTATGACTGCATTGTATCTATTAAAGTATAAGTTCATGTCTTCGTGAATATGGTTTAACTAAAACAAAATAGCGATTTACTTCTATATTGACGCACAATTCTCCCGAGTGTAACAAAAGAGGGATCCAAGAAACTGATTTGGGAAATTTTTATTTGCTGGGCCAACATGGTCAGAAATATTAGCATTATCTAAAACAGATACATGCAAATCTTTAGCACTTATCAGGGAGACTTATACAACCAATCAGATCTATTCCATAATTGTATACAATTTAAGTGATCATCTCATTAGCCCCACAAGTGTACAGAATATTGTTGCAGCAAATCTACTACAATGGTAACAAAATGTGATGCTATAAAAGTGGAAGTGTGCCCAACACACAAATCTATAGGGTGTTTCCCTCCTCCATGGTAACACGATTAAAATGGTAACAGCAAAATTTCAAACAGATTTATCTGGAAAATGCAAAAATCTATGGGCCTTGAAGAGCCTTGACTCAAAATTGCAAGGCACTGATCCCTCAAGGCCAAGGCTTTTGCCCTCAAGCCTCAAGGCCAAGGCCAAGGCCCTAAAGTCCAGCCTTAAGGCAGCCTTAAGGCCAAGGCCCAGCATCAAGGCGCTACATCACTGCAATGAGTATTATGTCACGTTGCATCATAGAATTTTGCGCTAAGAATTTTGAAGAGGATTGAGCTCGCTGTGAAAATGCACTCAGCAGGCAGCAGTGACGATTTCTTGGCAACATCGGGGGACGAGCCAACCTCGTGCTTACTTTATTTCCAACCTCGTTTCCAGTAGTAAGCCCTTGGATAAGAAACTTTCTTTCTGATGTGATCCTGATTCGATACCGCAATTGGCTATAGTAATGATTTATAGCGTGTACTTGGTGTTGTATTTCCAATGTGCATTACCGGTTTTCACGGTCATTGTAATTGTAACATCCAAGCCTTCGAAAAAATACTCCTTTTCTTTCCAATTTGCTCATATTAATATGAAATGTGATGTACATTGGCGGGATAAGATTGTAACATTTTAACTTCGAAAACAATCGTGTTTACGGTAACTCACGGCGCGACGAATTGATTCTGTTTTTACCCCAGACATAGCCTTTCGCAAGGCCTTCATGTATTTAACCGGCATTATAACGGCGAAAACGCGATGTGACTGGAGCTGAGACCACACGCACGAGTAGCGAAGCCACGAGGCCTTTTCCAACTTGTCAGGCATGTCCTATGTTTTCTTTATTTCTTGATTTTGGCTACCCTAAAAGGGTAGCAAAATTCCAACCACTAGCCTTATAAATACGCGCGTGGCTACTACCTGGATGCGCGTCTTTGCTCCAGTCGCTTTGTTTTTTTCGCAGCTTCGCCACTCTAAGCCACGGTGGGCTTGGCGAAAGGCTACCCAAGATACCTCATACAAAACAAACGCTAATGTAACGCACAGGCGCGGCGGGCACTAGACTTTTCCTCATTTCCATATGTGCTCACAAATTGTGCACATGCAAACGATCCAATACCAGGGTGAGAGAGCAGGTAGTGATGGGCGCGTACTGCTAATAATCACCATGAAGCGAAACGTGTACAGTACCCTCTTCGTATAGGGGGCGCTGTTCAAAGTAGAAGATCTTGGCCGCTTTGCGCGACGTTCCAATGCAGACCAGTAGGGCCTAAATAAATTCCCATGCATAGACCCCAATGATAAATGCCCCTACTTCAGAAATTCAGGAAAAATACTCACAACACTCCAAGGTGTTCAAGACGTACATCAAATTAAAGCTGATTTCATCATCTTTCATTTTTTTCCCCAATTTTTTTGGGGTTAATCTGATGACTTTTGGGAAAATTTCCATCCGAAGATGACCACCCCTTAAAATAGTCCTGAAGCCCATCGCCATTTTGAAAAACGGTGCCTACACTCCATTGCACAATAGAGCGCTTTTAGGGTCCAAATTACATCCAAATTTCACAGAAATACAAGCTCAAGGTCCTGTACACGGCTTCCACCCATATTTTTAACAAACGCTCAAGTTCATGGCCCACAATAATGCTCAGATACCGAAGATTTTGAGGGCATGCAAGTCGTGATTTGGTCGGCGTAAGCAATTTTGTACCAATTTACTGGTCTGCAACCATAAGCGCACTTGTTAAAAAAGGGCGCTCGTGAAAAAAAAATGGGGGGGGGGGGTAAATATTCCCCTTAACCAGCACCCCCCCCCCCTCCTGCAACCCCCCCCCCCCCCCCCCCCCCCCCCAGTGCTTCGCCACTGCTGAGTACGGGGGTGATTTCAGCACCATTTGTAATTATACTAGAGGGCGAGTAAAAAAAACTGCAATGAGGCAAAGAAGCCATCTCTTTTTTTCAAAACCAAGTTGAAGTTTTGAACTAAAGTTCAGTCAGTTTTAAATTTGCTTTGTCTACAATGTCTTTATTGTACCGTTTACTCTTGCCTTGTGGACAAAAACGTAAATCGGGTCCCGCAGTAAAAAGATTCATTAAAGACAAACTGTAAATGCAGTTAACTTCATTTTTTGCACACAAAGTTTATATTCAACGAATACGTCATTCTTACAACATTTAAAAAGTTCAAAACTTCAAGGGCGAATCCAGGGAGGGGGGGGGGGTTGCAACGGGGGCCATGACCCCCCCCCCCAAAAAAAAAACCTAATTTATGTTTTTTAAGTGACGTCGCATTAAAGGCAGGCACTGCGTACACCGCAATCTTTTCCTCCAAAAAAAGTTGGTTTAAAGTGGTCTGAAATTGCCTCAGATCGCACCATAGGGGCATCTTAAAAAAAGATTCGGGGCCCTTTAGCGGGCCCCCATCCCACGCCCAGGGGCGTAGCACGGTCTTTTTTATTGGGGGGTAATTTTTTTTAAAGGGCACTTGCACATCCGTTGTGAAATGTAGACAGGTTTTTTTTCTCCGGACACTTGGCCTCCGTAAAATCCAAAAAAAAAGGGGGGAGCTGGTACCATCCGTCGATGGGGGCGCTGTTCAAAACCGACAATTATACACACAAAGGGCCAGCGATACATGTGCGCAATTCTGAAAAAGGCATGCACCCAAAACGGCAGATGCCACAAAAAAGAACACCACTTCTTTTTTGAAAAGAGCACTTGTTCAGAAAAAAGGCACTTCGTATAAAAAGGGCACTATTTACAAATTTCATACAAATTATGAAAAAAAGGGCATTTGAATGGAAAAAGGCAGTCTTTACAAAATATTGGGGGGGGGGGGGTAATTACCCCCCCCCCCCCACCCTTTATATCGCGTTATATCACGGTGGCCGCGAATATCTGTAAATGAAGCCGTGAGTTTGACTTTAGGATCATTCTGATAAGGCGGTCGAAAATAGACATTTAGCGGTCGATATATCTATGGATTAGCATTTATTTTGAGAACAATGCAGTCTTTATCACTTTTTTTGTCACGGTCACTTATCTCGACCATGGGATTTTAGGGTAACCGTCGTATTATGTTTGGGTTGACCCATTTTGCTTTGTCATCATATTGCCATAGTGAATATACAGTGAATATCATTCATATTATTAATAGTTTTATTATCAATCGGAACATTAAAAACTGACCAAGAGATCAACTGCAGATTTTCACGCACCATTGCCGCGGCTAAGAATTGGGAAATGCCTGCTTACAGTAGCAGAAAATGCCGTGCTTATATTATGCGTCATGCAGCATAGATCACGGGATAGCGTGGAAATTTGAGATTCTGTGCTCACAGGGTTAGCACAAAATTGTTTCTGCTAGCGCGGTTGGCACAGAATGTTGACCATTGTAAGCAGAGCCATGAAATTGGGCAGAGCATACACAAAACAATGAACGCCAAATTGCTTTGCAATTCGCCGCCCACTTTTAAGATCAAACGCAGCCCTCGTTCTGGTTGACTTGAAGTCGTCGTAACTGTACTTTTAAGCAAAAAACTGAATTGTTGGCGTTGATACTATTCTGTCCCCCGTATTTCTAGCTATAAAAGTAGCTGCAATGTATGCCTACGCATACGTGGTTCTAGAATCTTGAAACCACGAAGAAATAAAAGTAGGTTTATGTTGTAAAGAAACTTTAGCAGCATGAAACAAAACTTTAGCAATAGGGAAGTAGGCCTATAACATTCATGTTTGAAAGGCTCCCTAGTTGAGTCAGCAGATGGCTTCCAGGACCCCTCCCCCAACTCCCCAAGGCCCCGCTTTTGGGACTTCCTAAGCTATGGTATGATGCAGTGTTGTAGTACTCGTTCTCGGTACTCGTACTCAAGTACTACTCGAGTACTTTTTTGGGAGTACTCGTACTCGTACTCGTACTCGAATGTCAAAGTACTCGTACTCAAAATGACGGTACTCGTACTCGGGCAGCAAAGTATGTCGAAATTGTACTCGATCATTAAAGTACTCTTACTCGAATAGCAGTACTCGGCCGGGGAAAATGTTATAGCTTCACTTACCATGACCTTATTTTATCGATACTTTCAGTTTGAAATGGTTGATTGGCTTGTGGAGAAATCGAGATTTCCTGATTTTCTTCTGTGCAAGTCCGGACAAACGCATTTAACAGTTAGCCGTGAGTGGGTCTGTATATCGGTCTGACTGGGCCTGGGCCAATTACGCACAATGAACCATTTGCCGTATGGCCGTAGAAATGCGAGACTCGTACTCGGAAGTACTCGTACTCGTACTCGGAAGTACAAGTACTCGTACTTGGAGACCCGTTCTTGTACTCAGAGGTACAAGTACTCGTACTTGTACTCTTACTCGGCAACCTAAGTCCTTGGCAGAACTCGGTACTCGGAAAAAGTACTCGACTACAACACTGGTATGATGGTCTAGTGTCGTGAGCATACGCACCTCCTTATTTGAAGGCCTGGCATGACGGTCAGGGGTAATAATGATCAAGCTTCTAGGGGCGGATTTAGCTTTCAGGAAACGGGGGGGGGGTGATATAAAGGGGAGGGTTCAGTCTAAGGCGTGCCAAACACCCTGCTATGGGGGGGGGGAGGAGGTTCCAGGGCATGTTCTCCGGAAAATTGTGAAATCTACAATGATTTCTTCTGCATTTTTAGGCAATTCCAGAAAAATTTGGTAACTTATTTCGACCATTTATTGTATTGTTTTATGGTCCTTATTTACTCGTTTCCAAACATAAGTCAGTGGCTGAAGGGAGGGGCGTTTGCATACCCCCACCCCAACCCCCGATCCGCTACTGTCGTCGTCAGCTTCATGTGGGTGAATTATTAAATACATACATCTAATTATTTAATAAATACATACATTTAGTTGACACAAAATGACATTGAATAATGTGGAACAGCAGTTTAAATAATATGTGTGTTTATTCTATGGTGCTAAAAATAGACTATCGTCAAATATAAATGTATACAATGTATATCTTTTATCTAAAACACCTTACCAGGGTCACGACTTCAAGTTGCGATAAAAAGTCATAATAACCTCTTCACAATCTGATTGCTTATGTTATCATATTATTTTCGAGTCAATTTTTTTTTCAGAGAGGGAGGGGAGGGGCACTTGTGCGTCCTCAGTTTCTCGGGGGGGGGGGTGCTTTCAATGAGTTTGGTCATGGTATCAAATAAGTCCTTAAGTTGCTCTCCGAATTCTAAATGTTGGGGCAAGGGGATGAATGTACCCGCCAGGAACACAGGAGGAGCCTGCGCCCTGTGTCTTCCATTTACATTGTCAATTTCTACCTTACGGGAAGGCGACATCGTTGGCGATATATCACGACTTTAACCGTTGTTCTTTTCCGATGTTTTCAGTTACCAAGTAATCATTTCTTTACTTATTTATTACATTTACTTTATAAAGGGCATGCCCAAACAGTAAAACCTTTAGCCCTAAAAGGGCCAGGTTATTTTGACCATCTCTCAGCCGGGGGGGGGGATTCCCCTTTAAGATCTCGGCCATCGAGTGACGAAAAAAATTGAAACTCGGTAAATGCATAGAGCAACTCATCATGAACATACCCAAGAAATTTCATGACTATAGGTCAAGGGTTTTGGAATTATGGCTAAGTATGTACGAATGGTAATTCTGCTCTGTGTACACGAAGTATGTGGGAAAATTTAGTTTTCACGGCGCATAGCGCCGGAAATTTTTTATATTTTTGGTATCAAAAAGATGCGCAAGGCTCGAGGCTAAAAAGTCATAACAGCTCGAGTCGCAAAAAAAAATTAAAATTCAAGGCTATCGCGGAAGAAGTCGGGGGGGGGGGGACGATTCCGCCCCGGCCCTTTTAGGGTTAAACTGGTTTCCACTGGGGCCATGCATATACATTACACATTATCACAAATTAAGTTGTTTGTGATTATTCGGCAGTTGGCCGGGATAGTCCACCAAAGTCTCTCGACTTATTTCCAGTTGGGTCCCTTGGTAGAAGATGTGGACGGAAATAACAGTTTTAGTCGTGGGAGGAAAACCACAGAGTGCTATTCTGGGATAAAACCCACGGACTCAGACAGGGACTGAAAACCCAAATCCACATACTGGCCTAGGTGGGATTCGAACCCGGGTCCCAGTGGTGGAATTAAGGCGAGGAAAGCACCGAGACGCCAACCTGATCCCATAAAAAAAGTTGGCATTGAAGCAAGAACTGACCTAAAATTGTGACCGATAGCGTATGCACGACAATGGTACTAATTTTGGTACCAGAAAAATACAGGGCATTAAACTATCACCAGTGAACATGTCTTGTTTACTGTTATCGGTTGTTAATCTCTTCACAGCCGGTGTACATCATTTGAATATAACTGAACATCTTCACAGAGACAGTTATACTTTAATCTCGGAAACAGAATCATGCGAGAATAATTGTCCCAACGATGATTTGGGTCGGCACATGGGAACCCCTGAAGACCATTCTTAACTTTAAGGTTATTAGTCTTTAATCGTTTATCAAAGACAACAATATTCATGAAATTAGAACCACCATAGCCTCCGAAAATTAGACGGAAAAGAAATTGTCATCGATTTGAGTCTATCGACAGATTTGTTTTATAACACCTGCACCGCGCGAAAAGGGATTAAAATTTATCGCTAATCCGAGAGATACCAAACACACCGCACGTCTATTTTTGTGCACGCTATCGGATTAGGAAGGATTTATAACTAAAAATAACTGATTCTGAATT
Source organism: Patiria miniata (assembly GCF_015706575.1). Classification (NCBI taxonomy): domain Eukaryota; kingdom Metazoa; phylum Echinodermata; class Asteroidea; order Valvatida; family Asterinidae; genus Patiria; species Patiria miniata. Next base: position 9,382,733 of record NW_024037061.1, read on the forward strand.
TGTAGAGGGATAAAGGGCAGAAAGATAGATAGTGAAATGTTGATAAAATGAAATGCAATGTTTTTTCAACGATTCTCCAATCACGATGGAGGTTTTGCAGACCACGTGATACATAACAGCAAATGAGATAGATGGGATGTGTGTTTCACTGACCACGTGCTTTCAAAACGCAAGTGTGTCAACATTTTCCCTTCATAAAGCGGATGAAACTGTGTTTTCAAACATTCTTTAGCAAAACAACGAACTCGTTCGCATAAGAAAACTCAGTTTCCTTTCAAAATCTGTGTTCAGTTTCATCTCGGCACACTCTCGATACTTTAATTCCAAAACATGGGTGACTCTGTAAAACACTTGTTACCCGTAGAGTTCATGCTCAAATTCTTGAAGACGATTACTCAGAATAACAGTCATCGTCGACTGTTCCACGTCACCGTCATTCTTTCCCTCATCTATGCCATCATCAACAGGCGGAGGAAGCAGCGGGCACTGCAGGCCAACCCTGCCCGAGGACTCCCGCTGCCCCCAGGCCCGTGGGGCTGGCCCATCCTCGGCATCATGCCATCCTTGGCCGGGGGTAAACCTCACCATGTCCTCACCGAGATGAGCAAGACGTACGGTCCCATCATGAGTTTCATGATGGGTAGCTTCCGTACCGTGGTCCTGAGCGACTATGACTTGATCAAGGAGGCCTTTGCTAAGTCCGGGGACAAGTTCAGCGACAGGCCCAAGGTCTTCATGTTTGAGAATATCCATCCGGCAGGAGCTGGTGAGTTGCAAATTTGGTTGTCTGTTGTCTTTTTGCCAATTAATATACATGCATGCATTATATTTGTCTACATATCTAGCCCTGATGTGTTATATTGTTGAAACACTTGTATTATATATATATGTACAAGTTTTCCACGAATCCCTTTCCGAATGCACTCGTATCCGTGTCTCCTAAGTGTGGTAACGATTAAACTATATTTGCAAAAAAGTGTTCACGAAAGTTTGCTGTAGAAATCGACGATCATCGCCTCTCCCTCTTTAAAATGGTGCATATTTTGCTCCAATTTCTCCAATTGATTTGATGACATAGTCCATTGTTTGGTTGCTGCCGTTTGTATACAAGTTTTACAGAATCAATCCCCGAGTTATTTCCTATAATGTTTAAGGGTTTACAAAGAATTGTTCGGAGATTATCGCATTTCATTGTTGTGAATTTTGTCTCAATTTCTTCAATTGCTCACTGGTCATCTTCAATTTATTTGTTCGCTGCAGGTGTCGTACTGAATTACTACGAAACTGGTAACTGGAAGGACAACCGCCGGTTCACGCTCAGAGCTCTCAGGAAGCTCGGCATGGGCAAGGCGGCCATGATGGAGGACAGAATCATCGAAGAGGCTGGGTTTGTCATCCGGAGTTTCGACCAGCAGCAAGGGCGGCCGTTCCGCTCGTGTGACTTCACCAACCTCGCCGTGGCCAACATGATCAACTCCTTGGTGTTCGGCAAACGGGCCGACTATGACGATCCGGTCTTCCTTGAGGTCATCACCAAGATGCTGGACCTCTTCAAGCATCTCGGCGTCTGCCTTTTCAATTTCATTCCCATGATGAAGTATCTGCCGGGCAGCGGGTATTGGGAGACGGCCAAAATCCCCAAGTTCTTTGAGGACATGTGGTACCGCCCTCACGTGAGTAAACAACCCTTTGTTTTCGTTTTTAATTATGTTGGCAATATGATTATAACGATGACGACGTCAATGAAAATAGTGACGGTGAGGAAAATAGAAACAATGAGAATGACACGACGGGGAACATAAATTCATGATGACACTAAAATTTAAAAAATTAATAATCCCTAGAAAAAATTGAGCATAGTTAAAACAAAAGTAAAGTTGAATATTAGAATTTACGCAGACGTAAATATTAATTCTCAGATTCGTTTGCATATTGAGTTGGTAATGTTCAAGTTACTGAAGAGGAAACACTAGCTTGTTATGCATATTATGTAGATTGCTGATGAATATTCATACATTTTATTGTGTTACAGGTGATGGAACACGTGAAGACCTTCAACGCTAACCATATCAGGGACTTTGTCGATGCATACCTCCACGAGCACTTCTTAAAGGAGGGATCTCACTACCACTACGATGACGCGGCCGCCATGGGGGCAGTCGGCGATGTGTTCGGCGCGGGGCTGGAGACCACCTCGGTCGCCCTAGACTGGGTCATCATGTGTCTGACCAAATACCCAGAGGTCCAGGAGAAAGCACAGAGGGAGCTGGATGAGGTGGTGGGGCGCCACCGCATGCCGCAGTGGGCTGACAGGCAAAACCTGCACTACGTCATGGCTATGTTGGACGAGGTTATGCGCTGGTCTGCAGGAGGCCCGTTCGGTAGGTTTTTGTTTTTATTTTTGTTCAATTCAATTTTATTCCATTCAATTAAAGATAAAAATGTTTGATGACGACCAAAATATGCTTTTAAAAAATCTAAAAAGTGAAATGTAAAATAGTTTGTTATACAGAAAGACAGACACTAAAATTATTTGAAACTTTGAATTATATTCTAAAAAATATGTAAGCCAAACTGTTGTGATAACAACTACGGGCAATCCGAGTTGAAGCAATTTGTTGAAACTCTCACTATGATCAATGCTGAATTCATTCTGTCACGCATGCGCACTGTCTGTGAAAACTTTAAAGAAAAGAACAACATCATTTCGAAAAAAGTAACTGGTACACTTTTACATGCATGCATGGTATCACCGGATAAGTTCACAGTCAGCACACCCGAACATATGCTGACTGAATCACCTTACAAAACAACTTTCAAAATTCACCAACTGTTCCCTCCGACCCACCAAGTGATTGTACCTCTTTTCCTCCTTGTTTCAGGTGTTCCTCACTCCCCGATTGAAGACACCGAGTTCCGCGGTTACTTCATCCCCAAGGGTGCGGTGGTCATCCCCAACCTACACGCGGTCATGCACAACCCCGACGTCTTTCCCGATCCGGGGGCTGTGAAGCCAGAGCGGTTCTTAAACTCCGACGGCAAGTTCGTCAAGCATGAACACATGTCGCAGTTTAGCGTCGGTGAGTTTTTGAGAAATACTTTTTTGTTATCATCATTTTAAAGTTGCTCTTTTCGTGCTCTTCAAGACGTTTGAATTTTGTTCATCCAAACGAAATTGCAAACCTTCCTTTAAATATTACTTTATTAAAATTTTGAGAGTCCGCAACAGTAGCTGAAAAAAAGTTTCACTTTAGGTTGCTTTTGCGCCTCAAACGCTGAATTGAAAAGGATCCCTTGAATTATAGAGCCAGAAAAAAATTGAAAAACGAATCTGAATGGGCATAAACGAAATGTGCTGCTCAATCACTTAACTGATTGAACTGAAATGGAAACGAATGCTCTGGTAGCGAAAATGAAACGCGTGTTCAGAGGGATTCTCAAATTTAGACGAAAATGAATGACCGATTTTCAGAAGTGAATGAACATTTCAGGAAATTGGCCGGGAAAACCTCTATTATTACCACCAATTGCGTTTAAAGTCCATCTGAAGCGGATGACTCTCAACCCCTCCCCCCTTGCTTGAGTGGAAGAGGCTACCACCCCCTCCTTACTTGAGTGGAAGAGGCTATCTAAAGATGATAACCATATTGATTGGATTACCTTTATTTGATAACGTAATCGAAATTAATTCCATCTTCAAATATCATAAGTAATAACAGCACAGGCTGAGTCTATAAACTCTTTAACAAACAGATAGCAGTAATAATCCCCAGCGTATGACTGTACACTGAAGCAGGCCTATACACTTATTTTGTTAGTCTAATTTCCCTTTTTTGGTTTTTATTGTCTACAACAGGTCGACGCGCTTGTGTTGGGGAGCATCTCGCCAGAATGGAGATCTACACCATTGTCACTCACATTATCCACACCTTCACGTTGAGGGCGCCCAACGGCGACACCGACAGTATCCGAACAGAGGGCATCATGGGCCTGTCCAAGAACCCTTGTCCGTACAAACTCTGCGCTATCCGAAGAACAGACACTTATGACGTCACCGAAATTCCCATGGACCTTCTTTCAGACGATAATAATAACAATAATACCTTGGACAGTAATAATAACAACAACGAAGCCAAGCATTGCGTCCATTGACATGCAAATCGCAGCCAATTTATTTCGTTTTCGTAAACGAATTGTACTTTTGTAGCATAATGAAAAGCCGTTGTATATAATAGGCCCTATATGTATATATGCTTATGCTTGTATTATTTTTGTACACAAACAGTGAACATAAGTAGGAGCGTTTAAGTTTATTAATTAAGTCTTTCAAGAAACACATTCATGAACCAATTAATGCGCAAAGACCATAATCGCATTTTTGTCTAAGAATACACGAAATGTCTACCAGGTGCTGTGACAGCATACTTCAGAAAGATGTGTATTGTGAGATTCTGGCCAATGATATGCTCTGTTGACTTTTATTTTAATGGTCTCTTTTTTTCCACAAAAACTACAGTGCTTTATTGAATTTATAATAGCTCTATGATTATTACACTTTTCCATTCGGGTTTTTTTTTTTTGGGGGGGGGGGCAACATCCCATTGAATGCGGTTGAATGTTGCGTAGTTTCGTCCACGAAATAGATTCCTTTTCTATTTGCAACTCTAGAGAGTGCTAGGGGTAGATTCAATCTTATATCCGAATGTTCATCATTTAATGGATTAATTTTGGGTGAAGGGGGGGGGGGGGGGGGATTCCTCGAGTTATGCTTCTACTTCTGATGTATTTATTTTAATAAGAACTCCGACAAGTTTGGTAATAAACACTTTACGTTATGTGAATTTAAAAATGTGTTTTGTTTTCCACATGATTGCTTTTCGAGATTGTAGTTGTGGAATTCTTTCGGATTAATATGTATCGTGTAGTTATAGTCCCTTGTAAAAATTACATACCATTTAAAGAAAGAAAGATAAACAAACCTTTAACGCCTGCAGAATAATATTTAATAATATAGTCGAAGATTACGAAGAGTCTTCTCAAACACTCAAAAGGGGGCGCTCTGCAAACAAGTGGCGAAGTTGATGCTCTCCAATTCGCTTCAGTGCCCCCGTAAGAGCGCATTTTACCGTTTACATTTCTTCAGCTTTTGCCTTATGATCAACACAATGCAAGAACTTGTAGAATGAAACTTTTATATTAGACCTGTTTTTGAACACGACAAGCCGTACCCCGGCGACAAATAAAGACACAGTAAACAGCTGGTCTTGGGTTCGAGTCCCACCTGACAAAAGCCTTTTGATTTGTTTTTATATCTCAATATCTCGGACAGCATGCACTAGCTGAGTATATGCATTTAAACAGTAATCGTTAAGGTGTGTTTTGGTTAATAATATGAGGTTTTTTCCAAAGTGCTAGTGCCATTTTTTTTTTTTTTAGAATCCTACCCTCTCCTTGTTATTTATTTAGTTGTACACAAATTATAGAATGAAGCGAAAATGTATTGTAAAGAAACAGCTGTTTTACTGTGATGTCCAAGTTCTTGTGTAACTTTTTCATATATTTTTAAAATGGGTACATCGCATCTAGGAAATAAGCTTCCTCTTCTTATGCCAAAGATGAAACCGCATGCTATTGAAAAAATATGGATTTTTTTCCGAACGAACGTTCTATTTGTATGTCTTTGTTTTAACGGGGGGGGGGGGGTAGTTTTATGCTTTCGGGGCGTGCACAAACTCTACACCCTGCAAGAGCCATATTGTATGACATGCAGTCAATAATTTTCGAGTTTATGAAGAAATAATTGTTCATATTGCTAGAGAAATAGCAATAGTAAACAAATCTATTCTTCTAGGTGAACACGTACATGTTTTATTCATTCCAATGAATGCACAAAAGATTTATAATTATAACGAGCATATATCTCTGTTGCATAAAACAAAACAGAAGGGCCAAATTATCGAGTATTAAATTTAATAATAAGTAAGAATAATCCTGAACCATCGTGCGTCACGCGTTGTTTACTAGTACGCTGTCTAATGATACCTGGCCACCTTAAGAAAGCGTGTAAACAAAGCATGACGTCAGGCCAATAAATTGATTGGAAGGGTACAATGTTGATGGCCTGAGAGAAATCACAAGAAAGGAATTTTATTTTAGGTTTTCTTCTCAAGACTAAAATGAGGAAAAAGTGGTGCTGTGCGGGCATCAATTCGTAACCAATCCTCTACATGATATTTCTCGATATCGCAAATTCAGTTCGCATCATTATGCACGTCATCCACTTCACTCGTACGCCTTCCTCGAGATCTTCGACGACTGTTCATTACACTGAACGGAAACCCACCAGGAAACAGCCGTAGATATTCAGTGCATTTTTCGCATATTATTTCCCACGATTCTTTGATCGTGAGCAAAATATGGACTGCAATTTCTACTTCAAAGCAGGTCTAGAAACATAAACACATTATTTTAATCCACGGAGATATGTGTTGTTATTTATGCTGCAGCTTTGTTTCAGGTGAAGAAGGAATTTTTCCTTCTTTTTTCGTTGATGAGTGTAATTTGCCCTGAAGAACGGTAGGAAATAAAATCCAAGTTTTATTTGTGCCCTGACATAAAAATCAAGATGGCGACCGTGACAGCAAGCAGTGGTAAGCGAATGTCAAACAAATCCAATAATATTTTATATTTGTATTATCCTGATTTAAAAAGTTATAGCTACATGACGTATAACACAGTGCTAATGTTTCAAAATGTGCTTATTTTGCAGATGAGGAGCTTCATGAAAAGCTCATTAGGACCGTTAAAAAAGAGGTTGGTCGTTATTTCATTCTTTTCATTTTTTTCCATGCATCACGTGCATGCAGGCCAGCTATACAAATTAAAATAGGCCAAGCTAGGCCTATGACAATAGTCATGACCTGCACTATACAAATGAGGGATATCATGCATGACGTGAAATATCACGAAGATCACAGTAGTAGGCATAATATTAATAGGTTAAAAAGTGCATAAACATGATATAGTTAATGTTCTTCTTCATCATGTTCATGTTCTTCTTCATGTTCTTTTTCATGTTTTTGCGTAAAAATTTGGCCTCGCCACCGGCCCTTGCTTGTCTCAGATTGCAAAGTGACTTCTTCTGCAACCATGGCAACCTTAAAAAACTGCAAAGATTTTTTTTTTCTGGACATAATATTCTTCATGTTGTTATATGTTTTTCCAGGTTATGCCTTGCAAATCAATTTTCATTTTTTTTTGGGGGGGGGTCGGGTCACTCATTGGGAAAGAATGTTGCATCCTGACACCACTTTTCTCATCAAATGTTCTCTCAATGAAGGTCAGTCATTGCAAAAAAAATTGTAAAGAAATGAATTTGGGACTGAGAAAAACTTCAAATTTTGTTAGAAAATACTTTGCATATGCACTAGACTCTCCATAGACGTTGTACTCGACCAAAGAAGTGGCGTCCAGATATCACGTACTTTCCGGTCAATGTAGTAGTTTTACCCCATAATTTCCCTAAAAAATCAATTCCTGTTGCTTTGCAATGACACCAGCTATTTAGGCCAAGTGAAAAAAAAAACCCAGTTGATACTGATAGTCCCCGCCTGCATCCTTTTTTGAAAACGAATTTTTTTTTGTTATTTGTTATTTTTTTTTCTCACCTCAAAAAAGCTAATTAGTTCTTGTATTTCGCTTTAATAAAACACATAGAACATGTTTTAACACGAATATTTTGACTCTACTTACTCTTAGGATAGCTAATTAAAAGCTGGCGGTCATTTGAACCCAAATTGGCAGCCTGATAAAGGCGGCCTCATGTGCCTGGATTCATCTATGGGAAAAAGGCCATTCACTTCACAATTGCCGTGTTTTATTATTCTTCGCCGTTTGTCAACATATCATTTCTTATTGCACGCCCTGTTCTCTGAAATAGGTCAAGCAAATTATGGAAGAGGCAGTCACAAGGAAATTTGTACATGAAGACAGTGGAAGTATCATCTCATTATGTGGTAAGATACAATTTATCAGAATTGGTTTCTTCATAAATACTTCTTCGATTGTCGCAGTTTGGTTGCACGACAACCTCGTTGTGATGAACAAGACAAAGGAAGGCTGGCAAGCCAAGTAAAGCTGGAGTGCAGAAAATTCAATTCAATTGCTATGGAATGGCTATTCACTGGAAGTCTTTTCATGCGTCTAGTCTACACAATAGACTGGATTTAGCCCATTGGTTGGATTAAACCTCATAACGATGTTGTCGTGAGGGAGTGTGTGGCCTAGTGGTTAGGGTTCGTGACTCATGATCAGAGGGTCCGGGGTTCGAATCCAGCTGCTGGTCGTATATTGTGTCCTTGGGCAAGCCACTTCATCTCCACTTGTCCCTCTCCACCCAGGAGTATAAATGGGTACCGGCATTAGCTGGGGAGTAACCTGCAATGGACTAGCAACATATCCAGGGGGAATAGAAATATTCTCAGTCGTTTCATGCTACTGAAACTGAAATACACGCCGGCCTGATGAGCCACATTGGCTCGCGACAGACTTTACTTTTACTTTTACAGGGTCATCCTATACGATAGCACTGCCCTGCTTACCAGTAAGTCAGTGGGGCAGTCACGCAGTCAGTCAGCGAGCGCTTTCCATCGTATAAACAATCTCAAAACGCTTTACAATTATTCCCCATTCATCAGGCCACAAGACCACGTGGCAGCTGATATCAGCGCACATTCGGTCCACCACCTTCACAGGTACCTATTCATACTCCTGGGTGGAGAGAGGCAATTGTGGAAAAGTGTCTTGCCCAAGGGCACAAACACCATGTTCTTGGCCGGGTTTGAACCCATGTACCATCATACATGACTCAAACACCCTAACCACTGAACCATGGCTGGACCATACCCTAACCACCCCAACCCTTCAAAATCCAATTGCATGTTTTGTTAGAATCTGTTGGAGTGAGTACTGCACTGGTAAACTGATTATGCTTTACATGGGGTTCTATCACCATAATGAGAGTCCAACAGTTTGGGTGTTGAGTTTTATACCATATGGTGTTGGATTTTCCAAGAGTGACAAGTTTTCCTAGTAAATCACCCAAGGGTTTCATAGGGTTAATGTACAGACAAACTGACACTGAAGTTCAATAATATAACGGTGTCTTTTATTTTGTAATAAAAAAAATGACAGCTGCCGTGGATGCGTGTCTTGCGCAAGGGTTGAAGCGTCGCATCAGTGGACTGTTCAAGGGGAATCTAACGACAGCATCGTTACTTAAGCACCTAGCCAAGCAGCATCCGGAGGTTTCAGAGGTTGCGCACAAAGTGCAGGAGATTGAAAGTAGACTCGAGGAAGCAAACAAGTAAGTTGTGTCCGAATTACTAATATCTACGGCTTAAAGTTACATCTGTGACTATGGTAGCGGCTGCAGCCAATTTTCATAGACTGGTGTGTAATTTCAAACCGTAGCCAGAAACAGGGGCCAAAAATGTGCTAAGCGGAAACTGTTCTTGGCTAAGCAAGATTAGTTACCGGCCAAAATTGTATGCAATGTGTAGTGATTTTGATTGGTTCCCAGTTGATTTCTGCTTATACCGGAATATAGCACGTAATGTCTCATTTATAAGCAGAAATTTGTTAAGCTCAAAAAAATGTGCTTAGCAATTAGCACACAGAGGTTACCAACTGACAGTGGCTGAAACATCATGCAATGCATGCATGTACCTTGATTGACTGGTTCGAACCTGATTTGTCCTCAGCACACAAATTTACTAGGTAATGCGACTTCGTTGTGGATTCACCTGTGTCAACACATCATATTCAGCTTTTTGTATCTATCATGTTTCTGACTAGTCTATTGAAAATCCCCTTGCATAGCAAGAGTCTAGGATATGCGAGCAGATTCGGCGATTAATTATGCAAAACGAGACTGCATCTTGACCTTGAGATTCTGACCATTCAGCGGGCGCCTTCTACATGTATATCGGGTCTTCGGTAACCCGTTGTTATATTACAAAACATGGTAGCAAAATTGACCAATCATCAGCTTAGTCCACATTTCTGATTGAAAGACATCACAATTTCTAAAGTTGACTCTGATTGGCAGGCATGCGGAGTCGCATAAAGTTTTCGTGGATTATGACGTGTGGCTCTGCACATGTGATTATCTGAATCTAGCACTAATTATAACACCTCACCCACAGATCCTGTATTTACAATGTAGATTGGCTGAGAGTGAGTCACATGGCATTCGCTATTTTTACTACTATCTTGCTGTGCACAGCCAAAAATACTGTACAATGATTGCCTTGGTCTGAAAAAGTACTACACGCATAGAAACCAACGTCGCAACCAGAGGTACATGTATGTGTTTACATGCAGGTTTTCGCGTTGCGCGTATTGTTCCCGTGCAACAAACTTGGATTCAAACATTTCATGAAGGGGTAGTTTGGAAAAGGGCAAGTAAACTTTCAACTAATTTCATATTGAAATTAAAGTATATTTTATTGGAGGTTGGTTAAATTAAACGGTTATCTCTTAAAAATCAAGTGCAATCTGCGGGTTACATGTAGGTGTTATAAAACAAATATTGACTGCTTTAACTCGTGGTGTAGTAAACTTAGCCTCCCGAGGTGATCCATGGAGCGTTTCCGTTTCCCTCGGCTACGCCTCGAGAAAACAGAACGCTCCATGGAGATCACCTCGGGAGCAGTCAATATTTGTATAATGTAGGACTAGGTTTTTGTTTGCTTTCTAAGAATGTCAGCATTCACAGAGATTTGCCACCTCAATTGTCATTTGACACGTCTTTGTCAACCATCTGATCTACTTTGTCGGATTATTAAGAGGTCAAAGTGAATAATTTCTCAAAATGTTTTGTGTTTAGTAGTGTTGACAATTACATGTATTCAGGTTTTTCCTCAAAGTTTTTGATGCAATGTTTTCTTTCGAGGCAACTGAAAACGATTTTAAGGTCCTTCAATACAAATGCAAATTGTCCTTCTAGCAGTAACACCTAAACAGTTGGGTTTCTGTAAAACTGCATTCGCGTTGGACTAATTTTTAAAAAAGATTTAACCGATATGATTGTCAACACTAAAATGGGTAAAATCTTACCAGTGTATGGATTTGGACTTTTGGACTTTGGACTTTTTGACTTGGGAAATTCTTAACAAACCGCAGTTAACCCTAGCCTCACCTAAAGCTACAAAATACAACTGAGTAGTAACCTTTTCTTTCCATACAAGTGTGCACAACACATGTAGTATTCTGTGGTATAAGGTACCTGACCCCCAGAGAGCCCTAAGGGGGTTAGGGTTGAATGAATTGATCGGGGCGTAAACATGTGTTTGGGCGAACGGCTGTCGTATACTCTTTGATCGTCGTAACGTATGCCATACAGGTTGCTTGCTAAAATCAGTGAATAATACCTTGTTGTGCAGTATGTACCGGTAAAATGTCTAATGGTGCCCATAATATCAAAGATGACTTTCATAAAAAAAAACCACCATTTTGACCATAAAATTATTGAAATTGCTAGCCTAAGATATCACGCACAGCGCGAGTGCAGTGCGCCTGTGTAGTGTGACCCTCATAGCTTTGCCTTGCGGTTTACTGACTCTCGCTGTCCGCACTGGACTTTCTCGTCTCGGGTAAAGTGACCAGGTTACATCTCCTGGTCAAAAGTTGGCCGGTAAAAGTAACCACTTGACTTGGGAAAAGTAACCAAGAGAAGACTCTTCTGGGCTGTTTGTACTGGACTTCAAAAAATGGGAAAAGTACCCGCCATCTCAGTGAGCTACATGTATATACCCAAAAAAGTCTGATGGGGCACAGCTTTTGATAAAATTGAATGGGACACCATAGCTGTTGAGATTGAAAAGTTTTGCGTAATTGCACATACGTGTTTCAAGCTTGAACTTGTTGAAAAGTACATAAAGTATCGTACAGTGCCTCTAGCTGGGATCATGTGATGAAGGCCATGAAAGCAGTGTCGTAACAGATTTCCCCAGACAAAAGGGTTTTTGGAAAACAGTTTCATCATCCAAAAATAGCCTTTTAGAAGACCCAGGATTACTTTTTTTTCAAAATCCGGAAAAATTCACAAAAGATTAGTCGCGAGGTAGACAAGTTATAGTCCCTATTCATTGCTTTTGATTATGGTTTGCAGAGGTACATGTATGAATTTACATTTTTGTGATGATACATTGTCTGGGAGGGTTGGGCGCCGAGTGCAATGATGTGAAACCATTTGCATTCAGCTGGATTTCAGCTATCGCCCCAAGCAATAAAAAAAATCCATTAAAATTTATTTTGCACGTATTGGTGATTCAACTTCAGAATGATTTGGTATTGATCGGCTGAAAATGGGCGCGTCAGGGATGGATCAATGTTTGGGGGTGGGGATTTGTTTAGAGGAGAGGAATGGGGGGGGGGGTGGCTCATGCAATTTTATTTACTCTTTAAAATCTTTTCTGACACATTTATACTGGAATTTGTAGGCCTTTCCTTGTGGAGACATCTCTTTGTTCTGGTGTACTAAAATGTTAGACTGTGAAAATCTAGTTTCAAAATGCTTTCAAAATTTTACCCAGAATTAGTTTCCTGGGCTAAATATAAGATAAGATAAGTGCATAATGTATCAAGTGTTACTAGAGTTTGAAAAACCTGTGAGTACATGTATATCTTGGAAAAGGCAAGAAAAGACACTAAAGTTTTTTTTGTACTGGCAAGCCTTGCAAAAGTTAAAAAAAAGAAGAAATGGTTAAATATGCATGGACGTGTATCATGAATAAATGAAACAACACAGATGACTGGACTCTGTAGAATGACATTTAAGTGCTCAAGTGTGTCCTGGAAGCATTGTATTCATTGTAATTCACAGGACAGTGGCTAACAGCAGGAATCATGTACATATGCTGAAAACACTATTTTTGTTCAACTATATTTGTGCACAAATTGCAGGCTGCTTCCGTTGATAGACTTTTTTTTTGTAATTTAGCAAATCTTTCTTCATGTTTGTTTTCTCAAAATTCCAAAGGATGTGTATGTACAACAGTTTGAAAAGTGGCTTTTTTTTTGAAAAGCTGAATATATAGGCCCCCACCCCTATGTTTTGCAGAGGCAAATATTTAAAATAAGTGACATTTTTTATTCCCCACTTCTCCAACTGAAAAATGTTTTTAACACTCCATTTGAGCTGGTTGCATATTATCCAGGGTCAAAAACAAGTATAGACTCATGCGGGCACACTGTCACGTCTATCACGACGTTCCTCATCAATAGCGAAACCATTGTGCGAAGATAAGGGAAAATCATGAGCATACAGCATTCGTGATAAAAGCATTACAGGTTCTGTAATCAATAAGGTTTCTAAACACATGTCAAAAAAGATTTTTGTTAAAATTTAGTTGTTCCAATGCCAAAAATTACACCTTCGAGGTACCGGTTCATGTACATGTGCACGTGTCTTGAAAATTAAATTAAATTACATATCATGTACACGTATACATGTGGACTGTTGTTTGGTCAGTTGTTTTTCTGATTCTGTGGATGATGGATAAAATTAACAAATTCAATGTAGGGCCTAACTCAAATGAGAGGAAATTTACATGTAGTTTCTGAAGCATTTCCAATAACCATTTCTGATAACCATTTGAATGTCATCTGGTTGAATATGCTGTGTGCGATATTCTACATGTACAGAACACACATGTTGGAGTTTGCACAGTTTTCTACAGATGAAGAAACTGTGAAATTTGTCGCCAGTTTCGAGACAATCTGTACCCAAATCCTAAACAACTACGTGCAAATCATGTTGGTAAAGGTACCAGTGCATTGTAACTAATTTATAATCATATTTATGGAGTGATTTTGGAGATTAGCTGAAATATTGGAAAATCTAAAACATTAGAGAAACACTTTGATGAAGTACCAGTACACGTGTATGCGTACCACTTCACATAAAATGCAGAAGTGCATGATACATTAATGTATTATTTACACACTCAGTACACAAGTGTGACCATGATGACAAGTACTTGTAGTACTATTGCATGTACATGTACATGTATGTACATTGACATATTTCGTGTTTGTGCAAAGCACAGGGTGAGCCAAAAAAAGCGGAACCCAAACCCCCAAAATTATATTTCATATTTAAAAAAATACGTAGCACCAAAAATAACAAAGACTGGAAGCCTAATTTCATAAGCTACTTTTAGATGAAAAATGACTGAAATTTGTCAATCTGTGTAGAAAATATCTACATTTGAACACAATGACCCTAGTAAAAACCCGTCTTGTCCCAAAAAAAATGTGATTTCAAGAATCGTCGTCGCAATTTTCTTTGAACATCACAAGCGATAAAATCTCAGTTTAAACGTTAAGCATGTTCATCAGAATCCCTTTGAAGGCCCGTTCTTTAAAAAAGTAGAGTTTATAATTGTTTGCCTAACCAGCATGACCAGGGTTGTTAATAATGATATTGTGTACGACAGTTGGTGACAGTTGTTGAAACAAGTATTCTGTGTCATTTTCTGTGTTGTTCCAAACAGTCAAAACACACAATGAGTTGCTTTTTTTGGACGAGACAGGTTTTAGGGTCATTGTATTCAATGGTGATATTCTTTGAATGAATTGAGCAATTTCAGTAATTTTTTTCATCTAAAAGTAGCTTTGGAAATTGGCTTTCTAGTCATTATTATGTTTTGTGCTACGTATTTGTTTAAATATGAAATTTATTTTATGGGGTTTGGGTTCCACTTTTTTTGACTCGCCCTGTAGGATTTAATGCAAATGTTCATGAATAATAGTTGATATCATTGATATTGAATTCATATCCCATGTACGTCTTACCTGTATGTACAGTTTTTACCTGAACAGGCAAAGCGTGTGTAGAGTGATATTCCAAGGCTGTCATTTGATGATGTTTATGAATAATCTGATCAATGATTTATGCATGTCATTAGCATGCAAAATAGGCCATGCACCTTTTAATGGGGTAATCCGTTGTACCAGGTTGTCTGGGGAAAATGACCAGTTGACCACGAAGAATGGTTGACCTCACATACAACCTTTTGATCACGAAACAGGATTTCGTCCTTAGCACTCTGTGTTTCCCCCCAAAAAATCAGTCAATTGACTGATCGTTGGAACTCACCCTCATTTCTTGATTTTCTCTATTAATGACAACAAGCCAGATGGAATAATTTCACGGGGTGTTTAGTACCAGTACGATCTGTAATCATGATAATCCAAGTAGCTTTTGATAACAATTTTGGGATAAATGCAATGATCCTACCTGTCTTAACCCTAACCGCCCTATATACCGGTAGTATTTGCCAAAGTGGAGGAATTTGGAGGATTGAGGTTACATGGCAAAAATGCGTTACTGATTTCGTAGGATGCACTCTGTCAAGGTCTTGGGCCGGACCTTGTGTTGTTATTACTTAGCCATGGTGCATAAATGTAGGCCTGGATTATGCTTGGAATCCTCTGTACTGCTCCAGGATGTCACTGACCAAGCCTCAACATATTGACAGTCACTGCTGCAGGATTTTGCAGGATTCAGGAAGTAGTCACCCCTCCACCAACCATATTCAAGAAACAGTGGAGGAATTCAGGATTGAGGCTATATGCTATTTTTCTATGAGGCCAATTGGAGGATTTTTCAGGATTAAGGCTTCATCCTAGCAAAAAAGCCTAGGGAGTTAGGGTTAATTGCTACTTGTGTCTAAGTAAATTAACTTTTAACCCTAACGTACCTAAATCCATCAAAATCCATCCCTCTTTTTCGGGGGATTTCGGCGGATTCAGGATACCTCCATATTGAACATACTGGGGGATTTTGATGGACTCAGGATTCGAAGCCTAGCGGAACTGGCGGATTTTGATGGATTCAGGATACCTCCATTTTGAGCTATTGGGGGACTTTGATGGATTCAGGATCTCAACAGTTTAACTCTTTTGCAATGTTTGTGGTCAAGTAAATACTGCTGGCACTAGCCCTGCCAAGTCTGTCACATACTGTACAAACATGTACACACATGTACTGGGTGGACTTGCATGGAGGGTCACATGCTGGAGGAGAGATACAAATAATGCGCGAAAACGTGACGAACGCAACACCGTTTACGCGCAAAGAGCACCATGTGCATCGCTAATAATTATGTGTGCGCATCGCGTAAATACTCGGTGCGCATTTCTAGCTTCGCGCGCATTGAGCTAGGTCACGTGCTGGAGGAAAGATACATTTAGCTCCATTACTTTACGTTAATTTGTTGCGCGTCTACGAGAGACAACCAAAATGGCGGAGATTTATCGCACAGTGACTGGGCGCGTGTGGACGCGCTGCCGATCTAGTCTTATATCTATGGTTTACGGGCTGAAACATGCGCTAATGTCTTTCACACAAATTTTGTGCGCGAGACGTATTCACTTCGGTACTGATCCATGCTGGGGTATTTTGCATTGCATTGGTGTATTTTGATGGATCCTATGCAACAACACACATCACAATTTTCATGCGAGCATGGTATCCTGAATCCGTCAAAATCCACCAGAAAGTTAGGTGATGGATTTTGAAGACTCTATGGAAAAACATGCTGTATTTTTTTTCATGCCACCATGGTATCCTGAATCCGCCAGAATCCATCAAGACTTTTGCTGGTGGATTCTGGCGGATTCAGGATACCTCCAGAATCTACACTGGGGGATTCTGATGGATTCAGGATACCAGCATTTTTTGCATGACAAAATTGGTGGATTTTGGCGGATTCAGGATACTTTCTAGTAAAAGAGCCCCAGGAGTTAGGGTTAAATGAGACATTGACTGAAAAAAAATCGGCCCACACTTATTTATGGAATAATCACTTTACAAATTTTGAATAATTTGCAACCGAATAATAATACAATTCTCTTGGGGTAGACTGGTTTTCACATCTCCCTTTTAAAATCAATAGTGTGGGGTCCAGGTACCAGTTTACTCAAAGGGCAGATCTGTTTGTGTGCAAAATTGACCCAAATGAAACGTTAATTTCAAAAGGTTGACATGTAAAATAGCAGGAAAAAAACACACCTTTTTTCCTCTTTTAACAAAATATTAAAAGGTCAACATTTGTTAACCGAAAAAAAAATAAATTTGTTGAAGATGAATAGATCATACCGGTAAGTACCGGTACATGTACATTGTACGGTACTGCTTTTAAACAGATCATAAAAATACACAGTTTATGTAATTTATTCATGAAATATAAAAAATGCAATTTAATGTACATTGTAACAAATGTATCTTCCCTTGATAAACCAGTACATTGAGTTACATAATGCATAATGAATACAATGTAAAATTTTTATCGCTTTTTGTTTTTTACATTTTAGAAAACTCGGCGGCAGTAACAGCATCAATGGCGAGAGTCCGAACAAACCACACACCAGCATCAGAGCCACGCTGCAGCAGCGCCACCTATGGATCAGGGTAGCGCTGTTTGAGAAACAGCTGTCTAAGATCATTGAGCTTATCAATCAGGAGAGCAGGTAAGCCTTAAAGCATATTGCTTAGCGTTGTAAGCAAAGCGCCTGGGGCGAATTTCCAGGAAAAGCTAAGTACGGAAGTTCACTAAGCGCAGAAAATATATGCTTAGCGAAAACCAGCCCAAAGGTCATGCAATTGACATTGCTTGCAACTGGTATCCGGCTGATCTCTGCTTTGTGCGCACGTTTTCTAAGCAATTTTTTTTGCACAGCAGATTTGGGAAATTAGACACAGTTGCTTTGAATTATAGTGAAGCTAGTGAGAGGGTTAATTTCTCCCTGTTTTTAAGGAACACGTGGCTTCTAAAAAAAATCTTTTGGAGTTTTAAAAGGTAAAAATGCAATGCAACTTAAACAGATGGGTGTTGAATAATATGATATGTTGAATATGACAAACAAAACTTTTTAGATTTAACTTATACAACTTAGACAAAGAAATTAAAAAAAAAAATCTATTTAAATAAAACAAGTCCGATTTAAATTTTAAAAAAATGAATTTTTTTTATTTAAAAAAGAAAAGAAAAGATTTTTAACAAATCTGACTACATGAATGAAATGAGACATGAAAAGTGACGTAGCGCAATTAATCTGTCCCATGCATTATGCAATTACCAGTACTGGTACAGTTTTGTTTGACAAAATGTGGTAGGTGGTCAGCCACTGGTAATTTCTAAAATCGGTCTGTACATGTAATTTCACCGGCTGCTGTTCTAAACCAGCAAATATATTAGATAATTTTTTTTTCCTGAAATAGACCACACATCAACATGATCAATGGAAACTGACTAGGGGCATTATTATTATATTTATATTGAACAAAGAAATTGATTGAAGTGGGGTTTGAACCTGCGACCTCCGGATTGTCATTCTGGTGCGCGACCAACTGAGCTGTCCAGCCGTACGTGTGCTGTATGTTGGCAGTACATGTACATTGTACATTCCCCCATTTAGTCAATGTCTTTGTTCAAGGGGCGCTAGTCAGAAGCCATAAACCCGTTTATGGCATGTAGCCAGGGATCACGTTGGATCATTCCAGCACTCTACCAACTGAGCTATCCAGCCATACATGCATATGTTGGCAGTACAGTGTACATTCCCCCATTTTGTCAATGTCTTTGTTCAAGGGGCGCTAGTCAGAAGCCATAAACCCGTTTATGGCATGTAGCCAGGGATCACGTTGGATCATTCCAGCACTCTACCAACTGAGCTATCCAGCCCTATGTTGGCGGTTTCTCATTTTGTCAATGTCTTTGTTCAAGGGGCTCTAGTCATATCCAGGGATCACGTTCACGCCCAAAGTCACGATGCTAGCAACATGAGAGCCGTTAAAGGGAATATACATCATTTGCTTTTGCTGTAATTTTCAGAAATGGATGGAATTAGGGGGGTTGGAAATATAGCAAATATACATGTAGCTACACTGACTTTTTTGAGGTTTTGGGTTCGGAAATGCTATAAAAACCAAGAAAAACGATCATTTTCCTGTAGTCTGGTTCCCTGACTCCATATAAGAAAAAAACAGAGCAGTTTACATTCATTGGAGAATTGTAAGGTCAGGGAACCAGTCTAGCTGGCTCGTACCCGTTCATACATGTAGGTTTGTAATTGATTGCAAACAAGTGCGATGGTCAATTTGGGCCAGTATTTGAAAAAAAAGCCAGTTGTTTCCAACGCTGATCGGCCGATCAGCGTTGGAAATTGATACAAAAATACCACTTTTCTTGAAAATGACAGTATACCAGGTGCCATGATTTTACAGGATGCTTTACACTGTCATTCACTAACAGTCCAGCAAGGTATTTCAAAATGATTTGGTAGTTTTATTTTTTGATGTTTGCAAATGTTGTATTTTTCCTTTAAGCAATGCTGCAAACTTGGCAAACCTGGAAAATTTAGCAAACGGTGATCACTCACAGAGGATAAGGCTGGGTACTTGTAGCTCAGTTTATAGAACTGCAATCTGGAGGTCATGGGTTCAAACCCTGCTCCATTCAATTTCTTTGTTCAACTTTAAAATAGAAAAAACAAATGGAGGGACCCCCTACAATGTATTGCTAATGCTGAGTGTGTAAGTTACGTACATGTACATGTACGTATGCGTGGGTAGGCATTACATTCACTGTGTGGACATCCAAACAAAAGAGGTCCACATAAACCAGGTAGAGGCGACGTTGTGTGGACTTGCCCACGTCCACACAGTGTTTCCCCATTTCTGGAAAACAGGTTTAGAGGCATTTTTTGGTTAGGTTTATCGTGGCAAAATGAAGAGAAACACTAAAGGGGATCATAGAAAAAAAATTGGGTTGAAAGAGTTTTCACAGTTTGAGAAAAATGAGGTTTTTTCACTGGTTTTTCTTAACTACACGAAACCAAGGGAATGTCCACACTAGCTGTTACCAGCTAGAACCATACATTAGCTGGTACAGAGGAAATGCTACGTTTGTACATGAGGGTGTGGTAACCAGTCTACCCTGCGAGAACTGAATTATTGTGAGATTGTTGGGAGCGCAAGTAAATCAAAATTTTTGAAGTACATGTAGTTATTCCGTCATTACGTCGGCTGTTTTTCGTTCAAAAGTGAATAATGTTGGAACTGCCAAAAAAAAAAAAGCAATTTAAAAACATAGGCCTAATCCAGTATTTTGGGGATGAAACTTGAAAACAGAGCTGATGATCTGTTTCAATTGAACCAACTGTTATTGGTTAGGTCAAAAAAAAGAAAAAGTTCTGCTTCCGGTTACCCCACATTGTACCTACCCTATTTTTTTTTTTGGGGGGGGGGGGGATGACCAAAAAAACCCCCAAAACCACAACCATCAATGACTACCTTTTACCCTTGACTGCACACGGACATCTACCGGTACTGGTACATATGATCAGCACACACACAAAAATGCCAAAAAGAAGAAAATTCCCTACCTACATGTACATACCCTATTTTGAAATGCCATGTAATCGGAAGCAGAACCATTTTTTTTGGCCTTGGGATTATTACAAGGTAAGCCTGTACGTACATACAAATGTACAGTATATATACTCCCTGGGCCTTTTTTATTTTCCAAATTCACCAGTGTGCAACAAACCAGACATGTATTCCAACATGTCCAATGGCACATTTTTTTTACTGCACGATATTTAAAGTGTTGAGTGATTGTTTTTGTTGTAAACCGCAAAAAGAAATCAATAATTTCTGGGTTATGGTGAAGAAAAACCTACATTTGCGGTTGAGCAACACGTGCACATATTGTACGGTAATCTGTTGGAGCCATTTCTACATGTCCAATTGTACAGATAGAAAACAGATGGTGCAATTATATAATGTGTGTTTCAAGGGAAGGGACGGTGCTGGAAATTTCTCTTGTTTAATTTTATGGCGGACATCAATTTGTTTTGTCCAACAAATGTGTATACCGGTACACATGTACATGTACATGTACATGTAAGACGTTGACTTGTCTGAAAACTTGAACTTAATATGTGTTTAATACACATATTGAGTTGAAGTACATGTACATGTACATGTATTATCTAGAGAAAACTACAAAGTATTTCATAATTAGACAACAGGGCCCTGTGTAGTTTGTATTGAAAGTTGTACTATTGGTGATTTGTTTGTGCGTGGCATGTCCTAAAAAAGGTAAATTTTCAAATTTTTCTGCATTACATGTACCTGCCTATTGTTACACAGTAAAAAAGCTATAGACAAGTTCATATTTTTAAATGTACATCATTGGTTTTTGCTGTAAATTTCAGAAATGAAGTATTTGGGGGGTTAGTATAAAAGATCAAATATGGTTACACTGACAAGTTTGAAGGTTTGTTTTCGAAAATGCTGGAAAAATCAAGAAAATCAAAAATGTTCAAGTAGTCTGGTTCCCTGACTCCATTAAAATGAAATGAATCAATTTATAGATGCCGGAAAATTGTAAGGTAAGGAAACCAGTCAAGCTGGCCTGCACCCGTTCATGAACATGTAACCAATAGCCAACAATATTTGGACTGAAAAAAAATAGTAAATTTGGACCAGTAGTTGAAAAATAGTCAGGTTTTTCCAACGGTGGTCGGCCGACCACCGTTGGAAATTTATACAAAGTACCACTTTTCTTGAAAATGACTTCACACCAGGTGCCATAATTTTACAGGATGCTTTTGACTTTCAGTTACCAACATTATAGTAAGGTACTTTGCAAAAATTTGGTAGTTTTGTTTTCCGATGTTTGCAGATGTTGTATATTCCCTTTAAACATTCAGGTATAATTACTGATTACGGGATGGATGAACCCCTCAAAAAGCCCTTTTGGGGGAAAAATACGCTGGGAAATTCCGTAGATTACTTTTTATTATTATTTTTAATGGAAAACATACATGAACATGTATGTAACTTTGTACTTGTCATCGGAAACAAAAAAAAATGATACCGGGAAATGTTGAGTTTATTTATTAACAGAGTGCCTGGGAAAGTGATCTCCCGGCTGTGCTGTAATGTCTCTGTAAACAAATTGACTCTACATGTAAGCAGCACTCAGCGACTCACAGGGAGACATGAAAGCTGCTTCTACACAGGATCAAAAGAACCTTAAAGGTGCAGTCCATCATTTGTAATTTGTGCATTATGTTCGTTTGAAGCAACAAACGTGCTCAAAATGTACAGAAGGGTGCTGAACAGCTGACCTGAGGAACTTTCAGCTCAGTGAATGATGTACATGAAAACAATATTCTAGGATCTCAAATTCTAATTACAAGGTGCTGAATCATGGTTTGAATCGGGTCTGAATTCAGCGTCCAAGACATGTTCTCACTGAGGCGATTGCAGCTTCGCGCTGTCTCACACTGAACCGTTGAATAAAGCAACCGCGCGCGTGTGTGCGCTGTGTCAACGCTTGCACGTCAAATAAAAAACGAACTATTAACGGAAATTTGCATCTAAGACGCATCGTTGGAAAGGCCTTCTTTCGTTGATTTCTTCAAAATGACAGCTTGCCAGAAAGATTAATTTCACAGGGAGTTTAGTCCCCTTACTATCTTTCAACCAAGTATGTTTTTCAACAATAATTACGTCAGTTACTTTTTGGATAGAGCTGCAAATGATGGACTGAAGCTTTAAGTTAATGTAATAATACACATCCCTGCATTGCTGATTGTTGCCCTCCTGCGACTCACAAGAAGACAGGATAAAAAGTACCCCATGCATCCTTGCATCTTATTGCTGATTGTTTCCCCCCCCCCCCAAGAATGAGAAATTAGAGAGCAGGTGAATTTTCTAACATTTTTTTTGTCTCGGCGCAGGTCAAAGTAATTACTGTAGTTGTTAACCATTAGTCTTCGTACGCACTCTGCCTTGGATGAGTTGAGATGGTTAGGGTCTGGGTAATAAGTCCTGAGGAATTGTGGACGCGCAGGATATTATAATTACATGTATCATTGTTATTGGTTCAAATGCCAGATGTGATCGTAAGATGTGTATGGTAAATATATACATATGTGAGGTGTTTTGGCAAAATGAGGCAGAACTGGGCACAGGACGTAGTGGAGATGCACAAAAACGAATTCGCCCAAAAATGAATGGGGGTTATTTTTTTTTTTGAATTTTCAGATTTATTGATGTTTGTAATCGTAGATAGGTATCTACACATGTATTTTAAAGAAATCGTATAAGTCGTGGAATACAAATTTTTTTTATGGGGAAAAAAATGACAGATTTCATTTTCACCGCTGTCACTCGACACACTTCTTTTTTTTATTTTTTAGAAAGCTAACTACAAATGTAATTTGGCTTTCATATCCTAGATCTGGAAAGCGCTACATTGTACATGCAGAACTTCTTTAAAAAAAAAAAAACACCATTTGGGTTTCCTCTTTTTTTTACTCACACTCACCCTGTACATGTACACATGTATATTGATCTTACATGTACGCATCCCGGTACATCTACTGTACATGCAAATAAAACTGTATGTACATGTACATTGAATCGAGAGCGATTTTGTTCAGATTACCCTGCAGCGATTCTCAAGCAGCAAATATAGTTGCTACAAATACATAGTTACACAAAATATTCTGCTGTACACATACATGTCTGCAGTCGTTAACCACGAGAGAGTATACCGGTACATATGTGGTCATAAACCCTAAGGGAACATGTACGTATGTATGTGATGAATCTTAATTATGTAGTGTTGATCTGTGCTTGGGCGCTTTGGTTGGTGGCTCAGATTGATCAAGCGTACACATTAGCCTATCATGTTTGTTTTATGCATGCATGTGCATTCAAGGTTTTCAGAAAATTTGAAAATCAGCATATGGGATGTTAATATTTGCTAACGTTAATGTACAATGTATTGTATGCACACATACAATGTACATTTGTACGTGTACATGGACACATACAGTACAAATCACAGAATACATGAATTGTGTGCAACATTAGCATTTGGTGCCATTTGAGTTGGAAAAGTACTTGCCTTTTCCAGATGTGTATCTATCTAGTGGGCGATAAAAAAAGGTCAGGGTTTAAATTCCAAGAAAACCCCCCAGAATATACAATGTACCGGTAAGTTGCTTGAGGACCAGGTATAGCGGCTGATGGTCAAAGATATTTTTGAATGAATTCAAAGACTTAGATGAGGGCAATTCCATGCGAAAGTGGACAATTTATGAAATCTTCAGAACTACAAGCATCACAACCTCAAATGTGGTATCAAATGAAAGGGGACAAGAAGGCCTTTTAGTTGAGCGGTGTGCCAGTGTTAAATTAATTTTTTTGTCAAAAGAACTGTTTATTTTTTGGGCTACAAAATCATGTACGCGTAGGTTTTAGGTAACCATTTTGACATCTTGATCTGATACACCGTGCCCTCTGGAGACATGCACACAATAGGGAACAAAAGATTGTATACATCTCCACAGGGCAATTTCTATAGATGAATACGTCTCCACAAGGTTTTCACAAAATAGATACTATATGGATTTTACTCAAAAACTAGGAATTTCAAAGGTAGGTTGATCTGTCGCAAATGGAAAAGTTTTAGAAAAGGGATATTAAATCTGAATTTCAGCCAAGGAAATTAATTCTGGTTAAAATAAGAGCATTTTGAAACTTCACTTTCAAACTTGAAAACTTTACTACACGAGAACAAAGAAATGTCTCCACAAGGATACAAATTTCTGTATGGGTGTTTTCACACATGTACATGTATGCAAAATGCAAATTGTGAGTTTTTGAGAGAAAGGTTCATATTTTATGAAAATTTCACATACACGTAGAACTTAGCATACTGCCGGTACGATTCAGTATGTTTTTTTTTTCGCGTGTGTGAAGTTGATTTCAGACACGTACTGGTAACATCTGTAACGCATTATGTTTCCATAAACATCAAAGTTCCATTTTGTAAAATTTCACTGGTGTTTTTATAGAGTGAACCACAACAGAGTTAGGCCTATTTGATCAAATTCTTGCAAGCAACTTCACAGACTTTTGAGATTTGAAGGTTTGCATGGTGGAAAGATACTAAGAAAAAGACAAGATAAGTTTGCAGTAGCACCATGTGAATAAATCTCTTTTGTGAGTATGTGTGGTTCTGAAAAGAACCAGTTCTTTTTCAGAACCACACATACTCACAAAAGAGATTTATTCACATGGTTCGCAGACTTTTATCAATTGGTACTGAAAATCACAAATCTACAAAATGTATATAAGTATTACATGCGTAATGGTTGTTTACAGCGCTGATATCTCGTTAATTAATTCAGCTAACATTACATTAACCATGTCATGTTGTATCGGTACCTTAAGGCCTAAGCTAGAGTTAAGTATAAAATAAATATAATTTGCTTTCACTGCAAGTATTTTACTTTGTTGTTTCAAATTGGTTTTTGGCTCTGAATGTAACATCCGTACAATGGAATTGCCCATGTAATTGCAGTGTTTTGGTCGAGTGCGCCACAAGTCCATTCATTTATGGTCAGTGACGATTATACGGGCTCCGTGCACAAGTACCCTCTCCACGGTTACTCAGAGAGAGTTGAGGGACATCACTGGGAGAGATTCTTGATCGCATCGCTGATGGCGCCTGACGCTCACGCGAATTGGGCTTGTGGTCATTCAGCATGTTCAGAATGAAATGAGTCGTACTTGTGTACGTTCTTCACGCCATCAGTGTGTCAAGCAGTACGCCCACGTGTTGCGTCTCTGCTGCTGTTCCTGCATGGAGCCCATAGATTATGTGGCGTTTGGTAGCCTAAAATAATGCATCAGTATTCATGGTACATGTATCGGTGCTGTGTGTTTTGACGGATATGTGATTCGGCAAATTCCACACTAATGGGCCAATTAAATAAGTTCATGGATGTTGCAAATAAAGGGTAAAAGATGAGCTAGTGTTTTCTTTAGTTTTTTTCTATACATGTACATGTACCTTGCTAAGTTGAAAGTGACTAGGACAAGAAATTCAAGAGATGATATCTTTTTTTATTTATTTCTGTGTTATGTACGTAACATGGACATGATGGACAGACTCTGCAAGGAAAAGGGTGCTTACATTGTAGGACAAATTCAGTTTCTATAGGCATTTTTATTTGACATAATCAACCCATTTACATTGCTATCAAGCAAAAATATATAAATTTTTGGACTGGCTTCACAGTTATGATGTGATTAGGGCTACGTACGAACAGGGACGGACATTTTGTGACAAATGTCCAGTCTGTTCGTACGTATAAATCCTGATTATAAAATATCAAATAATTCTTCACATTGACTCTGAGTTTTCTAGGTTTTGTCTGATGGCATTCCTCCAGGTTACGGTACATCTTCTTAAATCAGACAACATTAGGGGATCATTAAATGTTATGCTTACTTTGTGACTTTTTGTCTGTCCTTCGTAACGTACATGTACCGTACCTATCACTTTTAAAAACAATTTCCACAATATTCTCTAAAAAAAAACCAGTTATCCTTTGCATATGAGGATATTTGTTCGAAGCTTGCAATGTTTACAGCAAAAGTTGAGAGACAAAGATCCTAGTTTTAGTATCAAACTCAAAAGGTCTTCTCAAGTGTCACACTTTTGGGCCCATTAGTGTGGAATTCCCCATTTACATATTTTGTGCTGGTTATTGTCTGTGATATTATTAATTGTCTTATTGTTATTGTTTTATTTCAGTAAATATTATGAGAAGGAAGCATTAATGGCTCACCCTGCTGATGGTCCAATCATTGCATCGCTACTTGGTAAGTTGAAATCTGGACCATGAACTAACCCTAAGGAATCACTGTTTAACCTCTTAACACTTGAATTACAATGTAATACATTGTATTACAATGAAGCAAATTGTTGCAATGTAATACATTGTGTTTATAATTCTGTGGTGCTTATATACAGTCGCACAATTATTACCCCTGTTCATCAGGCATTGAGACCAGTTTCTGCAGCAGCTCGAGATCAGCGCATTCTGGTATCTACCTTCACAGGTACCCATTTATACTCCTGGGTGGAGAGAGGTAAATGTAGTTAAGTGTCTTGCTCAGGAACACAAGCACCATGCATGTTCCCCGTCAGGGTTCGAACACACATATCACAGCACACAGTCGTTTTTTGCTATGCTTCCGAGGATTGGCTGTGTGTTTTCCTTTGTTCCCTGATCTAACCTTTTCCCATGGACTAAACGCACAAACCTGCGTTCGAGGAAAATAGGCACCGTCATTCGAGGATGAATGGCCCCTTTGTGCTCCTTTTGTTGTCTGTCCTCAAGCGTAATACAATACAGGAACACGTGAGTCGAACACCGTAACCATTGGACCACAGCGCTCCACTTTCCCTGAAGAAACCAAACAGAGCAGTGCCAATTTTTGGGGCAGTCGCCAATGAATTTCTAACATTTTATCTGTTTGTTTTTTTTTTTAGTTGGACCCTGTGCGCTAGACTACTCTAAGATGAAGACTGCAGATCACTATTGGACTGATCCCCCAGCCGATGAGTTGGTTCAGAGACACAGAATCCACAGCATGAATCCTGGCGTCGTTTCTACTACACCTGCTTCCCCTAAGAGACCTGGTTTACAGGTAAGCAGATGAGTGGATTCAGAGACCTAGAATCCACAGCATGAATCCTGGCGTCGTTTCTACGACACCTGTTTCCCCTAAGAGACCTGGCTTACAGGTAAGCAGATGAGTGGATTCAGAGACACAGAATCCACAGCATGAATCCTGGTGTTGTTTCTAACGACACCTGCTTCCCCTAAGAGACCTGGCTTACAGGTAAGCAGATGAGTGGATTCAGAGACACAGAATCCACTGCATGAATCCTGGTGTTGTTTCTACGACACCTGCTTCCCCTAAGAGACCTGGCTTACAGGTAAGCAGATGAGTGGATTCAGAGACACAGAATCCACAGCATGAATCCTGGTGTCGTTTCTACGACACCTGCTTCCCCAAAGAGACCTGGTTTACAGGTAAGCAGATGAGTGGATTCAGAGACCTAGAATCCACAGCATGAATCCTGGTGTCGTTTCTACGACACCTGCTTCCCCTAAGAGACCTGGCTTACAGGTAAGCTGATGAGTAAGCAGATGAGTAAGCAGAAGAGATGAGACATATAATCCACAGCATGCATCTTGTGGTCATCTCTACTACACTTGCTTCCCCTAAGAGACCTGCAGAAGGTTGTGGGTTTGAGTCTCAGTGATAAAGCTCAGCACAGTTTCCCTGACTGAAAATATGATAGATATCTGTAAGCTTATTGCCATCCATTCAATCCACAAGTGTTCGTCAATGTGGTAATGATATTCATACATATGCATATTCATACTCTATTTGTACCAAATTAATATTCATACCTGATTAATATTCATACTTTATTGTTCTTACCATTGTGATAGGTCAAGCGTTTACCTGGTCACCAGGGGTCATCAGATGATCACAGAGGCACACCCCTCTCCGCCAGAGACTACGTAGAGTCTCTTCATCAAAATTCCAGGAGTACTCTGCTGTATGGCAAGAACAATGTCTTGGTGCAGCCGGTGAGTTAATACCATTATTCTTGGTTTAAAAATACAAAAGTTTCAATATTGACTCATACTAGGTGCTTCGAAAGTGGTTTAAACTAGTGCTTTGGATGTATTCTCGTGGAAATCATATCTACTCAGTTTTCATGTGCACAAGGATTGCCATGTGCTGATACTGGTGTGGGACCTGATATCGCACGGTGATTTGTCAAATACAGTTTATGCGGCACCAGTCTTTCGTTGACAGATTGGCTTAAACTTTGATGCTTGAAATGTGTATAGACAATACATGATGCATCGGAAATACAAAAATATGGGGATTTCAAACTTTTTTTTGGATAAACCTACATGTACATCATTATGATTTCCGATAATCCATACTTTTGACACGAGGTAAGTAAACGATCTAAAGAACAAGATTTGGACAAATCTGGAAAAACGTGCAGCTCCAACTCTGTTAGCATTTGACTTCTAAATCTTTGATCTCTGTTTTATCTTTTGGTCTTTTGTTTTGTTTTACAGAAGGAGGACATTCAGCACATTCCAGGCTACCTGTCACTCCATCAAACAGCCGAGCATCTGACCATCAAATGGACCCCCAATCAACTCATGAATGGAGGGGGCAGCTCAGAAGATAGCGAGACTGACCCTGAGAAAAGGTGAGTGGTGTTTACTCACGAGTAGGTCACTCATCGCTCACCACAATTGTCCGTCAACTGAGGGAGCAAATGAGAGATTGCCACATTCATGGCTTTTGCTTGGTACACATGTGCCGCACCTGAGTCACCATAACATGGCCAAGATTGTAATGGTGTTGAGGTTAAGTCCATCACAAGTCAATCACAAGTCAAGCTCAAGGCAATCACAAGTCATCACAAGTCAATGACAAATCAATCTTAGGTCAAGTCATTCACAAGTCCATCACAAGTTGGTTACAAGTCAATCAAACTTTAGTCACAAGTCAATCACATGTCGATCACAAGTCAATCTCAAGATGGTCACAAGTCATTTACAAGTCCTCACAAGTCAATCACATGTCGATCACAAGTCAATCACATGTCGATCACAAGTCCATCACAATTCAGTCACAAGCTAATCACAAGTCGGTCACAGGTCAATCTCAAGATGGTCACAAGTCATTTACAAGTCAATCACAAGTCAATCACAAGTCAGTCACAATTCAATCTCATGTCATTCATAATCAATATCAAGTCGGTCACAAGTCAATCACAAGTCAGTCACAAGTCAATCACAAGTCAGTCACAGGTCAATCACAAGTCATCACAAGTCATTCACAAGTCATTCACAAGTCAGTCACAAGTCAATCACAAGTCAGTCACAAGTCAGTCACAAGTCAATCACAAGTCATTCACAAGTCAGTCACAAGTCATTCACAAGTCATTCACAAGTCAATCACAAGTCAGTCACAAGTCAGTCACAAGTCAGTCACAAGTCAGTCACAAGTCAGTCACATATCCATCACAAGTCAGTCACAAGTCAGTCACAAGTCAGTCACAAGTCAATCACAAGTCAGTCACAAGTCATCACAAGTCAATTACAAGTCAGTCACAAGTTAATCACAAGTCAATCACAAGTCCATCACAAGTCAGTCACAAGTCAATCACAAGTCAGTCACAAGTCAATCACAAGTCAATCACAAGTCAATTGCAAGTCAATCACACGTCAATCACAAGTCAACCACACGTCAGTCACAAGTCATCACAAGTCAGTCACAAGTCAGTCACAAGTCAGTCACAAGTCAATCACAAGTCAATCACAAGTCAATCACAAATCAATCATAAGTCAATCACAAGTCAATCGCACGTCCTCACAAGACAATCACAAGACAGTCACAAGTCAATCACAAGTCATTCACAATTCAATCTCATGTCATTCATAATCAATATCAAGTCGGTCACAAGTCATTTACAAGTCAGTCACTAGTCAATCACAAGTCCATCACAAGTCGTCCAGTCTCAAGTCCAAGTAACAGGCTATTCAAGTGAACTATGACAAAGGCATTCCTTTGTTATTATCCATCCCTGTTACTTGTGACCAGGCTTGTGATTTACTTATGATTTACTTGTGACTGGACTTGTGAAGGCCTTGTGATGGACTCAACCACAGCACTGCTTTCTAAGTCATGCCATGGCATTGGGTCAGTCCGCACCAGACTGGTTTGCATATTAATCTGGCTGGGAATTAGGCTAAAATTACTGTATTGGCTCTGGGCAGTGCTCTCAAGGGGTAATAATGTGAAATTTATATTACGGTGAGGGTTTCTTTCAACGTGTTGTCAACCATTACCTTCCTGTGCGTTGTATGCACTGCAGATGAGAGGATTTAGCCAGAAATAATTTCTTTTCAATTTGGGAAACAACAGTATGATAATGATTCCACTCCTTTAAAGGCATATAGGATCATTTGCTTTGCACGCATTTTGTTCATTTCAAAATCCAAAGATGAATGTTCCAAACCTAACCTGTTGAAGTTTCAGCTCAGTGGATATTACACTTTTTGAGCAAACAGTGCAAAACCATGCACGACCTTTTGATCACTAAACACGATTTCTGCCATAGCGCTCAGTATTTCCAAAAATCAGTCAATTGACTGATCGTTGGAAATCACCTGCATTTCTTGATTTCTTCTAAATGACAGCAAGCCAGACAGAATAATTTCATGGGGTGTTAGTACCAATACGATCTTTAATCCAAGTAAGCTGTTTGAAAATAATTCGGTAGGTTAGTTATGGGATAAATGCAAATGATCCTATATGCCTTTAAATACCAAAACTTAACATGAATCTCATTAATTTTTAAGAAGTAACATTTGGGAGCGGTATGTGTACAGTTTCTGTTCATTCACCATTTGTGTAGAAAGCTTATTTTTGGTCCATTAAAATTCGCTTTTTTGTTCTGTTTTGTTGTTAGTCCTGTGTCACGAACACGGTAAGTCTCACTGTGTTTTCCATTGCTGAACCAGCTAATGCAAATAAGAAAAAAAACACAAACGCACAAAAGAATGGACCAAGTCCGTGGTTTTCCATCATCCAATTTCTTCGTTGTCAACTCGCGCATCCATTTCATTCATTTCATATTGTTTTCTCAGCTGGGTTGTGGTTGCAATTTTATTGGAAGTTTTCTTCACAGCTTTGGTGATGGGATCAGGCATAGATTACTAACGGTTTCCAAATAATTAGATTTTAGTATTTGCATGACGAAAGAGTAAAACTTTGAAGAAGGCTAGATATTTTCTTCAGACCTTTTCAGTATTCAGTATACAGGGCGAGTAAAAATAAACGAAACCCAAATGGCAGGACCAATTTTTTGAGTGAAGTTTTGCCTGTAGCACTTTCAAAAATCTAGGATATGAAAGCCCAGTCATTAAGCTTTCTTTTAGTACAAGAATCATTCAAATCGCTCATGTACTTTCCAAGTTATGGAAGTTTGAACACAAACACCGTTTTAAAGTTTTGTCCTCGGATCACAAAGGAAGTGTTCCGTCAGCAAAACGAAAACAATTCTCATAGGGATGCATGTGAATTGTTTTCGTTTTGCTGAAAGAACACTTACCTTTTTTTGTGAATTGTGGACAGCACTTTGAAACGGTGTTTGTGTTCAAAATTCCGTAACTTGAAAAGTATGTGAGTGATTCGAATGATTCTTGTACTATAAGAAAGTTCTTTGATTGGGCTTTCATATCCCAGATTTTGAAAGTGCTACAGATAAAACTTCATTCAAAAATTGGTCCTGCCATTTGCATTTTTTACTCACTCTGTACTTGACACACAGTGAATCTCTAGATTCTACATCCTTCGAGTTCTTATATCACACCAACACAGATAACCGGGGTATAAGACTGAAACGGTTTCTATGGTTACAGAGAACTGTTTAATGAGACTCAGCGTTTTGGTCAGCGGTATTGAAGAGGATTTTCTTTTGGAAACTTCTTTACCTCGTGAGAATTAAAAAGTTGCTTTTTGAAATAATGTTAATTTAGTATTACGGTTCCGGTATTTCTTTTGAGTTAACCTAAGAATTCTATCAAATTTTAAACAGAATTACAACTGTTTATTCATGTTGCATTAAAGAGGTTGTGGAATGCTCGAAGACATTTCCGTCATTTTTCGGGTATATGTAGCCTAAGGTGTGATGAAATAAAAACGACTATTGTGTCTGTCATGAAATGAGTACAAACGGTACTTTTGAGAGCTGTTTTTCAGGTCCTGTTTCGACCCGAACGTGCAATTTGTGTAAAAGTCGTCGTTGGGGGCAGCAAACAAAACATAGTAAATCTTGACGTAATAAACAGGACTCCCGATGCAGCGTAGTATAAAAGAGTCCTTTTTATTACGTCACGTCACGAGAACTGATTGTGCTCTGATTTCAGACCATGAAACTAATCACACACATGGGAAAAAATGGAAACGGAAATGTGAAATTCTTCTCAAAATAGATTTTTTTTGTTAAGGACAGTAAGGGTTTTTGCTTGTCTAATAGTGTCTGTTTTCTTATCTATCTAGACATATCTGTCAGTCTGTCTTGACACACAAGCGAGTCTGTCTGTTTAGCTTGCAAGTTTTCTATCTGTAGCTTAAAGATGACCTAGCTTACTAGAAATTGCTATTTAGACTACTAATGATCATAAAACTCTTGAGTTTACGTCAAGTGCAGTTACTTTTTGTGTAATAAACAGGTTTTGTGGGGTCATACAGCACATATGCGTGGAGCATGCACGGTGAAGGGTCACAACTACTGCTTGCATTGACATAAATGCTTTTCAGACTTTTGAAAGGCAAAACTTCCTTTGCACGGCATTACTTCAAAAATTATTCATATGATGGATTTTGCATTTTAAAGTTTCTGTTGTAAATTTGACACTGGGTTTTGCCCTTGACAGCACTTGAAAATACGTCCGTGAAGTAGTCAGCACTCAAAAATATGTTGGTGAAGGGCAAAACCCAATATTGAATTCACTTCAAAGACTCTTCTAAATCTGTAAAGGGTCCATGTGATGAATTTTTCTTAGGAACACATTTTGTGCAGTTTTCTACTCCTCTTAAATGTACATGTATGGAAACTATTTGACATCCCTTTTTGGTTAATTTTATTGAAAAGTGCACTTTTGGAAACATTTAAAATTTTCCATGCTTTTCCAAACAACTGAGGGTGCTGTTGCTGTGATGTCTTTTCAGGAAGACACTGTTCAGTTTAGGGGTTTTCTGTTCAAATTGCAAACCCAAAATTTGCTCATTGAAAACATTTGTGAGAAAGATTTGCTCATTGGCTAACTGCAATGTACAACAAATCACCACAGAAAAGAAAATTTACGACAGCGAAATATCCAAAATTCTAGCAACTTTTTGTGCTGAAATAGCTATAACATTGAGGTTTCCACCCAGAATGACATCACAGTTTTGCTCATGAATATGGAAATTGGCATTATTAGCATAAAAACCAAAAAGGCACCAAAATACCCCTGAAAATGGCCAATACCCCTGAAAATTGAAAATAATGGGACAAAAATGGTGCATTTTCAAGAATTGCTTTAAAAAAGTTACATTGCATGGGCCCTGTAAGCAAAAGCAAGGAATGAAATTTGGAGGTTTTTGGAGGGTGAAAGATGAAGATTGCCGCCAGGTGCAACATTGACTGGCTAATTCGTGGAGCTTCTGTTAAACACAGAAAATACATGTATGTGCTTAGCAGAAATTGGTTACCAGCTAAATAATTATGAAATGTCTACAGCTGTTAACCGGTTCCCGGCCGAATTTTGCTAAGTTCATAAATTGTTCAGCAATATGTTTTTTCGTCTACTGGCTACACAAAATCAGGCCCAGACAAGCAGGTTCGATGATTGTTTGAATTTGTAGGATAAAACAGGGTGCTAGCAAAATAATTGCAACAGGGAGCACTCATTTCACAGCTTCAATTCTTACCATAGATTTGTGTATAAGTATATGGAACTAAAAAAAATATCTCTGCAAGCGACTTCAATCTTTTGTTCTGTTTGCTGCCTTGGATTTATAAAACAAAATTAAAAATTACAATACTAGCTAATTAACGGTACTTTTCTGAAAATATACCTTTACTTAGCAATCATTTGTTTCTACACATTGCACCTCAAGAGTACTAACACTTGTAGAACCAGTACTTGCATATAACTTAAGATATCTGACTTCAAAGCTTTCATTTTTACCAAATACATGTAGATCAGATAAATTTATTCTAATACCTCTATGCTATCAGTTATCTTTGATATTCTAAATAATGAACTTCTTGGAATTGAGGGCTTTCAGAGGCAGATTTTATTTGCTCTGCTTACGGCTCAAAGGCCAAAAATGTTCATCATGCAGCATACCGTTATTGACTGGCCATGCCAGTTTGGTATACATGTAATGGCTCACTTTGTAGTCATGGTTTCTATCAAACACTGTACAGGCAGACTTTGAGCTTGCACAAATTTGCTGAACTCTGCACGAGACAACTTCCAAAGCTGTTTTTGTTGGTTGGAACTTTTTGAGCTTAACAAGAACCTCCTAATTATAAGCAATAATGGGCATGAAAAAGGCAAGAAATGTGATAAAGTAGATTGCTCAAAGGCATTTCTACACAGAACTGGTGAAACACAAGAAACTACCATATTCAGTCCCTATTGTATGAAACAAGAGTCTGTATAAACATGGACAAAGTAATTTGTAAAATAAATTAATTCATTCATAAATTTATACATCAGGTCCTTGATGGTAAAACGGTCTAATTTTGTACCATCCTGGGCACATTGAAAATGTGTTAAATTTCTGAAAGCGTTTGTTAAAGTGTGCTACCAGAAACACATCAATATATTTTGTTTTGTATAATGCGCCATATTTTATATAAGAATTGTTTTATTATTGTTATTTGTTTATTGTGTATTGTTTTAGTGATATGTATGACTTGTGTCGCTTTTAAGCAAAAACAAGTTTTTGATTGCAAAACATTATCTTTGAGTTAGGTCGGGTACAGTTATTAGATGTAAATTAATATAATAAGTCTTATATAACCTTTTGCCTAAAAATGAATTTTGAAAAATGTGTATTTGGCAAAAAACAGGGTCTTTTGAACACAGTTGGTTCAAACTTCAGGCTCGATTTTTCTCAAAAAGCTAAGTTAGTCTGTTTTGCCATCAAAGAGCCAACATGTCTTTGATCAGTGTCTTCATTTTTACTATCAACTGTGTTTATGTTATTCCTTTGTGTTGTTTTTCCATCTTCATTCCAGCATCTACTGGGACTATGCAGTGACAGTCAATCTGGAAGACATCGTGTATCTTCATTGCCATCAGCAACGTGAGTAGAATCCACTGGAATTACTCGGACACAGACTGCACAGTTTTTAATCTGAAATATCCTCAGGCCAGATTCATGTCAATAGAATATTGCTGAAACATTTGTTCACAGCTGATTAGCATTATGGGGAATGTAATAATGCTGCTAACTGGAGAAATTGTAAATAAATATTTTTTATTGTGAATTTCTGGGGTATTTTTTTTGGGTTGATGCTATTTATCAATTATCAAAATTTAACGGTACATAGAAATCAACAAGATAGAAATAGTAGATTTCCATACTGTAAACACATGTACAGTGAACCACATAGCCATTTTGAGTCCAAACATTTTGAAAGTCTAAGTATCACTGCTGTTTGTTTCATGAAAATGAAAGTACCACACTTATGCCCCTCTTTGACGACTAGCAGCTATGAAATTTTCTTTTTCCTGATATGATTATTGAGTCAGCATAGTCGGGCAAAAGAGTTTGCAAAGGAACTTTCTCAAAATCCCTAAAAAAAATCAATTATCAGTGGAAACATTTCAATAGGCATCTGGGGCATAGACCAAAGTAACAAATGGGATTGCCTATATTTTGTTGTTTGGTTTAAAGGGAATATACATCATTTGCTTTTGCTGTAATTTTCAGAAATGGTGGGAATTGGGGGGTTGGAAATATATAGCAAATATAGTTACACTGACTTTTTGAGGTTTTGGGTTCAAAAATGCTATAAAAACATGAAAAACCAAGAAAAACAATCATTTTCCTGTAGTCTGGCTCTCTGACTCCATATAAGAAGAAACAGAGCAGTTTACATATATTGGGGAATTGTAAGGTCAGGGAATCAGTCTAGCTGGCTAGTACCCGTTCATAGGTGTGTAATCGATTGCAAACAAGTGCGATGGTCAATTGGGGCCAGTATTTGAAAAAAAGCCAGTATTTTCCAACGCTGATTGGCCGATCAGCGTTGGAAATTGATACAAAAATAGCCATGATTTTACAGGATGTTTTACACTGTCATTCACTAACAGTCCAGCAAGGTTTTTCAAAATGATTTGGTAGTTTTATTTTTTGATGTTTGCAAATGTTGTATTTTCCCTTTAAACTTTTTTTGTGAGGTCCACGTTGCTGTACCGGTACCTGTATGTACAGTGTACAAAACAATGGTAAAGGCCAGGAAGTATATAGTAGTAAGCAATGTTGGTATTCGGTGTGCACAAGATTTGACTATTTCTACTTTTGGAATAACACTGCAGATATGTGCACACTAGTCTATGGAGGCAGTGTTGGAAACTTTGCATGTAGTTTGATTTACCCAGTGGCATGCATATCAACGGAATCAACAAGTATTAGGAGTGACCCAGATCCACTAAAACCGATTTGGTTGCAGACAGATCAACTTGTATTAATTATCTTTGACAAACCACTGCTACTGTCAGCAATGGTCATGATTTACAGTAAAGCCTCACACATAAAGAAGACATGTATTAAAACAAAGATGCATTCACGACTCGATCATATTTCAGTTTAAATTTTATTTTTCATGTTAACTTTCCACAGCGGACAGCGGTGGTACCCTAGTCCTAGTCGGTCAAGACGGTGTCCAGTACCCCCCTATCCATTTCCCTAAGGGTGGTCATCTCCTGGCCTTCCTGACCTGTCTTGAGAATGGCCTCCTCCCCCGCGGTCAGCTAGACCCGCCCCTCTGGTCTCAGCGGGGTAAGGGGAAGGTCCTACCCAAGCTACGCCGTAAGACCTCGCCTCTGAGTGCCAACCAGAAGGAAGGCACGCAGATCTTTGAAGGAGAGGAGGCGACGGATTACGTCTTCAGGATCATCAAGGCCTTCAAGCCTGAGTATGGTGAGTAATCTTAACCTGATAGAGCCAGTACTACATTGTATTACATTGTGCTTATTACCTGAAGAATATATGAAACCATACTGGTAGAGTGCCTGGGCAGTTGCTAGCAGTACAGGGAGTAACAAAACGGGGGCGGTTTAGGGCGTTAGAGGAACAAACTGATTAACCTACTTACCCAAGTTGGATAAGTTGGATTTTTGAGTTCCTATCACCTATTGTGGGGAGTGTGGCCTAGTGGTTAGGGTTCATGACTCATGATCAGAGGGTCAGGGGTTCGAATCCAGCTGCAGAAGTATAAATGGGTACCGGCATTAGCTGGGAGTAACCTGCTATGGACTAGCATCCCATCCAGGGGGAGTAGAAATATTCTCAGTCGTTTCATGCCAAGGAAACCGGAGATAAATGCTGGCCTGATGGACCACATTGGCTCGTGACAGACTTCACTACTTTACTACTTACTGTTGAGGCATCTCCCCTGCCCCCCCCCCCCCAAAAAAAACCTTTTTATGACGAAATGTGATATTCGTCCAAACTTTCAAGGCGTTTTTGCAAGGAACCTTCCTGATCCTTCAAAATCCCCCATCTCGTACTTAGGGTAGAATCATTCACTTTGTCCAGAAGAAGCTCTGCAATTGTCATAACATATTCCAGGAAAATTTCTGACCCATTGAGTAGACCAGATGCATGACAAGACTTCCGGTGAACAGCCACTCTGAATCAGTTGAATAGAATTTCGTGCACTCTCATGACTCTGGGTTCAGCGTTAACTAGACTTGCCTTGTCTTGGTGTTTTTGTAGTTCCCGAGGACATGATCGACCCAAAGCGAAGCAAATCTGGAGGATTCCCGTGGCTGTTACGCGACAGCGGGCCTAGGCACTCACTGATCCGACAGCAAGAGGCTCTAGCCAGTCCTACCAACGCCACCGCAACCACATCACGTATCTACTCTCCCTCCTCACCAAATACTGAAATACCCATCATGACAGCAGCCACATCAAGGTAGGCACTAGTAATGTTACCCTAACCCTGACCCTAACCCTAACCCCACCGCAACCACATCACGTATCTACTCTCCCGCCTCACCAAATACTGGAATACCAATCATGACAGCGGCCACATCTAGGTAGGTACAAGTAATGCTACCCTAACCCTAACCCTAACCCTAACCCTAACCCCTACACCACCGCCACCACGTCACGTATCTACTCTCCCTCTTCACCAAATACTGAAATACCTATCATGACAGCAGCCACATCAAGGTAGGCACTAGTAATGCTACCCTAAGCCTAACCCTAACCCTAACCCCAACACCACCGCCACCACGTCACGTATCTACTCTCCCTCTTCACCAAATACTGAAATACCCATCATGACAGCAGCCACATCAAGGTAGGCACTAACATTGTATTTGAATCCATCAAAAGTCCAGCACAAGGCATTCCCAAATGAACCGTGATAAAGGGTTATCCTTTGGTACTGTTCATCACTTGTCGTTTGTGAATGGACTTGTGATGTACTTGTGACAGGACTTACGGTGGACTTGAGTACAGTTAAAAGGGCATTACAGCCTGAAATCTTGGAACATTTTATGTTTTGGATTGTTTACTAATCCTGTTTCAAAGGTCTGGTCGAAAGGAAACTAACCTAATGTTCTACCGTGCCCGAAAAAAGACGTAAAAAACCTGGTTGTTTACATCGGACACGATGGCATTAAGCATATGTATTTCAAGTCATCTCTGTTCAAAGAACTCTACACGTTGTGCGTGTGTGTCACATAATACAAACAGCACCAATACACAAATGTTGTTTCTTACATGTCTGCAGAATGCGAACCACTGGTGCGACAGTATTCACAACTAGTACTCACTGCTAAATTTTATGGGACAAAATTGTGACCCCTGAAATTTGTTATCGCCTGGTTCTTGCAGGAACAACACAAAACCGCCCAGTTATTAGAGGATGGTTGTGTGGATGTTTAATTCTACTTCTAAACGCTCTTTACAATTGATATAATTTCGTTTCAAATGCATTTTGTAGCACAATTGGGCGCATTCAAGGCCGCAATGTCCCTTTAAGTACAGACAAGTCTACACAGGTACAATGAGACCATAATTATAAAATGACAAATAATAAAAACGATAACAAATAACAGACGAGGATTTTTTTTTTCCCACAGGTCCTCAATCAAGCTGCTGTGTGATACCATGAAGAAACAGATCATATCAAGAGCCTTCTATGGATGTAAGTGCTCTCCAAACGTAAAAAAAATATCTCATTGCTGTTGTGAATTTTAAAATGTTGCCCTTTACTTTAAAATTAATGCACATGGCAAAACCTTGCAAGCTACTCCCATAGATGGTCTCATGACTGTGAAATTCTTTTTTGGGGGGGGGGGTTGGCTAAATAGGCTGGGTAGTCCACGACGTTAACATCTTGACTTGACAAAACTTTGCAATGAAACTCTTTCAAAACCAGATTTTATTTAACACAGGCATGCAACTTTTTCCTCGGATCCGCTGATTTCCTCTTTTTTACTTCTCATGAATGCCATTACAAATTGAAAAAACACTGTACAAAGTCTTGTGTGGTTTGGAATTTCCTAATTTTTTTTCTAAATTCCTAATTGTATGCTGATTACCAATTTGTCTCAAATAAAAAAGTCCTTTGGAGTTTTTTCATATGATAACTTCTGGTTTGGAAAGACAATGCGGTTCCATTTTTATGGGTCACGTTTTTTGACCTGGTTATTTGAGACCCAGTCATATTTGTGAAACAGGAGTCATGTTGGTTTTAAGGCCGTTGTCCAGTCTGTTCTGGGTTGGCCTGCTTTCTCCCTATGGCTCTCCTCCACTTGGCCCTGTCCGTCGCATCCCTCGCATTGACTCCAAGCAGTCGCATGTCATCTGACACGGAGCTCTGCCAAGTCTTGCGCGGTCGGCCGACGGGTGTGGGCCCACCCACAATTACGTTGGTACACCTCTTGACCCAGTTGACATCTTCCTTTCTCTCCACATGACCAAACCACCTCAGCCTGTGCCTCCTCAATACGATGCCGATCCCCTCCACTCCCACTCTCCTCCTCAGCTCCTCGCTTGACAGGAGGTTCTTCGGATTTTGGAGCAACACAAAAGCATCATCTTTCAGACCTTCCGTCCAATTGTCAGCAGAAGCAATCGGTGCAGCCGATTGAGATCTTACGATCCTACATTTTATTCTTCCTTTCTCTACTACCACAGGGCTTGCTCACTGTCGCCACCTGCGCACAGTTCGTACACACCTGTCCGGCTTGGTGGATGCTAACATCATTGCCTTGGATGCATCGGAGGGGCTCGATGCTGAGAAATGGGCCAGGTTCCTGGAGGCTGGAAAGGTATAGGACCGAGATGTCACAAGTCAATCACAAACCGATCATTAGTCAATCACAAATTAAGCACAGGTCAATCACAAGGCGATCATTAGTCATCACAAGTCAATCACAAGTCAGTCACATGTCACTTATGAGGCAATGAAAAGGCGATCACAAGTCAATGAAATATAAATTGTTAGTCATCACAAGTCATTCACAAGTCAATCTTAAGTCGTAAGTGTGGGCTGCTGTGGTCCAATGGTTACGGTGTTGGACTCGTGTGCCCTGTTACATGGGTTCAAATCCTAACCGTGGGAACATGGTGCTTGTGCTCTTGAGCAAAGCACTTTACCATTATTGCTTCGTCCTTCGGATTGGACGCAAAGCTGTAGGTCCCGTGTGTTGTGTAATGCAAGTTAAAGAACCCAGTAACACTTATCACTAAGAGAAGGGGTTTGCCCCGGTGTTTCTGGCAGTGGCTGCAATGTGCCCGCAGCACCTTGTATACCCTTATAAAGGTGCTACATAATGGGTCTTTTATTTCTCATAAGCTTCATTTAATAATAGACATAATTTCCAGCGCCTTGAGTACCTTATTGTTGGTAGATACGTGAGCTATATAAGACTCCGGTATTAATTCAGTCACAAGTCAATCACAAGTCATTGAAGTCAATAAAAATCATTCATTAGTCACCACAAGTCGGTCACAAATCAATCACAAGTTGATCGCAAGTCGTTAAAGGTAGAGTCCATCATTTGCAGCCATCCGAAAAGTAACTGGCGTAATTATTGTTGAAAAACTAACTTGGTTGAAAGATAGTAAGGAGACTAAACTCCCTGTGAAATTATTCTTTCTGGGAAGCTGTCATTTTGAAGTAATCAACGAAAGAAGGCATTTCCAACGGTGATTCTTAAGAAGCACCGTAGGAAAATTTAAATTAGTAGTTCGTTTTGTTATTCAGCGCAGCGCGCACAAGTATTCGAACGACGCACACGCGCGCGCGGTTGTTATAATTCGTCGGATCAGTGCGCGACGTCGCGTATAGTTGCAATTCAAAACAATTCAAAACATGATTCAGCAACTTTTGATTTGAAATTGAGATCTTAGAATGCTGTTTTTCTCGGAATGTACAGCTGAAGCTTAGCTGAAACTTCATCAGGTTAGTTGCTCAGTATCCTTCATTAGATTTTGAACTCTTTTGTTGCTTCAAACGAACAAAATGCACAAATTACAAATGATGGACTCTACCTTTAACAAATTAATCACTAGTATGCAAAAGTCAATGAAAACTCAAACTATGTGTTAAACATTTCTAAATTATTTCATTCCACGACAAAAATTGAGTCTCTGTTCACATTCAGAACAAGTATTTTGGGATGTCAGTTAGAACATGCAAATATTTAAAAAAAATATTTCTGTGTTATTTTTGTTAGTATATAATTAAATAACTATGACTCACCTGCTAATGACAATTCACCTGACAATAGTCCTGTGATCATGAAGAGATTATGAAACTCTTTTTGTTTTGTTTTAGGAGGTGAATGAAGAAGAGGTGATGCGTCTGGTGTATTTTGGAGGCGTGGCTCACGAGATCAGAAAAGAGGTGAAGATAATACTATGCTTGCATCTCATTGTGATAAGTTGATTTTCCTATCATAACAATCACTATAGTAATTTTTTTGTAGTTGCTCTAACGACTTTGCAAAGAAGGACTTTGTTGAGTAAAAAATATCAACCGGTGTAAAAGTAGTATTGCTTACAAAGGCCGCTTTGAAGCGTTTCCGTTCCATACCCGTTCGCATTCCCTTTCTGCAAATACGCTAGATTTGTGCTCACTTGACATAATCAGATATTATTATCTGTGGAAGCGAAAATGTCCACATCAATGGAATGCAAATAAAACTTTGTCTTCATCCTACAGGTTGGGCCGTCCTTCATGTTAAAGTGAAAGTGGAAACAACTCATGATTTCAATAATTGATATTCATTTTGACTCTTTGTTCTAGTCAAGTCCTCACAAGTCCATCACAAGTCCTCCAGTCCCAATTCAAGTCACAAGCTATTCCAATGAGCTTTGATAAAGACATTCTTTCATTATTGTTTATCCCCTGGTTCTTGTGACTGGACTTGTGATTTACTTGTGACTGGACTCACAGTGGACTGGTAATAGACCTTTATCATGCTGCCACCATTTCAGTCATGTTCCCTGTATCCAATAACAGTACTGAATGATAATGGTTTTTGTGCAAAAAGGAACCAGACTATTTTCACTTCCGACCTCGCTTTGGTTACCTTGATTTGAAAGGGAAAAAAAAAATCAAGATGGCCGCAACATGATAATGGTCTATGGACTCGGCTCAGCACCAGCAGTTTCCCTGGCTAATTCGCTTCACTGTAAAATTCCTGTGGACTATTTTCTTTAAGGATTACTTTCTTGTTCTGTGTAGGTCTGGCCATACATGTTGGGCCACTACAAGTTCGGCTCCACAGAGGAAGAAAGGCGATCCGTGGACGCCAACACGCGTATGACGTACGAGCAAATTGTCGCAGAGTGGATGGCCGTGGAGGCTATCATTAAGCAACGCGACCGTGACACTCAGGCGGCCAAGCTCTCCTCAGAGAACAGCTCGGAGGGTCAGATCCCTCTTCAGGGTCATGATCCTAGCTTGGACAGCGAGGTGTTTGAGCTGGAAGATGAGGATAACGATGAGTATATCGAGGCTGGGGAGGTACGGTCGATGGGAAACGGGGAGGACTTGTCACAAGAACAACGCGAGATGATCCGCAAGGTATTATCATTATACAAACCAAATACTACCGGTAGTAGTCTATTCAATAATAAAGTGTATTGATAAATACCTTGGAGAGTTGATAGCTTCTGATTGGTCGAGACTCAATCACGTGGGGGTGTATTAACGGTGATATAAAGACCGGCTTCAAGAACAACGAATAAATGGCCCCTTAACAAGCTTTGATCTAGCATTATGTAAGCCAAATGATTGGCCAAATTGACAACAGTCCTGCGGTAGCTTGTAACAACACAGCAGTACACATGGGCTCAACCACATCGTGTGAAGACTTACGCGCGCGTATGCAACACAGTTGCTATGCACGTGGAATAAGTCTTCACACAACATGTTCGTACTGAGGATGTTTACAGGATATCATATCGTTTGTCCCCAAACTTTTTTCGTCCCCAAACAAAAATTGTAGCCTACATTTGATTCTATAGCTCAGGATAGCCG
Source organism: Patiria miniata (assembly GCF_015706575.1). Lineage (NCBI taxonomy): Eukaryota > Metazoa > Echinodermata > Asteroidea > Valvatida > Asterinidae > Patiria > Patiria miniata. Next base: position 9,427,030 of record NW_024037061.1, read on the forward strand.
ATTCAACAATTCAACTTGAAAATGATGTTTAATTGATGATCTTTTGCTAAAAAAAGTGGTCAGAAATTGCCTCAGATCACACCATGGAGCATCTAGAATCCAACATTTTCGGGGCCCTTAAGCGGGCCCTGAACCCCACCCCCAAACCCCACGGGCTTTGCACTTCGTACTTGCATTACTTTCTGATCATAGTATGTCCCCCCCCCCAACTTTTGAGAAGCGATTGACACCCTTGCATTTAACAGTTGCAACAAGCGCATATATAGTGAGCTAGTACATTTTATGAACAAAAATTGAGAGGTTTTCTGAATATTTTTGGATTTGATATACAGGAGGAGTACGTGGTCATCGAATGCCGAAGCCCACAGGAGAAAGAGGAACGCCATCACTTGAAGCACAAACACAGCGACACGTCGGTAGACGAGGGCATGGGGGCCAGTATCGCTAGCTCATCAAGCGTCAAGTCTCGGGATAGTCTCAAGCACGCGAGCACCACGTGCAGCGAGGAAGGAGAAGTGAGAGTGGAGCTTTGCAACGGAGACGACGTCCCCCCAGCAGAGGACCAAACCACGCCCACAGAGGAGGTGAAAGAAATCGAGGAAGACTTAGTGCCGAAGGGGAAATGTCTGAAGATAACGGATACGCTGTCGGCAGAGACTATGGCCGTGTCGCCTGCATCGTCCAATGGAGGAGTGTACACGGTAAGACAATAGATGCAGTATTGAGGAGTTGAAAATTGAAGACAACGAAAAGTAATTTAGAAAGTTGACTGATTGGAGGAAAAGTTGCTTTTGATTCATATTTTTGTAAGATGATGATAGACTTTCAATAGAAAAAGCAGTTTAAAGTTTGCCCCTTTGGGCTAATTCAATTTGTGTTTTCTTTCAGAAGGCTTTTCAAATTGTGGGACGCTTGTAAACTACATTTAATTATATCATAGACAAGTGTCAATTTGGGCGATTCTCAAAGCAATGTGCCACCAAGAGGTTGCCACCAAGAGTTCATTTTTCCCAGTGCATTGTGGGAGATGGTCGACAAATTTGCAGTGCGAATTTTTGAAATTGTTAGTTTTCTCTTGCCAGTAGTTTCGTAAGCGTATGATTCAAGTATCTGTTTGCCTTTTTTTTTTTTTTTATCAATATGGCGTTTTTTTTGTAAGGAGGCAGAATGCTATGCACCAATCTATAACAAATTAGCTCAAGTTGTCTACTGGCACCTGTTCAAATGGGCCATGTTTTGTCGACCGTAAATTTGAAAAATGGACTCTCCATGGCAAACTGTTGGTAGTGCACTGCAATGTGAATCGCCCTAATTAGCGTGTCTGTTGAGGCTGTCAGTGCAAAGCCATTGTTGAACAAACAGGGTCTTTTTGTTTTCAGTCCTTTCCACAAAAGAAAGTCCTGAGGCCAATTTGGAACTCAGTAGCCCTCACAGAGCTTAATCCTCCACTTTTCGCATAATTTTTCAAACGCCCTTTTGGAGTGAGGGTTATTTGAAGTTCACGACTAAAATATAGATGAAGAAGCTCAGGGCCTTCCCTGCTTTGCGAGGAGTAAAAGCTTTCATCAATGATCAATGGATGAATGTACACGCCAACACTCAACAACTCTGCTATGGATGAGTGCACTCACCCAAACAGGCATAGGAGCTTTTAAGAAGATTTTTATTTCCTTACTTACTTCAAGTATTGATTTGTTTGTTCCCAGACCGAGCTCTTGGACACATTCAGCTTAAACCTGCACCGTGTCGACAAGGATGTGCAACGATGTGATCGCAACTACCATTACTTCAACGCGGCTAACCTGGAGAAACTGCGTAATATCATGTGCAGTTATGTCTGGGAGCATCTGGAGGTTGGCTATGTGCAGGGGATGTGTGATCTGGTAGCTCCCCTGCTTGTCATCATTGATGACGGTAAGTCTGTCAGGGTGTTTGTCAGGGTGTGTCTGTCTATCGGTCACAGTGTGGGTGTATGTCAGTTAGTGCTATGTTTGGGAGCATCTGGAGGTTGGCTATGTGCAGGGGATGTGTGATCTGGTAGCTCCCCTGCTTGTTATCATTGATGACGGTAAGTCTGTCAGGGTGTTTGTCAGGGTGTGTCTGTCTATCGGTCACAGTGTGGGTTTATGTTAGTTAGTGCTATGTCTGGGAGCATCTGGAGGTTGGCTACGTGCAGGGGATGTGTGATCTGGTAGCTCCCCTGCTTGTTATCATTGATGACGGTAAGTCTGTGAGGGTGTCTCTTAGGGTGTGTCTGTCTATCGGTCACAGTGTGGGTGTGTGTCAGTTAATGCTATGTCTGGGAGCATCTGGAGGTTGGCTATGTGCAGGGGATGTGTGATCTGGTAGCTCCCCTGCTTGTTATCATTGATGACGGTAAGTCTGTCAGAGTGTCTCTTAGTGTGTGTCTGTCTATCGGTCACAGTGTGGGTTTATGTTAGTTAGTGCTATGTCTGGGAGCATCTGGAGGTTGGCTATGTGCAGGGAATGTGTGATCTGGTAGCTCCCCTGCTTGTTATCATTGATGACGGTAAGTCTGTCAGAGTGTCTCTCAGGGTGTGTCTGTCTATCGGTCACAGTGTGGGTTTATGTTAGTTAGTGCTATGTCTGGGAGCATCTGGAGGTTGGCTACGTGCAGGGGATGTGTGATCTGGTAGCTCCACTGCTTGTCATCATTGATGACGGTAAGTCTGTCAGGGTGTCTCTTAGGGTGTGTCTGTCTATCGGTCACAGTGTGGGTGTATGTCAGTGAGTGCTATGTCTGGGAGCATCTGGAGGTTGGCTATGTACAGGGGATGTGTGATCTGGTAGCTCCACTGCTTGTCATCATTGATGACGGTAAGTCTGTCAGGGTGTCTGTCAGGGTATGTCTGTCTATCGGTCACAGTGTGGGTGTATGTCAGTTAGTGCTATGTCTGGGAGCATCTGGAGGTTGGCTATGTACAGGGGATGTGTGATCTGGTAGCTCCACTGCTTGTCATCATTGATGACGGTAAGTCTGTCAGGGTGTCTCTTAGTGTGTGTCTGTCTATCGGTCACAGTGTGGGTGTATGTCAGTTAGTGCTATGTCTGGGAGCATCTGGAGGTTGGCTATGTGCAGGGGATGTGTGATCTGGTAGCTCCCCTGCTTGTCATCATTGATGACGGTAAGTCTGTCAGGGTGTCTCTTAGTGTGTGTCTGTCTATCGGTCACAGTGTGGGTGTATGTCAGTTAGTGCTATGTCTGGGAGCATCTGGAGGTTGGCTACGTGCAGGGGATGTGTGATCTGGTAGCTCCCCTGCTTGTTATCATTGATGACGGTAAGTCTGTGAGGGTGTCTCTCAGGGTGTGTCTGTCTATCGGTCACAGTGTGGGTGTATGTCAGTTAGTGCTATGTCTGGGAGCATCTGGAGGTTGGCTATGTGCAGGGGATGTGTGATCTGGTAGCTCCACTGCTTGTCATCATTGATGACGGTAAGTCTGTCAGGGTGTCTGTCAGGGTATGTCTGTCTATCGGTCACAGTGTGGGTGTATGTCAGTTAGTGCTATGTCTGGGAGCATCTGGAGGTTGGCTATGTGCAGGGGATGTGTGATCTGGTAGCTCCCCTGCTTGTTATCATTGATGACGGTAAGTCTGTCAGGGTGTCTGTCAGGGTGTGTCTGTCTATCGGTCACAGTGTGGGTGTATGTCAGTTAGTGCTATGTCTTGGAGCATTCAGAGGTTGGCTACGTGCAGGGAGTGTGTGACAGGGTAGCTCCACTGCTTGTCATCATTGATGACGGTAAGTCTGTCAGGATGTCTCTCAGGGTGTGTCTGTCTATCGGTCACAGTGTGGGTGTATGTCAGTTAGTGCTATGTCTGGGAGCATCTGGAGGTTGGCTATGTGCAGGGGATGTGTGATCTGGTAGCTCCACTGCTTGTCATCATTGATGACGGTAAGTCTTTCAGGATGTCTCTCAGGTGTGTCTGTCTATCGGTCACAGTGTGGGTGTATGTCAGTTAGTGCTATGTCTGGGAGCATCTGGAGGTTGGCTATGTGCAGGGGATGTGTGATCTGGTAGCTCCCCTGCTTGTCATCATTGATGACGGTAAGTCTGTCAGGATGTCTCTCAGGGTGTGTCTGTCTATCGGTCACAGTGTGGGTGTATGTCAGTTAGTGCTATGTCTGGGAGCATCTGGAGGTTGGCTACGTGCAGGGAGTGTGTGACAGGGTAGCTCCACTGCTTGTCATTGATGACGAAATCTTTGTCAGGGTGTCTGTCAGGGTTTGTTTGTCTGTCTGTCGCGGTGTGTAGACCTACCCCGCGTTACGGGGAAGTTTTTTAGTGTTAAGCATATTAGGACCGAGTTATGGGGACTTTCTGCTGTGCCCACAGCGTTTTTGGTCCCCACAAAATACCTCGTACAGACGAGTGTACGTCCCCACAACGGAACAAGTATGTGTGCGTGTTTATGGTGTAAATCGAGGACATAGACGTGCAACACCATCGGTGAATTGAGGACAGGAACCAAATCGAGGACGACCTCGATTAGAAAATGTGTGCAAAACCAATGAGAGCTGTTGTAAAAAGTAAACAAAGGAAAAGGGAAGAGGAACAATAGAAAATCTTCGAATTACACCATAAACAAATGTGGGTGAACGTATAAACACTGCCTTATGGGTACCGGAACAATGGGAGGTACCCCACAAGGAATGCTTACCAACTTGCGGGGTACCGTTTTGGTACCCCACACGTTTTTCACGAAATAGATATATGGATTTTACTCGAAAACTAGGAATTTCCAAGGTGGGTTGATATGTCGCAAAGGAAGAGTTTTAGAAAAGGGATATTAAGTCCAAATTTCAGATAGGAAAATAATTCTGGTTAAAATAAGAGCATTTTGAAATTAGTGTGTGACATCGCAAAATTTTAGTACACGAGAACAAAGGAAGTACCCCACTTCTAAGGCTGTGTAAGGGTGTGTGTGTCTGTCAGGGTGTATCTGTCTTACACCCCTTCATTGATATTGTCCCTTATCCTTGTATTTTTAATGAATCACTGTTGACTGTTTGTTTCAGAGGCTAAGACGTACAGCTGCTTCTGTGAATTGATGAAACGTATGAGTAAGAACTTCCCCCATGGAGGTGCTATGGATACACACTTTGCCAACATGAGATCTCTCATACAGGTGAGTTAAGTTTACTTCAAGAGGCGTGACAGTTTCCTGAATATTTTTATTTTTCTGCCAAGTACAATTGGTGGCATGTTTCCGACTCACTCATTTTAACATGGTAGAAAAACAGCTAAAATTTGTGATAAATCACTGATCGAGATAAACGGTCGAAATAAATAATTGTACTTGCTGGGGTCGGCCAGTCGGTTCAAGTCTATTGTAGCAGCAGGTACTGCAACCAAAAATTTTGTTTGATGGAATTTGCGTCAGTGAGATGGGTTTTACCAATGTGTGCTATAAACACTGTATGCTCAGTGTTGTATGAGGGCTTGCAAGAAAAAAGTCACAAGCTTTCTCAGATGGGACTCGAACCAAAGACCTCCTGCTTAGTAGTGCAGACGTCTTTCCACTTGACAATTTGATCCTGATGTAGCAGTGGGTACGGCAATCAATATCTTATGGGATGGAGAATGTGAGAGGGATGGGGTTCCACACAACTGTTCATTTTTTCCCCATCTGATACCCAAGTTTTCATTGTTCAGTTGTCGTCTTGCTCCTCTATAGATCCTGGATTCGGAGATATTTGAGTTGATGCATCAGAACGGAGACTACACTCACTTCTACTTCTGCTATCGGTGGTTCCTGCTGGACTTCAAGCGAGGTTTGTGCGATTTGATAGAAATGTATGAATATCGCTTTTAAGTAATAATTGAGTGTCCTGCTCTGTGGAACAAAACATCAAAGAAAGCTGGACCCATAGGGCCAGACTAGTGTCATCTTTGTACCTACAGGGCGAGTAAAAAAAAGCGGAACCCAAACCCCCAAAAATATATTTCATATTTAAAAGATACGTAGCACCAAAAATACTGGAAAGCCAATTTCAAAAGCTACTTTTTGTTGAAAAAAGTACTGAAATTGGTCAATCCGTTCAAAGAATATCACCATTTAAACGCAATGACACTAAAACCTGTCTCGTCCAAAAATAAAAGCGATTTACATGTATCGTGTGTTTTGACTGTTTTGAACAAAGAAAATGACACCGAATACTTGATTCAACAACTGTCACCAACTGTAATACACAATATCTTTATTAACAATCCTGGTTAGGCAAACAATATGATTTATAAAATCTACTTTTTCAAAAGACGGGCCTTCAAAAGGACTTCGTTGCATATTGGTAACGTTTAAACTAAGATTTCATCGCTGGTGATGTTTGAAGACAATTGTGACGACGATTGTTGAAATCACATTTTTTGGATGAGACAGGTTTTAGGGTCATTGTGTTAAAGTGGTGATATTGTTTGAACGGATTGACAAATTTTAGTATTTTTTTCATCTAAACGTAGCTTATGAAATTGGCTTTCCAGACATAATTATTTTTGGTGCTACATATTTTTTAAATATGAAATGTGATTTTTGGGGTTTGGGTTCCACTTTTTTTTACTCACCCTGTATCTTACTGACTGACTGATTGACTAATGGTCAATTCTGGCTTAGACTGTTGAAGGGACGAATCCGGGGACGTGATCGCAGTACACGCACGGCCCCCTTCTATGGATGGGTCTTCGTGATAAAATTGATAGTATGCTGGGATTGGTCTATAGGGTTAGGCTATAATGTGATCTAAAGCCGACCCAAAGAGCGAATGCCATGTGACTTCCTCTTGGCCAATCAAGAATATGCAGAATCTGTGGGCGAGGTGTTGGAATGATTTTAATTCTTTGTTTCCTGATCAGAGCTGGTCTACGACGACACCTTTGTGGTTTGGGAGACTATCTGGGCGGCTAAGCACTGTGCTTCCAGAGACTTTGTGCTGTTCATTGCGTTGGCCTTGGTGGAGTACTACAGGGATATCATATTGGACAACAACATGGACTTCACGGACATCATCAAGTTCTTTAATGGTAAGCATCCGAGGGCAAACTTAATAGAGCTTCTAAATATACAAACTTTGCTTCAAGTTTTGCTTACCAGAAACAGCTTGTCAGCCAAAATGTTCTGAGAAAGATTTTTCTCATTACAAAAGTGAAATGTTCTCCTTGTGGATTTATCTTGTTAACAATCGGTGAACAGATTTATTGTGGATTGGAAACTTTTGAAAACAGTTCTTGCTCCTCTCTAGAAAGTTTGTTAGTATTATTTTTTGCTGGTAATAAAACCAAGGATTTTTCAAAAGTGCTATAGGCACTGTAAGCTCGCAAGCCTTAAGAAACATATAGAGAGGAGACAATGAGAAGAAATTACAGTTTTAGAGGTGGGAGGAAAACCCCAGAAGAATATTCTGGGGGAAACCCACGGAATCAGGCAGGGACTGAAAACCCAATCCACATGTGGACAGGCCAGGAATTGAACCCGGGTCACAGCAGTGGAAGGCGAGGAAAGTACCGCTACGCCAACCTGACTCCCCAACATTTGGGAGTAACTTATTAAAAATATATAAAATCATTTGCTCTTTGTGCAAAAATCAATTATATGCCCCTAAATAAATAAATATAAACTTGAACTTGCCACTGTTGTGTGTTCTCTTGACTGAAAATTACAAATGTTCACGAGCGGTATGTGTTTATTTTTGTCTCCTACTCAGAAATGGCGGAGAGACATGACGCCAAGGCGATCCTGAAGGTTGCCAGAGACTTGGTGTACAGGGTTCAGACGCTGATTGAGAACAAGTAAACACAACAAGGCAGAGTTTGCACCAGGTAAATCGCTAATCTGCTGTGAAGTTGTCAATGATACACATGAAACAGTTGTAGACTCCACGCACTAGTACCACCCAAAGGGTGACACACAGAGAGATATAACAGACCCTTGAATGCCATGGAAACTGTTCACTTGGGCCCATCATTAGACATAATTCTTGGTGAAATCTTTGATTCCTGTCAGAAATAAGCTTGTTTTGCAAAAGGCAACTGACATTCCAACATGTGTAGCTGCAAGTGATCTGACAAATTCTTGAAATCTTTTGCAGGCGTATGTGTACATTCCTACACTTCATGAGAAGCTTTTTCGCAATGATACTATCATCCTACCCACCTGGATTCCCTAGCTAAACTACCTCTATACCATGTCTTCTCAAGTGTGCCCCTCACCCCTCACCCTACCCCATACTGTTTTCCCTCACCCTTTCCCCTTCCCCACCCCTTGCCCTACCCCTTACCCTTTCCACCCCTACCTCTTCTGCAGTGTTGTAGTACTCGTACTCATACTCGAATCAATGTCGGAGTGATTGTACTCGAAATGACGGTACTCATATTTGGGCAACAAAGTACTCATACACAATTGTACTCAATTATCAAAGTACTCGTACTCAAATAGCAGTACTAAAGAAAAAGGTGTATAGCTTGAATTGACTCACCAAAGCCTTATTTTATCAATACTATCAGTTTGAAATGGTTGATTGGCTTGTGGAGAAATCAAAGTTTCCTGATTTTCCTCTGTGCACGTCCGGACAAACACATTTAGCAGCTAGCCCTGAGTGGGTCTGTATATTGGTCTGACTGGGCCTGGGCCAATTTCGCATAGTGAACCATTTGCCGTATGGCTGTATGCGGAAATAGAAGTACTCGTACGTGTACTCGCACTCGGAAGTACAAGTACTCCTAATCGGAGACCTGTACTTGTACTCGGAAGTACTCGTACTCGGCAGTACTCGGTAGTCAGAAAAAAGTACTCTACTACAACACTGCCCTTCTGTTTTCCCCTTCCCTCACTCCACTCTTCCCTACCCCTTCCCCCACCCCTTTCCAAACTTCTTTCTAACCCTGTCCCCGGTTCCCTCACCATATCCCCACCCTTCCCGTCCTCACCTTCTTCCATCCCCGTCACCGATGCTCACCACACTGCACCACCCTACCCTTCCGTTATGCAAGACTCATCAACTAACTGCCACAAGCCTGATGCATACAATGTACATGTACCAGTATGCCAGCATTCCGAGGAGAGAGACTTAACTGGCACTTGTCGTCCACTGACTAACTGGTATCCTTACGCGACTTTGAAAAACAAAAAGGAAATGAAAGAATGTGTATAAATAAAATGTATTTATTAAATGTTATAGTTTCATATCGTGCTAAATGGTTTAGTCTGTACATAGCCAGGTCCACACGTTGTATAAACAACTCAAAAGAAGTGCAAAAAAATTGAAGTGGTTAAGTTGTGTTAAAAAAATGTTCAAGTACTTAAATTTACATTTACTGCGGGTTTAGAACTTCAGTAAATAATGTAAAAAAAAAGATTGATCAATTTGTTTAGCGAGAGTAATTGTTTTGTAAGATAAGGACCGTCATGTTTAAAGGAGTAATATGTGTGTGTGGTTTAAAGAGATAGTTTATGACGTAGATTCTGTTGACGGATTTCAGAATCTTGACGATCGGACCATGCTGTGAAATTTTGTCACAACAAGCAGTTCTTTTTTTTTTAATTTACAAGTGCATTCGCCACATGCATAAACATTACAGGTTTTATTTTATGTGTATTCTGTAAACAGAACGTAAACTTTTTGTTATGGAAAACAAACAGACGATTTTTATTTTTTAGACAACTGTACACATTGCAGTATTTGGTAAGACTTGGTTGATTGAGTGGGAAAAAAATGAATTTCCACAACTTTGAATACTTTATTAAAAAAAAGATAGAAATATGTACCATTTTTGAGACCATGATGAAAAAAATCGTTGTCACGTTGAGATGAAATCAATTAAGTTAGTAGATGTCGGTGAGAAAAGAAATCGTAAGAATAGTCACCAAGTTTCTTGGATTTACATATACGGTCACTTTGAGAATTAATGGTATATTGAATTAAGCGTAAAATAAAAGTAAGTTACATGTACAAACCTTATAAAAATAGGTGTTTGTGTAAAAAAAAAAAAAGTGACTACGCATGATTTGGTTTCTATTACATGTAGATGAATGTTGACCAGTATTGAAAAAAAAGTGAATATTTTTTGGTTTGTGTGTATCCCTACACTGTAAACAATGTATACATGTCCCTGTGGTGACCCACGTAGTTAAAATCTTAACGCAAAAGTCTTAAAAAGTACTGTCATGTAATATAGTGTAAGATAATCAACACGACCAGTTTATACTTCGGGTGAATGCCAAACCGAAAAATGATCCAAGTTTTGTGAAGGGACGTGTGATTTTCTGTAGAAAGTTTTTCTTGGAACGTTGATATCTGTTCATAGGGAGTATGGATTGGTCGTAGTAAAACAAAGGAGTTTATGTACATTAAAAAAAAACAACCTAGAATATTGACCGAGATTTATCGAGGTAAACTGCTTAGTGATGTATTCCAAGATTGTATCCGTGTCGCTGTTCAGTACTAGTACTTTTTCCATGTGTTGTATTCAACGTGATAGTACTTCAAAACATTGTTAAAAAAAATTAAGAGTTTTAAAAAGTAGCCACTGTTGTTTATAAATAGAGGATTATTGGATGGGAATAAAGGGGCCATTGTAATAACCATGTAAAAATCATTTGAATCGCGTAAACCTGGAGGTAACATGTAAACTGTGATTAGTTTGGTTGAATGCACTGTTCAGTTATAGTATATGGACCGGAGGGGTAATTAGTTATGGTTCAAGAAAATTTTTTGCCAATTTGCTCATTAATTTATTTGACTAATGATGAAACAATGACATTTGTTGGTCTGTAGAACGGCTGAATTCCTCGGAAGACTGCAAAACTCAGAGCAGTGCTTTAAACTTGCTAAAATTTTTGCCTAAACTTCAAAACTTGGACCTTATTTAAGAGCTGTTATGCGCGGGAGGTTGCTCAGCCCTGATGGATTTTGTTTAATTGCCAAAACAGAAATCTGCTAAAATTGTTTCCCAGCTTGCTTTATAAAGTTTTCTAGGTTTTTTCTTCAATTTCAGCCATTGTCTTCTAAAACTCCTGTCTCCAGAAAGCGAAATTCAAAATTCAAATTCGAAAGCAGAAAGTGTTATTCAGTGAAAATAATTTAACCAAAATTTGGGTAGCGTACCTAATAGAGTATATCCTTGAATTAATGACTGTACGTTAATAGCTGCGTGATTAGCACATGTTCGTGTTAAAATGTTAAGCATGGTAGCCACTAGATGAACAGTATTTAATGTGACGTAATCACGACATTTCATGATACGATGAAATATTGTGCAGACATTCCAACTATTCGCTGAAGTATTTGGGGTTTTTGTTGTTGGTGACAGCTTCAACACCTTTACCACATGCATATTGTATTACGCACTGTTTATTCATTGAAGAATCCATGAAACTGTACAGTGCTTGGTGGTTTGGGGCAGTACAGGAAGTAACAGGCAGGGCGGTTTAGGGCGATACAGGGAGTAACGGGTTAAACACATTCAGGCCGTGTAGTTCAGACCCATCACACAACAGAATGCCGGTATCCTATCTGCGATTTTTTCCTGATTGCATATCTGAAATACCAGAATGATATATGCAGCAAAACATTGCCAAGGATAGACAATGATAGAAAACAAAGGAAATGACGGGGGTGCGTTTCACTCCCAAAAACATTCCCAATGTTCACTATCTTTTTGTGCATGGGAAATTGTTGGTGAATGCTGGCAACATTTGCCAATTGGAACGCACCCATGGGCTAAGGAAGCTGACAATTTGATTTGTTTTGATTCTGGCCAGTGCTATACTATTGCAATTAACTTTTTCAACTAAATCTTTATTGTGACTTTCAAGTCTGCAATATAAGGAATATCTGGGAGGGGGAATTTAAACTCGCAAATATAAATGCTCTTGTTTAGTAAAGTGACTTAGTTTCTTGGTGTGGTACAGTGTGTAAAGCATGCACTGCACTGTCATGACTGTGTACTATTGTAAATCACAAAGTCATTGTAATTAGTTCAGTTTGGTCATAGATATGTAACAGTTTTAATGAGTGTGAACCTGTTTTACAGTGGCGTTCCGGGGTTCAGCCGAGCCAAACTATTTTGAAAGTTTGGATTAGGTACTTGAAAGGTCCACCTTTGAAACAAGAGTGACTACATGTACATGCTTGCAGTCATTAAGGACTGCAGATTCTTATCAATGGGATATTAGAAGGGTTGACATTGACGTCCTAAGGCCTCTTCACACAAGACAAATCTCGGGGTTGATGCGAGGTTGACACAGGGTTGGAAACGTGCGGTGTTTCACACTTGAAACTTTTCAACCCTGCGTCAACCCCGCTTCAACCCCGAGATTGATTTCGCCCCGGGTTGAACTCAACCCTGCCCCAGACCAGGGTTGAGATTTTCCGAAAGTCTTGACAGGGTTCAAAACAGTAGTAACCATGCGAAATAAGCTTGGTTTGCATGAAACTAGTGTGAAAAGATGCAGGTTTGAAAAAAAAAAAGGTTCGCCCAGGGTTGAGTTCAAACCAGGTTGAGAAGCTCCATTGTGAAAGGCCTCTAGGAGGATCTTTATTTATGTCTGTCTCAAACCGAAATCTGTTTGAGTCCACCTGGGTAGCTCTTTACACTGTCTGAGATAATGGCAGTTATTAACTGTCATCCTGAGCCAGAGACATAACAAGGAATAGACCTTTTGCATTGGAGGTATCTCAGAGGGCATTGATGTTGTAATAATGTTACATAAATGTTACAAATGGTTCAATCATGCCTGTATGGGAAGTACAAAACCACTGTCCTTGAGCTCTGCCTTAGGTCCATTTTCAAGCTTATGTCGTTGCAACCCGAGTAGGAACCTAACCCGAGTTCAACAGCGGACACAAACTGGTAGTTTCAAGTTTTTGATCCACTTCAAGATTGTTCAAGCCATGATCTGATCATCCAAACTATAGTTGGGATCGTCCCGTGTATAGTTTGGGCATTCCAGTCTCAATCCAGGTAGAATGTCCAGTAAATGGTACCTTCACTAATCACCCACATTCCAGGAAGTCATCTTCTAGATTAAAATGAACCTTTGTATTCCCGTACACATCCCCTTCATAGTTTTTCTTTCTCATGAACAAATGCTTCTGCTGCTTGCCACTTTCATTTAGATGACTGCAGATGCTTTTTCTTTAATTCCTTGGACGATATTATGATTCCCTTAACATCTCTCATATGCTTCACATGAGGGTACATTATTATGTTGTCCTTTGAAAGTGGTATTTTCGAAATGTATATTCATCGGCATGTATATTCATACAAACGATTGATACCTAGACTAATTTTGACTCAGATCTCTAACTTTGATGTCAAAAATTGAAATTTTCTTTTGGGTACCCTTCTGAGAAACTGCAGGCATATTTTAAGACAAGCTCTATGTTCAAAAGCTTGTTCTTATATTTTTGTTATTTTGGGAAAGGCTTCGGAAGATATTTCCCATAACCCATGGTTGGGGATGTTTACATGTTTATAAATACTTGACATAGAAGTGCAATATTATTGTTTTAATCAGATCAATATTACAGTTTATATCGCAATGGATATAAATATAAACTTTTGGAAATCTTGCAATTCTAAACTGTTGCCATTCCGATTCAACACGTTTTGTTCAGAAATTAAAATGAGAAATATAAATGTCTGTTGCTTTGTATGTACATGCATATGTATTTACTAATGTTAATGTAATAAATATTTATGTATGAAAAAAAAGTGAAATTTGATGGTGCTTGTATTTTTTGTTTTCGTTCAAGTTTTATTAAATATTTCTGTACAATATGCTATGGGCGTATTCGAAACCCCGTTCTCGGGTATTCCGCGAACACTGTTATTGAGTTGCCGGTTAGGAACGCCCAAGTGCATGTGGAGTGCAAGCCGGGCGAAAATTCAAGATGGCAGCCACCATATTCAAGTGCCAAATGAAATTAAGTGGAATGCTGTGTGAAGTGGAGTGCTGTGGCCTCGTGGTCTGGAGCATTGAATTCGTGGTCTGCGGGTAAAGCTGCAGGTTGTGGGTTCGAGTCCAGCCTGCCGCTATGGTGCGTGTGCCCTTGGGCAAGGCACTTTGTCACTCATTGCTTCTCTCCGCCCAGGAGTAAAATGGGTACCTGTGAGGGCAGAGATGGTTACTGTGGTTGATTTAGCTGCTTTGCGCCGAAATGGCAGCATGGAGCTCTATACTCCCCACGGATCTGAGATGGTTTTTGGAATGTTTCATTGGCCCAATGAGCAGGGTAATAATAAGCGCCTTGTATCCTTTGCAATTTGGCGCTGTATAAATCCAGTTACTATTTAAAATCCAGTTATTTAAATGAAGTGAAAACGAATGTTCCTACGAAAATAATTTAAATCCCTATAAAAAATAAACAAAGACAATCCACTTTTTGCTCATGTAAATTTTTTGGGTTTTTTTATCATTACTGCTCTTGCACTGAATAAGTGTAATCAATTGTATGCACAAAAAAATAATGCAAGTTGTGGTACCTGCGTTCTTGATGTTCTTCATCTACTCCCAAATAAGTGGGGAGTAAAAATCTCTCTTCATGTTGACTTCAAAACAAAAGTACAAGAAACGTAGAAACATTTTTTTTTTCTCTGAATATAATTTATTTTGTCTGCTTCACAATCTTGATGCACTTTTCTATTTTAATAAATACGTACATGTTCATGCATCATGTTTTTTTTTGCAATGAAATACACACTTTCCGTAGTATACAATTCTGTCTATATTGTACAAAGAATCTATACAATGTATACAAAGTAGTTACACTGAAATTGATATTTTAAGATTTCATAATCTTGATATACAAAGAAAGAGCCCCAATTTTAAATGCATTTTTCTGAAGGAAATATATTTTTTTGTTACCTTTGACAAAAAGTGAGAAAGCCAAGATCTAAAAAAATAGTGGGTCAAAATGTGAAAAAAGGTGAGTTATCGCAATACATCATTTTTTAGAAAAAAGAAAATTACTCGAGCAAGATTTGAGCCTGGGAATGCTAGACTATCATGCAGTGCTCTCCATGTACAATGTACATAGCATTTTATTAAGGTCAAACGCAAGTCTGAAACCCTGAAGCCTATTTTTTATGCCCCGGCCCTGCGGCAAAGCCGAAGGGGCATACTGTTTCCGCCTTATCTTTCCGTGGGTGTGTGAGTTTGTTTCTGCATTCAATAGGGGACGTTGAACAATGGAGGACAATAGGGTCCCCAATTCCCGAAGGTCCCAAATTTCACTATCGTGTACAAAACATGAAAAGTTCCTGAAAAGTTTACAAACAAAAGGACAATAGGGGGTCCCCGATTGCAAGCAAATACACACTTGGGTGGATTTGTGTGTGTGTCCGGAAATATCTTGTCAGCGCGACAGCTTGAGAAATACTTTACATATTAACTTCAAATTTGGTTTGTGGATTGTTCTTGGTAATCCCAAGAAACCTATTGCATTTGGGGCTGAAAAGTCAAGGTAAAAGTGGCTAAAACAATACAAAATTTTGTTTGTACAGGATCTGTTCACATTCACTCACTCTTTTAAATCACATACAATGACTTCCCCCAACAGAAAAGCAAAACTTTTTTTTTGGATCACAAGCATCGATCAATATAGCCTTGACCAAGGCTGTCAGTTTCCCATACAAGCTTGTTACCGCTGCCACACACCGCACTGCGACACACTAGTTGTACTATACCGTTGGCCTCAACGACCTTTGCATGTGCTTTATCTGCACGTACGTACGCCCCACACACACATCCGTAAACAGCCGTACAGTAAGCCGGGGCGGATTAGTGTGTTTAGACGTCACCCGGAGGCAAGTCGAGGCAATCTTGACGTTTTAACCCGTCAGCCGTGCCCGTGTATAAAAACAGCCAGTGGGTGTTATCACATCCTCCGACACAAACTGGTTAAAAAGAAAAATATACTGAACAGTAGGGGTCATTCCATAAAATTAGGGTTTAAAGTGTGACTTTTGCCCTGTCCCTGTTACCTTGGTACTTTGTAATTTGCCATTCAAGTATCATTAAGAACGACTTCAAATGATTGTTTATTTGTTGGGTAGGTAGTTTGCTATTCATAATCACTCTTGGAGGATGACTGCATTAAGGAGTGTATCAGAATTATAAAATCATAGATGTCAGATGTAACAGGGACAGGAAAAAAGTCGACCCTTAATTTATAGAATGACCCAAGTACTACACTCCGTTTCCCTTCCTGGTTTTTATCATTAAAGGGAATATACATCATTTGCTTTTGCTGTAATTTTCAGAAATGGAAGGAATTGGGGGGTTGGAAATATATAGCAAATATAGTTACACTGACTTTTTTGAGGTTTTGGGTTCGAAAATGCTATAAAAACCAAGATTAACAATCATTTTCCTGTAGTCTGGTTCCCTGACTCCATTTAAGAAGAAACAGAGCAGTTTACATATATTGGGGAATTGTAAGGTCAGGAAACCAGTCTAGCTGGCTTGTACCCGTTCATAGGTGTGTAATCGATTGCAAACAAGTGCGATGGTCAACTGGGGCCAGTATTTGAAAAAAAAGCCAGTTTTTTTCCAACGCTGATCGGCCGATCAGCGTTGGAAATTGATACAAAAATACCACTTTTCTTGAAAATGACAGTATACCAGGTGCCATGATTTTACAGGATGCTTTACACTGTCATTCACTAACAGTCCAGCAAGGTATTTCAAAATGATTTGATAGTTTTATTTTTTGATGTTTGCAAATGTTGTATTTTCCCTTTAATAATAATGAGTGAATAACAAATCCCTGGCTGTAATAGATCTTCCACAAAATTGCTTTATACAAACAATAGCCTACATTGAGAAAACTGAGAAGTATTGGGTTTGACATGAACAAACATACACATGATACAATGTCCTCACAATGTGCTGGTAAGTTCCGTGCACAGACCTGCAAATGTGATACTACAATTTGTTAGAGAAAAGAGTTTTTTGGAGGGTTGATTTATTTCTTTACAGTGATAAGTGAACGCCAGTAAAGAGTATGCCACTGGAGTTAATTTATGCAAAAATACTGTCCTCTGAATATGCATTACTAAATATGACAATACAAAAAAATAGCATATGTACACTTTTCTCAAGATCAGTAGAACACATATCGTTATGCACACTTTGTCTTTAACACTAGTCTCTGGATGTGCAGTGCAATATTTGTGAAACAAACCACAAGGCGATATTTAAGAAAGATCTGATTTAATCCCAATAGATTGATTTTATTAAGCCACGCCTCCATGCTGTTCTGACCAATCACGGGTGTTATTAATGCCCGACATGCGTGCACAATAGTCCAACATGCATTCACACGCATATGACGTGTAAGGTTGGAACATGCAGTATGGCATTGGTGAGTTAGGGCCGTATCATAAGTCCGACGCCTCATAGGTCCGACACCTCATAAGTCCGAAATTTCGGACTTACGAGGTGTCGGACTCATGAGGCATACAATTTATTTATCTCGCCTCATAGGTCAGACGCCTCATAAGTCCAACGCCTTATAAGTCTGACGTCGGAAAACGAGGTGTCGGACCTATGAGAGTCAGACTTATGAGGCGTCTGACCTATGAGGCGTCAGACTTATGGGCCTTTATTTGGTTAGGGGATGCGATTTTGTCGAACTTATGAGGCGTCGGACCTATGAGGCGTCGGACTTATGAGCGAACCCTGGTGAGTTGCCCATGTGCAGAGTTGGCCTGGCTTAATGATCGGTCTTCATGTACTGTCAACCATCTGACTGACCTACCGACCGACTATTCTGACTAAAAACCGTCCGACAAAAATATAAACAATATTTTTGAATTGTTCTCCAAAATATTTGAACAATAATGTCAATAAGCCATTTACGAATTACATGTATTAAAATTCAAGTAACATCTGGTATCCTGACTTGCTCGAAAGCTTGGCACATTTTAACTTTGAATTCTCCAGACCAAAGAGACTGTTGCTATATCACGTGATTCGGGGCAAGCCTTACGCTAGCAACCCCCAGCTCTGGCATGGTCTGGTGTCTTTGTGCCATTCTCACCCATTGTGAACAATGTATTGGTGCTGAGCGTCTCTTACGTAACTATGCAAGAGCTTGCCCCGGATCATGTGATATAGCAACAGTGTCTTTGGTCGGGAGAATTCAAAGTTAAAACGTGCCAAGCATTATGAGCAAGTCAGTGTACCAGATGTTATTCAAATGTAACTGGCAAAGGGTATAGGTTATTCGCAGAGAATGTTACTTACACTTAAAACACTACTCTGGCACTCTACATTTGATAACGTACAAAAAAATGTGGGCATGAACTGCAACAGTATGTCCACAGATGAAGTACAACATTTTGAGTTAGCTTCAATTTCCTGAAATACGTTTAAGTGTGCAGGAACTAATGCACTTTTTTGAAAACCAAAATGGTTCAAATTATTCTTCATGATTGTCACAGAAATGTTGCAAATGAAATACCAACTACAGAAACAAAACGTGGCTTGCATGGTACAACATGTACGTTTCTAAAATATAAATTCAATGTAACTTTTTGCAGTGAATTAATAAGGGCAGAATACCTGTAGGCTTTTACTGGTAAGTACATGTATATTGCATATGAACATGACTAATATGTTTATAACATAATCTGCAGGCATAAAATATGTAGTTTTAACTACTGGATGTTACCAAAACTTTGGAGCCAGAACTACTTTTGCTGTCTACAACACTGCCCTCTTGTGAGCTATTTGCGACTACTGTCACTGCTGGTTGAGTTGTTACCATGACAACATTTGATGCTGATGTCGTTGCTGGAACTGGCAACACCAACTCTTTCACTGGTATTCCGTTACTTATACCGGTTGCATTGAGCCAGGAACTGGTGACCGGTATCGCGGCCGGGACCGCTACGGTGTGCACTATCACACCGTTGGAAGTTTTTCCATTGGTTGTGGCTGGGTTACCGACTGAAGTCACCGGCAGTGCTGCGCTGCTAGGGTTACCGGTGAATGTCACCGGTGATATGATGGGAACTTGACCGGCAAACGGGAACCTGTAGTGCGGATACTGACCGACATGACTGAGGGTCGTATATGTTGGCGCGGTGACAAGCGCCCGATTGGTGCCCACATGTAGCAACGGATTAAGAGACAGGGCACCAATTGTCACAACCGGGGGTATTGTCATGGCGACAGTCGTCTGCGTGTTACTGGTGCTCGTCCCGACGACTGTAGCGATTGTAGTGCCAATGTGCGGCATGTTTGTTCCAGCTGTAGTGCCTAACGGATGCCTGATGACCGATGGAGGAGAAACGGTGGTTTTAACTAGCATGTGCGCCGGGGACGAGTTAGCGATGGTGTAAGCGATGGGAGGCTGCGAGGGAGGTTGCGTGAACAGAACCTGAGTGAGAGCAGGTAACGCGGGTTGTAAGGTCAATCCCGGGGCCAGGAACGGGTGACCCGGGGTCACGGGGGTGGTGTACGACAGTGAGGGCGCTTTGGTTTGCGATACCGTGGACGCCTTGCTTTGCTGAGTTGCGGCAGTCGAGAAGAACGACACCGAACCGGCGACAGATGATTGGAGTTTAGCGGGACTGCTGTCTTTACTCGCAGGGACTGGCAACTGTGGGGCGACGTTCCGAGAGCCTGCCACCATGGCTTGGTTCAGGAGGGCCGCATTGGCAGCAGTCAGTACACCAGGATTTGTTAAACTTGGCCTGAGCATCGCGGTTGTAAGCCCTTGGGTCGGGAGGTAGTGGGGAATGATCAGGTTTCTCATGTCTAGTCCTGGCATGCCTGGTGGAGGTGTGACATGCTGTATCGAGGATGGTACGCTTTGTTTAGAAACACTGAGGGCTACACTGCTACTGGCTGCCGAGATTGAAGTAGCTGTATTGCTGGGAGGTGGTTCTTTGTAGGCAACCACGGTGATTGACTTTGGAGTCGACTGGCTGACTTGTGCCACTGCCGTGTCACTGCTGGTTAAAGTCGTTGGCGATTTGGGCATGATGTCGACCGTTTGTGGGCGTGGACTGAACGGGTGCGACAAAACCCTCTGCATGACAGCTTTGTTGTCTGTCCGTCGAACCGGTTGCCTTACAGCCGTGGATTGTTTACCGAGCAGTTGACTGACGGTTTGTCTCGAGACACCCGTTGAGCTCGCCGTTGCAACTGCTGCTGTGGTTACCATGGACACATTAGCCTTAACAGGGACCGGCTCGGTAGTCGGTGTTGCATGTGAAATTGTCCTGACTGGATTTTTGTGTTGCTGAGGCAGTTTATTCTGAGCTCTGTTTTTCAAGTGTTCTTGTACAGCTGAGACTGCCGAGGAGTGACTATGAAACTGCCTGACAACGTGAGAAGTTATCTTAGGAACAGGTGCTTGCTGTGTTGGGCTCGGAGTGGGTGGTTTAGGCACTGGAGGTTGTTTCGTTGTACCCGATTTTTGGGTGGTTGTTGGCTGGGCTTTGACTTGCTGTACCACGGACTGAGGCCGGATGACAACTTTTTGGGTCGCTGCGACTCGTTGCGTCACTACCTCCAGTTCTCGATGTGGAGTGATATCCTTCGCTGTTGCCACCTGCGGTTTGGCACCAGCGACCAACGGCTGCATCTGAGTGGCCGGACCCTTGACTGTCTGTGATTGGTTGGTTTTCTTGGTGTTGGAACCCTGCACCTGTTGCGCTTTGACCACGACAGGCATCTGAGCTGCAACCTGCTGCTGTTGCTGGGACGGTGTAGCTCCAGTCGACACCGGCACACGGGTGACGATTTGTCGACTGATGAGAAACGGTCCCGACTGTTCCTTGACGGATTGTGTGACCTTGATGACGTGATCCATCAAGGGAGCAGATCTGACCATTGGAGGGCCTTGGGGATCGGACATCTGGACAGCTGGGATCGCCTTCTCAGGAGATTGGGCTCTGGATTTCCTCTCTTCTTCTTCTGCTTCTGTAAATCAAAACAATTGTCATTCATTAACAATGGAATCATTTCACAAACATTAGCTCTGTGATCTAAGCCAATAGCCAATGTAAGCCAATGTAAACCGACCTTCATTGTCTATTGTTTTAATTGTTTAATTAAAGCAAATACTTTAATAATCAAGGACTTCAATCTGTACTGATGTGTGTGAAGCGTTACATGCCAAATCCATCGGACTTCAACATCTGGAAAACTTGTTTAGATATTGTTGAGTGCAGCAAACTTAGGGTTCAAAAATACAACGTCGCAGAATTTATCATTCGACCTGTTTGTAACACGGGGTAACTGCAAAAATTCCTACATGCACTTGGCTTTAACAAACTTTATTGCGCGAAAGATTCTCAATACTCAGATCAAATAAGATGACTCCAAACTAAGGCCTGCTGCGAAGAAGAAAACTATCCAAGAACTACATAATGGATTATTCCTACCTGATGCAGTAGACGTGCTCGTTGAGACTGAATCCCTGTCATCCTCCTTATCGTCTTGCATGTCCTCTTCCTCCTCTTCCTTTGGCTCTGGCTCCGCCTTCTTCCAAGGAGGCAAGGAGCAGCCGCTGAGCTTGGCAAGCTTCTCCTGGTAGAGAATCTTCTGTCTCGCTAATCTCTCTGTCTCGTATTCGAGCTCTCGTTCCTTGCGTTTCAGGGCCTTTCGGAAAACAAGTTGCAGGATAAAGGCTAGTAGGATCATTTACATTTATCCCAAAAGTAATCTTCAAAATTATTATCAAAAATTGACTTCAATTGAATTCAAGATCGAACCGGTACTAAGCACCCTATGAAATTATTCTATCTGGCTTGCTGTCATTTACAAGAAATCAAGAAATACAGGTGATTTCCAATTATGAGTCGATTGACTGATTTTTGGAACAAAGAGCCCTATTGACAATATTGTGTTTTGTGATCAAAATTATAACAAAGAAATTCTGTTAACTTAGATGAAAGTTGGACCAAGACCTTTGAGGTAATCGAATAATAACATCAAAATAACTCCCTCGCCCCCAAATGTTTTGTTTTTACGCTTAAGTGACAATGTTTATGCACAGCTTGAGCTCAAGTGATTACCAGAAAATTAATCATTTCCAAATTTCCTTGTAACATAGGATTACCGCTTACTCTATTGCATCTTCCAAAACATTTCAATATTCACTTTAATGCCCCATTTTCGCTACTTGGACATAACTACACGTGTAAATGGCCACACTTTATAAGGAATACAAATTAAGCTAATCATCCGATAAAAAATGACAACCTTCCTAATTTTCAATGGGATTTACATCCATAACTGCACTCAAATTTGGCCAACTGGCAAATAATACACTCAAAGAGTGACACTAAAAATGAAATCCGGAATCTGATTTATTTGTGAACTTGTTTCACAATTTCGTACCTGCAAATATCTCAATGCTCCCTGGAGAATACTCAGATTGGACGGCTTCAGTTTCTTGTTGTCCATGTTTGGGATCTGATCCCGTAAGTTGTCAAAACATTCCTTCAACTGGGCCCGTCTATGAAAAAAAAAATAATCATAATTTGTTAAATACAACTTTTTAATTTTTTATTAAATCAAAGTTACATATTTGCAAGCTTTTAAGCAGGCCCAGGTGAAAAAGAAGGAGAACAGTAGGATCAAAATTTTAAAAATAAAGAACGGACAAAAGTAGGACTAATTTGGAGGGCAAATTCAGGATAAATATAGAACTTTGCAGGCTTTCAGGAGTTTTTCGTTGATACCCACCCATGTCCACAGTACCATAAGCCTCATTTGGCATGTTCTGTACTCACAACACTTGTGCTCCATCCTCAACTAAGCTCTTGGAAGTACAGTTGCAGTACTCCTGCGCCCAAGCCCTTCATTGTGTGATTTGCATACATGTATTTATGACATTGTGTGACGCTGTTATGAACACTTTCCAATGAGATTTCATTTTTCAGTTGTGGGACAAAAAAGTAGGGAAAAGCACGTGTAGGAAAAAGTAGAAATTTCAAAACAAAAGTAGGAAAATAGGAGCAAGATAGGAAAAAGTAGGAAAAGTAGGAACACTTGAAAGCCTGCATTTATTCGATAGCTGCTTAACAAAACAAAACAAACATGTTACCCACATGAGAACCAGCTTTCAATAAAACAGGCATGCAACTGGGAATTTATACAAAACAAGGAAATTCTAAACCACACAAGACTTTGTACAGTGTTTTTCAATTTGTAATGGCATTCACGAGAGGTTAAAAAATGAGGAAATTTATCAGCGGATCCGAGGAAAAGTTGCATTCCTGAATAAAAGAAAGAAAGTTGTCAATTTGCACACTTTTCCTGCAATATATGAATATAAATTTTTCTTTTTTTTTTTGCTTTTATGAGAGGTACAGTATCCCACCGTGAAATGGTCTGAAAAAGTCAGAACTGAATCTTTTCTACAAAATAAAAAATAAATTGTATTTCTGTTTTACCCAGCCCTCACCTGTTTTTCTCCAGCTTGTTATGAACTTCCCTTGTACCGGATCTGTTAACAAAAGCCATACAAAAAATGCTATTGTTAGTTGTGTATAAAGAAAGTCATTATTCCAGGATTTCAGACACCCATTACTGTAATCTAGCCTCGGGGTACGTTAGAAGAAAGAATATGTTTACAAGTTTGGTTCTCTATGCAAAAACACGGTCCGTATTTTCTTCTTGACTGACTTTCATCACTGCTATTCGCTCCGTTCACGAGTACCCCCCCCCCCCCCCGGCAAAGAAAGTACAGTTGGGGGTGACCGAACGACACCATCTTGCCTGACTGCAATATTTTGCCGCGAAGCGCGGCCACTGCGTGTTCATAATACAAATCCCCTGGTGTACGTGCATCACACACAAGGAAGTGTGCATGCGTGTCAACCAGCGAAATGTACGTGTCCCGCCCATGAGACGTCGTTGCTAGGTAAAAGGGCGCCCTCTTTTGTTGGCACACGGAGCCCATACTTTAAAGTGCAAACGGTGTGTACAAAGTATCGGTATGTGTGTTCATGAGTTGAAAATTCACGAGTTGATTGTCGGCAAAGCGTACGAAAGGCGGCAGTCCAAGCTGCCGCCCCTGCAAAGTGGGCGTGGCAAAGTTTTGTTTCAAACAAAGCTTGAAAAAGTGTTTGTAAAATCTGTGGATTGTTCTTTTCAAAGGAATGGAATTTTTTTAAATGCAATCCCTGAAATGTGCTGTACCTTTTGTGCTCCATTTAACTGGATTTTTAATATTTATGTTGCCATTTTAAGGGCATATTTGTGTCCTGTTGGTTTTTATGCTAATGCAAATTTTCATATTCATGAGCAAAACTGTCAAGTCATTCAAGGCAGATACATGTACTTCAGTTTCACATCTGCTTAAAGCAAAAACAGTCACCAGAATTTTAGGGGTTTGCTGTGGTTACTTCTGTGCTTTCAGTAATTCATTGTTGGTTTATTATGACAGTAAGACAATGAGAAAACTTGATGCACAAATGTTTTCAATAAGCAGAATTTTGGCTTACAATTTGAAGAGAAAAACCCCAATCCGAATTAAGAGTGTGTTCCTAAAGTGACATTACAAACAGCGCCCCCAGTTGTAACATTTTAGAATGTTTAAAAAAGTGCCTTTTGCACACACAAAAAATGTATAAAAATGGGATGTCTCATAGTTGTTGTTTTTTTTTATACATTTCAGAAGAATGGATATTTGCTACAAATACACTCCAGTGTAAATTCATTGCTGCACAAGTTTGACACAACTCATTATAATCTTTTGAACTTCAAATATATACAAAACTGTGGCAGTGCAGATGCAGGCCAGCTTTCGTGTCATTTTAGATTCACTTTGACACAAAAATTAATGTTCAATGAGTCATGTGTAGCACAATCATATACTGTGTGAGCACATGACTGTCGACTGGTTCTAAACCCATAGTCAATAGGGTGGCTTGTACTTGCACATTCATTGTACACGTGTACATGTACATTGCACGCAGTCACAATTTTACTTTTACTTTAAAGGGAATGTACATCATTGGCTTTTGCTGTAATTTTTCAGAAATTAACTATTTGAGGGGTTACTATAATAGATCAAATATTGTTACACTGACATGTTTGAAGTTTTGTGTTCCAAAATGCTGGAAAAATCAAGAAAAACACAAATGGTGGAGTAGTCTGGTTCCCTGCCTCCACTAAAGATAAAATGGATCAATTCATAGATGCCGGAAAATTGTAAGGTAAGGGAACCAGTCCACCTGGCCTGCACCCGTTCATAAACATGTAACCAATGGCAAACAAAATTTGGACTGAAAAAAATGGTGAATTTGGAGGAGAATATGAAAAATAGTTCGGTTTTTCCAACGGTGGTCGGCCGACCACCGTTGGAAATTTATACAAAAATACCATTTTCTTGAAAATGACTTCACACCAGGTGCCATAATTTTACAGGATGCTTTAGACTGTCATTTACCAACATCCTAGTAAGGTATTTCGTAAAAACTTGGTAGTTCTATTTTTCGATGTTTGCAAATGTTGTATATTCCCTTTAAAGGGATATATAAAACATTTGCAAACATCAAAAACAAAGCTACCAAATGATTATGAAATACCTTGCTGGACTGTTAGTGAATGACAGTCTAAAGCATCCTGTAAAATCATGGTACCTGGTGTGCTGTAATTTTCAAGAAAAGTGGTATTTTTGTATCAATTTCCAATGCTGGTCATGCAGCTGACCGGCATTGGAAAAACTGTTTTTTCCCTTCAAATACTGCCCTCAGTTTACCATATTTAGTCAGTCCACATTTTGTTTGTGATTGATTATACACACCTATGAAACCATACAAGTCAGCTACATGTAGATTGGTTCCCTGACCTTACCATTCCCGACGTCTATAAACTGCTCTGTTTCATTTTAAATGGGTCAGGGAACCAGACTACAGGAACATGATTGTTTTTATTGGTTTTCCCAGCATACGGTACACACAAACACAAAACTTCAAACAAGTCAGTGTAACAATTTTTGCTATACATGTAGATGATAGAATACAACCCCCCCCCCCAAAAAAAAACCCCAATCCATCCATTTCTGGAAATTACAGCAACGTGTCGGTATTCCCCTTTACATTACACATGTGACAAGGCATAGCACATTCTACAATATGGGTATACACAAGTATATTTGTCTATGTTGCTTAAGACAAAAACTGTATCAAACTTCATGAAATCATTTGGAAGAAATCAATATCATGTCAAGAAAACTGAGAGAGGGTTAAAAACATAAGGCCATTCAAAAAAGTGTTGTGTTTCCTATTTATATTACACTGAAAAAAAAAATCAATTATTTTGCTCCAATATGCTACCGGTACAATTGCCTATAAATATGACAAGTTTTCTGCATTTCTTTCTTTTTCATTACTTTTTAAAATTAATTATTTGTACACTGAACCGCAATTCGACCTTTTGGCTCTGAGAGTTTGATAATAAATAATAATTAAATAATAAATAATATGTGATAACAGCTGCCAGATCAGATGTCAACAAGTGGGATTTCCCCACTTTTCTCCGTACATGTACCTAACGACATCATGTGATATCATGTGACACAGACCTTTGAAGGTAAGTAAATAATCTAAAACATGAAATGATTGCAAAAACCTGGCCATTAGTCATGTTAGTCACCTTTTTAATATTAACCCTAACTCCCCAGCCTAATTTACTAGGAACCATACCCATTCTGGCAAACACCTACATGGGAAATTGTACACACACACTGTTGGACTTAGTTTCTGGAGGTATGCCAACCCCAGTGTAAAAGACCATCAGTTTAGGGGTACTGTACCTATCCCAACAGATTTAAAGGGAATGTACATGTACATCATTGGCTTTTGCTCATTTTGTTTTGCTGTAATTTTCAGAAATGAGCTATTTGAGGGGTTAGTATAAGGCCAAAAAAAAAAGTCTCCGGTTTCTGGTATGCGCGCGCGTCGCCGTAGCCATGCGCGTCAGCAAAATGAAAAAAAAAAATTTTCAATGAAAGATGATGTCTCAAAACCGCCAAACTCACTGGTTTGACTGGAATCCTGCTGCTGCAAAACTTTAACGTGTTTTTAGATTGGGCTATGGTCGAGAATAAGCTTTATGTGGCCTCTCTGGACTCCCATATATTTGCACTAAGTTTAGTCGGGCACCATTTGCAGACATCAGCCGACATTTGAAGCAAAAAAAATCAGGTAAAAAAAAAAAAAAAGCCGCGTCGCCGCACCACTTTTGGGGCAAGCTCCATACCAGAAACCGGAGACTTTTTTTTTTGGCCTAATAGATCAAATATTGTCACACTGACAAGTTTGAAGTTTTGTGTTTGAAAATGCTGGAAAAACCAAGAAAAACAAAAACGTTCAAGTAGTCTGGTTCCCTGACTCCACTAAAGATGAGAATCAGTTTATGGATACCGGAAAATTGTAAGGTAAGGAAACCAGTCTAGCTGGCCTGCACCCGTTCATGAATATGTAACCAATAGCAAACAAAATTTGGACTGAAAAAAAAATGGTAAATTTGGAGCAGTAATTGAAAAATAGTTAGGTTTTTCCAACGGTGGTTGGCCGACCACCGTTGGAAATTTATACAAAATACGACTTTTCTTGAAAATGACTTCACACCAGGTGCCATAATTTTACAGAATGCTTATAGACTTTCATTTACTAACATCCTAGTAAGCTTTTCGTAAAAAAATTGGTAGTTTTGTTTTCCAATGTTTGCAAATGTTGTATTCCCTTTAAACAAAACCTGCTGTTGAACTTTGATGGGTTGAGTTCGGTTAGGGTTAAAGAGGACTCTTCATTACAGTGTTGATCTTCTATAATTTCCTCTGTTGTTTAATTCAGTTCTAATGAGAAGGGATCTGGCCAAGTACAAAATTAAACCAGTTTCTGGTCCCTGCCTGCTTCCTTTTTTCCTGCTCGTCTACTTTTTTTTTAAATCATACATACATGTACATAATTTGCAATATTGCCTTTTTACTTATTTTCAGCAAAACTGTACATTTTCAACATCTGGTAGAAACGTAGATGGCAAAAGAGTTAAGAAAATGGAAGAATCCATCTGCCATCTTAAAAATTTGCTAACTTCCATTCCTTCTTTTCAAAAAGCCCGCATGGGAAACTATTTTTTTTTTACTTGGCCTAACAAGTCATACATGTACATTGCATACAACTTGCTCTCATTTTTCAGGTGCAGTCATCTAGAAAGGTTTGTGATGTCGTTTCTTTTTAAAGAAGCTTTACAGCGAAGTCTAGCCAACATAAAATGTGTGCAGTGGGTTACACAAGCTGTTTATTGCATACTGAAAAATCTAAATTAATTTGACCGACTATCTTCATGCGTGCACATGTAGTGTACATGAAATTCAAACAATTAATATTGTATCAAATTGTAACTCTCATTATAATTTAATGGAAGAGTATGAACGAATGCAACAGTTGGATGCTACATCAGTACATGTATGCATACTGGGTTATTCTATCAATATTGAGGTCCACTGTTTTTCCTGTCTCTGTTAGTGTTTGACATCTATGATTTTATAATTCTGATGTACAACTTTTAAAATGCTGTCGTTCTCCAAGAATGATTTTTATGTATGAATAGCAAACTACTCATATATCTATGTACTCAACAAATAAAAAATTGACACTTGAATGACAAATGAGGCCAAGTTAAAAAAAGACACAGTATCTCATCCCTGACCGCTGCGTTTTTCCCTCCCGCCTCCTTTAAAAAAAATATCATATCAGATATTGTCAATATATATTCTGAGAAAACAATATTCTAGGATCTCGATTTCAATTCAAAAGTTGCCGAGTCATGTTTTGAAATGTGCCCAAAATCAGCGTCTGGGACACGTTCTCATTCAGCCGATTGCAGCTACGCGATGTCACACACTGAACCGACGAATAATAGCAGCCGTGCGCGCGTATGCACTGTCAAGAAAACGAACTATTAACAGTAATTTAAAAAAAAAGGCCTTCTGTTATTGTTCTTCAAAATGACAGCATGCCAGAAAGACTAATTTCACAGGGAGTTTAGTACCATTATCATCTTTAATCCAAGTACGTGTATGCGTTTCAACAATAGTTTTGTCAGTTACTTTTTTGGATAGCTGAAAATGATCTACTCTACCTTTAAGCATTTCACAGCTGTGCATATCAGCCATTTCATTTAGAATTGTTGACCAACTCTCAATAAACAAACTGAGAATTTTACACCAATAGGCACAGATTTCATTTCATTTTTCATACCGTTTGTCATCCCCTTCATCGAATGTGTCAGTGTTGGAGGTTGAAAGTTGATGTCTGCTGGACGACGCTACTGGACTCCACGATTTATGCGAGCCCGGTGACGACCCCGGGCTGCTTGAGACCCCAGCGTAGCTCGGTCCACTGATGGCTGCGTTCTGGCCATTCTGACTGAGGCCGAACAAGCCAGGATCTGGGAATATGACAAATTTCCAATTGGTAAAAACTGAGTGAAATGCTTAAATTACCAAGTAAACATGTGCATAAACGTCTTTGAAATGTTGCTCAGTGCCAATGGCAACAGAACATTTCTGACAGCTGGGGGGGGGGGGGGGGTGTTGTTGTTGTTGTCTATGGAAGGGGGGGTGTTGTTGTCTATGGAAGGGGGGAGGGCACAGTAGGCCTATATACGTACATTACAATAAGTAGCTAAACTGGAACAAAGAATAATCAATCTGCGCAAGAATTAAAACTTTTGAACAGTTGATCTCACCATCCAATGCCCATAACTGCTTCAACTCATAGTCATTTCATGCCACTATTTTACTTCAAAGGAAATGCTCTAGGGATAAACTGGAAGACATTTAGTAAATGAAGATATAATTGGTATACATGTGTACATTTGTAAATGTTTTTTTTGCAGCACACATCAATGTGATGTCTCGCGTTTGCATTTCGATAACTCTCTACACGTTAGAATTAACAGCTGAATTTTCGATGATGCAATGCTCACAACAGCAATTTAGCGAGGCAGAAGTTCCATTGTAAGAAGCAACACACACTGTTTTTTAACGCAGCACAAACTTCTGACAATTACCTTAAGTTTTTGGACTCTCATTCACAGTATTGAGAGTCCCACATTTTTGGACTAGTCCTGGCAGGGTTAGGACCCACACACCATCGTACATGTTCATGAGTAAACAATGTAACCACATGGTCAGATGGTGGACCCCATGGCACGGGAACATCAACATGGAATTCTCTGATCAAATCAAGGGTTGTTCTCAAAACTAAATTTGGAAAAAATGTTTCAACCTGACGCCACTTGTTTCTTCATATATCATCTCAGTAAAGGTCAGTCATTGCAAAAATGATGATACGACATGAATCTAGGACTGAGTGAGAAACATTTTGAATTTTGTTAGGAAATAGTTTTTTCAATTACAGGAAATAAAATTTTCTTGACAAGCTCTCCATAGACTTTGTACACAACCGCTGAATTAGAAGTGGCGTCTGGTTGCAACATTTTTTTCCCTACATTTGAGGCCTGTTCAGGCTGTTGCTTTGCCTTCTAAAATTTCGAACATGATAAATAAGCTCCATTTTCATAAAATCAGTCCCCATACATGTACATGTAACTGGGAGATGTAATTGTAAGGACATGCACGACAACCACCTCACGTGCACACGGTGCATGCGTTCTATTTTTAGCCATTATGAATATTCAATTTCAGTGAAAAACACAAGGTCAGCTTGAGGCCGAGTGAATCACATTGATGATGAATTAATTCCCATGAAAAAAAAATGCCAACATCATTTTGATAATTCCTTTTAATTCACACAGTCTATACGTTTACATTTCGAACTTCACGATCATACCAGGAATCGAGGGGAAAAACTAGAAAAAGGGTGAAAAAATTAATTAAAAGTTTGAGACAATTGTACATCCGCGTCCGCCCATCGAAACATCGTTTACCATTTTGTCCACGTGTAGACTGTCCGATTTGCTCTACGAACTTCGCAGCCTCCAAAAGTGTATCGATGCTCATGACTCCAGCTCCGATCTACACCAACGCTTGGCTGAACAACACACACATCCACTTCCCGTTAGTTTCAGCTTGCGATCGGCTGTTTTAGAGGGCCAAAAATGACGAAAATATCGGCGTTTCTCTACCCGGTCACAAAAGATGGCGGGGATCTACGCAGTTGTATATGGAAAATTTCATGACATAACGATATCGTTCGTCGTCTATGCACGCAGGAAGGCAAGGCGAAGTCGCGCCGTGCCAACCACCACGCGTACATCTGACATCAAAACATATAAGGGAATCATTCATTTTTTTAAGGGGGTTTAGACACGTGGCTGCATATATTAAAATGTATTAAATTAAAGTAAAGGTTATAAACGTAATTATTTGAATACAGCCTCACATAATATTTAGTTTAATTTGTAACATCAAATTATTCTTAATTTACAAGTCCTTAAAATAGACGAATTTTACAGTTATTAGTTTAAAAGTTATTTTTATCACCCCTGTCGATTATGGAAGAAACGATGAATAATGTAGCATCATCATGTGTCGTCCAATGCGATTGCTTGTTTACTAAGCACCTGCCATCACGTGAGCGTATGTAAATTTAAAAGTCTAATTCTTGCCTCTAGTGCATGCTTTATGCGTGTTACACACGAGTATTTTTTACCGGGGCCGAACTATAATTACGTATGCAAAGTTGCTATTTCAGACTGATGACGTCAATTTACACGTGATTCGTGACACGAACTACATGAGGATTTGCAACGGGATGACCAGTGACCTTTCCAATCGATCGTGACGTACACGTGTACGTTGGCGCGGCAAGAGGTCATTTAAATGCACGTGCGCGTGCCGAGCTGAGTTGCCTCAGTAAACAACAGGTAGGCCTAAATCCTTTTCCTTTTGTGTGCTAACAAATTATAATAACAATGAACATTATAGGGAAGAATTCCCTACATTACATGTACATGTAGATCACTAATTTTCCCATTCCCTGCATTGACCTATCACCCATCAGAAAGCGATAAGATACAAATAATGAATGTTTGTGAGTGCAACGGTACGAAGAATTTCATGAGCTGATGAGGCATGTGAGCTATGTGAGGTGACACCATGGTGACACTGACAGATGAAATGTTCCACCATAGCTCCATGGTTCCACTGAGTGGAAAGGAACATTTCATCTGTCACCGCATGAAATTATTCTTTCCATTGCATGAACGTGAAACATTCATTATTTGTTTTATATAACACCTGAATAAATCCTTGTCATCGGATTGGTTGACTTTAAATAGCCAACTTATTTAGGTTAAAAACTGTTTAAAAGTTTGACAAGTTCATCATATTTAATTTATGCAAACTGTTCAACAGGTTGAACCATGGAGGTAGAATTACTAATTCTACCTCCATAGTTGAACACAATCATATTCAATTTATTTCGATTTTTAACAGCGCCACCGCCAGCAGCAGTGACACCGTGCAATGGAAGTTCTATTCACCGTGCAATAGAACTTCCATTGCACTGTGCGTTGCGCGCTGTGCGCGTGCCGTGCGTTGGGATGAATAATTCAATGACATGTGATCAACGATCCACCAATCAGATGACGGGGATTTATTTAGGTGTTGTATAAGGCAAAATAAAAAAAAAACATGTTTAGCGTCCTGCCTCTTTGACAAAAAGGAAGGAGGAGGCCCTTTTTTTTTTTTTTTTTTTTTTTTCAAAATGGCCGCCCGACACATTTTTCAAGA
This sequence comes from Patiria miniata, assembly GCF_015706575.1. NCBI lineage: Eukaryota > Metazoa > Echinodermata > Asteroidea > Valvatida > Asterinidae > Patiria > Patiria miniata. The sequence continues at coordinate 9,459,784 of NW_024037061.1, forward strand.
CAACGCGGCCGGGCTATTTTTCAAGATGGTTACCAGCTTTTTTCAAAATGGCCGCCACTTGGACTCATTGACTATTTCCACAGCTTTATACACGGTATAAAAGTCTAAAAATACGATTTCTTTTGTCAGAGATCGTTAAAATTTATCAATTTTTGTCTTTTAAAAAAATTAAAAAAAAAAAAAAAAAGGAGGCGGCCTCTAAAAAGGAAGCGGGCGGGGACGCTAAACATGTTTTTTTTTTTACTTCGCCTAACATGTCCTAATTTAGAAAGAAGGGAAAATATTGTTTGAAGAAATTACGATCAGACATGACTGAGAAAACACTTGTCATGTTTGTTGGGGTTTTTCAGACCATGGATGATGGAGCTAGGAATACTGCCGAGTACCTATAGGTTGCCGAGAACGAGTATCGTCTGTCCACCTAAAATGACGAGGATCTATTTCGACGCACTCGCATTTAATTTGCGTTGGACAACGCGCGCGCATTGCAAGCGTTACCTGCGCTGATTATCATGATTATGGTGACTCAAGGATACTTGTGCTTCGGAGTATCCTCATTAAGTCACCACATATACGCAGGTAACGCTTGCAACGCACACGCGGTGTCCAATGCAAATTGAACATGTTGAATGCGAGTGCGTCAAAACATATCCTCGTCATTTTAGGGGGTCTGACTATACAAGAACAGGTCTCCGAGTATGAGGAAGAGTACTTGAACATCCAAGTACGAGTACGAGTACTTTTTTGTTGTACTACCGAGTACGAGCATGATGAGTATGAGTACCTGTATTCTGAGTACGAGTACGTGTATTTCCAAAAACAGAACCGGGTAGGCCCACATTGTGCTTGAACTTTTGAAGCCTAAAATTATGTGTACTGTTATTTACTTGTAACACAAACTAGGGTTCGTCTTCGTAAGCTTTTTCAATTATTTGAATTTTTTTTTTTTAATCAGGCAGCAACGGCAGTCTCAAATCAATGTAAATGTATTTTCCAAGAAAATGCAATGCAGCTGTGATACAGACATGAATGTTTAGGTCAACTGTCATTTTATAAAATTAATCTGCAGTGTTGTCCATTTAATTTGTAATTGTATTATTATTCATGTATTTTCGGGTCCTGGATTCGTCAGACTGAAAAAAAACCCACAAGTACAACTAGCTTAAGTAACTCCAGCAAACATGCTCATCAGGAATTCACAATTTCTGATGAGCATGTTAGCTGGGGTTACTCAAGCTACAACAAGCATTCAAATGGCTGAGAAAAGATTTTTTTTATTTATACATAGTTTCAACCACTGTTCTTAGTGTTCTTACAAAAGCTGTTCTTACAAAAATCTTTTTTAATTCCTTCAACCCTCTTTTGCCAGCATACATTCTGAGCCAAGGTGTCCTTTCAGACAAAATCAATCACACAGGCAAGTGTATGCGAACGTCGAAGGTACACGTACAAAGTACATGCAGCGTGTATGCAAATACCCGGCAGTTTTGCGTTTTCTTGGCATTCTACGGATTTAGTCTGCTTCCCTTTCCTAGGCCTTAAGGCTAGGCTGCTGTGGACCGGCCTGCTGCCGTAACCAGACTAGGGGCCGTTTTTCAAACCTCAGCTTCGGCCGTGTCTCTTTCTCCATTCATGCAGATTTGCAATGGGGCTGGACCTGTACAATAGGACCAAAACTGGAGTTCAGAAATTGGCTTTGCTCCAATCACCCATTTTGAGGAACACCTTGGTGTACAGTGTGTACAATGATTGGCCATTGTGCATGTTGTGCCCACACATACCGCAGATGGGTCATTGTGCGTAATTGGCCCAGGCCCAGTCAGACCCATATACCTGTTGTAGGCTGTAGCATAACTAGCGCCCCAGTTGAAAAAGCCCCTACAAAAAAGTGCAATGTTAACTAGTCGTGCAGTATTTTCACAAACATCCACCTCAAAAAGTTGCCATAACAATTCACCAAGTTGAATAGGTTATGCGGGGCGAATGCCTCTCAAAATCAAACCGAGTTCGATGCCGCACCCTGAACTTCTGAAAACTATAGGAGAGAATTTCTAACCCCTTGTGGTTGGGCTTTTACGCCTCACTGCACATGCTTGCACACGTCACTGCACAGTCTGTGAGCAGTAGCCAGCAGTATAGTAGCAGCTGCCTGTAGCAGCTGTCG